>NC_134247.1:11892500-12492500 GCF_965152275.1 Natator depressus
GGCTGAGCTACGTTAACCTTTGTCCCCAAATTTGTATCCTCTCTTGACGTTTCCTTTGCCTGTAAATCTGCCAGTCCTACCCTCTGGAATGATACTGAAAGGTGTCCTTATCTTGTGTTGGTGGGCTTTGGCTGAAATCCCTAATCAAGTCTTACTTGTTACCCCTTATTTGTGGTTATCTTAGAGGAGGAACCAAGAAGGAATCATCACAAACAATTACCTTAAGGCACAAACTTTCATTAAAGAGAAATAATTCAGGGAGTCTTATCCCTGGAAATTGTTGCAGTATATTTTAAGTAATATGTTGTATACAGTATATAAAAGGGGTTTTTTTAATTTAAAAAGCGTAAAATAAGCCATTTAGCCTTACTTGACATGTATTTGAGCCTTGAACTTTAAAAGCCTTTTCTGGCACATATTCATGAAGACTAAGATTTCCACAATCCCCCTTTCAGTACTGTGCTGCTTATTGGTGTGAAACTGAAAAAAGGAGCATGAAAGAGGAAAAATGGTCCAGATAGGAAAAAAAGAGTGATCATGCCAGGATTTCGGTCAGTCAAAAATACTCTTACAAATGACCCAGATAGAGAAAAGTTGAGGGTGTTCTTTCAATGGGTTTAGGAAGGTCAGTTTAATTTGAGAACCTGAAGTAGCACTAATTGTCCGTTGCCCATATGAGACCTTTTTATCATTGATACAAAAGAACTAAGTAGTATCTTATTCAGAAATAGCCCCACTGAAGTAAATAGGACTGCATATGGGGTAGGGTGCTAATCAAAGTGAGTGAGGGTATCACAAGCTGGCCCACAATGATTAGTTTGGTCCAACACTTCAAGGTACAGATTATCTCCCACACAGTGTTAAGTATCCTCAACTCCCACTGATTTCATATCATCAGGCTTTTACAATAATCATCGTCATTAGGGAACTGAGACTGTGGGTAAATAAGACTATGATGGTTTGTTACGTTATTATTTGTGGTACAATGGCAAATAGAGTCTTCAATTTATATTGTGGCTAAGCACTGCACAAAAAGAAAAGGAGAGACAATCCCTGCCGTAAAGACAGTTTACAATCTAAACAGACAGGACAAACAGGGGGGGTTGGAAGGGGGGGGGGGAAGTGGCACAGAAAGGTGAAGTGACTTGCACAAAGTGACATGGCCAGGAAAAAAACCTCTCTTGACTCAGGCCAATGCTTAGGCACCAACTACACTGCTTCTCGAAACGGATTCTACTAACAAAGAGGTAATTTCAGTGAATAATGAATCATCATTTTTAAGAGTAACTTCACAAATGGCCATCCCATGCATAAAATATACAGATATGACAGATTAGAAAAAACAGATTAGGTAGTTATATGCAAGCAAGTAATTATAGATGTGTTAGACTGATCTGAGCCGAGACTATAATTAGAGATAGTTGTGCTGGCAGCGGAAGAATGACTCCTTAAAAGAAAATACTTATCAGATTTATATCCCGTATGATGTCTGTCTAAGCATCCTAACTTCCAGACTTATCCAGACCAACCCTTTTGACATTTGCTAATCACTGTAGTATAGTACTTTGTTGATTGAAAATGTGATCAGCGGTGGAATAGAATACATGATGCATCAAACTGAGGGGATCAGTGGATTCAGTCCCAATGGGAAATCACATTCATTATTGATCATGGCAGTTAGAAATTCTCTCCTGTAAATTTGCATTATGTTCTAGCCTTTTGAAGACTTATACAAGTCCATTTGCTGATTGAGAACATGAGAAGGGATGATTGCCTATGAGCTGTCCTGCACTGCAGAAAGATTTGTTCATACTATAAAAATGGAAATATGAAGATATTTTATGACTTTATAACACCCAAAGCTATAGGGATATGTTACAAACTCTGGACTTATTATGATTACCATCACTCCTTGAGAATCAGACCTGAAGTTATAAATATGAGGGTTTGGAAATGACTTTCAGGAAATCTTTCAAAAAGAGAAATTATGTGCTAATTAAACCAAACTTTAAAAATTAAAAAATTGAGTGGCAGAGATGAGTCTCTTTGAGCAAAAGTTTACCTGTATTAGTGCTTGTGTATTACGTTACCACAGAGGTCTAGAATATTGTGATAGAAATAACTTGAAAGGTTTCTGCTCTACCACCAGTCTACCCCTTCCCCCCAAAAAAACTGGTGAGGTGGTTTCAAAAACAATTAAGAGACTTAGGAAGAAAAGTTCCATTTCATTTAATTTGCAATGGCACTTGTGCAGCTAAGTTACTTAAGCACATCAAAAATCCTAACCATGTTAAATATGTCAAGTACAAGTAGCTTGAGAAAGATAGTATGACAACAATAAAAAAAGGAAGGAAAATTCATTGCAACAAAACGTGCTTTCATTTACATATGTAACCTCATTACAGGTAATGGAATAACACAGGTTTCAGAGTAACAGCCGTGTTAGTCTGTATTCGTAAAAAGAAAAGGAGGACTTGTGGCACCTTAGAGACTAACCAGTTTATTTGAGCATGAGCTTTCGTGAGCTACAGCCCGATGAAGTGAGCTGTAGCTCACGAAAGCTCATGCTCAAATAAACTGGTTAGTCTCTAAGGTGGAATAACACAGTAACTGACAAGAGAATTTCACCCTTAGGTTTCAAGATCAACATTTTCAAAGATAGGAGACTAAAGATAAACTCCAAAATTCATATCCATGTGCCCGAGGGTGGGATTTTCAACTCTCCCTAAATGGCTTAGGAATGATGTCCAACTGAATTTCAATAGGACATATTTTCCTAAGTGTCTTAGGCATTTTAGAGTTTTACAGGTGGGATTTTCAAAAATATTAAACAGATATCTAGTAGTACAATTCCTCTGTTTGTTGGTTTGGTTGAGGGTGTTTGTGTGTGTAATTGGGAGGGGAGATGGTTGTTTTGTTTGTTTGAAAGAACAAGTTTCACTAGAGGAGAAAAATGTAACTTTTGGTCTAGTGCAAAGTATTTTAAAAATACCAGAAGAGAATTTCTCACACACAAATTTCTTTTTATAAGTTATAGAAATGCTGACATTTATATCTTCATTACTTCCAATAAAGTATAGAATTTTTAAAGGATTCTGTAGAAAGGAAGAACTTACAGATTTTATTAGAAAATTGCACCCTTTATAGCAAGATTTAAAAAAAAACGATCACAGGATTTTACAGTACAAATGTACTGATGAAATAGTTAATTATATTTTTGAATGATGCCAAATACCTTTAAAAAGTTATTTTCTATTAAATTATATGGGAGTTTTTCATAAGGCCACACAAATTCTCCAGTGGAAGACTGAAGAGCCATGAGCAAAACCAATGCCTCCTGACTTCCCGACCAGTGTTCTATACGCTGGACAAAAGAAATTTGAAAAATGTATCTACTTCATTTAGTTTTCTCAAATGTGACCAATATATTGTACATTGTTTCATTTTTATTTGTGCAACAAAGAAAAAATAACCATGAAAAGATGGTACAAGACAATTATATACACAACTCTCTGAAGTAATTCTGACAATGTATTGCCTGGAAACTGAATTCCCACTTATAAATGAAATTAGCTAGAAATATCTACCTGTCCAGCTTGAAAAAGAGCAGCTTGTCTGAAATACGGTACCCACGAGATGCTGAGCAGTTACATAGGAGGACTAATAAAAGAAGTCAAATTGTAGTATGCAAAACTCATTATGAATTAAGTGGAGGTTATACATTATGCAGTAGGAGTTGCGTGGACAGTTTTACAATTTTGGTATATGCCTTAACATGAAAAATATATTTTAGTATCAGGGATGTATATTTTTCACTGCAAACAAATGGAGATCTATTTTGAAATGAAGTTGTAGATGCACAGAAGGAATGCTATTGAAAACAACTTATTTTTAAAAAAATCATATGTATATGGAAATAACTAAATTAAATATCATCTAGCAGTTCTATAGATATCCATTTAACCTAATATACATTAGTGATGATGAGCATACCAGCAAAGATTTAGAGGCCTGATTCAGAGAACCACCCAAAAATCTGGAAGATTATCTGAAACTTATTCAAACCTCTAGGGTTAACTTTCAGCGTGACTTAGGAGCCTAAGTCCATAAGTCACTTTTGAAAATTGGTCATAGGCTAAGTCACTTTAGGTGCTTTCAAAAAATTTAGCTATAATAATCATAATGGCCCCTTCTTGCCTTAAAAATCTATGAACGATTTAATTTCGTTTCCAGAACATGGAAGCATTGAGGAATCTGGAAACATTTTTGTGCAAAAAAATCAAAAATAATGGGAAGAAATACCTATTTCAAACCTAAACAGAAACAACAAAAAGCACTGGAATGGGTTACCTAGGGAGGTGGTGGAATCGTCTTCCTTGGAGGTTTTTAAGGTCAGGCTTGACAAAGCCCTGACTGGGATGATTTAGTTGGGGATTGGTCCTGCTTTGAGCAAGGGGTTGGACTAGATGACCTCCTGAGGTCCCTTCCAACCCTGATATTCTAACAATACACCCCTTTGGTTCAGCAGCGATTCAAAGTTTGGTCCAAAAGTTCAACAGGTTTTCTTACTTTATCCAAATTGGGTATCTGTTCCACATATTATACAAATAGTAAATGCATCTCTCAAGGCAGCAATAACATCACTAAGGAAGATAGTAGTTCCTGGGACTTTTTTATGTTGTCCAGAACTACTGAAGATTACAGGCAGTCCTTGACTTTATGGTATTTGACTTACGATGAATGGCACTTATGATGCTTCTAGATTGACACTCTGAATCGACTTACAACCATTGTTTTCAACTTTACGACGCTTGGTCCCGCAACGGAGTCGACTGCGGTTCCGAGTTACGATGTTTCGACACAATTTTCAGGAACTAATTGTGTCATAAGTTCCGAGGACTGCCTGTATAGACTCAAAGAAACTATTTTCACAGTAGAACAACTGTTTTAATCTACAGACAAATGCAGCAAGGTTTGCTTGAATTTTAACATGCTGAAATCTTCATGGGCATAAAGACTTCTATAAAGAAACTCGGCGCAGAAGCTCTGTCTGAAAATTTCCCATTGGAATAAGCAAGCACAACCCAGTTGAAGAAAATTGAATCATATCACCTTATGGCAGTGAGCAAACTGGTTCATTTACGCTTCAGAGATAGCACATATAAATCTAGCTCTCCTGATCTTCTATCCAATGGGAGAGGCTACCTTTTCTTTTGGTTTCAGTCAGTTCATTTTAGCCAGGAGACCTCACAGGAACCATTCAATTTCTCTTCCTCATAATAAATATAGGAAAGGCAGGATTTTTCTTCATCTGGTGGAAGATTCATGGGTACTGGATACCAGGGTGTCCAGATTTTTTTTTAAGGGTGTCCACATAAAATGTCATCCACAACTGTGTCAGGTGTAGGGGGTGGGATTTTCACCACTGGTCTAACTCTGCTCCCATTGAAATCTGTGGGAGTTTAATTATTTACTTCAATGAAATCAGTGTTAGGCCAATGTGAGTTTTGAAAAATCTCAACCAGAATATTTCCTCCACTATGTGTTATTGATTGCTTAAAAGGACAAATAGCACATCTCTCATTTGTGCCATCACAGCATATTTCACCAAATCAAATTAGTTATAAATCTGAAGATGTGGGTGTGCATATTTAGATGGGGTAAACTTGTAAAAAAGCTAAGGTTCCACTTCCCTTTTTGCAAGCACAATTTGCATCTGCAAATTTGCCACCTGCTTTTCACTCACAAAATCAACTGTGGGTACAAATCTGAGCACTTACACCCTCTAAAAACCTAATTTCCACCTGCAGTAAGGTAGATACTCAGACTTGTGCTTTCAATTCAATTGTATGGGGGATTTTTTAGGGGTGCATGCTGCCCTTGCAAATGGAGATCAGGTAGCTGAAAATGGTCGTGGACTTAATATGAAGGCAATGGGTTCTGAAATACACATTAAATATCTCATCATATTCACTGTAATGCCAGACTAGGAGTTGCCTGATGGATCCAGAACTGATTGCCTTTAATAAGAGGTGTAAGAAGAAAGTGAAAATTGCCTGCAGATATTACTGCTGCAGCTCAATGCCAGCAAATATCTGCTGCAGTTGGTTAAGGAATAGGTGAAAAATGAGAAAATAAAAATCACATTTCACACAGTTAGGCATTAATACAGCATAGTACCTTACGCCACAGGAGTGCAACAAGTTAAAGGTTGAGTTTCTCTTAATAGGTAGTTATAAAAAAAGAAAAAGATTCATGATCCAGAGCAAAAGCACAAAGCACTTGAGACTGACACAAATAGGGTCACTGAGAAATGAGAAGTTATAAGTAAGACTGTCTCCTTGATTTAGAGCTAAATTCTAATTGTGGCTGTCAGAAGGCAGGGGATAAAAGAATAGTAAAATAATTTGGAAACACTGAGAAAATATACTTCTTTCTTGTTTCGCTGGGGCCAAATTCTGCTCTCTTTGCCAGCCAGTGCAATTCCACCTGTGTTCATTACACTGGTGCATCTCTAGTGCGTCTATAGGAAAACCAGGCTCTGAACACACCACATCTCAATTAGTATTGCTTTGTAACTGAAGTCAAAGGAGCTATGAAAATCTGCCCCAGTATATATTTCTTCATTACCAGGAAAAGGAAAAATACAGTAATTACAGTGTATCTACCCTGTGTTATTTCATGTAATATTTGCCATCAGTGGTCTTATGATAACTTACACCAGCTGAGGATCTGCCTTACTGTGTTTTGTTATATCATTGTCTGAAAATGGTAATTTTTCAGTAATTCTAGGCATGGAGAAATGTTTCAGCTATCTTGTGTAGGCGAACCTGCTACTCAGCATCAATATTGCTGCTGAGGAAGACTGAGCAATACCCTAGGTTTATCTTAATCAGGGCCCCATGTACCCTATGATTCCAGAGGCTCAGCACACATCATAATTCCATTGCTTTCTGCACAAGTGTATTCCAGAATCCAAAACTTCCAAATGACAGTCAAAAAATCAGTGGTGACATAAAATAAATTAAATTTAACCACCACACGAAACAGGGTATTCCTTTCTTTTATTCCTTTACATTTTAATTCAATTACACAGAAAAAACTATGTTAAAAGAACACGAAGCACTCAAAAGTAAAGTTAGGAAGTGCCAGAATTAAGGTTGTTTGAAGCAAGGGTCCTACAGACAAACAGCCTCCATCACTTCACAACCCTAATTCATTATCAAAGCACATTCAGCTGTGCAGTAATGAGGCAGGGGTTCTGTGGGAAAAATAGTATGTGATTATGTAATTAAAGACTGCATCATACTGCATATGCACAAGGGGGGCATATTAAGCTTGCACCAGCATCCTTAATTTTGGCATTTTCTAACTTTTGTGTTTGATTTTGCAATCTTAATAAGGTCTTTTAGTGTCACTTTGTGTGTGATTTTCCTAGGTTTAAAAAAAGAGCAAACTAAAAAAAAATCAGAAATTCCATCACATGGCATCATATTAGCACCCATGTGATTCGTATCAGCAAGGTTAGAACATTCAGATTCACTGCATAGACTTCTGCCACTTGAGATAAGGGTGGAGCTGATAGCAATAGTAGGTTGTCATCCTGACCAGCACTATTGGGGGATGAGACACACTAAGTTTGCTAGTGGGTTTCAGCAAAGGAATAGTGAGACTCAGGAATCTTAGTTTCCATTCAACCATCTGGAAGGGACTGTTATCTACTGGTCACAGACCCTTCACCTGTTCCCCTGTAGCCTGATCAAATAAAGAAAATATAAATTTTCCACACTGTATATTAATAATTATACTCCTATACTATCCATTGATTAACACAGATTCTTTCCCACACAGCAGATTCTCTAAGAAATGTTTTTCTTTCATTGCTGGATTGACCTGTTTTGTGAGTGAGCTATATGTATTCAATTCCACCCTTACAAACAAACCATATAATTCCACTCATCAATATGACCAAACAGAGAAAAGCCTCATATATAGCAAATACTCTGAAGCTGTAAGGTATCATAAAAAACTTACAACAATTAGAAGATGAATACATAGTCATAGAATCATATAGTCATACATAGTCATAGAATCACTAGTCAGTGGAGCATCACAGGAGGACACAGATCAGTTGATACCAATTCAAGAGTCCAAGGAACCTGAAAATTATGGAACTAGATTGGATCTTTTATACCCCCTCTTTATATAAAACTTACTGGATACACAACCACATTTGAGCAATTTCCTTGACCATAACAAGATCAATACCTGCCTGTTATCCATATGTGACACTCTCGGTGTCCATGATCACACCTCTAATAATTACTATTAATAAACTTTTCTTTTATTCCTATATGTTAGGGCGGCCTAACTGCTTAGTTACCAGATTGCCAAAGCCCCTTCATGGCCCCTTCATGGCAGAGTTTTGTAATACTGCAGTGTACTGTACGCTTGTCACTTTGTCTCTCAAAATGAGAGTGCAGAATTCATGACCTGGGGCTAACTTCTTGGGCCTGCGAGCTTTTAACTAAAACTCGGCATTTAGCAGAACGATGTCCACAAGGCTTCACACTAATACAATAGACTTTTAACCACAGCACAGCCTAATAACCCAATTATTGGTGTTCCCCTGCTTGCCCCCTAATATGCCACTGGGCTGCAGATGTTCAGGATCTTGCGGCTTCAGTGCCCATACTAAGAAGAGGTCTTAGATACAGAGTAACAATAAAACGTTAAAACGTTGCCCTAATACACACCTGGATTATTGTTGAACTACACTCCACTCTGGAGTTCAATGAAATAGGCTACACTTTAATATACTCCAACAGCCTCTGGTATGGTAATGAAGTTGTCTTTGCAGTGACAGAAATGTATCAGACAAAGATATCCTGTTTGACCGTAATTAAAGGTGGCAGTGTGTTGCCTGAATATCCATTTAACATTGCATCCATTTATCAAAGACAATTTTCTGTGAATAATAAAGCGTGATGAACCACCTAAAGAAAAGTTGAACCATCTGTCTGCCTCCTTAGTCATTAACATTCACCTTCAATAAATGCTTGGCTTGTTTTGTAACTACTTGAGTGACAGGAGAATTAGTTCATTCTCATGGTTTTTTTCCCATAGACTTTATTTTTTTCTATCATCTATTCATAGGTTTGTTAAACAGAAAGTGAGAGAGAAAAATGTGAAGTCTAAACTAATTAAAGACACGGTAGCATAGTTACAGCTTGCAGATGTCATGGTGTTTGCATTTTACATACTCATAGAAATAGTTCTCTTTTTCGGGAGTCTCTGAATCTGAACCTGATGTTGTACACATTTTTACGATATTCTTAACCTACATTGAAATTAGGGTTTCAAATCTATGAATTGGCTTGTATGCACACACACGGAGCCCGTCAATGTGTGGGTGCTGGGGTCTACACATACAGATGTTGTTTTAAAACTGAGATCCAATAATTTATGTATCCAATTCACAAATGTAGGTCAAATAACTGTCCATGAGTACTGCCTCACATACTGTTCAAGGTGAGGTCTTAGCAAAGCAGTGGAGGTCAGGAGTTCTATTATGAGGTATTCGGCTCATCATCATCATCATCAAGAAATTTTATAGCATTGTAAATCTACATGGCATTGTTATAAAGAGAATATGACTCATTACCTGACACAAACAGTTTAAAATCTAAAGAAGAGAAGACAAGACAAGTTCAAATGGAGTGAGATTAACGGTGAACAGAGATGGCCCTAAATCACCTCAACACTTTTGCAAGTTTTACCTAAAGCCAGGATCTCAAATGGAACTTCCTTGAAAATTGCAAGTAATAAATTCTGGGATTATTGATGTGGATGCATCTGTAATAGGAAGGAAAACATGGTAGGAAGCATTCTTGAAAGAAGTAGGTCTTAAGGAGGACATTTGATAAAAGGCATAATATATGCTGTAGATATTTAGGGCCTGATGCAAAGCCTATTAACGTCAATAGCTACAGTAAGTGAGTTGATCTAATGTTGACAAAGACAGCTGTATTCCTATGCTTTCCTCCAGCTACCTCCTTCTCTCCATCTGCCGTTTGCATAGAATTGTCTTTTCACTAGTGACTTGCTAAGATCACCCTTTAGAGTACAATTTTGGAAGGAGCTCTGTTTTACCTTTAGAAATTAGATTGTTCAGAGCTTAGTATTGAGTCTCATATGTGAACATGGTATGGGAGTTTTAAAGGTGCTTAGTTTAGAGTTCAACTATCCACATAGACAGGTTTCAGAGTAGCAGCCGTGTTAGTCTGTATTCGCAAAAAGAAAAGGAGGACTTCTGGCACCTTAGAGACTAACAAATTTATTAGAGCATAAGCTTTCGTGAGCTCACGAAAGCTTATGCTCAAATAAATTTGTTAGTCTCTAAGGTGCCACAAGTACTCCTTTTCTATCCACAAAGAGTTTACTATAAAACTACTTTTACTGAACTTCACAGCACTCTACCTAGAACCTCTGGAATGTTTACCATGTTCTACTTGCAACTTATTCATTTGACTCATCAAAACTCACTCAATTTGAAATTAAATTAACGAATGAGCCAGCTTGTCACTAATTTACAGAAGAGATCTACTTATAGATTAAATTCTTTTTTGCTTCACTAACTAAACATCAACCTGAAATTTTCTTTTTAAGAGAATTACTGTTCAAAAGCAGCAGGACTGACACTGAAACCCAATTACTTGGCTCCATTGAATGAAGTAAAAGAACACAGATTAAAATTAATGTACTTAATGATACATTGAAGTGCTATATTGTATTGGTCATAGTGTTCAGTTGTAATACATTTGTAGATGTTGACAGGAAGAAGAATTACCGGTGACTAAAGGAACAGATCTAGCTTCTGATCATTTGGGTACAGTTCTCTATGGCCACTCTAATGCCAAGTTCACCTGCTCTTCTCAGATACCCCAATGGAGATTTAAATTAAGCATGGTACAACCAGACTGAACCAACAGAGTCATGTAATTGAGTCATATTCAATAATAGTACTTATTATTTGCTTTTTTTAAAATCCCTCTTCTCTAGAATTGAAAACAGATTTGTTGAGAATTTCAAAAATTAAAAAAAAATAAAAAATCCTTTCAGGTCAAATGAAATGTTTTGTTCATCCCAAAATGAAAGGTTTCATTTTGATTGCACATTGAGTGTTTATATAAAATAAAATAAAATAAAATCAAGGGACATTTTGAAAAACATTTATTACAAACCCAAAAAATCAATGCATTTCATTTTGAAAATGTTTAGTCAAAATATTTCAATTTTTTCTGGGAGTTTAAGGGGTTTTTCCCTCCCCAAAATAAATAATTCAGTGAAATCAATATGAATTTGCAAAATGTTTGGGTGTTGCCAAATCTGCATTTTCCTCTGAGAAAAGTTTTAGGACATGGCGCCACTTGCAGATGTAGAGCACTTTGAGTTAAACCAGCCTTCGTAGAGCACAGTAGGGAAAGCACTGCAGTCTGTCCACACTGATAGCTACAAGCGCACTGGCGTGGCCACATTCGCAGCTCTTGCAACGGCCACAGAGAGCTGTGCATTGTGGTAGCTATCCCAGGATGCAAGTGGCTGCAACGTGCTTTTCAAATGGGGTGAAAGTGGGGTGGGGTGGAGTGTGACAGGGAGTGTGTTGTGTGTATGTGGGGGGAGAAAGAAAAAGAGTGGGTTTTCGGGGGGCTGAGAGCATGTCAGCGTGCTGTCTTGTAAGTTCAGACAGCAGCAGACCCCACTTCCCCCACCTCTCTCTCTCTCTCTCTCTCTCTCTCTCTCTCTCTCTCGCACACACACACAGAATTCCACAGTAATGGTTGCTTTGTTCCAGAGCAGATAAGCATGCCAGCTGTCAGAAACAGAGCTTTCAAAGGGCATATCTGCATTCCTGCAGTGATTCCAAAACAATGAGAAGAGTGGCCACTTGACTTAAGGGGATTATGGGATGTTTCTGGAGGCTGATCAGAGTGCAGTAATGCAACACTTTGTTCACACTGACACCCGGGCGTTTCAGCCAACGTGCAACAAGCGTTAATCTTCTTGAGAGGATTTGATAGCAGCCTTCAACTATCTGGTACGAAATTAATTCTTTATAGGATACGAAGGATCGCATACAGTGCATATGCTAAAGAAAAGGAAGCTGAAATAAAACATACAACACAAATGTTCATTGCTAGGTAAAATATTGGACTTTATCTGATCTTGAAAGGAAAAAAGTCATTTGTATGCATGTGCTGAATGTGAGGCTTTGTATCTTTGGACAGAGACCAATCTTATTGATAATGATATACTGAACTGCCTGAAAACATCATAGCCAAAGATGCCTTCCTGAATATAGCTAGATATTTTTTACAATACAAATATGTGAAGTGACAATGACATTCACTGAATTGTGCGTGTACATGCGCGCGGGGGTGCTGGCTGGTGCCCAGCGAGCTGCTGCCGGCTGCATTGCTGGGGCCCGGCGAGCTGCCAGCTGCGTTGCTGGGTGCGCTCTTCTGGCACGATCAGGGCTTCCACATGCCCGCCCATCTGCCTTCGCCGCTGCTGGTACCACCTCACACGTGCCTAGGAGTCCTTCAGCCAGCCCGAGTGATTTAAAAGGGCCCGTGGCTTCCAGCTGCTGCCGCTGCTACCACACCAGCAGCTGGGGACCCCGGGGCCCTTTTACATTGCCTGGGCCCCTGGGCAATTGCCCCCTTTGCCCCCCCGATTGGCGGGCCTGCTCCCCCTCCTTTAAATCCACAACGAGCATGTCACAACCTGTTCTGCATGCATTGCTGCTCTTATGCCCTGCACCTGCATGTGCTTCTTTTTAAGCATGCAAGTAGCCCCTCTGAAATCAATGGGATGACTCCTACGCATGAAGTAAAGCACATGCTAAGGCTGTACAGAATCAGGGCCTCACGTGCTTTACTGTACACATCACATGAACTTTAGCAAGAGAGCTATAGTAAAAAAAATGAAATAACAATTGTCTGTGCTATGAGAAGTAAGATTCTGATAGCACGAGATACTCTTTTATGCTACCTTTAAGGAAAGGTACTGGAAAGTAAGACATCAGTGTAACAATCTGATTTATTTTAATTTCCACCTTCTCCCTCTGTATTTATTGTAGGTAATCTCTCCCCTCATGACTGGCTGCTATACAAACTCCTGCATATTGTGTATCGCTCCATCTCTAATTTAATTACTCCACCAAAGATATGTCTATTCTCTTATCCATTCGCTTCGCATCCCTTCTTTTAAGAAACTGCCTCTTGTACCTGTACATGCCCCACCAAACTAAGACTCTCCTGTCTGTATCAATTCTTCAGCCACAGTCAGAATACTAATCAGCTATTATCTGCTGGCTTCCCAGCATGGTGCTGGTATAACTTCAGACACAGTTCATGTCCTCATTTTAGTCTTGTCTTCATCTTACTTCCAAATCTCTTGCTCTAACTCCAGCCAGCCCTGAGTGGTGACCACATGGGAGAGTGGCAAAAAGGCATCGCATCCGTGCTTGCATTCTAAAATCCAGACCAATTTTGGCTCCAGTTCAAAGTTCTGTGCTTGAGAAGAGTACTGTCTACCTTGTTTGGAGTTGCACACTATGGTCTTTACCCTACCCATCACTGTACATGATTTTTACACTTACTGACTCCCATACTTTAGCCTCCAATGATATTCTGATGATACACTGATAAATTAACCATCTCTGCCTTGTGCCACTTTCTCATCATGGACAAGGGCACATCACACATGGCATTTCCCCATCACCCTTACCCCCGTAGATAGTTGATTGCTACCTGACAGTATCTCTGGAAGGCTTTTCATCTTAATTGGATACCAACTCTTCCTTTTCCTCTTTTACCTATGTTAACCCAGTTATCAGCTGGGGTGGCAGAACTCCCCCTCCTTAGGACGGGAGGCCTGTGCTCCTTGGATGTCCCTACTGGAGCCCATAGACTGTCCTTGGCACTCACCCCCACCTGAGCCCCACAGACTGTGCTTGGGGCCCCCCTCTGCCAGAGCCTCTAGACCGGGCAGATAAACTGCTACAGCTCTTCCTGACTGCAGGCCAGAGCCTTGACTGCTTGCTGCCCCACCCTGCTTAAAGGCTGGGCAGATAAACTGCGACCTGTTGCTTAGCCCTGGTCTACACTGCAGAGTTAGGTCAATGCAAGGCAGCTTACGTCAACCTAACTATGTAAGTGTCTGCACTACAATTTCACTCCCACCCCAATATAACTTACCTGCTACACTGACTTAACTCTACCTCCCTGAGAGGCAGAGTCAATATCAATGTAGTTAGGTCAACCCAGTGTCAGTATAGATGCTGTGTTGCTTACATCAACTGTTGCTGACTTTCAGAAGCTGTCCCACAATGCCCCATATTGACAGTTCAATCAGCGCAAGCACTCCTGGTGAGGACATGCACTGCTAACACAAGGATCCAGGTGTAGATGCGCACAAGCGATGTAATTACTGCGGTGGCTGTTTGCCAATGTAAGTTAGGTCAACTTAATTTTGTAGTGTAGACACACCTTTAGTCTAATCAGCTACGCCTCCAGGTCAGCGATCCTTACATCAGAAATATTGAGTCAGCAGGTAAACACATCTCACTGAAGTATGTTATTTTGGGAGCTCGGAACTGCTTGTAAACCACAGGTTTCTATTCCATTTTGAAGAACTAATCTTCCAGGCTCCCATTTCCGTAGGACTAGAGATGAGCCTGAAATGCAGACCTCAGATTCAGATTTCAAACACTCCAAAGATGTGTGGGGACACACACATCAGCTACTGTAAATTTTCCTGGCTCCATGGACTTCAACGGAGCTCTGACAATTTACAGCACGGAGAATCTGCCTTGGGGTGTATGTATTGGATACGGCGTCTCAGATCTCAGTTTTGGCCATTAAAAAGCTAGGGACCAACAGCAAGATTCTTGTGAGGATCCAGGTTTGGATCCAGTCATTCTCCCTCACTTTCCGCCCCCCCTCCCCCCCACTTCCCCTCACACACACAGAAAGAAAGTGTATGGTATTCAAATCCATAATCCATGGCATGAATCCTTATCTACTTAGAACATTTACACACACACCCCAAAACATGAAAAGCAAATGCAAATTCTTCCCCAAATTTGTCAGCAACCCTCTCCAACTCTACACACAATGAACACCAGTTTTATCATCTTCATTAAAAACTGTTTAAACTCAACCATTTGCAGGTGTTAGCAAGACTAACTAGCATAATGCCACGATTCCTTGTCGGGCTCATTAAAAAGCATACACATACAAAACAGGGGGATTGTTCTTTACTCAGATATATTTCTGTTAATCCACGGTCTCTCTGAATGAAACACGCTTTGTGCATCTTCTGTGCTATCACCACGTACTGTCATCTTTTCTCTTCTGCAATATGGGGTCTAAAAATAGCATGTAATTAGTTGTAAGGAGCATAATGCAGCTAATTTAATGCCATTTTTATGTATTTATTTTTCTTATTTTGTTGTGAAGAACCCATTAAAGATCCATAATTACCAGAATTCTCTGCTGTTTTTAGTATAGGGGAGAATCAGAAAACACTATGGGGTAACTGTTGGCAAATGCTGAGTTTCTTTTCCCATAGCAATCAGTTTCACTTGGATATTAACATCTAATTTATGAAGTATGTGTAAAGTGCTGGAGGTGGGCACTGTGCCCTGCTCACAAAGAAGAACAGTCCTGTCACAATTACAGACTAAGGTCCCAGTCCTGCAATCAGCTTTTTTGGGCAAATTCCTGCACCCTCCTGGAGCGGTCTGCTCTTGCAGAGCAGCTTGCAGAATCAGGGCCTGTATCACATTATAGTATTGTACGACAGCAAATTGTTCTTATTTCAACATGCTCCATTTTGATCTAGCCTGACATTTCCTGCAACCAGAGAACAGTGATAACGGTGTGTCATGGCCAGTGAACCAAGTTATAAAATATCTAGAGGATCAGATACTAATGACAAGTTGGAGATAAAGCAGCGTAATGCCAGCATCTAGTCCTCCTAAATACCTCCTCAAAACATATCTCTGCCATGATGCCTACAAATCACACCTGTCTGGCAATGGTTAGGACAGTGATTAACTGTTATTTCTGCTCTTCCTCTAAACTCTGTGGGTTTTCTCTGAATCTTCCTGCACCCAATTAGTTTCATGCACCAATTGCATCCTGTTTGTCCTTAAAGCAGTGGTTCTCAACCTGTGATCTGCAGACTTCTGGGAGTCCACAGACTATGTCTAAGGGGTCCGTGAAAGACTTAGACTTGATTGAACAGAATTCAACTATGTATACAAACAACAGATTTTCAAAGGGGTCCACACCTCCATTCAAAAATTTTTAGGGGTCCACAAATGAAAAAAAGGTTGAGAACCACTGTTAAAGTTTAGACTGTGTTCTCTGGAGCATTCCAGGTGAAGGGACTCTCTTCTTTGTTACATATCTGTACAGCACCTGGCACAATGAAGCCCTCATCCTTAGCGGGGGTTCTTGCAAGCTACCATAATCCAAATAACCAAACCCTAACAACAGTGTCTAACCAAATGTTTCACACGTATTAACATTCCAACACCCCCAACAGGAAACAGAAAAATTGTCATTTTAGGATTTCACACGCATTTTTTCCTCTCTCCTCACATTGTTTTTACTCCCAAGGATGATACATTTTATGCTTAGTTTCTGCACATTTGTTGTAGGGAGAATGAGATGGAGAGTTTTTTCACAATGAAAAGGTACCTTTTTACTGCTTCACCTTCTCCCTCTTTTCACTTTCCATCTCTCATTCTCTTTTTCTCACCTTGAGACCTGGGAAAAACCATAATTAGCAACAAGATGAATTTGTGTAGAAGCTATGTTAGTTTTGTCTCAAGTCCCTCATGTCCAAACCTTTATTTCCCTTCTGTTTGCTTTGTAGCAGCTTCAATGCCATTTCCTTTATCACCTTCTCAATATCACCAGTCTCCAAAGAATAAACCCTGGAGAAGGGCTACATTGTTCTCAGTTACACCAGAGTCAAAGCTAGAGTAAACTGATTGGTTCAAATGGATCCATTCTAGTTTTACACTGATGTAACTGAGAGCAGAATTTGGCCCTGTATATTGAAGAATATACTCCAGGCCCTTTCTTCTTGAAGAACTTGGGCTCGGAGTTATTACTTCAAGACCCAAGAAAACTAGATATTGTTTACAGTACTGTATATTCTGTCTGCATTTTTGTACTGAATAAATAGCATTTACCGTGTGTTTTATTAATACACTACACACTGTTCCCCAAAAGGTGACTATATCTTTAAATCTACTTCTAGCACATATACAACATACAGACACACACACACACACACACACATGTACATATACATACAGTACACATGCAGATATTGTTTCAACGAGAAACCAAAACCCTTGGCAAAGATGTACATGATCTTCAACAAATCTCTTTAACTGTATACTGTATAGGATGTCAAAAATAATTACCAAGGTCAGCTCCAAAAAATGTCAAGTTCATTGGAGCATTTCATGCTTCTTGGAAAGAAAAATAATGCTGATGCATTTTAAAAACGTAAGGTACACTGAATGTTCTCTCTGGAGATACAAATAGTTTTCATAGAGTCTTTGTAACAGCTTCTCATCTCAACCTGCACTACTTCTTAGTCCTGTTGCAGAGATTTTTTTTTTTTTTAATATGACACCTAAGGTAGAATTGGACGAAAAATCTTGTCTGTCTTTCCCCAAAATATTTTGTAGCAAAATGCCAACAACAACAAAAAGGCCCACATTTTCAAACATTCCTAGTTTTGGTTGCCCGGCTCATGAGGGCCTGATTTTCATAGGCACTGCATACCTGTAGCTGTCATCAAACGGGAGTCCCAGGTTTTCAGCACGTCTATAAAAGCTGGATTTTCTAAAGTGCTCAGTGTTGGCCAAACTTCCCCCAACACAGTCAATGGTAATGCTGCCAATGACATCAACAAGAGCAGAGTGATACCATTTTGAGTGCTTTTGAGAAATGTCAGATTAAGTGTCAAAAATGGAAGCACCCAATATTAGTTTTCACATTTGACAATGTGGGCATGCCCAAAAATTAAATTTCTGGGCATTCTAATGTCTGTTTACTAACAACAGACAGGAAATAATAAACCGGTCTTTTGTCAGCAAAGATACCTCAAATGGCATGCTATGATGATGAACAAGAATACATATACAGGAACACAAAGACAAAGAAACTGTGTTGTGCAACCTCTTTGTCTACTTATTGGACGGTTAATGCAAATGGGCACAACCCCAAGAAAAACTGGCATGATGAAGTTTCCCCTCTTCCAGAAAGGCAGGGAAAAGATCCACTTGCCTGTGTGAGGATTATGATTTTGTGGTTTTTATTTTGTGCTGATGAGATTGAACACACAAAACTTTCACCTCTAGCTTTTTTTAAATTAAAGAATCCATTCTTCCCCTTTGGAGGAAAACTTCAAAGGCACAAAGGGTAGTTTAGCACCCAACTGAACTGCTCTTCATACGCAAGAATATTTTGCTTTGTTAATACTGAATGTAAAATAAACCCGAAGAATATATTATCTGGTATATGAAATTACAGGGAGTATTCCAACTTTGAAAAGTTCTTAATTCTTTTCCACATGGATGGATCAGTTAATTATTACACAGTGATTTCAATAAGCAAAGTGGTGTCTTCAATACATTGCTCAAGTCTATACTCACACTGGAGCTTGGCGCTGGAGACAAGGCTCACTCTTCTACCCACGGGAAGCTCTGATGGAAGACAGCAACCATTAGAAGGACTCCCCAGCTCTGACTGCAGGCCTCTCATGTGACTGATTCCAGTGACCCCTGCCAAGGCAGGTCACTGCTCTTAGAGGAGCTATCATGGAGGGTAAGGGCGAGAATGAAGCCAAGGAAACAGGAATAATGCAGTACAATTTAAAACCTAACCATGTACCTTTAGGTTAATGGAACTAAACTGCTGTAATCCTGAAAAGCAATAGAATGTGACTGAGAATGCAGCTACTGTACTTGAAATTCAATTAACCATTAGGTTTCCCAGAAGACTGGTGGGAAGGGTTGTTATTTTTTTTGTTAACTATAATTGGTTTTGTATTAAGTTTAATATTTAAAAATGAAATAGACATTGCTCTAATGAAATGTATCACCTCAAATCCATTCTAAAATCTCCCACAACAGCCACATGTGGGATATCTCATCAGGTGCGGACTCACTTAGCCGACTCCCACTAAAAGCCACAACTCCCTGAAACCAATATAATGACACAGATTTAGTCTCCTGTGTTCACTCTGGCTGGACCTGCTCAACAAGCAGAATTCAGCAATCTACCACACATATGAAAGTCAGCACCAATGCAGCACTGAGCTGCGGTTCTAACTAAAAAGGAGAATAAACTACAGCATACACAAAACAGGTGAACTGGGGAAATCGGAAGGTTGCTGTTACTGATGCAAATGAATATTCTCTTAATAGGTCTGTGATTTATTCAGGTTAAGTTCTCTATGGTGAATAAGGAAAAGAGTGTGATAGAACAAGCTCCAGAACTTTCTTTCCATTTTATTTATTAAACAAAAGTAATTAAGCCGTATCTTAATTGCTTGGTTTTTATTTTAAAAAGAATGCCAAAATTAGACCACTGGGCACCCTAAAAATAGAGAAGTACAAATAAATTCATTGATCAGAAGAAAGAGAGAGCGAGAGAAAGATACATAGGGACTTTCTAAACACAGAATTATGGATAGAGAGTCTCTCTTGGCTCCCCGATGCACACAGCCAAGGTATCAAATCTCAAGTTAGTATCACAGTTTCAGGACATGTAAACTCCCAGACCAAAAACACTTAAGGCATCAAAGAAAATAACATCACTATTTCTCCTCCCAGTTTCTTTCCCTTCTCTAAATTTTAGTGCCAAAAAGGGCCCAATCCTGGCACTCTCCTACCTGGTCATCAGGGCCACTGCTCTTGTACAATGGAGAAAACATAAATCTGCTGCTGAAGGTAGGAGTGGAAGGATTTAGTGAGTTCGCAGAGGGACATCTGTGCCCCAGGCAAGCTATAGAGCTCTGCTACATAGCATTGTTCCTACATAGTTGTCTACAGGCAGAGGTGGGGCAGCAGATGGACCTGTCTTTGACTTCCCAACCCAGCCCCCATGGAGTACAGGATCACTGAGGGCTATTGTAGTCTCAGGACTCCACTGTTGTTACATAATCTGGGAGGGGAGCAGATTGGTCTGACCCAGTATGGCCATTCTTATGTTCCCTTTTGACCTAGCTTCCCCTTCCTTTTATACTGTGCCCACACAGCCACATGACTAGCCAGGATTACAGGCTACAATTCCTTTACTTTGGTCACACAGATGTTTAGTGCATGAAAAGGCCACTGAAAAGGCTCTATCTGGTGTAGAACATGGTAGCCGGATTCCAGTATCCTATTATGCAATGTCATTCTGTCAGTACAGTGCCTCTCTATTTACTATTATATTACATTAAAGGCACTGGTCTATATCTTTAAAGCCCTCATTCAGTTAATCCTGGGCCATGAGAATCCATGTTCAGACTGTCTCTTGGGTCAGTTTAATATTGCAAAGTTATTAAAATGATGAGTGTGGTATAAATGCCTGGATAGATTAGATTAGGTCTAAACCTGCTTCAGAGCCTATTCTTTCCATAGTACTACTACAAAAAGAAAAAATACTACATCCACCCTCTGTTGGTGGAAAGAAGAGATAGATCAGTATTTCTTTGTGTGTTTGTAACCCACTTCTCAGTGCATGTTGTGTGCTCTCCGCTGTGCCCAGCCCACAGAGGATGTAAGTCTTACCACTCTTAATTCAATAGGCTCGCTCTTAAAGGCTCGCTCTATCAAGCTATAGCAACTTCTGCTTTTAGCACTGACGGTCTCCAGTTGAATGCATAGTGTCTGCCTAAATGAGAACCCATCGTATGTTCACTTTATAATTTGGGGGAGATCTTCAGCTACCATGGTGATGGCAATGTTTCCTCTCATTTTTGACAGGCCGTGTGCGCAAAAAATTTCTTCTGTGCAAATTTTGACAGGCCGTATGCACACAAAAATTCTTCCGTGCAATTGTTGTACTTCTGTGCAAATTTTTGTGCGCGCGGTGTTTTGCTGTGTATGCGGGGTTTAGGATCTGTGTGTGTGCGTGCACGCGCACAGCTCAGAGGGAACAGTGGTGACAAGTGCTATATA
Organism: Natator depressus; assembly: GCF_965152275.1. Lineage (NCBI taxonomy): Eukaryota > Metazoa > Chordata > Testudines > Cheloniidae > Natator > Natator depressus. The sequence continues at coordinate 11,913,763 of NC_134247.1, forward strand.
CGAGACCAGACAGGCAATTAGAGATGAAGCTAAGTACAGTTCTCTTGAATCCACCATTGCCTTCTTTTGGCAGATGCAGATGGAGTCAAGAACTTTACCTTTAACCAGGGCTGACTCCAGCGTTTTTACCGCCCCAAGCGGAAAAAAAAACAAAACAAAGTCTTGCTGCCGAACGGGGAGGCGGAATCCTGCCCGCCAAACACTGAGGCGGAGCGACGGTGCAGCTACCAAATTGCTGCCGGCGACCGAAGAAGAGTCCCATCCCCGCCGGACTTCAGAATTCAGAAAAGAAAACATTCTTCATGACCTATATAATCTATGCTCTCACAAGTACAATTGGTTTTTTGTTTATTGAGATGTCGCAACATGTTATCACTGAGGTCAGTGATAAGAGACATTTCTCCAGGGAATTAGATAGCTCAGGAGATTGGTAATGGGCTTATAGAGCCTTTCAGTTCCAGAATACTGGTCCAAATGCAGCCCCGGATGGCAATTGCTGAAACTTGTTGCCCTCTGATAACTGTTTCGTGATCTACATGGAATGAATTTAATGTTCAAAGTAGAACTACTCACATGTTTAAAGTTAAGCACATACTGGATCAGGGCGTTAATGTGCATGGAAAACAAATCATCCGACTCCCTAAAGCAAGAGGTGGTCCTCACAGACCAGAGTGTAGTCACACAGGGCCAGATCCTGATCTCAGTTTAAGCAGTGTGAAATTTGAAGTTAAGTCTGCTGACTGGAGTTACACCGGTGTAAATGAGACACAAACCTGGCCCAGAAGTATGCCCTGCCACTGTATTCATCAAACTCTGTCCTGTGATAAAAGATGTTAGCCTGGTAATTGACAAACACTAAATTCACACACACCTTTATAAGGACATGTCATTCACACCCAAGCTGATTTTTAAGAGACTTCTATTAATACTCACTAATTTTATAAACTTATCAAGTAACAGCCGTTTGCTTTAGATCTCTGATTAACAGGATTACAGAAAACACACAAAAACCAGTTCCAGCTGTTATTCTAAATAAGCAGAGCCCAGCTAATCAGAAGGGTTTTTTTTTTAAACTGGATATTGTGAGTGATAGAACAAACAGCTAGAATTTTCCAGAAAGCCACCACACATTTTCTTTTCATCTTCTAATGCTTGTTTCAGAGACTCTTTACCGAGAAAGTCAAAGGTATGTTCATGTGTCATGTGAACATGGCTTTGTTCATACAGTTACCTAACTGAACTCAAAACTCACCAGCCATTAGCTCTTCAAAAAAACAAGCTGAAATTCACTTTTGAAAAATATCTATATGCTCAAAAATATATCTGAACCACACATGGTCCAAAGCTGGAATTTACTAGTTCCCCTCCTCCCCAACAAAGTCCACCAAAGATGTTCAAGAAAAAGGATCTCTTGTGAAATGTTGGCAATTCAGCTTCATATAAAAACGAACAACTCCAAGCATGTTAGGAGCCCAAGAGTGTTAGTGAAATCTGGAACTAATTTTAAACAAGATCACAACCTCAAAATTAAATAATAGATGTAGCCTGCCTGCTGCATTATCAAATTTTAATTAGATTCTTTGCTGCTGTATGTCTTTGATCTTAGCTAAATCAATCATAGATGCATTGTGGGCTTGTTGGGTGTTGTGGGGGGAGTATATGTCATGCTAAGATCACACATAAAACAGAATAAATGTGCTTGAGCTACATTGCTGCAACTATGCGAAAAGAGGGTAATCCCTGTGAAATATCACCTATTGCACTGGACTCCCTTACTATTCACATTTATCCCCATCACAGGAAAACAGCCAGGCTCTTCAAAATAAGATAAGTATCCACGTGTTTGCTTTTGACAATAGCAGATTACAACAATCACATTATTGGGGTTCATATACTAGAAGATTTAGGCAAAGATCTGAAAAGGAGGGCAAGGGGGTTTTGGTGGCCAACATTTGAAATCCCTAGGTGCTTAATTCCTTTCTGCCTCTTTGAAAATCCCAGTCTTAATTATTTAACTAGATTACGTAAGTAGCCTGGATCACAGAGGCTGAATCTGGTAGCCTTACACCGCATGGAACATTACACCACAAGTAGTCTCACTGAAGTTAACGGGATCGCTTTGTTGTTGTTGTTTTGACCCTAACCATTAGCCAGAATCAACACAAATTTGCAAAATGTTTCAGTCAGCTTGAATCTCTATATTTTGGTCCACGCAAAAAAAAAAAAAAAGTTGTCCAAAAACCTTCACCTACTTCTGCTTTAAAACCTGAGACTCTCTCTCAGTCAGTAGCTACATGGTCAATTGTGCCGCTGGCCAGCTAGCAGGGCAAAAGTGCATGGGTGTTTTGGGTGACTCGATAGTTAATACTTTTTCATCTGAGTCAGTTCCGAAGCAACGCCACAGAATCCTGTTAGCAGAGAGAGGGCTTCTGGAGGTGCTGCCTTTCTTTTTAATGAAGCAAACAACAGAGATCTTTACCACATGGGGTCATTAAAGACCTTGTTGCTCTTTTCATTAAAGAAGGGGGTCAAATTTCAACTCAGGAAATTAAATGCTGCCTCAATATACTTTCTTCAATTTCGGAAAGATGTGGCATCTTCACTTCCTGCCATCAACTTGTTTGTTGCATTGCTACGTGCCGTTTCATGGCTCTCACATTCTATCCCACAGGTAGCAGTTTAAGGACTGAGGTCTGCCATTCACCTATTCTGAGGCTTAACTCATAGTGCTTTGCAAAGGTATGAGATCCCACAGTGAACAGTGCATTTTTCTGACCGACAGTAGTACATAAAAGCAATACAAAATGTAAAGAAATAAGTAGAGATGCTTATAAAAAAAAAGAGTCGTTTCTGTTTTAATGTTGTATAATGGTGTGTACAATGTACTGCAGTTTTTTGGTCATAGGATACAGGCTGCTGCACAAAAGGAAGAATTTTAAATCACATTAAGTCTGCTTATCACTTGTCTTGAAACCTTCATCGTTGAGACAGGATTTTAACGTTCTGGACAGTCTGTTTTGTTTTGTTTTTTTAAACAAAACATTTTGCATAGCAAAATATCATCTTGGTTACCTATTCCTGGGGAGGAGCAGGGGAGTCTGACAGCATTTTAAGCTATAATAACGCAACCAAGCAATCTTGGGCTCAAATAGTTTTATAATCATTTCTTCTCCCGCCCTCCATTAGTTTTCCTTGAACTACCAAGGCACAGAATAGAGTTTAAAAATGTGAAATGAATTCCGTTACTTTCTTCATCGTATCAAGGTCTTTTCTTTCATAAGGTAAATTTTATTTTACTTTTTGTTATGCCTTTATAGCTAGTTAATGGCTGTGATGTGTTACTTCGCTTTCATTTAGTTTAACAACTCTAATTTTTTTTTGTAAAAGTGCTTCCAAATCAGCTGAAAATAAGAAATTTATAAAAATGCTTTCAACTTACCCAAGAAAATAGCTTAATTTTTTTTTAAAGTGACTTTGAACGGATTTGGGTGCTCAGCTTAAGTCATTTTAAAAGGGCCTCAGCAACTTTTGAAAAATCAGGAGCCTTTAGCACGACAAGTGGAGCATTCAGAAATCACTGGTCAATGCTGGAAATTTGGGCAACTACTACAGTTTGGCGAGATTTTCAAAAGGAGCCTAAGGGAGGGGGATACCTAAATCCTTTAGGTTCATTTGAAAATTCCATTCTTTATTTTCATAGAGCATCTTACATACCATTTGTATAGAACTGAGTGATTAATTCGTAGTAGGTCTGAAAAGTTTTACCTCCCCCTCTGCTTACAGAATAGCGATGGGAAGGAAGATCTTTTAGCAGCTCTTAGGAATTTTTTTGTTGGAATTTGTTCAATTTAAAGAAAAAAAAATTATTGTATTGATCAGAATTTTCTCCAAACATGCAATATGCAAAATTCAAGCTCAGTTTCTTTCTCCTGATTAAGTCACTTGGCATTGTTTCTGCTCCCTGATTAGCTGAACATGCCAGAACATCCACCATGAACTTCTGTACATGTGAATATAAAATGTTTCTTCAACTATGTGTGCATACAATTTTGAAAAAGGCTTTCCTCTCACGATACTTGTGAGTCAATCCCTCAAATATTTGAGAAAGGGGACATAAAAGGAGCGTGAGCATAGCCAAAACAAATTCTTGGGTTATTCCTTAGGATAAGTCAATACGCAGAAACCACTAATATATGCTACATATGCACTAATATATGCAGCAGTGGGGAGGTACCTCATAAATGTTTGTTATGGTAAATGAAATTATTTCAAAACTATTCCTCAGCAGTCAGGAAAAAGTCACTGCCATCAGAGTGCTGTTTGGCATTATAGGGGAGATGTGGTGGTGGTCATAGTACAACTCCTAGTAGAAAGGACTCCAAATCATAAAACCATCTAAATAGCTGCCACTACATGGCATCCCTGCTGACAGCCAGAGACTGGTGTCCATCCTGCATGCAAACGCTAGGTGCCCCTTCATTCCCTTGTGCTAGTGCACCATACAGCTGTTCCCCGGAGGTTGGGGCGAGCTGGCTCCACCAAGCCTCTACAGCTCCCACTTCCATAGGAAGATGGGAAGGGACTGGAGGGGATGAAGAGGAGAGAAAGGAGAACCCAGTGGTTAGGGTGCTAGCCTAGAATACAAATGTCCAAGTCCCTGCTCTGCCATAGACTGCCTGTGTGATCTTGCGAAAGTCACTTAGTCTCTCTCTGTTTTGGATCTCCACTGGTAAAATGGGGAAAACAGCCCTTCCCTACCTCAGAGGTGCTGTGAGGATAAATAGATTAAAGACTGTGAGGTCCATGGGTATTATGTGAGTACCTTAGCTAGATATCGGAGCCTTAACTCTGCCCCAATATTCCCAGAGGTATACGGACACTGGCATATCAGAGGGTATTCCCTGCAACAGGCCTGTTGCAGTTTACTCCTTCTCCAGAGCAATAGAGATGACATGGAGTGAATGTGACTTGCTGAGTCACAGTATTGTTCTGGAGCTGCTTAGAGAGAGTGGTGCCTTTATGCCCCTTTCTAATGGCTAAAATGGAAATGTGCAAACAAGTCCTGGATAATTATTAAGATCTAAATATCAAAGCAGGTGAAAAAAAAAAAAAAAAACAAAACCTCCCAGTGGAAAAGCTGCAATTTTTTTAGGTTGTGGGCAGTTTTCATCCTTCTGATGAAGGATTGAAAATTTTCAATGAAAGCAGACATGATCCTTGACAAATATTCATTCTGTATGCAATATAGGTGCAGCTGTGTTGGTCTCAGAATATTAAAGAGAGAATGTGAGTGAGGTAATCTCTTTTACTGGACCAGCTTCCATTAGTAAGGAAGACACGCTTTTGAGCCACACAGAACTGAAGAAGAGCTCTACGTGACTCAGAAGCCTGTCTGTCTCACCAACAGAAGTTGGTCTGACAGCACTCTGACAGAGGGGCCTGCTCTAAAGCAAGATTTTTGCAAAGTATAAAATGCTTTGAGATCCTAGGATGAACAGTGGTCCAAAAGAAGGGCAAAGTAAATTATTATCCACCAGACTAATGGACCAGATGCTACGGTGGTGTGCCCTCCCGAAATGCATACATAATCATAGCCCATATTAAAGATGCCCCGCTGTACAAGCCCCTGGACTCTCCTCTGCCACTGTGCCCATATTTATCCATCTTCAATACTTAGATGGTCCCTGTTACCTTTACTGAGTATCTGACAATCCTTAATGTATTTATCTTGACAACACCCTTGTGAGATAGGGATCCGCTGTTATCCTCATTTGACAGTAGGAGAGCCGAGGCCCAGGGGGGCTAAGTGACTTGTCCGAAGTCATGCAGAAAGTCTGTGGCAGAGAAGGGAATTCATAGATTATAAATAGGGCCCTACCAAATTCACAGTCCATTTTGGTCAATTTCACGGTCCTAGGATTTTAAAAGTCGTAAGTTTCACGATTTCAACGATTTAAATCTGAACTGTCACGGCGTTGTAGCCGCAGGGATTCGGGCTCAGAAAGGAGCTGGGGGGGGGGGGTCACGAGGTTACCGTAGAGGAGGGTCGCGGTACTGCTGTGCTGCTGCTGGTGGCAGTGCTGCCTTCCGAGCTGGGCAGCCGGAAAGTGGTGGCTGCTGGCTGGGAGCCCAGCTCCGAAGGCAGCCACTTGGACACACACACTCCAACTCCGGCACTGTGAGGTGCTGAGCCCCCTCCGCTCCCACTGAAGTTACTGTGAGTAGTGAACACTCAGCACATCTCAGAAACAGGCCCATGGCATGGTACCTGAGGCTTTTATAAGGATCTAGAAGTGCCGCATTTTGATCCTGCATTTAGCAGCGTGGCAGAGAATACCCCGGGGGGATGAGAAGGGGGGTGGTTATTTCAGTTTCCTCGTAATCAAGCTGAACAACAGCACTTCACTTAATTCATGCAACTGCCATACTCCGATAGGGCATGTCATAACAACGTGAAATTTGAAAATGCCTGATTGCTGAAACCAGCAGCTAACAATAGCTTTCTAAAAATAACGATGCTTTTGATTTTGCGGTTTTAAGGAAAGGCAATGTAACCACAATAAGTTTATCTTCTATACCCACTAATCAAGTTTATCTTCTATACCTCTGTATTCCCCTTGATTCTTTATAGTTCCAGAAATAAACTTTCCATCCCAGGATCTGTAAGCACTTTACAAGCATTAATGGGTTTCAGTCTCATAAAATCCCTAGGAGGTATTATTCAACTTAGAAAATGGAGGCAGTGATCAACATTACTAGGTTACTACTAGAGTTGGATGAATAAATGGATTTATCAATTCACTGGCAATCCCCTTTCCCTTCCCCCAATAATTTAAGCTCAAAGAAAAATATTCGTTAAAAATTTTCTGTGAATTGAAAAGTTTAAAAAAAAATTCATCTGGGATCACAGGATTCCTCCCTCCCCCCCAAAAAAACAAAGCATTTTCTTTCGTTTTTAACCATTTCTGACTGCTCTTTAATAAAACTGATGGAAACTTGAAACTAAAAAAAAAATCACATCAAACTAAAATATAAATGTTTCATTTTTAAAAAGTTAGAACATTTCAATTTTTATAGGATTTTATGAAAATACTGAACGTTTTGGTGTTGCTGAAACTGCATTTTTTGCCCAAAAAAGGTTTTGTCCAAAAAATTTCACCCAGCTCACATCATTACATGGTGGAATTTCACACAACACAGCTTTTCCCTGTTCCTAATCCAGGAAATAAGTCGGTAGGAATGGTCAGCAATGGTGACTTCTTAACTACCACCAATGTCACTCAGGAAGTGTGTAACAAGGCCAGGAGCATAACCTAGTCTCCAGACTGCCAGTTCCCTCCTTAACCGCAAGACCATATTCCCCTAGCCACTTTACAAGCCCACCCAGAACCCTGGAAATGTACTCAAGCAGCTAATGTGCGCTATCACCCCTCCTGTTGCAGCTTCACCACTGTTGGCTTCTGAGCTAGCTGCAGTCACACCTCTGATTGCAGCGTAGACACCCATTGCACCTCACAGTGTTTAGTGTATTTATCCTCCTAAGTAGAAAATGTCTATTATTCCTATTTTACAGGGGGGAACTGAGGCACAGAGGGACGAAGTGACTTGCCCAGGCTCTGTGGCAGAGCAGGGAATTGAATGCAGGCCTCCTGAGCCCCAGATTAGCACCTCAACTGCTGCACCATACTTACTGTCTATGCCAGGGGGCTGAAGTCTGACCATTCCCCAGTACAAAAATATACCATACAACCTTGGAGTCATGGAACAGAACTGGGTGCACTATACAATCCCACTGCCTTCTGTAGTTCCTGGCACACTAGTTTCCTGACAAAGTGCATAAGTGGGGAAGAGAAGAGATGTTTCCTGAATCCGTGAAGGATTAGCCAGAAATTTGCCGACTTGCATAGTTAACTTCCTCCAGTTTAGCTCATAATTTATTTGCGCACTGTCTGTTAGTAAACCAAGATCATCTGTAAATGCAAGGGGGTTTATGGCATCCCTGTCACAGCACCACATACCACGACTGGCTTTGGGCTAAGTCACTGCCTTAATTTCTCCTCCCTCTGGTTGGCTCTCCCAACCTTCCACTCTGGTTTGGTTGCAACTGTGACTTGGCCCTCCAGCTAAGGTATTAAAAAAAAAAAAAAAAGTCAACCCCTTCTAGGGTATACTAAGCCCAAAGCGAACACACACAAAGTCTTCACCCCAATGCGAACCTGGGCACAGCCCGCCTTCCTGGGGATATGTATTCTCTCCGGAGCCCAGGAGGGGCTCCTTTGAAGTCTCTCCCTGCTCTCTGTTGAGCAGTAACTTCCAGAACTTTCTACATGGAGTTTCCCTTTGACTTGCTACAGGCTGCTCTTATCTGCACCACTAAGGCCTGATTTCGCCACCTGAACTGCCAGTCATGTGACATTTTCTCCAGCTGGGGAAGTGATCTAAATGTGTCATTGGTTGATCTGGACCCATTTTCCTTAATGGTCAGTCACCCTCTGACATATGACAGTTACCCATAGACTGTTAATCTGATGGTTTGATAATTCCAGAACAGGCAAAAAATGTTCCCAGTAAGAAACAATTTGGAGTCATTTGATACAGCACCGCAGAATGTCAGAGAATCCACTTGACCAAATGGAGAGGCCACAGAACCAAACCAGTTTACCACTGGAAATAAAATGATTCACCCGTCTGCACATGGCTGAAAGGTAGAGGCATGACTAGATGGACAAGCATTGTATAGTCACCATAACATATTTATAAAGGTGCCACAACAACTTTAACTATTATTTTCTCTTCTTTCAGGCACTCCTCATCAGGCTGTGAAAATAGCAATTCCCTTTGGCTGAGTGCAAAGCGTATACAAAGAAGAAAACTGAGTTTAAAAGCTCCCCACCACCACCAATTTCTAGAGCTACAGAAGCACAAATTTACTTTCGGAGAGTCCTACCTAGCTGACTGCTCATGACTTTTGTAAGCCCATTTTCTCTCTCCCAGTGTGCTAAATTTTCAGTTGTTTGTACAAATGCCCTCCCACCTCTAAATTCAACAGAATCACAGTGGTTCCACAACATTTTGTCCTTCATATATCTACATGGAGAGCAAAAAGGGAGAAATTAAAGCCTCACATTGGATCTACTGAATCCAATAGAACCAACTGAAAAGACTGGAATGTTTTGTCAGAATTTCCCCATCACTCCAACCCCATATTTCCATCACAATTTAATTGTGTTTTCATTTAAAAATATCGAAATACAGAAATACTTCAACCAGCACTAATATCACAGGGAACCGGATACCTGCACCTTACACCAGTGCTGAGCAGGGTAAATAAATGTTACCATTCTTATTTGAAATTGTTTCATGCCTACTTTGTACCGTTGTGAATGATAGAGGATCAGGCCCCAAGAATTTTCAACCCAGAGAAAGGCAGATTTTTTTTCCTTTAACATATATGCTGGTTTTATTTTTAAACACTGGATAAAAAGCTTATTATTATCATTAGACTTACTAAATGAGCTACTTTTATAAATAGGGAATATGGCAGAATGTTGACATCAGGCTTTGAAACCATGGTTTTGAAGTACGTGGTAAGTTACGTTTAATTACATTGACTAAGTACCATTCATATCCATGCTAGTTCATGTGGGGAAAAAAAAAAATATTAACGAGCTAATGTGATTCCTTTATTCACTATCATTCATAGATGCCACTGGGCTTTTGTTAAATATAATTTAATTGCATAATACATCAGCCTAGCTGTCACCTTCATGCTGATTTAGACAAATTTTGTAGCATTATTATATTTATCATGAATTATTTACTGTCTGAATTAACTGGAAATAAAATGAGGCTCACTAGGAAAAAAGTTAATTCTGAAATGGCAATATATAACACGGGTATCGCTCTACATCACTTTCCACTCCTCAGCTGCACCAAGTTACCGTGAAATATATTTCCAAAAAAATCAAGCTGATAGTTCTGGAACTGTAATGGTTTGATCCTTTCCAAAGGAAGTGATGAGAAGACTTCAGGCATCATGATCTGGGGACAATTACCCTGCTGTAAAAGTCAAGAGGCCTGTGTTCTGTTCCTGGGTGTGTGGATTGGGCAAACCAGTTCATCTCTCGTCTGCATCAATATAACACAGTGATACTGATACTTACCTTCCTCCCATGATAGAGTGTTCTGAAATCTACAGATGATACATACATTATGTAAGAGTGAAGTGTTATTAACCAATTTAAAGACAGCCCCATCTCTTCCCCTCTCACCCATCCCAGACAAACTTCCTCCTTTACAAAACAAGATTTTAAAAAATTTGCCGAGTGCTTATAAAGGAGGTTATGGACAAATTTGTATTGTGCTGTAATTTTCAGACTAATTCCCATGCACCTGAACCTCCTGCTCAGATAAATGGGAGTTTGGGGGCAGACACATGTACCAACATCCCACCCCTCCATTGGCAGTGAGCAAGGATTAAAACTGTCATCTTCAATACCAAAATCACGAGCCTCTACTAGTTTCACTAGAAGAGTAATTCCCTTAGATGGGAACAGTAATAACCTTTTATCCCTTCTGAGGACCAGTTTCTAGAGGGGGATCTGATAATTATTCAAATGTGTTTCTGCAAGGAATATCAGATGAGGCCCGTGTTTGATGATTACTATACATTGTTTGTATTATTTTAGCACCTAGAGGTCTCCACAGAAATCAGGAATAGAGCTGTATGGAGAACTGATTTTTCAAGTCACTGGCTGAACGGAAAAATAAGGAAAAAAATGGTTTGGGTTGAATGAAATATTTTGTTACTTTTTTTTTTTTATAAAACTGAAGTGAAATTTGAAATAAAAATCCTTTCAAACAGCAAAACCGAAACTGAATATTTTTAAAAGTTGGAAACAAAACATTTAAGTTTTTTCAGATTTGTTTTTCCAGTTTAAACAATTAAAATAAATTTGCTACATTTGTAATATTAAATCTGCATTTTTTTTAGCAAAAAAAAAAAAATTGGATGAAAATGTCACTTGCTCTAATCACAACCCCATTGTGCTCGGCATTGCACAAACATTTAGTAAAAGTTCCCATCTGAAACTGATGACCGTCTAAATTGTTTGTAATGGTTTATTGATTTGGATTGACTATTTTGAAAGTAAGCTTTGGCATGTGGTCCTGTCAGAACTTGGAAAACCTGACACATATGCCACAAAAGTGCTTCACTTTTTAGGAGTAGCATCATGCAGAGCGAAAACACTCCAAGCTATTTAAAATTTTTGCTGATCAAGACACTGTATGTAGTGAACCACAGAGAAAATGATTATATTGATCCTTGCGTATGAATTGATGCTTACAGAATTTTCACTTTGTCTTTTAAATATACTTTATAATTCCAAGTTCATATTCCAGTTTCAATTAACTTGCACTTTTGCAGCTCATAAAGCTCAGGATGAACTCATTCCTAAATACAATTTTAATCTATTTAAGAATTTTATAAAGGTTCCGCATTATATGTCATGGGGCAAATTAGCAGAAGCTGAGTGATTTTTAAAAAAAAAGACATGCTACCTTAAAATTCTGTTTGATCTGATATCCTCATACAGAAAATTACAAGCTGAAATAGCCACTAAATTTCTACTCTGTTTCCCCAAAGGATATCTTCCTACTGTAAAATCTTTAGGATTTTTAATATTTTGTACATTGTTCCCTTTACAGCTCTGTGGAAGTATTATTTAGAAATATTAAATCAAAATTAATAACATTTTCTGCTTTTCTTCAAAGGCTTTTCTTGCATCAGAGGTGGCTTTGGTTTCTCTCTCTCTAGTGAATATAGTTAATATTTGAGAAACATGAAAGTAAATCCATCAATATGACTGGATGGCTCAGAGGCTTGGTAATAGGATATTGAGCCTTTCACCCCTAGGTCACTGTTTCAGATGTGACCTTGGCCAACAGCGGCTGAAACTCATTAGCATTAGAAGGCTGTCAGTGGTCTACAAGCCTGGATCCTTAAAATTCAACCTCTTGCAGGGAAATCTTCTGCCTTGTTGAGAGAGTTACATTTAATAATGTCAAAATTCTGCAAAGAAGCTAATACACTCTTCACTCATGGCAAAAGGAAGGCTGTATATAAATAGAGCTGTTGATTCTCACTCCAGTTCCTAGGCCATGAGCGTCCACGGTACAAAAGTCACCACTTCCATTAGCTACGAGCTGGCCCCTTTGGCAGTCTAACCAGAGAGGGCTAGAACTGAATGGGCATGGAGACTGAACTACCTTCTTGCCCCCTGAGAAGGTCCCAACGGAAACAGTACTGTGGCACTTTGACAGACTGTGAGGCTGTATCTATTCTGTGGATAAAGAGAGAATTTCAGTCTCCAGGGCTGTTGACCCCAGTACCTTTCACAATCACTGAATTAATTTATATAAGAGCACAAGTTAGTATATTTAATATAGAATTAGGGCAAAGAGTCTAATTATTTTTAAATAGTATTATGCTCTGAGCTTGAACTCATTGAAGACAATGGATGTAGTGCCATTGACTTCAGTGGGAACAGGATCCTGACCTTAGTGAATGGCAGATGACAGCAGTTACAGAGATGCAGGTCAACTGTGAAAAAATCCTTTCAGCTCTGTGATGGCTTATACCAGGCTCTTCATGACAGTCTGCTGAAGGACCCGCGGTCCTACTACATGCCATCCCAGGAAAAGAGCAGCAAGGCGGGTTCTCCAGGGCTGTCTCAAGAGGCTACATGGAAGCAGCTCAACAGAGGCCAGCAGGCTCAAATAAAAAGAACTTCAGGGTTGTAGCAGGTGAGATCCTGGCTGGGACCAGAGGGGCAAGGAAGGGAGTTTGGTTCTGGCTGCATTTGTTTGGGCTGGGAAAGAGAGGACCTCCACATTTTAACCCTGAGGTTAGGGCTGAAGATAAAGGGGCCAGATGGGAAGAGGATCAGATGGGAAGAGGATCAGGGAAGTAGCAGTAACAAATTGAAGTGCTGTGTGGCTGCTCTTCACATGGTCCCTGGGTTGGAACACAGAGTAGCGAGCATGCCCAGGTTCCCCCACCAGCTAGCAGCGAAGTGGTCTTAAACCCATGAAAGGGACATGCCTTGTTCAGCCTGAGCAAAGGGCTGATTTTAAAGGGCCCAGAACCAGGGCTGAAGACCCTGGGGAGGGCAGACAGAGTTTTGTTGGACTCTGTGCTACTCCAGAAAGGGTTCATTTTAACTGTGACCCAGCAGGAGGGCTGAAACACTAAAGATCTGCCAAGCGAAGTTAACAAGAAGTTTTTTGCCTCTGTCTTCACGAACAAGGTCAGCTCCCAGACTAATGCACTGGGCAGCACAGCATGGGGAGGAGGTGACCAGCCCTCTGTGGAGAAAGAAGTGGTTAGGGACTATTTAGAAAAGCTGGATGAGCACAAGTCCATGGGGCCATATGCGCTGCATCCGAGAGTGCTAAAGGAGTTGGCGGATGTGATTGCAGAGCCATTGGCCATTATCTTTGAAAACTCATGGCGACTGGGGGAGGTCCTGGATGACTGGAAAAAGGCTAATGTAGTGCCCATCTTTAAAAAAGGGAAGGAGGAGGATCCTGGGAACTACAGGCCAGTCAGCCTCACCTCAGTCCCTGGAAAAATCATGGAGCAGGTCCTCAAGGAATCAATTCTGAAGCACTTAGAGGAGAGGAAAGTGATCAGGAACAGTCAGCATGGATTCACCAAGGGCAAGTCATGCCTGACTAATCTAATTGCCTTCTATGACAAGATAACTGGCTCTATGGATGAGGGGAAAGCAGTGGACGTGTTGTTCGTGTCAAAAGATTTGCTAAAGTCAAGCGTCTCCCAAAGTATTCTTGCCAGCAAGTTAAAGAAGTATGGGCTGGATGAATGGATGATAAGGTGAATAGAAAGTTGGCTAGATTGTCAGGCTCAATGGGTAGTGATCAATGGCTCCATGTCTCGTTGGCAGCCGGTATCAAGTGGAGTGCCCCAAGGGTCGGTCCTCGGGCCGGTTTTGTTCAATATCTTCATTAATGATCTGGAGGATGGTGTGGATTGCACCCTCAGCAAGTTTGCAGATGACACTAAACTGGGAGGAGAGGTAGATACACTGGAGGGGAGGGATAGCATACAGAGGGCCCTAGACAAATTAGAGGATTGGGCCAAAAGAAATCTGATGAGGTTCAACAAGGACAAGTGCAGAGTCCTGCACTTAGGACGGAAGAACCCCATGCACTGCTAGAGACTAGGGACCGAATGGCTCGGCAGCAGTTCTGCACAAAAGGACCTAGGGGTTACAGTGGACGAGAAGCTGGATATGAGTCAACAGTGTGCCCTTGTTGCCAAGAAGGCCAATGGCATTTTGGGATGTATACGTAGGGGCATTGCCAGCAGATCAAGGGACATGATCGTTCCCCTCTATTGGACATTGGTGAGGCCTCATCTGGAGTACTGTGTCCAGTTTTGGGTCCCACACTACAAGAAGGATGTGGAAAAATTGGAAAGAGTCCAGCGGAGGACAACAAAAATGATTAGGGGACTGGAACACATGACTTATGAGGAGAGGCTGAGGGAACTGGGACTGTTTAGTCTGCGGAAGCGAAGAATGAGGGGGGATTTGATAGCTGCTTTCAACTACCTGAAAGGGGGTTCCAAAGAGGATGGATCTAGACTGTTCTCAGTGGTAGCTGATGACAGAACGAGGAGTAATGGTCTCAAGTTGCAGTGGGGGAGGTTTAGGTTGGATATTAGGAAAAACTTTTTCACTAGGCGGGTGGTGCAACACTGGAATGCGTTACCTAGGGAGGTGGTGGAATCTCCTTCCTTAGATATTTTTAAGGTCAGGCTTGACAAAGCCCTGGCTGGGATAATTTAGTTGGAGATTGGTCCTGCTTTGAGCAGGGGGTTGGACTAGATGACCTCCTGAGGTCCCTTCCAACCCTGATATTCTATGATTCTATGAACAACCTACAGGGATCATAAGTAGCAGGAAAAGGACTGCAGTACTGCAGGCAGCAGTCGGAGGCGTTCAAGAGATGAGCATCCCCTGTCACTTACTCATTAAGCATCTGCTAATGGAATGTCAGACTAGTCCCAATGGAATTACGCTGATGCCACTATTTTATTATCATCTTCTCTAAAGTGACAGCCATATTCACATCTCTTGCCTGTTGCTTTTCTAAATATCTTGAGTCTGCTACTTTATGGAATTTGAGAATTATTCATTATCCAGCTTCCTGAACTAATCTCTCTATTGCTGCTCCAACGTCAGAAGTCTCCATTACAAAAGGGCACTGGCTTCAGTGGGTGCTAAGGCAGCTTATTTTCCCTCAGGATCGAGCCCTCTAGTTATACAATCACGGATAGAAGTCAAGCGGATAGTCATTCAATGAAGTGAAATAAGCACTGATGCATCATACTGAATGCACTCGAGTTCTACAAATACTTGACTATCATTCTGAAGACAGTTGCCTGCCCACTAGAGAACATCCTGTATCATATATAGCAACTCTCTGGAATAAATGTTTCTGAAAAATTCCTGGAATTACCAACTCTCTGCAGGAGAGAGAAAAAAGACCTCTCTCAAATACCAACTAGATTTCTTGTGTGCAAGCCTTATTTAAAGCCTTTGCTAAAATAAAATAGGATGACCGAATTCCTTGGGCAATTCATAACCATACCATCGTGGCTGGCTACAAACTATTAAGAGGCATATAGCAGAGGAATAATAAATTCAATAAATGAGGATAAGCATTCGTAAATTAAGTTAATTAAAATGTGGCTAATGTACTGATAGAAGTCAGGCAATTTTTGTTGTAAAATGCACTTACTTATAGTTTAGACTTAAATAGCAATTAAAGGCAATTCATGAATTATGTTCAAAAGTACCTACTACTGAATATGCAAGTGGTGGGAAAACACTCACTTGGACAAATGACACTTATCCAGGAAGCAACTCCAGATAGATCCCCATCACAAGTTCATTACTGAGTAATACTTTCCCCTTACCTATGGATGATGATAATAGCCTACTTCCTGCCCAATGTTCTCAGAACAGATTTGACCTTCTAAAACCTTTACATCTGTAAGGCCGGGGTGCGGGTCTGCCTTATACATTAAGTGTATATTTCATCATCTGATAACGGCATCAAAATGTACACAAGATTCAACCTCTTGATCATGCAGATAAAGATTTTGTAGTTTAAGCTTCTATATTAATTCTCTTTTGTGTGGTCAGTATAATACGGGCCAGATTCTCAGCTGCTGTTCACCAATGTAGCTATTTAAACAAAACCAGACTGATTTACATCAGCTGGGGATCTAGCCTTCTTTATCCCAATGTAAGTGCACTTTTGTATCATTTACCATGGGTTCCAGTCTAGTATTGCCTTACTAGAGACAGATTCATGTTGTGCTCTCACTTCCCATCAAGTGCCACCATAACAGACGACCATAAAACCATACATTTATGTAGCACCTTTCATTGTAAAGAATCCCACACTCTTTACAAACCATATCTTGTGAAATCACTTTGCTCACCACTAAAACACAGCCATCTCTGGAAGCAAAGGCATACAGCGTTGTTACACCCTGCGATTTAAGAGAGGAAGAAGCACACTCTACCCGCCTGAATTTGGCGCAGAATGCAGTTACTCAGATAGAGATTTGTCCAGTATAGTGTTGCTCTGTTTATCAAGGTATGAGTAAGGCCCCCATTACCATGGGGAGAAGGCATTATTGAGGCCCAGTTGGGGTCACCTCAGCACCCTCTAGACTCAAAAATGTGTAGGGAATACTGACAGAGCACTGGGAGACATGCAGTTTCTTCCTGCGTGCCCCGCACCTGCTTTGGGAAAGAAACTACAGGGAGGAGCCAGCCAGCCTGAGGCTGGCACAGCAGCTGCAGAAAGGAGCAATTCAAGCAGGTACTGCAGCATAGGGAGTACGAGGTAAAATAGAGCCCAGGTGAGGCCACACCTTCTGGACCAAGAAGTGCACAAGTAAAAAAACTCCTTTTCTGGGGACTTGAGGAGCTTGTGGCATTGCACCCTACCCCCAACCAAGTGGGTTTAGGTAAAGAGATCACAGGGAGAAGCTGCCACAGCAGCTGCAGTAGCAGTTCAAACAGGGCCGGATGGAAACTGATGGTGTCTTCAAAGTGCTTTCTGCAGTGTTCATTCTGCTGGTTCTCTCACCTGTGCTGATTGGCTATTGGCTCCAACTCCCTCCCCATCCACTCTCTCAAGAGTGTGTCCAAATGGGGCATTAGACCACTATTGCTATATGGCTTTGAATTCATACCTTAGCATATACCACTCTAACTTTCCCATGTAGATAAGCCCTTGGATTGTAAACTCCTTGGGGGGGTGGGGGGGGGACTGTTTCTTATTCTCTGTTGGTGCAGTGCTTAGCACAATGGGAATTAGTTCTCAGATAGCACCTAGGCCCTACAATAATAAACATGACAAATAATGTGAGCACTTCCAAGGTACTGTTGTCTTCTCTTTAGGACATCTCTACCAGGTAGGGAACTATTATCATCTCCATTGTATAGATAAGGAACTACCCATCTATGTACACGTATGGCCCCTGTCCCTATGGTATCAGAGCACCTCAAACATTAATGGGTTTACCCTCAGAACTGCAGCAAAGAGAGATGAAGCAGCTTGTCCAAGGACACACAGAAATTCTGTGATAGAGACAGGAATTGAATTCATATCTCCCAAGTCTCAGATGAGTATCCTTAAACACAGGACCATCCTTCGTCAACTCTTACACCATGTGAGCTCTAATGACTACAGGCACCTCAGTTTAACATCTCATCCAAGAGGTAGCATCTAACAATGTAACATCCTTAACACTATTGCTGGTGGGGCATTATCGATTTAGGGCTGAACCACCAGCTTTACTTTCTTCTCTGGCAGTCTCCCAAGTTGGCCTCGTGCTGTTCATCTTATGAGATCTGACAAGATCATTGACCAAGGTTGAATGGGTGTCTGTATTGATTCATTACTCAGATATTATGAGCTTTTTTCTGCAGGCAAACTTGATTTCAGCATCTAGAGTGAAGTTTCATCCAAGGATCTGGATGCTGCACTAATGAAACTATCAGAAGACAGATTTATTAATTCAAGATTTACAGATTAATAGCCAAGCAAATGCATATTTCCAGTCTCCCTACATTGGAGGACCAAGTTCACATAGTCTGATCTGAGCAGAAGTCTACCTCTCAAGGTTCCTTTGATGATTATAGCACCTCCTGCATCAGAAGAAATAAAAATCTTGTCTAAACAATATATTTCCAGAAAACTTTCTGGCTTCCCATTGGCCTACATCCCCCTCCATAGAAGCTGAATACTATATTAATTTCACACCAGCATAGTAACTCGTTTTGGCCCAGTTAACTCAATGGCTGAAAGTGTAGGTCCGAAAAGCTTGAGAGGAAGTCCTATGTGTGTTATATTTTCCCCCACCATTTCTCATTTCCTTTTCCTGGCTGTTACAATTGTAAAATACACGTAGTCAAAAGGTGTTTTAGTTAAAAGATCTTTACTCTCATTGTGTGCTCAATGACATGTAGAGGGAACTCTTAGGGCATGTCTCCATTGCAGGCCAAGGTCTGATTGCACCTCAGGTAGACATACCCACGCTAGCTTTAATAGAGCTAGAATAGCTAAAAATAGCAGTGAAGGTGCCGTGTCGTAAACTTCAGCTCAAGCTAGCAACGCAAGTACATACCCAGGGTCCCGTGAGAACTTGTACAGCCCATGCTATTTTAAGCTGTGCTAGCTCAATTAAAGGTAGCATAGGTATGCCTACCCAAGGTGTGGTCACACCTTTTATTGCAAAGCAGACATACCCTTAGGCTCCCCACTGGGATCCCCTGACTAAAACCCTACCACTAATCTGAAGGGAAGGCTGGGATGTTTTCCATGTCTGACGTAGTTCAGTTGATCTCTGAATACTGCTTAATCAACCCAACACAGAAGAATGAGGGTCAAAAGTTTTGCAGAGAACTTTTCCCCCCTTTTACTTTGGAATTCATCAGCGTGCTGGTATATTGTATAATTAATTATTAATATAACGAATGAACATCAGCCCTCCCCTCCACCAAGGTCTTCATCTCCACCTCCCACTTCAATCAAACAAGTTGAAGACCATGATAGGCTGTCAATATACTCAGGTTTCAGAGTAGCAGCCGTGTTAGTCTGTATTCGCAAAAAGAACAGGAGTACTTGTGGCACCTTAGAGACTAAATTTGTTACACTCTAATATACTCAGGATATTTTAAAGGAACAAAGTACAGGCTTTTCTAACAACTACACTTCTTGCAGGACAAGGGAGGCTGCCACCTTTTCCTTCGGTATATGGAGTGATTTTGATTAAAAGATAAAAAAAAGTGAACCGCAATGAAAGTATTCGGAACACATCAGTTGTACACCCTAGAGATCTTTCATCATCTCTGCCAACTGCCATGGAATCCTCTTTGAATCACAGCTAACATGAGTGCAGAGGATGCAGGAGTGTGTTTAGGACACACGACATTAAAATCCCATCATTGTCTAGATCAATGCACCAAATGATAAGCCCTGCAAAACAGGTCCCAATTAGCCCACTCCTACATCCATATCATGCTCTCACTGTCTTCATTCTTGGCATAAGATGAAGAACCCATTTCAGATGTGACCTTCAGACTGGAGACAAATCACATTCCTCTCGCATCAGATACACATACATGCTGGAATTAGGGGTGCTACCGCACCCCCTGGCTTGAAGTAGTAATAACCCAAATACATGGTTTCTGCCTTCAGCACCCTCACTATAAAAAGTTGTTCCAGCACCACTGCATATACATACAGGCCAGATGCATGGGGATTTTTGAAAGATGGCAGAAACCCCACCGGACCATAATTTAATCTCAAAGTCTGATACAAGTGCCTTGAACATGGAACTACCTAAACATTAAAAGCATATTTCCATAAAGCTTTGAAAAATACTAGGGCTTATCATTTACATGGCGCTATTAGGGCTTGATATGTAAATGAGTTTTGATTGGGCCTCTTAAATGTGTTTAATTTGAGAGCTCCGTTATTTGCATATGCTAAATTGCACCCCTAGAAAAGGAAGCTGGAAAATCTGGCCCTTGATCTTCAAGGTACTGCACAATCATTACCCAGTTAATCCGCCCATTACAAAGAAGTGTACTATCAGTCTTATTTATTCGATTTTGCTGTTTGGCAAACTGCCCGCTGTTTCAAACAGCGGTAGATGAAAGTGCACCGTAGAACTTTTAGTGCACAGCAGCAGGTCCACGTGGCCACGCAGTGCATGGAAAGCTAGAGCACTTTAAATTTATACCCCAGCCTGCCACGCACTAAACTGCCTTCCAGACAAGCCCTCAGGAAGTCTTGTCCAAAGACAGAGCCAGTCATTGTCAGTTTAGATTCAGGAATGACTGCTAGTCCCATTTCTACAGCACTCATTTCTCTCTCTCTCTCTTTTTTTTTTTTTTTAGTTAAACGGTAGTTCTACTCAAGGAACAAAGTAGGTTTTGAAGGAGCTCTGCATTACCCTGCTATACAGATGGCATTCTCTGTATTAACTATCACTCTACACAATGTTTTGCAAAGACCACCCACGCAGCACAGCTTCAGACTGTACAAATTGTTGCAGTAAAAAATAGGACTAATGAATTAATTGCAATCTTCTGTCTATAGTGATGTGTGGGGGGAGGGGCGCGGAGATCATGTGTTGAGAGGAATAGAACAAGTGCCTCGCTGGCGTCTAGTAAAAACGCTTGAATAATTAAAATGAACAAACCAGCTTCTGCATGATTTTTAAAAACTCCTGAACAACCAGCAGAACAATGTTGATTTATGTTTAGCATAAAAAGAGGCCCCAAGCAACAACCAAATTCAGAGGCGACTCAAGGTGGATGGTTGTAATGGTTGAATTAATTTTGCTAAGCAAGGGCCCTATTCAGCAGCAATTTGATAGTCCCCATGTGCCAACCACAAAGTCATTGCAACTGTAGTGCCTAATCCAGATTTAGTGAACAAATACGTCTCTAGTGCAGATCTCTCTTTCTTGGATTTGGCTATGCCACATGATGGGAGGCGTGTATTTGACAGGTGGGTCATGGGTGTGACTTGTTAATGGCTGCATTGTACTGAGAAATGTACAGTACACACATGTTCAGAGGGAAAGGTTCTCAGAGGCACAACGTAGGCAAACACACTGCTTTTCAGTCTGTGTCCATTAGGAAAGAATTTCCAGGCTCAGGCTCACCAAAATCTCACCTGAGTAGGGACACATGCCTCGGTAAGTGGCATTAACTCTTGTTTTGGCAATACAAAGGACCAATTATGCTCCCACTGAAGTCAACCTAACCCTTCTCATTGACTTCAGTGGGGAAAAAACATGGGTACTTTCAAGTCGTCTATTCATAACTGTGCCTCTCACCACACAGTTATCTTATTCTGTATAAGAGGCATCTTGCATTTCTCTACCATCATTCAAACCTAATAATCGCCACATAACACAAATTGGAGAATGAACTTTACACAGGACTCACTCACCCCAGCTCTAAGATGAAAGGTTACCATTGTTTAATAGCACTGTACAACAATTTAGGGGCACCTGGACCCAAGACAAAGACCATGCCTTAGGCCATTGGCTTCTTCCCAAGGTAAAGATGTGCAGGAGTTCCCATGAAGAGAGGTGCTGCTGGATAGGGCTCCCATATGCTTCTTTGAAAATCCCAAACTATATATATTTGTACTGACTATGGAGATTCAGTCATGCCTCACACTCAAGGCTGTTGAGCTGAACTTTCAGGCACTAAATATAAAAACTATACTCAACTTCTCCATGCAACTGTAGGTCTTCTGTTCTAATTCATTCCCTTACATTCTGTGAAGCTGACCGAATATTGTTTCCCATTGCTTGGTTAGATCGCTAGCTTTTAGATGCTGTTTCTGCCTAAGATTGCAAATACTTGGCCAATGGCAATTCATAACTGTGCCATGGTTTCAGCTTTCCTATCCTCCAGACCTGTTTGACCTGGAAAAGCTGTGGCCACTGTACCTAAGTGCTTAATTCTATCATTTTTATACAAGTGACCCAAGGTGCATTTCTTCTTGCTGCCTGAATTAGTTTTTCCTCGCATCTAATTGACTCTGACTTTCCTCAGGCCTTGTGTCAAGTCCCAATCTCTTTTCCCCACCTAGGACATTGGAAGCCCTCTAAGGCCTGGTCTAAACTACCAGGGTAAGTCGGCCTAAGCTACACAACTCCAGCTATGTGAATAACGTAGCTGGAGTCAACATAGCTTAGGATGACTTACTGAGGTGTCTGCACCATGCTGTGTCGACGGGAGATGCTCTCCCATCGACTTAACTTACTCCTCTCGTTCCGGTGGAGTACTGGAGTCGACAGGAAAGTGATCTGCGGTTGATTTAGTGGGTCTTCACTAGACCTGCTAAATCAACCCCTGGTGCATCGATCATCACAGCGTTGATCCCCGGTAAGTGTAGACATATCTTAAGAAACAAATCATGATCCCTGAGCCAAGCTTCCATACACTTAGTAAATCACCTATCACCCACGGTCCCATCTTCATCCCTAGCACTACAATATAGGTGGTACAAGTAGGACATCACGTATTGTAATCCAAATACTACTTGCCTTTGCTTTTGATTGTATACCATATTGTTGTGGTACGTGTGTATGAAAAATGCTTGTGACAGATTGCTGGGCAACACCAGCTGTACCAGCACTCCGATCACTGGATTACCAGTTAAATTGCCCCACAGTCAATTGGGGCAAAGCTGTACCTAATTGGTTGATTGGGGAGGAGCTGGAGAGCGCTACAAAGCTAATTAACCAATTAGTCCAGAAAGTAGAAAACGGCACAGGAAGAACATGCATGGGGCAGGCTGGCTGTTTTTTCAGGATCAGAACCAGGACAGATCCCTCAGGGGGAAAACTACCTTCTATCTATGCTGGTGTAAATACAGGGTTGCACAAGTTTGTAAGGGTGGAGGAGAGAACACTGTAAATAAATTGCACAAGGTGTTTGATCGGATCCAGAAGATCTCTGAGCAGTTTGTGGCTAGAAAAGAGACAAGAGTGGGAAAATGCGCTGTCACAATGCTATATAAAAATAAATATTTTGGTATATATGCTATTTGATTTGATTTAACTAGATTTTGGAGCATTTCCCCAGAGACTTCAAAATAATTGCTTCCTTTTAATATATTGCTCTATTCACTGACATTTCCAACACTGGGAGCCTGTTTTATTGTTTATTAGACCTGCTATAATGAAAGTTTGCCACCTGATTAATTTTAATAGTTTAGCTGGGAACCTGGGGATAACGTAAAATGGCTGTCAGGCTATCAATAAATTTTGTCCATTTGGTTGCAAAGATTTTGCAAGAAATAAGATCTGCCCATTACAGAAAAAGCTACTGTAGAGAGATGTTTTGTTGGATTAAGGGGGGTTTTCTGAGACAGAGGCTGTTTCATCTTTCTATCAGGACATTAATATACTAGATTTTGATGGTGTCCCTGGGCCCAATTCTGGTATCACTTACATCAGTATTACTTATACTGGTGTCCCTGGGCCTGATTCTGTAACAACCATTAACTCCACTGAAGTCAATGGAAATGCAATGGTGTAGAATAGCTAAGTGACAGCAGAATATTCATCTACTAGATTCAGGAGAGTGATGTTAAAAAAAAAAAAAAAAAGGCAAATTAGGTCCAGCCTCCTTCCTGATCTACACTAGGGTGACCTAGATCTGTGCACACCTTTTCTGATAGTTTGGTTCCAGTAGAATTTGAAAAGCCTTCAGAGATAGGTTGGAGAAACTAGCTGCAGGTGGAAGTATTAACTAATTGGCTCTGGAGAACCATGCTGAACAAAAGAATTTCATACTGAACTGTCCCTCTCAGCTCTTTTGTAAGTTACTTGCATCCTGAGGTGATCTATTTTGTGTGTATCATTTTTTAAAAAAAAGAGCAGGAAAAAAACCCTTTGTTTCTTTCCATCTTGTATTAGCGTTGGCCCGGATCCTTCAAAGTCATTAGGACAGATAAAATTTCACTAACAATTAAATCTTTGCAGGATCTGGCCCCTAGACTACAATCTCTGCTTTTATAATGGATATTCTGAATTCCTTATCCATTAGTTCCTTCACTTAATGTTTGAGAACCACTCTAAGAAAAGATCATTGCCCTGTGTATTTTTAGTAGGAAGATTTATAATACCCAACCTCATAAAAACAGGCATCTCAGGTACTGGTAAGAAATAATCTGTTTCCTGCTTTCTTCAAATCTCAATGCTTAATTTGGAATATGAACATTTTTGAATGTAAAACAGTTGCCCATTTCAGTAATAAAATTGCAAGGTAAGGTGTAGTCCATTGTGTAGCATAACAGAAGCAGAATCTTAGACCTCTGATTCCGCAAGCTGATATGCTCAGGTGAACGCCTGAAACTTAATGGAAACAATTTTGAGTCAACCCATACAGATCAGCTATCAGGATTAGGACCATAATGTATCTATCTCTAGTTTAGAATTGTATACTTCTGCTCATCACTGTAGTATCTGGGCTTCTTCCATGTAGAATCATTAGCAATGCCCTTAATAGATTTTCTAGAAATGCATACCATTTTATATTTTGAGAAACATATTTAATGTAATTAAAAGTTTGTGTATGTTTTTGGTTTGTTAAATGAAAAAGCCTTTCTTACAGTTCTGTGAAATTTTCACGATTTCTCTTTAGGAAATTTTCTCAAAGTTGTCAAAAAATTCTCTGCACTGCTATTTTTCCCACTTTGGTAAATTTATTATTTCTTAGACCCTGATTCTGCAAACACTTGTGGATATTGATAACAATACATGTTTATACATTAGTAATTTCTATAGCAGGAGTTCTCAAACTGGGGGTCGGGACCCCTCAGGGGGTCACGAGGTTATTACATGGCGGGGGGGAGGGGGTCGCGAGCTGTCAGCCTCCACCCCAAACCCCGCTTTGCCTCCAACATTTATAACGGTGTTAAATATATAGAAAAAGTGGTTTTAATTTATAAGGGGGGGAGGGGTCACACTCAGAGGCTTGCTATGTGAAAGGGGTCACCAGTACAAAAGTTTGAGAACCACTGTTCTATAGAATCCTATTCAATTTCTGGTGCACTCTATGGTGCAAGTCTCTGTTCAGTTCTGTAGAACTCTGTCGTGGGAACTAGTAAAGTGCTCATATACCATAGTGATGGGCATGATATAAATAGCTGGGAAAAATAAGAGAGATAACAGAAACATGAGTCAGGACCGTAAGAGTGGGAAGAAAGAAAGATTTGCCATTAGCTTCAATGGGAATAGAATTAGGCATTTAAAAAAAAAAACACACACTTCAGAATTAGGTCAAATCTTCTATAGTCATACATACTGACTTTTGAGAGGAACATGCATCTGGGATTGTACTAACAAACTGCAGCCACAAAAGATACAGTACTTCAATAAGTAAATAAAAAAAATCTTAATAGCAATGTAGAAAAAGTATATACACATCCATTTCTCACTATGTCAACTAAATACACTTATTTGTTAGTCTCTAAGGTGCCACAAGTCCTCCTTTTCTTATCCAGGTGATTAGTCCCCCTGTAGTCAAGGGATCCACTTGTGAGAACAGCTGTTTGCAGGATCTAGCCCCGATATCAGTAGTATAGCAAGAAACCAGTCTTGCAGGAGGCACCTAGGAGATTCGAGCCGTAAAGCATAGTTTAAATAAATATTCCCCATATCAACAAAGACAAAGGCAAGACTGCATTTCCACAAGGGTGTGTCAATAATGAAGGGAAACGAAGCCTTCTCTGCTTGTACCCTCACTCAAGAGCAGAGCACAATTGCAGTCTTTCAATGCACCAAGAAGTAGAATTCACACTGGATGTTCTCAGGGGTCACCATGCACTGAGCACTGGGGAATCTTTGTGAGGCTCCCCAGATGCAGTGATACAACTCTGTACTGCCTCCTGTTCAAAGCATTGCCGAAAAAGGCATGATCCAGCCCTGACAGCTATCATCATCTGACAGCTGTTCAGTGACCTTTAGGAAACGATGCTCTCAATAGACAAACATCCACATTCCATCACAAACCATTATAAGAGATACCCTTGCAGGCAATCTCATTAAGATCCAAGTACTGAACACATCTGGTGAGAGAGCTTACTTCTGAGACTGAACATAACTTTCCCGAAGAAAGCAGGTGCGCACAACTGGGATGACAAAGCTTTCATTCATCTGTAACCAGTGCTCAATTTGTAATGAAAGAGGTGCCAGGGCTCAAGCAATATTTTTTACATTCGTAACTGTTGCAGCACGCCCGGAGGTGCCAGGGCTATGAACTGCCAAGCCTAGAGGTGCCGGGGGCTCAGCCCTGGCACAAATTAAGCACTGCCTATACCTAATCTATGAAAAAAATGAGGTCTTCGTTTTCACTGCTGAGAGCAGCTTGGATAGGCACCAATTTCACAACTTTCCTTTTTTAAAAAAAGAAATCTGCACTTATTATTGCAATGAAATTTCGATTTAGGGTTGTATTTTATATTTCTTATTCCCCTATAAAACCAATCTAAACCTCCTTGGTTGAACAAAAGTACATCATGCCATTTTACCACTCTCTGATACCCATTTTGAAACAGAGAAGAAAAAGGGTTGCAGCAATAAGATAAACATGTTCATATTTCATGTATTAAGTTACACTATGTCTTCCAAGTATGCTCATTTTCTATTCCAGGGACAAGGAAGCTTCTCTATTACCATTCCCACCCCCATCCCTCCAGAGCTCCTGTGGCTTTTCATACATTGACCTGCAAGTCTTTCCACCAGTAACCAATTGAAGCCAATCAGAATTTTGACAGCAAAACCTATATTCAGTGAAATACCAGTGAAAATACAAAGTGCATTCTTGAAATAAAATAATAATGGCAATCAATCTCCAAAGTTTAACACAGCTTTTTTATCATTTCCCTTTGTGGTTCCCAGGGGTTATCCCAGGGTATACCGCAGGAGATAGGACATCCTCAAATCACTACAAAAATTAGAATTCTAAAGTGAGACTACAACAAGGCTTTAAATCTGCATCTAATCTCCTAGCTCAGGCCCCTGAACCCATATGGCACCCTGCTGGCCTCTGTGTGAAGCAATTCTCATTGCTGTTTTACACTGTGGGAGGGGCAGGGCTGGCCTTACCATGAGGCGAACTGAGGCGGCTGCCTCCGGTGCCAGACTGTGGGGGGTGCCACTGGGACCCACAGTGTAGAAAATTGTGTCTGCTGCTGGTGCGTATGTATTCTCTCTGCTCTAGATGCACAGAGATGGTGGAGTGCTGCGCTGGAGGAAGGAGGGCACAAGAGACATAACAGGCAGGCAGGAGAAAAGGTGAGAGGCAAACAGAAAGCAGCAGGAGCTGCAGGGAGAGAGAGGAGCAGCCACCTCTTATGTACCTCTCTAGCACCCCCAACAACCTGGACTAATTAACACCAGCTTCTCAGGGAGCTTCCTGTTTCCTGCTGCTTCCCTGAACCTGCTTGAGGAGAACAGGCAGTCAACTGAAGTAGCAGGAGCCAGTTAGGCCCTTAAGACGCTAATATCTTCCCTCCCTCAGGCCCTGCTACCAGCCTGCTTATTTGTCCCCTTCAATTGAGTGTTGAGAGCCACTATAGCTGGCACAGAACAGCAGTCATGAGTGAAAGAAGAACACACCCCTCTGGGGCAACATTCAGAAAAAGAAAGAAAGCAAAGGAAGCTTTTCTATCTAAGCAGGAAGGAGCTCTCCTGAGATACATAGACACACATGTTCACGGTGAGCCTTCCGGCCCCAGTGAGGATGTGAGTGGTGGGGAGATGCCTGATCTTCCAGTTAGTCAGAGTGCAGGTGACTGGTCAGCTACTGTAGCATCCATATCTCCATCTCAAATGGATGTAACCATGCACATTGCTGAAGAAAAGTGTAGATCAGAGAAGAGTGTGGTGGAGGCGCAAGAAACAGCTGCTGCTGAGTTTAGTTCCTTTGAGTCTAGATGATACAGGACTGTGGACCCACTTGAGCAGTAGCCTGAGGGACTTCCTTGTACTGCATGGGCCACCGCAAGTGAAAAACTTCATGTTCCCCAAAGACAATGAAAATAGAAGTTTCCATCCACCACATGCTGGCGTGAAATCCCCAATGGTGATAAAGTGCAGAGGCCATGGCTTATGTACTCAAAAACCCAGAATGCTGCATACTGTTTTTGTTGCAAACTCTTCCAGTCTAATGTTCCAGCCACATTGTGTTCTACAGGAACAAAGGACTGGAAAAATCTAGCTAGAAATCTGGCATGCCAGGAGATGGCAGCAAATCACCAGAGAGCATTCCATAGGTGGAAAGAGCTTGAGATGAGACTAAGGCGAAAGGCCACCACAGATGATCAGCATCAAGAGAAGATTGCATCAGTCTCTCTTTACTGGCAAAATGTTCTGAAAAGGCTTATTGCCATTGAGAGAATGCTTGCTACCCAAAACCTAGCACTGTGTGACACTTCAGATCAGCTGTTTGTGCCAAACAATGGAAACTTCATTAACATTGTGGAGCTGATGGCTGAGTTTGATGCTGAACTCCAAAAGCATCTAAGAAGAGTCACCACCCAAGAAATGTACACACATCACTATCTTGGAAAAACAAATCAAAATGAGATCATACAGTTACTGGCAACAAAAGTCAAACCGAAGATTGTGGCAAATCTGAAGTCAGCAAGATATTACTCCATTATTCTGGACTGCACACCTGACATCAGCCAGACAGAACAAATGACTTTAATGGTGCATTTTGTTACAACAACAGAACCCAGTGAAAATGTCCCTGCAGTGGTGACTGTCAGAGAGCATTTTCTAGAATTTATCGACATTGATGATACTACAGGAGCTGGTATGACAAACGTGCTTCTTAAAAAGCTGGAAGATACAGGAATTGCGATAGCTGACATGAGAGGTCAGGACTACAATAATGGTGCCAACCTGAGAGGAAACAGAGGAGTGCAGACACAGATCCAAGAGTTAAACCCTCGAGCTTTTTTTGTCCCATGCAGTTCTCATTCATTGAGCTTGGTGGTCAGTGATGCAGCATCAGCTTCTAGTGAGGCTGCTGAATTTCTAAAATGTAATTCAAAGCATCTATGTATTTTTCTCTGCATCAACTCATTGATGGAAAATTTTGAAGCAACATCTGGGAACATCCTCTCTGACCCTGAAACCACTGAGTGCCACACGATGGGAAAATCAAGTGGAGGTGATAAAGCCTATCAAACACCAAATTGGGAAGACAGATGATGCCATAGTTGCCATTATGGAGGATAATGCTATGACAGGAACTGTTCGTGGGAGAACAGTGGCAGAGAGAAATGGAATCACCAGAAACATACATAACTTCAAATTTCTGTGTGGCTTAGTGTTGTGGCATGACGTACTGTTTGAAATAAATGTTGTAAGTAAGAGACTCCGAGGTGTTGACCTTGATATATCTGGAGCAATGGAACAACTGGACAAAGCAAAGTCATACCGACAGTCTTACCGGTCAGATGAGGGATTTCACAACGTTCTGAAGAGTGCACAGAAGTTGGCAGAGGAACTTCACACTGAAGCTGTTTTTCCCACCCATTCAAGAATACAAGAGTCACAGAAGATGATGACATTTTGATTACAAGGCACGTGATAATCCCATAAGAAACCCCAAACAACAATTCAAAGTTGAATTCTTTAACCAGGTGCTAGATTGTGCAATACAATCAGTTGAAGAACGTTTCATGCAGCTCAAGGAACACAGCAGTATATTTGGGATGTTGCATGATATTCCAAAACTCCTCACTATACCTGAAGAAGACCTACACCAGCAATGCAGGGCACTAAAGACAGTGTTTACACATGATGACATGCGTGATATTGATGCAAGTGATTTAGGTGATGAACTGAAAGCCCTTTCAAGATATATTTCAGCAGGATCAAAGCTGTTCTGGAATATATGTGCACAAATAAGATGACCACCCTCTTTCCAAATGCTTTTGTTGCTCTGTGCATACTTCTAACACTTCCTGTAACAGTTGCCAGTGAAGAACGCAGCTTCTCGAAGCTAAGTTAATAAAAACACATCTACGCTCCACAATGACACAGGAGAGTCTGGTCGGCCTTGCAACCATATCAATAGACCATGAGCTGGCCCAGACTGTGGACCTTCAGGAAACAGTTCAAATCTTTACAACCAAGAAGGCACGGAAAGCACCCCTGTGATTATTCAAACAGATAAAAATGCCAGTGTTTACTATGCAGACAAGAAAAGTTACATTTGCTGTTCAGGCATTTGAAAGTTAAGTGTTACTTAAAATTTTTGAACGTGTCATTTTAAGTTGTTAGTTCTCCTTTATTGGGGTAGGTAGCAGAGCAGTACCATGAGAGGAGCAGAACAGGAAGAAGGCAGAATTTAGACCTTTCAAAGTTTTGGCCCAAGCGAGGGAGCATGGGGGCGTCATTTGAGCTCCCCGCCTCAGGTGCCAAAATGTTGTGGGCCGGCCCTGGGGAGGGGAGGCTGCTGAGATCGCAGGTCACCTTCCAATTTGGAAGGCGGGGTTCTAGACTGCAGACTGCAGCAGACTCTGGTTACTGTGTTTGAATAATGGAGCAATGTAATTGTTAACGCTCCTCTTATTTTCATGGAAAAGAAGCATACAGCCTCAATGAGACTGCATGCAGGCTCAGGGGATCTGAATGCAGGATAGTACCCTAACTCTGCATGTTTCCGATCTTTCTTGCAATCTACAGCAGGGTTTAAAAAAAAAAAAATTAGCTTTCTGCCATTTTCCAGTTTCATTAAAATCTTAGTCTCTAGAATGACCTATCAGCAATGAAATGCCTAATGTATTCGGTGAAATATAGTAGAGCTCTGTGCCATGGTGACCTTTTTAGTATTCTGCATTTTGTCCTTTGATTAGCAATGTACTGCAAGGAAATCCCCTCCCTACCGTTAGGTAACAGAACTACCTTCTAGCAGTGCATTCCTTTGAAGAAAGTAAAATAATATAAGAATAATGGCATCTAAGCATTTTGTAGCAGTAATAGCTCAGATCCATATGCAAACTTTTCCAAAGTCTGGGAACAGTTCACAGAGCAGACTTTGGTACAAAACATTAGAAATAGGGCCACTGTATGGAATCACATGTCACAAACTCTCAGCTGCTTAAAAACCCATCTCATTGTTCTCTTCAAGGAGTATATTTTCATTCGACTCAGTCTAAACTGCCTGCATTTTTGTATGCCTAAAGAAACGTTGAGCTCAGACTTAAGCATTTGAATCTCTCTCTACCAGTTTTGTGAGAGGATTTATAAAATGGCGGTAGAGTTTTGTGGGTGTGAATTGTACCCTCAAAATGACAGGACACCCGCCTGAAGACTACCCCTAAATGTCTAGGTTTTGGTGAGAAGGGTTAAGATTATGGAACATATTCATCCCTGATATAACCAACAGAACCAATGAAGGGGTAAAAAAGTAAAATGAAAGATCCAATAAAATTATGCTTGTATCCATCAGGGATGAATTAGTGACACATTTTTAATCTATGTACTTTAGATATTAATTTTAAATCTCCATTTTCTGCAGTAAAACTGATTAATTTTTCCAAGTAGGAGAAAAAACAGAGTATTTATTTTAAACACGTTTATATCAAATGCAAAAGAAAGAAAACTTTTAAAAATAAAACATAACAGTTGGTCCACAAATTGACAGAAGACAGTGAATTCACAGTTAAAACTGCCATTCTGTTCTTGAATGTGATCTGAGAAGGTTTTGCCAATAAAAAGAATAAATGGTTTACTATTCCAAATCAGTAATAGACCACATGTAGGATATGTGCAGACTTGAAAATTACAGACACATTCACACAAACGAAATATTTGACAATCAATTCCCCTTATTTATGTGCCAAGAACTTGAGTTCAGGATTCTGACCAAATTTTAGTAACTGAACTTTACTAAAAATATCCTGATATCAGGAGTTGCTGGACATCCACAGCTGCTTGTGATTTTAATAGAAATTGTGGGTGCCGAGCACATCGCCCTCTGGATACTAGGCGAAGGCGCGGCTAGGCGGCTCTGCGTGATACCTCGCCCGCAGGTGCCACCCCCACAGCTCCCATTGGCCACGCTTCCTGGCCAACAGGAGCTGCAGAGCTGCACTCATGGCGGGAACAGCATGCAGATCCCCCCTGGCCATCGCTATACCTAGGACCTAGAGGGAGATATCGCCACTTCCAGGGAGCTGCACAGAGCCAGCCAGCCAGGGAGCCTACCAGCCCCGTGCCAATCAGAGGCCTGGCAACTCTACAATATCTGGACAAATGGCATCCCGATCATACATCGATCGGGATGTGGGACAAAAAGAGTTAAATATCAGGACAATCCCGATTTTATTGGGACATCTGGTTACCCTATAAAGCAACTCCCACTAGCCTCTGAATACCTACTCCTCCTTTTTCCTGCTCATTTCTGCTCTCGTATTTCCCTGTCAACAAAACACTCAAATTTAGCATTGTTTTAAAGATGTTTCTAGGATATAAATGTCACTGCACATGACGTAAGCCAACACCAATACTGAAAATTTGGCTTCATTCTTCCACAGCCATATATCATAGGGACATAAAAACTGCCACACTGAATCAAACCAGATCAGAGCAACATCCAGTCTCCAAGAGTGGTCAGCACCAGCTGACTCCGAAGGAAGGTGCCGGAAACACAGTAGTAGGCAGTTGTGGAATAACCTGCCCACAAGGAAAAATTCTTCCAGCACCCTTTATTACAGGATGGCTTAGATTTTGAAGCTTGAAGGTTTATATCCCCCCAAAAACTCCTAAAACCATTACTATTATATTCCTGGATATTCTTGCTACTCCTGTACATTTCTAATCTATTTATTAATCCTGCTAAGCTCTTGATATCAAAGAATAGCATGTAGAACTCATTGCCACAAGGTAATCCGTATACCATAAAGGTTATGAATTCAAATGTCTGGAAACTATTGGAACAATTTACCAAACGCTGGAATAATTTACCTAGGAATATGGTAGATTCTCCACCTACAATCATTAAATCAAGACTGGACGTCTTTCTTAAAGACAAACTCAACCTTAACCAGAGGTTATGGGCTTGACACAGGAACTGCTGGATGAAGTTCTATGGCCTGTGGTATAGATGGCCTCAAGATCTATGACAATAAAAAGTTATGGTTCTCATCAAATGTTAAGAGTAAGGTAAAGCAAAGTCACCTGCATATATCATATATGCAACCTAACTGACCGTTTCTTTGAGAAGGATCAACATTTTCATTTTCCAGTTGGTGTGTATTTGAATTCAGAGCCTTTACATGGCATTAATATAATTTGCACATTTAATTATATGTAATGCACCAACATAAGCATAGACCATTATGTACTGTCACATACTTAAAGACAGGGGTGTAAACATTGCATTAATACCAGAAGAAATTCTAATATTGGAATAAAAAGCCTTCCTTATCTAACATGCGACTACATTATGAAGCCACAATTTTATTATTTAGTTTTATTGTTTTAAATTAAATAGAACAAAGTGGCTATTTCATCTTGCTGATTTAATAGGTTAATAAAGTCTATTGCCAAACATATATTTGATATACTGTAGAGTACAATAGCTCCTTCTCAAGTTGAGTAAAGTATTAAAAAAAATTCTTCCTCAGAGATGTTTTCTCCTGTCTTGTGCCTGATGAAGCCAATATTTAGTGAATTAAACCATGACTGTTACCTGGCTCAAGCCTTTTCTCTCAGTTTACTTGTGCTTTCATGACTTACTCTATAGTTATACGCAAAAAGAAAAGGAGTACTTGTGGCACCTTAGAGACTAACCAATTTATTTGAGCATAAGCTTTCGTGAGCTACAGCTCACTTCATCGGATGCATACTGTGGAAAATACAGAAGATGTTTTTATACACACAGACCATGAAAAAATGGGTGTTTATCACTACAAAAGGTTTTCTCTCCCCCCACCCCACTCTCCTGCTGGTAATAGCTTATCTAAAGTGATCACTCTCCTTACAATATGTATGATAATCAAGGTGGGCCATTTCCAGCACAAATCCAGGGTTTAACAAGAACGTCTGACAACAGAACCACTAACCCAGGAACCTATCCTTGCAACAAAGCCCGTTGCCAACTGTGCCCACATATCTATTCAGGGGACACCATCACAGGGCCTAATAACATCAGCCACACTATCAGAGGCTCATTCACCTGCACATCTACCAATGTGCTGGCCATCGTGTGCCAGCAATGCCCCTCTGCCATGTACATTGGGCAAACTGGACAGTCTCTACGTAAAAGAATAAATGGACACAAATCAGACATCAAGAATTATAACATTCATAAACCAGTCGGAGAACACTTCAATCTCTCTGGTCACTCAATTTCTGATCTCAAAGTGACTACCCTTCAACAAAAAACTTCGAAAACAGACTCCAACGAGAGACTGCTGAATTGGAATTAATTTGCAAATTGGATACAATTAACTTAGGCTTGAATAGAGACTGGGAATGGTTGATTCATTATAAAAAGTAACCTATTTCCCCTTGTTTATTCCTCCCCCCCCCCCCCCGACTGTTCCTCAGACGTTCTTGTTAAACCCTGGATTTGTGCTGGAAATGGTCTACATTAAATTACTATAAGGTGGATGCAAAACTCAAAAAGTAGTTATCAGTGGTTCACTGTCAAACGGAGGATGTATCTAGTGGAGTCCCACAGGAGTCAGTCCTGGGTCTGGTACTATTCAATATTTTCATTAGTGACTTGGACAATGGAGTGAGGTATGCTTTTAAAATTTGCAGATGACACCAAACTGGGAGGGGTTGCAAGCACTTTGGAGGACAGAATTAGAATTCAAAACTTCCTTGACAAATTGCACAATTGGTCTGAAATCAACAAGATGAAATACAAGTGCTAAGTACTTCACTTAGGAAGAAAAAAATCAAATGCACAACTCCAAAATGAAGACTTTGAGAAGGCTTTTGATAGCATTCATAGGACCAGCCTATGGTGCATTCTGCAGGCATATGGAATCCCTCTCCATATAATCAATATCGTCAAAAGCTTCTGTTCCAACTTTAAACACAGTGTTGATTACAGTGAGCTCACTTTTGAAGTCAAAACAGGAGTACATCGGGGCATGTCATGTCTGCAATACTCTTCAACATTGCTATCGACTGGGTAATGTGGCATACAACAGAGGATATGCCAAGAGGCATTAAATGGACACCCTTTCTCACCCCTTGAAGACCTGGACTTCACAAATGATGTCGCTCTCCTATCACATACCCAACACTATATACAAGAAAAAACAACTCGAAAACACATTCAGCCAGCAAATTGGACTGAAAATCAATCACAATAAGACAGATATCATGACCTTTAATATTGCCTCACCATCACCAGTATGGATAGAGGATTATGTTCTCACCAAGGTAGAAACATTCACATACTTGGGCAGCACCATCACCCAGGTCAAACAAGCCAGGACATCCAGAACCAAACTCAATAAAGCTAGGAACACCTTCAGGAGCTTAAATACAGTCTGGAAATCAACAAAACACAACACCAAAACCAAACTCAGGATTTATCAGGGCTGAGTACCTTCAACATTACGTTACAGTGCAGAATGCTGGGGAATGAGAAAGTATAACATGTCCAAACTGTCTTCATTCCATACAACCTGCCTCAGAAAAATCCTCCGTATCTTTTGGCCCAGAACAATCTCAAACCAAGATCTACTGACACAGTGCAGCCAAAAGGATCTAAGCACCATCATTGCCAGGAAGTGTTAGAGATGGATTGGTCATGTGCTTCGGATGGAAACTGATTCCATCATCAGAGTAGCAATACGATCGACAGTAAAAATGAGAGGTTTCAGAGTAACAGCCGTGTTAGTCTGTATTCGCAAAAAGAAAAGGAGGACTTGTGGCACCTTAGAGACTAACAATGAAGTGAGCTGTAGCTCACAAAAGCTCATGCTCAAATAAATTGGTTAGTCTCTAAGGTGCCACAAGTCCTCCTTTTCTTTTTAGTAAAAATGAGGCCACCCAAAAACAACATGGCAAAGAGCTGTGGAAGCCGAGCTGAAAAACCTGGGGTATAGCTGGGGAACCATTGAAAGACTTACCAGAAACAGACAGGAGTGGAGGAGCTTTGTCGCTGACCTAAATGCCAGAGGCACAATGGGAACATGATGATGATGATATCCAATCTGGTATTAGATGTTGTCTATTGTCTAGTGTGCTGAGCCAACACCTTTTATGGAGGTACTAATGGTCTCTACTTTGTGTCATATGGGTGGTTTCCAGTCAATCACAAAACAAGTTAAAATTAAGATCCTGATCCTGCAAATGTGATAGCTGCTACGTTGGATAACACCAGGGCATAACCCAGGGACTTGCTAAGTAACCCAGGGACTTGCTCTTCAGCTAGAGCTAATGAGCCAGACGCAGAAGCTGAGTGCTCACATGCTCTGCGGGGTGGGACATAACACACGCTGACCAATAGGGCACACATACATTACACAAAAGCTCATTAAGACTACTCACATGAATGAAGTTATTCATATGTGTTTCCAAGAGCAGAACATAAAGGAGTTAATTATACAGCCGCGGTCTATACTACAGAGATAGGTCAACATAAAGCAGCTTACATTGACCTAACTCTGTAAGCATCTATACTAAAATGTAGCTCCCACCGAAGTAACTCTCCCACTACACCGACTTAACACCACCTCCGCGAAATGTGTAGGGCTTAGGTTGATGCAGTTGGTGAATGCAGTGTCAGTGTAGACACTGCGTTGCTTACATTGACTGTTGCTGCCACTCAGAAGCCATCCCACAATGCCCCACACTGACAGTTAAATCGGTGCAGGCTCCTGGTGAGGACAGGCATGGCCAACACAAGGAGCACAGTATGCGAAAGTGATTTAATTACTGTGGTGGCTGTATGTCAACATAATTTAGGTCAGTTTAATTTTGTAGCGTAGACTTGCCCATACATACACTGTACCACTACGTTACATACATTCATCTAAAGCTGCTCCAATGGAATAGTACCTGAGATAGAAATCCTTTCACGCCATCCATCCCTGCCCTCCAAGGTTTGAAAGCATGGTTTAGAGCATATAATATTACAAATATTTCAGTGTGTAAAATGATCCTGACTTACCAACGATGAAGTCATCTTTCACTCCCACTAACAAAGGAACATCAGATGTTAAATTGTTTGTCTTCCACAGATCAGAAACCCTTCAAAACATGTACTTTATTTTGAACTGTTATCAAAACACCAACACAAGCTAAGAATCTAGAAAAACTTTTGGGAGACCATCTGTCATAAGATACTGTGGTAGTCAAGTGCCTGGTGAACTTGTTTAGAGAGAACAGTTTTCCACTGTAAATTACATTTAAAAATTCTGTTAGCTTTCCATGCAGTTTTCTTCCATACAATACAGGTTGCTCTGAATACGCTCTGCACAGCTTAACAAGAATCTGGACAATCTTGGCTTTCACAGCTACAATTGCTCCTAAAAATAAGTGTTTAAAATTAGAGGAAGTGGATAATGGAAGATTAAAAGAAAATTAGAAGAAAAAACCGTATTCCGTTATTTCGATTGCTCAATTAAAATGGAAATAAATATTAGATTGGATCCTACTCCTTTACAGATTAGATAATGTATATTGGTCCATAACCATTTGGGACATTGGGCCTGATCCTGGGAAGGCTGAGCTCCCTCACATCCAATTAGCTCTAGTGGAAGTGGAAAGTGCTGAGTACCTCACAGGAAGCACTCAGCACCATCAAGGATATGGCCTTTTCTTGATCTTGCAAATTAATGCTGAATGGCCTGAGTCAACAAGAATTGAAAGTAACTCAGCACTCCACAGCACTGAGCCTAAAAAGTGACGCGAGATAGAAGAAGAGAAAATAGAAATGGACAGGCTCATAAAGCCACACAGGGAAATTAAGACCTGACTGGATATGAGTGAAAGTCAATTAGAGGAAAGATCATCAGAGAGAGTTTGAAACAGGAGCTTTCCGTTTCCCTGACGTTGGTTTCAAAGTCTTGAAGGGAAGAGCACAGTTTTAATGAATGTTATATCAAAATAATTAACATCTCACCATACAGCAAGCCAGAGAAAGAAGAACATTACAGGCTTGGATGTATTTACTTCGCTCTCTGTAGTGCAGCCATTGATGTGATGAAGCTGGGAAAAAACACCATATATATTGGTGTGGGATATTTAATAAAGCATTCCTAAATGTTCCATAAAATAAAGATTCCTAAGTTTAGCTGAGATAGCTTTGAAGCTAACATTTGATTTTACAGAACAGTAACAGTCATAGGACTTAATCTGCGCCATAACCTAGCCTGGAAGAAATGTGATTTTGCAGAGGTAATTTTATGCACATACACTAATTACTTATGCATCCGATGAAGTGAGCTGTAGCTCACGAAAGCTTATGCTCAAATAAACTGGTTAGTCTCTAAGGTGCCACAAGTACTCCTTTTCTTTTTGCGAATACAGACTAACACGGCTGTTACTCTGAAACCTATCCTTTTCTTTTATAACAGCACTGACATTAGAGACCGACAAAAATCAAAACACTTCCTATGAGCTATTCAACCCAACCATGAAAACTGGACTTAGGTATTTTCCACTCAAAATGATGGGGTTGGACACTGGCTCATCAACACCACTCAAAAAACAGAGGTGCAGGAAGGAGAGAAGGGAAAAGGAAATATACCTGAGTGGGGTTTGCACTAATGTTTCTCTATGCAAGCCACTTTGCCATTGTTCAGCTGCTTCGCAGATATTATAATGACGGATGCACTAAAAATACCTACACTGACTGTATGGTAGACACAGTATGGGAAAATTCAAGAGGTTATTTGGGAGTAGCCTTGAGAAACTGGAATTCCAGCCTAAGTGAAGCAAAGAGAAAGAAATACAAGCAAAGGCAAGTAAAACGTAATAGAAATTAGGAAGTTTAAAGGGAGAATTAGAGTGATTAGCCTAAGACTTGATAACAAGCATTAAGAAATTCTTTACATACATCAAAATCAGAAAGTACAATAAAGAATTAGTGGATCCACTGGTCTACCAGTGACTTAAAGGAGCAATTAAGGATGGTGAGGGCTATATCTGGTCTAAAATAGAAAGACCATTCTTCTAACTCACCCATAGCTAATAACTACTGAGATTAAGGCCTATTTTGTCCAACACCCACTAAAGCCCATGGGTGCTTTTTCACTGGAGTTTTCTGGGCTTTGGATCAAGCCCACAGTGCTGTGTCAGGCTGTAGCTATGCCTATTAACTTTCTTTGTTACACAAATTTTTACTTTTTTCATTTCCATTATGTCTGAAATACTTCATTCCACATGAGTAATTATGGAAATGAGCTGGGGAGATGAGATTTTAGTTTTCAGAATGAGCTCCCATTTATGCACAAAGCCTTCCTCTTCTCAGTGAAGATATCACATGAGGCTCCCCGTGGAGTAACTGCCAGCTATGACGAGACCAGACTCTGAAGGAGAAATCTGTTTATAGCAGTCATTGTAGCCCCTTACCAGGCCACAGGTGAAATTCACCCTTGCAGAGAGAGCCAATGCAGGGACCAGAGCACCCCTGAAGCTCCACATGAGCCTTAATGCAGAGGGCCTTGCACAAGCCCTCTGATCAGGGGCACATTTCACGCTAAATGCCTTAAACACCAGCCAGCATTTGCTAAACATTGATATGTCCTTTCATGCTTCGACTTGTAGGCTCTAAAGTTTTACACTTTTTGTTTCTGAGTGCAGTTATGCAAAAAAATAATAATAATTCTATATTTCTAAGTTGCACTTTCACGATAGAGATTCCACTACAGTATTTGTGGGAGGGGAATTGAAAATTACTATTTCTTTTGTTTCTTTTTTACAGTGTAATCAAATAAAGTAAGCACTCTACACTTTGTATTCTGTATTGCAATTGAAATAAATATATTTGAAAATGTAACAAAAATCAAAATATATTTATAATAAATTTCAATTGGTATTATATTGTTGTTTCACAATTAATCGCAGTTTTAATCACGTTACTTTTTTTTATTCTTGCAATTGTGATTATTTTTTTAATCATTTGAAAGCCCTAAAAAAAAATTCTAAGGTGCAGCAATGAAATGAAACCCAAGTACCACACCACTCATTAAATGGAAATACAACCTGAACAAACAGCTATATAGCAATAAACTACAATATAGCATGTGAGAAATAAGGTAATTATAATATAGTGCAACCTGTGGGGGGTTGGGGGAGGAGGGAACTACATCACTGTAAAATTTGGGGTCTAATGTAATGACAACAGGATATGGGTTATAATTATTACCGATTCTATCAATTTTATTGTTAAAAATATAGGCTCTGCCTATGATCCCGTTTCAGAGCAGGTGGATAATATATAGTGACGCAGATTTCTAGGGAATATAACAAGTAGCAATGGTTCATTCGGTTACACTACTTTGAGGGGAATGACACCTTGAGATCAGAGAGAATACATAATATCCTGGCGTGTTTAAAGGCGATGACCCAGGAAATAAGTGAGGCTATGCCTGATACTATATGGGGGGACTAAAATAAGATAAATTAAATATAATACAATACATCAAAGTGAATGATGATTTAGAAGCGCAGTACAGGTGGTACTGGAAATCTGCTCATCTAAGGCCGCCACTTAAATCAATTCTATTAAAGTAACGTATTTTATATACTTTTTAAAGGCACTTCATACAACCAACCTGTTCCTGAATAGCATATATGATAGGATACTTGCAGACTGATAAGCTTAAATCTGCAAGTACTTCAGAATATTTGGTTTATAGTTATATATTTGGTCAGGGATCTACCAACATTTGAGCTGAGTGAATCTTAAGTTTCCTATTGCAAAAAGTCTTAATTCACTTGTTTCAGTGCATGTGGCTTTTCTACTACCAAATTTTGCAGTTAGTTTTGAGTGAGAGAAATGCAAAATCTCCTGATAAAACTGAGTCAAAACCATGTTCCTTTGCCTGTGTCAAAGCCAGGTGAATCTATGGGGTTGATGCAAAACCACACATTTCCCAAGGGTTTGCCAAAAAACAGCTCCAAATTCATTGAAAAAGGTTTATGAATAGAATGGGTTGGAAAAAACATTTTCTGTCCTGCAAAAAATTGTCAAGGTTTCAAAAGGTTGGGGGTTTTTTTATCCTGAATCAAGCCAAAATGTGAATTTTTTCCATGAAAAAAAATTGTTTCTGATCAATTGCAACATTCGTTTTGATACATTTTAAATATTTTGTTTAGATTTGGACCCTTTATTTTGTTTATATAAAAAAGTCCATTTCTAAACAAGTCAATCTGAAACTAAACAAATCAAACTTCTTCATTCAAAACATATCAAACAGAACATTGTGGCATTTTTAAAATGTTTTCTCAAAAAGAAATTTCGTCATAATCAATATGACTTCATACACAAGACAATCAGTTTTGGGTAAATGGCATTTTCCAAGAGGAACCTGTTTCAACTAACATTTTCCTACCAGCTCTATTTCTGAACCTTGGCAAATTTTTCAAACAAAGTTTCAAGTTCATAATGAAACTGAATGAGCTTAATATGGTATTTATTTGGTTGCTTGCTACGAATTCATTGTAGACATTTCATACAGCTTTACATAACTTACGCTTTATTTTAGTGTTGCTTAAGGTTACCGATATCGCAGTTTCCAAGCCTTTAGCTTTTGTTCCAACTCCTGATGGCAGAACAATGGAAGCAACATTAAGTGATATTTTTGCTGAAATCTTACCCACAAGTTGTGGGCATAGTATGACAAGAGTCAAAATAATAAACAATCCTTTACCAACAAAGTAGATCAGTAATATGTGAGTGGCCTGGACAACAGTTTTTCTTCTGCTCCCCAACCAATACGAACCTGTAAAAGACACATAACACGATTCTCTGGTATCCCGAACTTTGTGTTGTTACTTAGACAAGTGAAAATTGGATTCAAAGTGCTACCCAATCAAAAGGATAATGGTTTGCACCCACTTTGTAGTGGCGTTAATAACTGCACAAGGTGCAGGCCAGTGGACCACTAGGTTCATAGTCTTGACATTCACAACTTTGTCATATTCAAAGAGAATCATAAAATCACAGAGTTAGAAGGGACTACAAGGGTCATCTAGTATGGGATAGAAAGAAATACAC
The DNA here is from genome assembly GCF_965152275.1 of Natator depressus. Taxonomy (NCBI): domain Eukaryota; kingdom Metazoa; phylum Chordata; order Testudines; family Cheloniidae; genus Natator; species Natator depressus. The sequence goes on from NC_134247.1 coordinate 11,956,125, forward strand.
AGAATGTAAGTTATTTTTCCTGATTTCTTCCATGGTAAGTTCATTTTATGCGCATAATTTACCCAAAAAAAACACAATACAAAACTTGGTTGAAATGATTAATCTAGTGTTTCTAAGACAAACTTTAAATAAAGTCATTACAGAAAACATTAAGTAAGGTGCTATCCTGTGGCTTTTAAAAGCTTAAATTTTTCAAGAGATAGAATTCTGGATGGAGGGAATGGTCTTTTTGTGTTACATTTCAAGTAGATACGTGTTGGGCAGTAAAAATCTAATGAGAGACCATAAGATTAGTACCATTTCCCAGAGAGACATACGTAACTAGGCACCAAAATGAAGGTGTGGTAAAGTGATAGGGAAATTAGAGAAATGGAAATATATTTGGGGAACCATAAGAAACATTGGACATGCATGAAAAAAAGAGAATATTAGCAAATAAATCAAAAATAAAACTAAGATCTGAATCTCTAAAGCAATTTGAGGGTCCCATTGACTTGAATGAGAGTCAAGGGTGCTCAATGTTTCACAGAATCAGGTCCTATGTTTTGGTTGACTAGAGGAGTTTAGAATAGCAAAAGTAGAGCTGTACAGGGAATGGATGAGAGATCATTTTTGAATCAATACAATGGACTAATCAGTTGCCTGGAAACACTGACCGTTGCCATCTCTAAAGCAATAGGAGAGTTCTCCAGCTAAGGTAAATTACCATTACAATTTGATTAGTAACTTGCTTTTGTCAGCCTCAGGGCACTGTCCTCTCACTATCTGTTCATATACAGTAGAGAAGTTTAAAATGTTCCATGAGTTTAGAGCTGGTAGAGTGACTGTAGCAGGGTGGCTTACCCCTTAAGGGCCCAGGCTAGCCAATCTTGATTACAGAATGAGACACACCTGGTTTGGATCAGGTAGTTGTCAGTAAAGAGCATCAGGTGGCTACAGTGTCTGCAGAGAGTAAGGAAAAGGCTCTGAGACCATGGGAGTTGTACCAGGCAGGGAGGCCTGGCAGAGACCGTCCAAGCAAAGGAGGGACAGCAAAGGACCCAGGCAAGAAGGCATGGGAGGAGGAAAAGAAACCTTGTGATGTGTGGACTCTAGATTGGTTTTTTATTTTAATAAACCTAGCCCCAAAGAAGGGCTGTTTTTGACCAAAAAAAACCCTGAAGGCAAGTCTTATTTGAACAGTCCAAGAGGGAAAACTGAGGCAGACTGCCTATACCGTGACTTTAGGCCATGCAGGGGGTCACAAGGGAAGGGACCAGCTGACTACAGTTAATCAAAACTCATGTCAACACTTGGCCTTGATTCATCAAAAACATCATGGTCCTTCTGAGATTGGCTGGGTATGACTCAAAATAAACCCGGGCACAAAAGCCAACAAAAGTTGGCTGATTTGTACGTGTTTGTCAGTGCTTAATTTGTAATGAAAAAGGTGCCAAGGCTCAAGGAATTAGGTGCTGAGGCTCAAGCAATTTTCTTACTTCCATAACTGATGCGGCAAGAGGTGCCAGGGCTATGAAGAGGTGCCAAGCCTAGGGTTACTGTTATGTTCCAACTGTGCAAACCTCCAAATTAGGATTTTCTATAGCAACTACCACCATGAAACCTCAACTCTTAACTCAATGGGCTACATACTTTCATTGCAAAAGCAGATGAAATATAGAACTTTCAACTGGCTAAAACTCAAGATGTTAAAGGCCTGATCCAAAGCCCATTGAAGCCAATGTTTTTTCCCCATTGACTCCAATGAGTTTTGGAGCAAAACAGGGATGTGAACCTACGTGAATTGAAAATGAAAGTTTACACAAGCCTCAGTGAAAACTACAACCATTTAGCTTTATGGAACGCTGCAGCCTATTAATACTGGTTCTGTATGTATTTAAACATTTTTAAAGCACTCCCATTCCATTACTCAGAAGTAATTTACATTGCTACAGGTTTAGTTTTCTCACGTGCCCTTTTCTGTGGGAAGTCTGCCTTTCACAAAGATTACTACTACACTCATGTCAATTTGAGACAAATTTCTGCAGTGAACACCTGCCTTCCTGTCAGAGGAATAGCAGTAATGAATATCTTCCTTCCAAGGAAAAGTTGGTCAGAGTATTATGTTTCCCCAAGTGTGTGACAGTAGGGGGAAAATCCAAAAGGCCTTCAGAATAAATACAGTACCTCAGAGATGAAAGTGAAGATTTTAGCTTATTAGGTACTTGTCAATAAGGGGAAAATGCTCCTGATACAGTTGGCAGCAGGGAAAAAAAAGATGACTTTAATATTTCTCATCTCCCAGAAGCAATCCAGTTAGTCAGGGAACAGAAGTATCAAAGTGAGCAGTGGTATTACTCATTAAGTTGGCCTTCAACTAACTTCAAGTTTCCATTACAAGGCATATTTTCTGATAGTATAGCCACACAGTTACTTTACACAGTGCTTACAAGTGTAAGTGGGCACTCAAGTGCAACTAATTAGTCTGAGTGCACACAGCTAACCTGTGCAATCATCAACGCATGCACAAATTAGGTGCACCATCATATTGGCATTTGCATGGAAAATTGTAACCCTAAGAAGTGCAAAAACCTGGCCGTATCGTATAAAAGGCAGAAGTTCTGAATGTGCTTGAAGCTGTATTTCAAAACCATGTACAGGGCAACTTTTGTTGTTGTATTTTTTAAAATAGGAAAAGTCAGTTTGATACCACTTTTGCATCCTTTATCTTGACTACTCTAGGATTTCAATGAACTCCAGCCATTCTCATCTATAAACCAACTGTGTGATACATATTGCAGAGGCAATTGTCAAGTATTTCATTCCTTCCCATTTCCTGCACAAGGTCTTGCTAAGCACACTTTTTTACTCCTTTACTGTATGTTCCATTTCAATAGTTCTCTTCATTTCTTTACCTATCTCTCTCTCTCTTTGATGTTTCAAAGAAAGGGAAGAGTTCTCCCTCTTTCTTTTTTATAGAACATTAATTTTATTAATGGACCTAAGCTAAATGGGCCATTGTAAAGAGTGAAATATGAAGATCTAAAAATAGCAACATTTGGGCTTAATTTCTGTCCTCCTCTAATCGCAGCCACTTAAAATATGGCTATTTATAAAAAGAGCTGTGCCTGTTTTTTAGTTAACAGGCACTTCCAAAAAGTAATAATAATTTCTGTCAACTCAAAACCAAAGTTTTAAAAATATTTTGGCAAACTAAAGCGTTGAAAAAATTGTTTTAATTTCAAGCATTTAACTTTCTTTAAAATAAAAATGAAGGATATTTCAAAATGACAAGTCACTTCAAATGGAAAAAACTAAATGCTTCATTTCAAACTCCCCAAAACAAAATTTTACTTTTTCAGAATTTTTGTTGTTTATAGACACAAACAGCTGGATGAAACTGACACAAGTTTGCAAAGCCTTTTGGTGTTGCCAAATCTGCATTTTTTGCAAAAGAAAGTTTTGGCTGAAAGTTTTGGCATCAAGACCTCTGTCTTATTCCGCACATTTAAATATACGTATTGATTTCACTTTAAACAATATTTCACATCTACTCAACCTTTATATATTTGAGACAATAAAAAACCCCAATAATGCTGTCCTTTTGGTTGATCCATTTCTAAGAAGATATACCATAAAAGAAAAAGTGATGCTTTTCAAATGGGTTATTTGATAATGGAATTGGGAGATAATGTTTAGTAAAGGAGAAATAAGAGGAGAACTATTCCTATAATATTTACATGTTTTTGCTTTACATCTTAGTGACTGCATTTCATTTCCTTCATTCTATATCAAAAGTCTGCATCTGGAATTATACAAAGCTCTTTGCATTATGATCTTGCTCAAACTCAATTTAATTTCTCTGTCTCCATTTTCTCTCTTGCTCTTCCTCCTGCTGCTAATTAAGATGAATGTGTCAAAAATGTTATTGCTGAAGGGAATGCTGTAGCGAGTGCCCTCAGTCTCTATGATATTTTCCATTTCACCATGAACTGTCACCAGTGATTTAGGACTGAGTGCTACAGATTATATTAATCCTGATGAAATTAAGTGAGTGTTTTCTGATGTTGATATCGCTCAGTGTTTAGTGAAGACATTCTTCTGCCTCATCCATTAACATTGCTGGAACACCCTCTTCCTTTCCTAGAGAATAAAAATTAATGCACTCTGGGGAGACAAATTCAGGCCTCATCTACAATAAGAATTTGCTCCTTATTCCAGTCAGCAGTCGGGCTTCACTGGTGAAAACATGGGACAAATTCGTATTTGGTATATAATCAACATAGCTCCAATGGAGCTAGGACAATTTTATACTAGCTGAGGGTTTGCCGCCCCTACCCACCCTCCCACAATGTCAAGTTTACCCCTGCAACCCACAGTTTTCCATATCTACTTTTAGAGATTAGGTCAGTGCAGTTGCATCAGTGGGAGGCCATAGATTGCTATAATCAGGGCAAATTCCCCACATATTCAAGTACCCAGGAACCCACAGGGGTACAAAGGTATGTAACTAGTTCATCATAGGATGGATATTTTTAAATAAGTTTTGACTGAATATCAAGATAACTTTTGGGCAGGGAGCTCACTCTGAGTGTAGAATAATGTTTCAAGGGAAGTGGACGAGTCCCATTCTTTGGGTCATTTAATGTAAGACTGCAAAAGGTGTTAAAATTAGACTCTAGGGAGCAATCTTATACTGGCAGCAGGATGGATAAGATGGCCTAATCGTTCTTTTCCATCTCTTGTTTCTATTTCCTTGGGTCAAATCCTGAAGTCCTTATTCACTCTTTACTTATGCAGAACTCCCATTGATACCCATTAGACTACTGCTTGAATAAGAACTTCAGGATTTGGTCTGTTGATTCTATTGCCAACATTATCCTTAGTGATGCAGGAAACTATTTCCTCAGAGAGATTTTGTGTCACAATGGTTAACAGCTGAAAGAATAAGTGAGAGGGTATACAAGTGCGGGGGAGGAAGCACTCGTTGTGTAGTTGGGAGAGCAGGGACATGGAATTATAGGAGAGAGTGATTTATATAATAGAGAGTGCATAAAAATATGGAGTCAAGAAGCAGCTTTACAAAGGAATCCTCACTCACTCTCTTTAGATCCTAGTACCTTAAAGCAAAGTTCAAAAGTACAGAGCACCTGATAGATTAAACAGAAGGCTCCTGTTCTACTCTTGTTGATGAGGGACCAAAGATCAGCGGGGTAGCTGGAGTGTGATGAACATTAGGGAAAAAAATGAGTTCACACTAAATAGGAGGGCTTGTGTACATTTACAGCACTTCTGCGCTTAGTGAAGACGCTGCCTACACCAACAGGAGAGCTTCTCCCATCAGCACAGGAACTCCACTTCTGAGAGGCAGTACCTATGTCAATGAGAGAAGCTCTAAGAGTAAGGAAGTTTAGAAAGAAAAAGAGGGAACAGAATATTCAGTGGGTGTGCATCCAAATTACAGCAGCTCATTGGCCTGCTTTAGATGCTTTACCATTGCTAGGGTAGGCTAATGGGTTACCATTGCTGGGAAGGACTAAAGATAATGGGGGGAAAATGGAAAAAAAATGGATCCAGCCTGAAACCTGAACTTCCTATCTATCTAAACTAGGAATTGCCAGATCAGAGGTCTGTCTAGTGTCAGAAAGCCCGTCGCAGGAGGGCTAGTCTCCTAGCAACACACTGGACATAGCTGATCCTGACTGGGGCTGCCTGATTGACTGCACTTCCTGATTGGTGGAAGGATGGAACTAGTTACTATTTAACCCAGAAACATCCAGAGCTCGCTGGCTGCTCAGCGTGTTCCCTGCCTGCTCCTATTCCTGGCTTGAATCCTCGGCTCTGCCTCGGGCTTATGACCCTAGTTGTCCAGTTATGGCATTTGGTTTCTGGTCACTGGCCGCAACCCATGGTTCTGCTTCCTGACCAGTCTCTGGCTCACCCCATTGCCTCTGGCATTCAGCTTCTCATCACTGGCTCTGATGCTCAGCTCAGTTCTCAACGACATCCCAAGGTGTCCCATGGCCCTGATCCTTCTCTCCAGCTCAGCTCCGCTCTATCCTCCAGGCCTGACTACCCCCGGCTCTAACCATTAGGCCCAACCGCCCACATCCCAGTCATGTCTTTGCCATCTAGTCTAGGATCCTGTCTCTGGAACCAGATGGTTCCAAGGAAGGTGCTAGGAAAAAAAACTCCTTAATGGATGTTTATGTAAGAAATTGAGCTGATTACCCCTCCCCTCAAAAAAATAGTAGTTTGTTGAAAAACTGGAAAATTTCCATGAAATTTTTTGGGGAAAGTGAAAATTTTAATTTTTCATAATTTTTGGTGCAAAATGTTTACTATTTTCTGACTAGCTGCAGCCATAAAGCAGTGTAAAGGAAGTATAACCAACCACAATAAAAGGTCCAATCCTGCCAGGTGATGAGCAGCTCCAGGGAAGTAATGCGATCATTCAACTCCTCCTAATTTCAGAATTTTAAAACTGATCTCAAGAGGCAGCGAGGGTGCTGAGTGCATCCCCGGAGTCATTCAGCATCTCACAGGATAAGGCCCCAGGCTCTTAGCAGTTCCGTGTAGATCATCGATTGAATGAAGTTATCTGAAGCCTTCCTTATCAAAGATCACCACAAACAGGAAGGTTCACACACTACTGATCTCTGGGGAACAGTTTGGCAGCAGTTCAGTCTCTACCAAAATATTAACTTAATTTGGCTTCTATTTATAGTCCACTCGTTTATGACAAGTAGAAGATTAATACACCTTGCTCCCTTTTTCTTATCTAGTTTCATACCTATTTTTTAGGATACATAGACATCTGTACCAATCAGACACAATACCATTCCAGATGTTAGTAAACCATAGAGTACAAATATCATTAGACCATAGAGACATGAGCTGTTTTGTACTAACAGTATCCAACATAAAATGTATATAAAACTGTTTTTAACAGAATTTACATCATACTTCTGACAGATTCTGCACATACAAAGAACACAGAGTGGAACACTTAACTATCAGTAACCTTCCACAGTAAAAAGAAGCACGAGTACAAAGCATTCTGGGAATCCAATTAATAGTTATACAACTTAGGCTAAGTACAAACCATTTGTGAAATATTCTATATATTCAGACTAACAAGGTCAATCAAAAATTGTGTTTAAGATTCTTCTAACCTGATTTTGTTTTACTGAGAAGCAGCTTGTTAAGATAACATTCACTCTCTTAGCAGAGGCAGCATTGCTGAAAAGTAATCTCTCATTTGTAATAAGTGGAAGAACTATTACTGAATTATTACAGGACAAATGGTTCCAGAAATGACCCTTTTAAACATTGGTAATTAAGGTACGTTTTGGGTTCTTACCAACATTTCATAACCCACACTAAAAAACCCACCACTTTTAACCACATTTAGAGTACAAAATGCTAAATATATATCAGCAATTATCTAACTGTTTAGACTAGTGGGATATTCCTATTTTCTCTTGGCCCCAATTCAGCCATTCATCCCCATTCAGACAAGCATGTGATTAAGTGCATAACTGAATAGGGATGGATTTAAGTATGAGTTTAAATGCTTCGCTGAACTGGGGCCCTAGGGCCAGATTTTTAAACGCGTTTAGGTGCCTAACTCTTTCAGTGGGTGTTCGATCGTTTAAGTACAGAGACACATGATATTTAAATATATGCTCAATATCGGCACAGAAATATTAGTTCCCCAAGATGGCTACCAAACACTGAAATAACATTTATAGATAACCAATTAAAATTAAACAATGGGAGGTTTTCACCAGTCACTTGGTGTTAGTAGGAGAACATCTGCCAACTAGACAGGTGTGTGACATCAAGGGAAATCTGCCTGCCAAATTAACATCTACAGGAATGATCTATATTCCATGAAAAAAATCCACAGGAGAAAAAAAGGTGTACTTGCCAAGAAGCAAGAACAACATACCACAAAGAATGTGGTCAGTTGACTCAAACTTTAACATGTATAAAATTTTACACTATGGAGAAGCATATCAAGAGGATAAGAAAAGAATTGCCACTATACATTTTGGCAAAATTAGATTGTGTTAAGTCATTTATATGTTGTGTAGTTTCGAGATAAGTTTGTCATTCGCTTAGTTCATCTGTCAGAACGAGATTTCTATTGTCTATGGCCCAGATTCAGTAAATTCTCTCTATTCCAGAAGGGAACTTAAGCATGTGGTAAATCCCATTGAAGTCAATAGGCCTTAAGCAGCACTTAAAGCTAAGCATTTTCTTGAGGGCTTTCCTGAATAGTGCTGGACTTAAGCATGTGATTAAGTGCTTTCCTTAGTCTAGCCTATCAAGCAAACAAAGCCTAAACTCAGTATATATAACACAAGGGTCATAGGTTTGTTCTTGCTTGGTTTCGCTAATAGCATCTTTTTCTGGTTCCTACAGTGTAACTACTTTTGTCATGAAACAGGAAGAGACGCTCTACGTAGGCACCCATCAACAAACTGTGTGCCATGCCAGTTGCCCCATCTGAAAAAAGATATTAGAACTGGAAAAGGTAAAAAGAAGGGCAACAAAAATGATTAGGAGAGATTACAAAGACTAGGACTGTTCATGTTAGAAAAGAGATGACTAAGGGGGAATATAATAGTCTATAAAATCATGAATGGTGTGGGAGGGGGGAAAAGTGTTATTTACCCTTTCATATAACACAGGGATCACCCAATGAAATTAATAGGCAGCAGTGAAATATTTCTTCACACAACACATAGTCAACAGGTGGAACTCATTGCCAGGGGGTGTTGTGACGACCAAAAGCATTACTGGATTAAAAAAGATAAGTAAATTCATGGAGGCTAGGTCCATCAATGGCTATTAACCAAGATGGTCAGGTATGCAACCCTATGCTCTGGACATCCCTAAGCCACTAGCTGCCATATGATGGGACTGGATGAATCACCTGATAATTGCCTTGTTCTGATTAGTCCCTCTGAAGCACCTGGCATTGGTTACTGTCAGAACACAGGATACTGGGCTAGGTGGACCATTGGTCTGACACAATATGGTCATTTTTATGTAAGACTACATGAAACAACAGAAATCTGGTTTAGAACTAGCTACCACTATTTGGACCCCCTCCAAAATCAACAGAAGCCACCCCCAGAACCTTCATCACAAGAGCCACTGAGGAACTTTTCTAGAGTAGAGCCAGCTCACACAATCTGCTTGTTGGTGTCCAACATTCCTTTCTAACAGTCCCAATGCATATTATTTCTGCTCCTTGCAAGGTTAATTTGGGAGACTGCAGGAACTGGTGCCAGTGAATATGGCCCCCCAAAACTGTGATGTTTTCATAGTATATTCAGTGACAACATTGCTCATGCTTCCTGAATTAGGCCTAAAGTTTGGAATGTGATTGACAAGCGACTGGATTCCAGCAGAGTTTTTGCTTCAGTGAACCTGACCCTGGGAGGTACTGAGCGTGCTCAAACCCCACTGAGTTGAGGGTACCCAGCTTCTTTCAGGATTACGCCCTGCTCCTACAATGAGCTCAAGACTTCACTGGGGCATCACACAGGTCTATCTGAGCACAGCAGTTTGCAGGATCAGGACTTTAGGCTATATCTACACTGCAATTAAACACCCATGGCTTGCCCATGTCAGCTGCTTGGGCTCACAGGGTTTGGAGCTTAACTGCGGGGCTGCTTAACTGCGGGGTCCCAGAGCCCAGGCTCCAGCCCGGGCCTGAATGTCTACACCATAAATTAAAAGACCGCTGTGAGCCCAAGTCAGTGGACATGGGCCAGCTGCAAGTGTTTAATTGCAATGTAGACATACCTTTGCTGTGTTAAAGAATCTTAATTTACATAGCACACAGTACTTACTGAAATTCAGAGATTTGCTGCTGCCGAGCAGGAAATGGTTTTCTGCAGGGTTGAAGGCATCAGCACATAGATTTGCACTGGGATAGCTGTATCCTCTTAACAGAAAGTGCTAGAAAGTAGGGGTTTTTTTTAAACGAAAGCTTAAAAAGTCTTGGGAAAGTGCACAATGTAGCAAAAATTGCAGACACCCCTTAAAAAAAAATCGCAGCATTTGTGATTACATTTCCATTCGGGATTTTCATCAGCCCTTTTCTCACTGCAAAATGAACTCTGCAGTTTGCTCACCAATCTGCAGCTGAAGTCCACCACACATTTATATTAAAAAGTAAAATTAAGAGTCTGCTATCACACTCACTGTTGCAGGTACCTCCTCTTTGCTAGCAACTGTACAAAATTCTTTTCAGCTTCACATCTTCAGAAAATAGCCTTGAATTTTTTGCAGCACTTTGTAAAAATAAGCATTTTAATATTTGATTTATTTTTAATTTCCATACACAGCTACAGCAGCCCATATTCCATCATATAGCTTCAAGGTATTTGTTAACAGCTTGAATTCGTGTATCATTTAAGTTGATTTTTTCTTTTTTATTCAGATACCTTCCTCTCTGAGTTTCAGATTGTATTTTGTTACAGAATAGGATGATAAATTCAGCTCAATGGCATTTAAATTGTCTTTATTGTAAAGGACCGGATTAGGATACCCTTATTCATACTGCTTCCTACACTGCGCCCGTGAATAGCCCCTTGACTTAAATTAGACCTTCTCATAGTGTAAGATACTCATACGGAATAGTAAGTCTATCATCTTTTAATACAAAAACAAACAAACAAACAAACAAACAAACAAACAAACAAACAAACAAACAAACAAACAAACAAACAAACAAACAAACAAACAAACAAACAAACAAACAAACAAACAAACAAACAAACAAACAAACAAACAAACAAACAAACAAACAAACAAACAAACAAACAGTCTACCAACCATCTTGGCTAGCTACTCTTAAGTAATGACAGTTTCATGTCATATATATAAAACTGTTCATTAAAATAAAATATATCCCACCCTCTTTTTAATGCTATGTCTGCTATAAGGATGTTGCTTTTGGAACCTTAATATATTAAAACCCAGTGCTAATTATTCTCATTAGCACTGCTGCTTTAACTCAAAGGAACTGTTCTAAGCTTTGCATAACTGTAGAGAAGAAATCTGCACACAAACAAGAGTTCAGGGACATTCATATCCAGTTACATGCACACATCAGGACTTAAACTGAAGTTGAATGTATGTATGCCTTAACACAGTGGTTCTCAACCAGGGGTCCGGGGCCTCCTGGGGGGCCACGAGCAGGTTTCAGGGGGTGCGCCAAGCAGGACCAGTGTTAGACTCACTGGGGCCCAGGGCAGAAAGCCTCGGCCCTGTGGCACAGGGCTGAAGCCTGGGGCCCTGAGCCCCGCCACCCAGGGCTGAAGCCTGAGCAACGTAGCTTTCTGGGGGGCCCTGTGGCATACTGTAGAAGAAGGTGGGATAAAGGACTGCTTGTCAGCCCCTGGGCTAAGGCTGAACTTTATACTGAGGAATGAAGGCTGTTGGACTTCCATTGGAATACATTTTGGAGAGCTCTTGTTTACCCTGGAGAAGGAGAAATTTTAGGACGTGGCTGAAAGGCTAAATTACCCAAGCAGTGGAAGAAAAACAGAGGCAGTAGCTGTTCGTTGCAAAAAGAAGGAAAGCCACTGCTATGCTGGAGTAACATGAAAGTATAAATGAGATCAGAATTGGGCCTTATGTTTCTTTTTTCACATTCCCCAAAAACCAGACCAGGCAGCGCTACTGAACTAAAACAAAAAATAAATAAATAAAAAAGATCTCCTCATTCCAGTAACCAAGCACCACATAAAATAAAAAAAAAAAAAAAAAAAAGAGGAAAAACAGAAATTCTTGAGGACTAGGAACCTACAAAATGGGGGCGGGGGGAGAAAACAAAAACTAAGTGATGGGGAGAAAAGTTGCACTAAGCAGAACAAATAAATTCCCTCCTCCTGAGGGAAAACCTTTCATCAAAATCTTCTCGCTGCTGTTGCTGTAGCAATCATGTCAGACGGTACACGTATAGATGCAAGGGTAGATGTAAAAGCAAGACAGCAGCTGCAGAGGCAAGTACTCTCATCATCTTCACTCCCCGATTAGACTTCACTGACCTGGGTAGCAGCTAAGCCTTCAGCTTTCTGAACAGAAGTCACTTTTCATTCTAGTAATTCGCGCCAGCAGCAGCTTGATGAGCCATCTCTTTCTCCCATTAGTTTGCAGCATGTACCACTGCATTGCAAGGAGCACACAATTCACCCAGCAGGATCGATAATATTGACTGCTTACTTAGGGGGGGGGGCATCAACAATCAGTCCCAATGAGACCAAATCCACCTCATCACTACAGCAGCAACACCAGCCCGCTATGAATAAAGCAAGTATTTTTTTGGTGCTGCAGGCACAGCATGAGTAGATCTGAATATTGTTAGGTGACGGCAGAATCAAAACAGACTGTAACACAGGCATTCCAATCACTGCCGTGTTAGCAAGAGAGACTTAAAGCAATAGGTAATATCACCATGGTGCTGAATCAAGGACAACTTATAGCTTTTATGACGCTGGGGGCTTTTGCAGTCTTGAGAACAATTTGATTTTTAATATCAATTAAAACATTGAGGTCTGCTTGGTTCGAATCCATTAGGAGTAGTTCTATGTACAAGGTTTTGCTTCAAAACTCAAGCCAGGCAAAAAAAAAAAAAAACCACACACTTAACTAGCTGATGAATTGGACCTGGAAACTATTAGAGAGAATCTAGAGTTAAGTTCTGGGCTGAACTACAGGAGAGTTTGAACCCGGAATTTGATTCACCTGTTACAAAGAGATGGCCATTAGATGGAAAGCTCAGATCTGGACTTTCCCCAAAGTTCAGGTTCCACTTTGTTAAATGCCAGAGCTGTGGCTTTGGTTTGGATCCAGCTCAGCTGGCAAGGGAGCTATGTTTCTGAAGGAGTTTGAAAGAATAAAATATCTTCCTCAAAACAAGCTTTGCTAGACACAAATGCTGTAAATCGGAAACAATCTAAAAAAAAGTTACACAAATATTGCATGGTCTGACAGAAGAGAATTTCACAAGGTGTAAATTAAAGTGGTTTTAAATAGTGGTTTACAGAAAAGAAAAAAGAAGACAATAGAAAATAGAATGAGTAGGAGATGATGTGGTTAAAGCATGCGGCTTTGACCAAAGGGATACATGTTTAATAGCAAAAGACACATACCAAAAAGGTTATTACTACTAGCCTCTCTGGATAGACATTTCCATCCCACACATCTTCCAGAAAGCCATGAAAAGATGATTAAATTGTAGGAACTATAAGTTCTCATGTTGCATGCAGTGGCTGTGACCTACCCTGGAGGTGGCTACCCTCTTATTCAAGTTGTTCTATGCCAGAAAAGCATTAAATTCTTCCCAAAATAGATTGAAATGCACTTTGCAAATGCAAGAAGACAGAAGTAAATCACACAGCCTTTAAAAAAAAAAAAAGTAATCTTGACTGTGAAAAGGACGCGAAAGAAAGAAAAATCCAATAATGTACTGCCAGGAATGCTGACTAGTAAATGGATGTTTGCAATTTTGGGAACACAGTGCAATTTTTACAGGTCTGAACTGTGCCAATTAATCCACAGAAACACATGCAAAACCATATTACAGACAGACTGACCAAGCCTCTCAGAACACCGCTTCATCCAAGACACATGGGCCAGGCAAAATATAGAGTTTACACTCAAGGAGCAAAAGGTGTCTGCTACTAACCCCTGAAAAGGGATGTGGAGTAGGTAGGAGAATGACCCCATCCTATCCATTGGAGCTAGCTGGCCACTGGATGAGATTGCATCGTCCAGCCTCTCTAAGGTTGACAAAGCAGTTGTGCTCTCTGGCTCCACACCACTTCCAAGGAGGGATTGTGGCTATATGCCACAATATAAGCCCACACATGACCTAGTGTATGTGTCCATGTAACAGCATGGCACCCACCTCATGCAAGCACCCCCTTCCGATCAGGTGTGTCTTCACTTCTCTTAGTTTATGGTGACCACTTCTGGTCATTTCTCTGGTTGTTTTTAGGGACTGAGCCCTCTGGTCGAGTCACTCACCGTCTGTACAGAACACAACTCAAATAGACCTATTCTGGGGTATTAGGCCAATAAAGTCTTTAAGAACTCTTGGCCCTGGTAAGGAGCCAAGCCCCCAGGACTTCCTCCCTGAAGATTCTTCACACATTCTGGTCTGCTGTGGCCCCAGCTCTCCAGCTAGGCCTCTTAACAGTTCAGATCCCCTTCTGGGGGTTTATCACTGTCCAATTGTTGGCCATTTCCCCATTAGCTTACGCGGGGAACACAGCCCACCCACTACTCTAGGTCCCATCCCAGGGACCCTAGATAGCAACCATGCACCACCACGTCCCTTTAACTAAACTGCTTTCAGTTCCCTGGGTCACTTCCCCACAACCCCAGCCTTCACCAATGCTCCACCTTTACCTCAGGCCTCCTTTATGTTCAGGCCCAGCAGCCAGCCAGGAGCTCTCTCTCATTCCCCCAGTCCCTGCTAGCACTGAGCTGCCCATAATGCTACAGTCCCTTTGGCCAGCCAGGAACACCATTAGCATTCCTCTGGCTTCAGCCAGGAACTGACTCTGGTCAGCACTGCAGCTCTGTTATACGAGCCTGCAACCCTCTGATTAGTTAACCTTTTGCAGCCCTCCTCCTGATTGCCTGCTTCCTGCGCAGTCTCTCTAGGCAACTTGAAGGACTTAGCTTCAATACTCCTTTCCTGGGATGGGTGTGGCAGGATCATAAGGCCTCCAGAAGGGGGCCTCTGGGCCTAATCCACTCCGCCACAGTCCATATAAATAAATGAAGTTTAACATGATATCTGTTATACCAGCAATTCTGTGAGGAGTAGTAAATTATCTTTGAGGTACCCCATATCCATTTCCCCTGTAGCTTCAGACATAACTTTAAGAATCATTATTGGTACAGAATTAAAGAAAAAAAACTTTCTAAATATTACAGGAATATGTTTGTCCATGGAAACCAGGATTCTTAACTTTCTAAATCTATAATATTGGATATTCCATAGAAATAATGTACAGTCATCAGCAAAAGCAAAAAGAAAGAGGAAAACCTGTTCATTCTGCAAAGAAAAGAAACCCTAGACCGTGAAAGCAAATTTCATGGGCAGCTGTATCACAATGACATGAACAACATATTGAGAAACGAGAGTACACTACATGGCTATTCACAGTAATGCTCCTGCGTTATCTTACAATAACAAATTAGCTTTAAGTCTCATTATCTTGCAGGTATCACAGATAGAAAAAATTCCTGAGGAATCCTTGGGAACTTTAATTACTTAAATTTAGTGTTTATCAAGCGCATTAGTGAAATATCATGGACCACTCTCAGATCAACTTATAAAGCCTCTCTACGCAAGTCAATCTCAGAGAATAACAAAAACTATCCCTGCTTTTGCACTGAGAATTGCCTCTGCCTCAGTTTTGTGGGTTTTTCCCCCTCATAAGGCTCTGCTATAAAATAAACATTATGTAGGATTTCAAAGTAGCACTTCAAATTCCTTTAAAAATGTTTTCTTAATTGAAAAGCCAATTCATTGATTAAATATGCCATATGCTTACTAGTCATTGACAGGTGGCAAAAGTTGGTAATCCTAATTCTGATGTCTTCTGGAAAAGCCTAGAGAAAGACTTCTCTCTGGTCCTTCACAACTGACTTTAAGGAGAGGCATAACGGGACACAATCATGGGAGAAATAGGTGCAGTTGAGATGAAGATGTTCATCTTCATAGGTAGCCAGATCAAGCAACGGGGACTGATTCTTCACTGCTTTTCCCTTCATGTAGTTACATTGCACAGGTGAAAGTTAGTGCAAAATACTACCATTCTGATTTCATAGCATTTAACATTCATTTTATACAGCTAGACTACACAGGGTGCAATGCAATGGAGAATCACAATTACTGTCTCTGGACTGATTGCATCAGGATAACTCTTAGAATCAGGTTTCTGGTGTGAATAATCTTTCTTACAAGAAGATTGAAATTTGCTTCCCAGGAATATTTTCAAATATTTACTAGAAATTGCTTGTTTCCTGTGCAAATTCCTGCTAATAACTTATTCGCTGGAATATGCATGGAAAGCAAATACAGTCCAAGCATTTTCAGATTTTTCATTTGACCGAATGTTCACCAAAGAAATGAAGGTATTTGCTCAGCAATAATCCATAGAGCTTTTCCCCGCAAACATAAAAGGAAAACTCTTTGCAACTCCTTTGTTTCAGACAATAGCAAGCAAAGTCATAGAAACAGTGGCAGACACCATTTTTTTTTTCATTTTAAATAGCTATCTGGGAGCTAAATACAATCAAAGAAGAATTAAAGCTCTGAAGACTTGAAGATGAGCGCATACAATTAAAGTGCAAGATAGGTTTTTTTACATCTCTTTATGAGATACGATTGAATCATTCTACCTAACATGTCCACATTCAGCAAAGTGTTTAAGCACATCATTAACTTCAAGCACATGCATAAGCCTACCCTTATTCAGCAAAGCACATAGAAAAATCCTTAAATGCTTTGCCAAATAGGGATGAACTTAAACAAGTGATTCAGTGCTTTACTCAAGCCGGGTCACAGCAGACTAAGACTGATCCATGGCATGCAGCAGAATTTAAGAGAAAAGAACAGTAGTAAAAGCTATGCTCCTGTGACCAGAGCACAGGCACTCCTGAGTCTTAACTCTGGCTCTGACATATGTTCCATTCTAGAAATGGCTCGGTCTGTCTCACTTGCCTCATTGGTACAATGGCTGTAACAATAATTATTCACCTTCTACACAAGAATATTTGGAAGTGACAAGGTGTACTATGCCTTCTCTGCCCATATGCTGGAGGCCTTGCCGCCCTGATTCACCCGCTAAGGAAAGCGGGGCAGTGAGTTTAAACCACTAAGTAGTGCCTAGAGAAGCCACACAGGCTTTGATCCTGGTGGAACCAACAAGACTTGGTCCTCCACGTCTAGAAGTGAAGGGAGGAGGCGATAGCAAATCAGGACCCATCAGGAAAGAAAAGCAAGCTTACCTTCTTTTTATAAGGGTGGGTGCTGGGTAACCCAAAACACTCAGCTATGGGTCAGGGCCTAACAATCTGACACACCTTCAGCTAAAGCATGTGACAGACTATTTTGTTGTGGAATTTAAAAGCCCAGGCAGGCATCTATTATGTGTTAAATTTGAACACGGGTACAGGAGCAGCGAGGTGCTCACTGCATGAGACACCTTGCTCCAGGCAAGCTTTGAGAGGAAGACTAAGGTCCCAATCCTGCAACTGATAGCAGGCAAGCTATCATAGGCACAGATTAGAGCTAAATAGCTTATGTTTGTAAAAAGTTTTAGAGGGAGAACACAAAATACATAAGGGCCACGTATAATCATTACAGAAGATATGAAGGTTTAACAATGATCTTTTTATCAGCCATTAAAATGAAGAAAAAAAGTTTGATTTTATGTATTTACTAGACAAATTAGATGAATATCTGAAAACCATGGCAAATTCTTCCCTGGTGCTAGTGTGCATCATTGTATTTCAGGTATCACTTTAAATAAATAGTTTGCCAGTCATCACAGCTCTCTTAGTGATTGGCCCAAGACCATGGAATAAACTCCCACAGGATCAAAGAAACCTCAATCACCTTCAGTTCCAAGTGCAAGGTGCATTTCTTTGACTTGCCATCACTCACAAAACTAACACTGCAAAAAATATTTTTTTCAATTAGCATGCACATTTTCTCCATGTAGAGGGAGAGAGAAAAAGAAGGAATGAACCATGCATAACACATGCTAGTCCAGTATAAGGCACTAATGAAAGGTGCTCAGTGATTGGTTAGTGGTGATTGGCTATGGCGTAAGAATCTTAAAAAAAAAATCAAATCCGTTCTGCCATTCAGATAACATGTGAGAAGAATGGCATTCTAATATGTCTGTTACAAAAATATCTGATCTAAATAAAACATTGAAGGGATGTCACTAACTGTACAAAGATTAAAGCTCATCAGAAAGCAATTTCCATTCTGTGGGCAACTTCAAATTGAACTTTGTTTTCATTCCAATTAGAATGAAAAAGATGAAGTTTCAGAATTTCCCTTGAACAAAAAGTCAAAAAGTTTCAATTTGGAACCACAGAAACGTTCCATTTTCATAACATCAAAAAGGTGTTTTGTTTCATTAATGTCTGAACATTCTAGCATATAATACATTATAATGTAATATAAAAGTTGAAACAAAATAAAATGAAAAAAGTCTGAATTAATCATTTCAACTTTCTACCATTAAAAGTTTCACTGAAAGACACATTTCCACTAAATACTTTAATTTTTATGACTACTTTGTTTTAGACGGAAAACTGTTCCACTGAAAAATTTTCAACCATCTCTAACAAATATGTTTTCAAATATGTTCTCTGCTATTAAGTTACTTACTTGGATTTTATAAGGAGACAGACAGGTAGTATAATTTAACACAGATAATTATTTAAACTGGAGAGTCTTTAAAATTGGTGTACCACATTCCATTCTGAGGAATATCTTGCAATTTACTCTCATGAATACCATTCAGTTTGCCATTCATGTTAAAGTGACTATCAGCCACTTAGCATACCACTCAGATTATGCTGAAATTTCAATTCATTTTACCATTCAGGCTTCTATTGAAATGTTCCATTCATTTACTGTCCAGATTATCATTTAAAAAGCCATTCAATTTGCCATAGAAAAGACTGCTGGAGGCCTTGCCTTCTTATATTGAGAATACCATTAATGTTCCATTGAACATTAATAATTACTGTATTAGTAACAGTAATTACTATTGATAACCACTGAAAAAGATTTCATAAAGTTATTGAATTCTGCTTTTTTGAAAGTCTAATGATGACAATAATGCTTTAAAGGGGTACGCTATTGTGCATTTATATATGGGGGGGGAAGTCACTCTATTCTTCTCTGCTCCAGAAAAAAAAATGAAATTGAAATGGGAGTTTAACATTCAGCAACACAATAAGACAGCATATGCAGCTACCATGCCCAGAACAAAGCAACTATTTTTAAAGGGTTTGTGACAGGGTCAGACCAGATGACTACAGGAAAGTGATAGAAGGTAGATATATTAGCCCCAGGTTAAGTAGGTCCCTTTTCCCTGGGTAAGATAACAGGGAAGGTTCCAGAACAACCAGGAACTTTCTGGAAACAATTAAGGCAGACAGGCTGATTAGAACACCTGCAGCCAATCAAGAAGCTGCTAAAATCAATTAAGGCAGGCTAATCAGGGCACCTGGGTTTAAAAAGGAGCTCACTTCAGTTTATGGTGTGCGTGTAAGGAGCTGGGAGCAAGAGGCGCTAGGAGCTGAGAGTGAGAACACGGACTGTTGGAGGACTGAGGAGTACAAGCATTATCAGACATCAGGATGAAGGTCCTGTGGTGAGAATAAAGCCGGTGTTGGGAGGAGGCCATGGGGAAGTAGCCCAGGGAGTTGTAGCTGTCACGCAGCTGTTACAGGAGCCACTGTAGACAGCTGCATTCCACAGGGCCCTGGGCTGGAACCTGGAGTAGAGGGCGGGCCTGGGTTCCTCCCATCCCTCCATCCCCCAATTCCCTACTTGATACTGGAGGAGTTGACCTGGACTGTGGGTTCCACCAGAGGGGAAGGTCTCTGGCCTGTTCCCCGATCCACTAGGTGGATCAGCAGAGACTGCGGGATTGGTCTTCTTTTCTTTTCCCCATGCTGGCCAGTGATGAGGCTAACTGAGTGAATGGCAGATTTGAGCCATGAAAGTGGCCAAACTGAGGGTTGCCATGAACCTCTGAGGCGAGCAAATCTGCCAATAAGTGCGGGACCCACCAAGGCGGAGGAGGAACTTTGTCACAGGTTTTATATTCTTCTTCTTCTGTGGCATCTCCATTACTAGAGGTTTGCAACCATGGTAGCCCATTCTATATGATCCTCTGCTAATCTTTGAATAGTCCTTTTGATCCCCCAGGATACCACATCCATCCATCCAAGATCTTTTTTTGCCTTGTGTTCTTCTGTCAACTTTCCCTTCTAGTGCCAGTAAACATGCATCATCTTACAATGTGCCCAGCAAATCAAAACTTTCTTTTCATGAGATCTATGACCAGCATTTGCTGAGTTCCAGTAATCTCCAGTACTTTTTCATTGGTTATGTGGTCTATCCATAATATTCTCTATTAGGACACTGATAAAGTTACTTATGTTAAACAGCCTCTGAAGAGTGGGCCTTATGCATGGTTTTGACATTCAGGAAATGAGCTGAGAAGAAAACTTTGTTCCTTAAAAAAAAAAAAAAAAAAAAAAAAAAACTGATGTTACCATAAGTGACAGAAAAATAGAGAGACAATACATGACAAGGATATACAGATAAGATACACTTGAGAAGCTTAGAGACAAGTGGAAAGAAGCATTTGTCTGAATGTCAATAATATCACCTTGTCACTCTTTGAAAGAAAATAGTTTCTGAAAAAGAATACTTAGCTGGTGCTTCTCACAGTAATTGGAAGCTGCAGCCTGGCTTCTTCCTAGTGTTGCTGACCAGCTGGTAGAATTAGTCAACTCTTGGATAACCATCGCTTACAGATTAAAATCCACCTTGAACCTATGCCATGTAAATACAGCCTGATCTAAAGTGCATGGAAGTAAATTGAAAGACTCCGCTATTGACTTCACTGGGATTTTGATCAGGCCCATGGAAATGGAGGTCCTAAGCTTTGTAAGCAATGGCATTTCACACACAGAGGGTTTGCAGATCAGGCCCTTAGTATCTGAATATTAACAGTTTGATAACTGAAAGCCACACAGGAAGTTTTATCTGAATAAAATAGCTATCTTAGATCGAGCAAATTTTACTCTTACCAACTGAACGTTGCCACCAGAAAACCAAAACTGAAACTGGGCCAGAACCACACCTGTAATGTTGGGCTTCAGGCCAGGGATTCCAAGTGGAAAATTCAGGGGAAGCTCATAGTGAAGTTCAATCTAGTTTCATTCCTAATAAAACATATTGCTGTCATAACACCTTTCATATGAGGTTCTCAAAACAACAAATAATCTAGCCTCACTACACCCCCGAGGAGTAGGTAAAAGTACTATTATATCCACTACACAGAAGAATTAAGTGACTTAACCAAGGTCACATAACAAGTCAGTGATCGAGATTGGATCAGAACCCAAAGTCCAATTCTTGTACAACAAACAAAAATGTCTATTTGGGAGATATAGTACGTCCCTCCTAAATTATTTTCAGGTAGTGACCTTGTTTACTCAATGCAGAGATGTATTTGGAAATTTATACAAAGGATCTGTGGATATGTACATGGACCTGGATTGATTAAAATTAGAAAGAAAATAAAACACTGTCCTCTGCCCAGCTGGTGAAGATTTTGTCTCAGTAATATTGGGTTTACACTGATGTAACTCAATTGACCTAGATGAAGTCATTCCTCTTATCACACACTGGTGTAAATCAAAAAAAGAAAAAGGAGGACTTGTGGCACCTTAGAGACTAAAATATATTTGAGCATAAGCTTTCGTGAGCTAGAGCTCACTTCATCAGATGCGTGCCACAAGTACTCATTTTCTTTTTGCGGATACAGACTAACACAGCTGCTACTCTGAAACCTGGTGTAAATTCAGCTTCTGAATTTTGGGAATAGTCAGATAGAGATTCAGAACTGGACCTAGTAGACCTTCTATAATGGGCCAAACCCCTCAATTAAAACACACGTGAACGTTTATAACCCTTAAATTTATAACTCCTTAAAAATCACAGTGATGAATGTATTACAAATGCTTAGAGTAGAGCACATGGCAGAAACATTCAAAGATTAATCTGAATCCAAACTTGATAATGCATGACCACTTCTACAGTCATACAAGTTTTACCCCGTCAACTTCTGCTTTCTTATTGCCATAGAGGCACTGGCACATGTAACTGTAATAATGATTATATGCTCTTGCTGAAGAAAAGTGGTTTTGTCACAATGCAAGAAATACAACAGCTGGATGGCTGGCAGCATCAGCAATGAGAAATGCGTGGGCTTAAAAAAAACAAACCACCTCTTGTCCCTCAAGTAGCAGTTCATACCTACAGGCAAAGCTACAGTAATAAGAACTACGGTTCAAACACTGACTGGCTGAATAAGGGATGGGGGCTCTAAGAAGAGACCTAGTAAGTATAGGATATAATGTCTGATGCAGTGCACTTAGTGGTCAGAGACTTAGGAGGTTCTGTGTGTTGAATAAATAAAGAGTCCCTGTTGTATTGATACATCCACTGTATTCCTACCACTGCTCCTGAACTGGCAAAGGTTCAGATTCTAACCTAGATTAAAAAAAACAAAAAAACAATTCTACTGTTTAACTACAAGGATTTCAGGATATTAATCCAATAACCAGACATGGAAAATGCCCATTGTAAAAGACAAGGGGTTTTTTTGTTTTGTTTTGGGGGGTTTTGTTGCATTTCAATTTGGGGAGAGGGAATTACAGCCCTAGAAACACTACGATCCAACCAGGGACCAATTCACACTGATGGGTGGTACCTTGTGGAATGCTGACTACCTGCTCATAGCAAATGCACTTTAAATCAAAGTGTGCCACCTAGCAAACCTTTAGTTTAAGGAAAAAAACAAACAACACAGGATGTTTCAGCATAGTCTGTCTAAAACTAATATAAAATATATTCTATGTAGACACTATACTGAGAAGCAGCTACACAAGTGTACTGTGGAATGGATGCAGTAGAAACACAGAGATATTAATATATCACTCCCCTGATGGCTCCTGATGTGGTCTTTAGTACACATATTGCCAATGCAAATCATTGTGGTAAGGCAGGCTGCCATATTTGATACTTGGCTTGAATCTTTAGCACTCACTTTTTTTTTTGCACGTATCTTCCTCCCTACTTTAATGCAGCCTGTTATGCTTGTAGAATTATTTCACCTGCATTATATGTTTTATACTGAAGCCATAAAAAAAGAATGCAAACACAAAACCATCCCGCCACCGCCAGCTGTTGGACATCCTGCAAATGTTCAAAGTGGATTAGTTCTAGGTTCTTCATCACAGGTGTTTCTGTAATTATGCTAATGATGCATTGAAAAATATACATTCTATTGCCCTCTAACTCACTTTAACACCTGGGTTTTTCATTGTGATGCAGTATAAATTACTGTGCAAGCAGCCTGGCTCCTTCAAGGACTCTCACATTTTGGGGCTGATCAAATACTATTCTGAGTGATGGGAAGGGAGTTAGATGGAGAGGGATAGGTATGAGTGTGGAGGTAACATGGGGAATTATATTAATTTAAAGGAAAGGGTAAATAGAAGACATGTAAAAATATTCATCTAAATTCACCTCTCACATCAGTTTTACACTAGTATAACTCCACTGGCTAGATAAGTGTTGCTTCTGATTTACTGTCCTGTGAGAGAAGAATCAGGCTCCTGGCCTGCAGGTGACTGCATGTTCCCCATTATTCTATATTTCCTGCAAGGTGGTAGTGTTAATATTAACAATATATATATTAAAACCTGGGACAAAATTGTGGAAAAGCACAAATGAACATTCTTGTTTGGACTTTGGCTATCATCCACTGCAATCAAATTCACAACCAACACGACAAAGGCAACATGGTTCCAGGGAAACATAGTCTAGTGCTGGGGTCAGCAACCTTTCAGAAGTGGTGTGCCATGTCTTCATTTATTCACTCTAATTTAAGGTTTTGCATCCCAGTAATACCTTTTAATGTTTTTAGAAGGTCTCTTTCTATAAGTCTAGAATATATAACTAAACTATTGTTGTATGTAAAGTAAATAAGGTTTTTAAAATGTTTAAGAAGCTTCATTTACAATTAAAATACAGAGCCTCTCCCCCCCCCCCCCCCCCCGGACTGGTGGCCAGAACCCAGGCAGCGTGAGTGCCACTGAAAATCAGCTTGCATGCCGCTTTTGGCACACGGGCCATAGGTTGCCTACCCCGGTCTAGTGGATAGAGCAGATGCCCAGGGTTCTATTCCTGGCTCTGCTGCTTACCTGCTGTGGGACTTTGGGCAAGTCACATAATTACTCTGTGCCTCTCTTTCCCTTCCTACCCTTCATGTGTCTTGTCTGCTTAGACTGTAAGCTCTTCAGAGCAGAAACTGTCTCTTGCTCTCAGTGCCTAGCCCACAGGAAACTTCTTCAGTTCCTCTCTATCCAGGTGTGTCTATTGGTGCCCATCATTGGAGTAGCTGAAGGCTTCCCAAGAGAGACACCTGACAACAGTGGTCTGTCTGATGTGTGTAAGTTTTAAGAGAATAAATACCCTGTTGTGGGAAAATTTTAGCCAAAGAACCACCCACTGTACTTATGCTACATCTCCCTGGCCTGTTTCTAGCATGGTTGTGGCATTTCAGCACTCTACCTCACCCTGCAAGAACTCCAGCCTTTTAAATAATAAAATTAGTTTTGGTGTTCCCTTGCTCCTTCTTTTCTTTTTTGCCTTTCAAATAATAAACATTTCTTCATGCAATAGAGACTACGTTTTATAAGACCACCCTGAATAACGCAACCTGATAATTATCTCCTTTAATAGAACACAACTGAGTTTTGTCGCAAAATTAAGCACAGCAACTACCCCATTAACAGTTAATTAACAGGTTATTTCCTCTTAAACATGGGGTTTTGTAGATCAAGAAAATCCAAGGTCAATATCAAATCAAGGCAAAAAATCTCAGAAAATGAAAGAAGTGAAGAGATGTTTGTTGGTCTGTCAGGGAAACAAAGGGAAAACAGGAAATACACACAATTTTTGGCTTTGAACATTTAACCATTTACATCATCATACAAATATAGTCACAACCACAACAAGACAGGACTAGATTGAGAGATGCTTCCCCCATTCACCATGTTAGTTCTTCAACATGGTATCAGAGCTTGTTGGCCAAGACATATGTTCATATATCTTCTTTAGATGGGTATCAGGACCGGGGTCGGGGGTGGGAAGGGAGTTGTGAGTGAGGAACATAAATTTTTTGAGAGAAGTCAGGATTCTCTCTTTACTCTGCTTCCGATTTGTAAATCTTTTTCAACATATAAATTTACCATGTGAGTGTTCGGTGGGGCAGCCTGCCCAATGCTTCATTGGAGTGGTGATATTGCATTTCATCTAATATACAATAAGACCAATACTTTTAAAATTAGTTGTCTCATGTTAGAGATTTGAATCTATATTTTAGGTACCTAAATAAAAGTGGTCTGATTTATTAGAACTGCTGAGTACCTGGCAGCTTCCACTGAAGTCAATATATCTGTACCGCTGAAAAGTCAGGACATTTAAATGGCTAACTTCAGGCATCCAAGTTTTTAAGACATTTTATACATGTAGACATTTTTAGACACTTTAGACATTTTTCTCCTAGTCCTTTAAAAATATAGCATTTAAGAGCAAAATGTAATACCCTGAAAGTGTAAAGATCTCTACATGGGCAATATTCCCCCCCCCCCCCCCCGCCCAAGATTTAGTCAGGGGTATGGGTCAAAGACCGTGAATTTTTGTTTATTGCCTGTGACCTGTCCATGACTTTTACTAAAAATACCATTGACTAAATCATAGCCTTCTGTATTAGGGATATGAAATACACACAAACTATAGAGGCTAAATGTTTTGATGAAATTTTGAAATTAAAAATATCTGGAAAAATGGAATTTTTGTGAAATACTTTCCCCTGTTTTTCAACTAATTATACAGCGCACCTAAATTTTTCAAGTTTCAAAATTTGTATTACATTTTTCATATGATTTAAAAAAAAAAAAAAGGCCGGTGGGATTTGAAATAAATGCAATTCCCCTCCAATCCCAGCAGCCTTAGTATTTATTTTTTCATTGGAATTCTTCTGTGTTCTTTCCACTCCACAAATTTGTATATGTTTCACGCGCTGCTCTAGTGTCTACTCTTCATTTTCTTCCCATTGGCTTTTTCTCCACATACACAAAACATGAACAATACAATAAGAGTCAAAATTTCAAGCCTAAAAGAAAATAAGTTCATTGGTTCCTTATTATCCAAGCAACCAAACTAGACCTGCTAAGCTAATAACTAGAATGACTATGACTATTTATTGTGGTCATTTCTTTTTGCATCATCTGGGGCACTTTCATATTATGAAAATCATATAAACTCATAATCCCCCCATGTGGTTTGCTTATTGTACATTGACCGTTTTGAAAATGAGTCCTTATTTCTTACTCCTTCTCACAGTCATATTGATCATTTAATGCTGCCATTGACTGGCTCTACTGTGCTTGCACCCCACACCCATCTTCTCAGGGAGCAGACAAGAAAGCTTATGCTCAAATAAATTGGTTAGTCTCTAAGGTGCCGCAAGTACTCCTTTTCTTTTTGCGAATACAGACTAACACAGCTGCTACTCTGAAACCTCTAATAGTTCAATTTATGTTGGATTTCCAGGAGCCTTGTTACCACCTGGTTTTTAGTTCTCTCATGCCCAACATCCCCACTATGTAATAAATTAAGGCCAGAAGGAACCATCATGCCATGGAGTCTGACTTCCTATAAAACACAGCCCATAAACTTTAGAATTTAATCAAGACTATCTTCTAGAAAGTCATCCAGTCTTGATATGAAGACTTCAAGGAGATGGCAAATCCACCACTTCCTTTGGTAGTTGGTTCCAATGATTAATCACCCTCAGTGTTAATTTGTAGTTTATTTCTAATTTGAATTTGTCTGGCTATAATTTCCAGAAGTAAATTCCTGCTAGATTAAAGAATCTTTTAATGCCAAACATTTTCTTTCTGTGAAGGTACTAGTAACAGAGTGTCTGTATCAGACTGTAAACTCCATTTTGGTTTATGTGCTCAACACACATCTAACCTTGCCCAAGACAAGCCTATTGAAATGTATTCCAGATTTTCTGGTCAGGGAGACTAAGGGGCTTGAGCCCTTATTGAAGGACCACCATGGAGAAACCATCAGAACTACTGTCTAAGGTTATCAGCCTTAAATGACTCTGAACTACTGGTCTATCCCCATGACACAATGGGTTTTCTGCATAGGCACCCAAATGGGAGAAGAGACTGGAGCTTTTCAGTTGAGCTAATGGGAAAGGGGACAGAGTCTGGAATTAAGAAAGGGTACTGCTGTGAGCAAGGGAGGCTGTCCATCACCACAGCACCAAAGGGTTTGAAGGAATGCGAGGGCAGGAGGGAATCTGCACAGCCCGGAATGCTAACAGGCCTCGCCTCACACAAGGTGTGAGATCAGACTAGGAGAAGGGTGTGTCTCAGGGCTTTGGGTTTTCTTCAAAGATCTGTAACTCTCTAATGTTTAAAGAGCAAAGTGACTAGTTAAAAAATATATATATATGTCTCTGACTAAGCCTGTGCTGCTTGCGTTCCTCTCAGTGTCTTTGAATGGGGTTAAACTACAAGTGCAGACCACAGCTTAATTGGGACCCTGAGCGTGCTTGCGTAAGCATCTGGAGGCCTCAGGCACAGGTTTCCAGATCTGGGGTGGCTGGGGGGGTGGCGTCGCATCCCACCACCCAAGGAAGACATAAAACCAGAGATCTGAGCCTGGGAGTGTGCCCTACAGATCTAGAGCTAGAAATAGACTCTAGCCAGACCCAGCTGGTTTAGGAGCATGTAGGGCTCTGTGACTGGGTCCACTTGCAACAGACTGAGGACAGTACAGAGGGGTACTGGGCCAGGTTGTACCGGTATTTTCACACCATAATCAAGCCACCTCTTGAACTTCTTTTAAAGATGAAAACAGATTCTTCTAAACGGATTACACTCCCTACATCTCTCACTGTAAGGCATTTTACCCTGTATCGAATAATTTTTGGCAGAGAAATCTCCACAGAGGAACAGACACTCTGGGTCCCACACCACACTGTCTCTGCCTACCCTTTCCACTTGGAAGGGCTGTTAAGAGCTGCATGTAAAGAACTGAACAGAGAAAGCCATTTGTAGTGCACAACAACTTTTAGTGGTCCTAGAAAACCCAAGAACTATGCTACACATTCTTGAGCACCATCTCATGGCATCTTCTCTATTACTTACCTACCTATATACAGATTTCTCATTTGCAGTCTCATTACAGGGACCTTTTGATCCCCTAGTTTATTCTTTCTTCCCTCTCCACCTCACAGCAAGAGGGCATGTAGGGCCCTTAGTAATTGAATACATTGTAGGATGCTGAAAAAAAATCCTTCAAATTCATGTTGGCATTATTCCAAGTTGACTGTCGAGGGGGTTGGGGAGGAATGGAGACATTTTAAAGTCTTGTTTACTTGTTCAGTTGTTTTAAAGTGAAGTTATACAAGCTAAAATATAGACACGTTGGGTTTGAATATAAAAGTGCAGCTCATGCTGTGCTGCAAACGGTCGACCCGTTCAGGGTGCTTAGGGAGCAGATTTGATCCCCACTTTGTTTTACCCTAAGAACCATGGCGCAGAATATGACTTATTGTTAGCGTGAGAAGGTGGGAGAGTAAAAGCTGGCCTTCATTCACCTCACTGCTGAGAAAATAGCACAAGTTAGACAAGCAACGCCCCCTTTATCAGATTCCTGGAATAACAGTAATTCATAGAATTATTCCAAAAATAAAACAGTTTTGCAAAACTTAAGAGGATTGTACAGCTACTAACACTTTTCCTAGTTTTCTGTCACTGGTGCCTGCTGTTGTACATAGAATTGAAATCTTGGGTAGCAGCCAAATGAAGGTGGAAAGGAAATGCAGCCTGTAGTTTCAAACTGCATTTTGATCCCTATAAGAAGTCATTAGCATTAAGGTTGCTGGATAGGTTATAGTTTTATCCTCCTCAGGTTAAAACAGAAATAAGGAAGGGCCGATGACGGGACACTAGATGAGGAGAGCTGCGAGTTACTACAGAGAATTCTTTCCTGCTGTCTGGCTGTTGGGTCTTACCAAAATGCTCAGGGTCCAAGTGATGGCCATATTTGGGGTCCGGAAGGAATTTTCTCCTGGGTCAGATTGGCAGATACCCTGGGGAGAAACGGGGAGGTGTTGTCTTCATCTGCAGCATGTGACATGGGTCACTTGCAGTGACTGGTGTAAATAGTGGATTCTCTGTAACGTGAAGTCTTTAAATCATGATTTGAAGACTTCTGAAACTCAACCACAGGTAATGGGTCTATTACAGAACCGGGTAGGTGAGGTTTTGTGACCTGCAATGTGCAGGAGGTCAGACTAGATGATCATGATGGGTCCTCCTGGCCTTAAAATCTGTAAGATAACTTTCACATATGCCACATCCACCTGCTTGCAATAGGTGGTTTAAAACTATTTACTGTAGTACAGTGAAAAAAACTTTTAAAAATAAATTGGTTCTTTCTTTGAATAAGGTATGCAAGTAGTTTTAAAGCATGATGTTAATGTATTTGTTCACGGTTGTAACTGCATCTCCTCCACTTCTTTTCAAATAGAAGTGTTGTCTCTCTCTAGTTTTTCTCCCCCCAGTAAACAATTGTTACTGTTTTTATACTACTTTTTTGTGGTAGTTTTAAAATAAAAGTTCACAGAATATTCATCATCTTCAAAAGCTTCCAATCTGATCCACGCAGCTCAGCTCCTCAAAAATAGGAACCTGATACTAAGACCGCAAGTTTGTATTTCGGCACCTGACTGATCTTTAAGCGTGCTGGCTACTCGACTGCTCCCACTGTGGTCCTGAGCAGCCAGTAGCTCCCGTTGCTATCAAGAGCAAAGTGGATGGCTATTGGGTGCGCATCAATTTTGAGAATCAGGAGGATGCCTGAAGCTGAACATAGGCACCTAACTTTAGCCACTAATTTTTGAGAATATTAGAGTCAGCATAACAGAACATCAGTTTTAATAGGTGAAAGCAAACCAGCAAACTATAGAAAGTGTAAAGGGCAGAACCTGAAAGAAAAATGTTTTAAAAAGGTTCATAGATATTAAGGTCAGAAGGGACCATTATGATCATCTAGTCTGACCTCCTGCACAACGCAGGCCACAGAATCTCACCCACCCACTCCTGCGAAAAACCTCTCACCTATGTCTGAGCTATGGAAGTCCTCAAATCATGGTTTAAAGACTTCAAGGAACAGAGAATCCTCCAGCAAGTGACCCTTGCCCCATGCTACAGAGGAAGGCGAAAAAACCCCCAGGGCCTCTTCCAGTCTGCCCTGGAGGAAAATTCCTTCCCGACCCCAAATATGGCGATCAGCTGAACCCTGAGCATATGGGCAAGATTCACCAGCCAGATACCCAGGAAAGAATTCTCTGTAGTAACTCAGATCCCACCCCATCTAACATCGCATCACAGGCCATTGGGCCTATTTTAAAAGGTGTTATATCTCTTTACAGACCTGGGGCCTTCAGCAAATATTAACAACAAAAGCATATACCCCCCCAAAAAAACCTAAGTAACTGTACAATAATGGCAAGTGGGAATCGAAATGATAATTAAACCAAAAGGAAAGGTGTGACCTGTTTCATTGTATTGTATCCCCTGTGTTTTGCTGAATGGATTAAAATTTTATGTTCACTTTCCCACTTCATATAGCAAACAGCTGAACATTAAGTCAGGGTTAAACTTTTTTTTTTCAATCCTAAAGTCTGCATGATGGACGGTTGTGAGGCTTTTAAAAAACCCATCGATATCAGGTGAGGACATTCGGTCTGCAGAATTGGAAGGTGTCAATCCTCTGCTGATTTTTTGGCTTCTGTAATCATCACAGGTGTCACCGAGTAATCTTTCGCCTGGCTCTCCTACAGGAGAGGAGAGGACACTGCCTACAGAGAGATTTGGGCTTTTGCAAGAAAAAAATGACTCAACCTTAAAGGAGCGTGTGTGGAGGAAACTCTGAGTTCTTGCAGCCAGAGGTTAGCTGGCACAGTGCGAAGCAACTGACATTTCTGTCACTTCAGTACATTTGTTCCCATTTCCCTCCCGCGCGCGCGCGCACACACACACACACACACTTTCTTTTGCAATGGAAAGCTTTGCTTTGGAATATCAATCTTGGATACATCTTCTCCAGCGTGGCTGTGCCTGCTTTGCTGTCAAGTGGACTTGATATCATGAGCCACTTCTAACTACTGTGATCTGATCTTATACAAAAGAGGGTGCAGTGCAGCTAGAAAGCTCAGGGCTCACTTAGGACACCTGCAAGGGAGGCTCACATCAAATATGTGGGGACACATCTTTAGATAAGGACGAGTGCTTTTATTCCATTTAGCTCGAAGCAGCAAGGATCGATGCAAGTGATGCGCATCAGGTGGACTAATGCTGTAGTCACTTGGATTTCAGTATACAGCGCAGATAAAGGACCATAGGGTCTGAATCCTCCCAAGCATCTCCACTGAAGTTATATTCAGGACAGAATTTGCCCTCTATGGTCAGGGCAAGCTGTCAGTTTGTGCTACATCCTTGTTCTTGTGCACATTAATTACCTGCCCCCTTGGACAACCTCTGTTTATTCTAGAACTTCATACTCATGTCAGGGATTGGGATTCAAGACTGGGAAACTGAGCTGTGAATTTAGCAAGTCAAATACATTCCTGTTCATGGCATGTCCAGTTTCCAATGTTAAATAACTGTAGCAACAATTTCCAAATGAACAACCCTTCTAAAATATAAGTAGGTGGGAGATACTCCTCAATGTGACACATCCAGTAAGGAAAGAGGTGAGAGAAACAATCCTACATGTCCCAGCTGAGTTCTGCCCCACCTGCCCAGGAGACCAGTGCTTTTGGTATTCACGTTTGCTAAGAGACATGTTACGGAAGCAGTCATCTGACTCTGGTGCACTGCAAGTGATTATGTTATAACCTACAGGACGATTTTCAGAAGGGTTGAGCAGCTCTCCCTGGAGTCACTGGGTGCTCAGCACCTCTGGAAAACAGGCTTACATTGTTTTCAATGCTGAGTTACTAATTTACCTATTGCTCCCTATCAAGGCAGTGGATAAATTGGAAGACTCCAGCGCAGTGGTTCTGAGGCCCGGTATTAACTAGGAGTTCGTGCTCATTGAAAATATGTTCCCGTTGAACACATTCTTGTTGGAAGTTTGGTCCCCCAGGTAAGGGCCATGGCAGGTTAAAACTGATTTTCAGATGTGTCTCCGTTCAGCCAGTTTCATTCTCTCTCTCTCTCTCTCTCTCTCGCTTAAGGGCTTTCATTCCGTTACTCTGCAACGTGCTCCAGTACCGTACCATTTGAGGGTATACAACAATATCTTGTTGAGGAATGTAATATTGTCGACAGTTCCCCAACCTGCTGGGAGCTGTTTTATGCTGTGAATACCACAAGCTACCCATGCTTTGCTGGTGGGCTGTTTAGTACATTACGGCTACCTCCTAGTTTTTGTTTAAGGGCCAAGAAGTCACTGAGATTCATTGAACATATAAAAGTTAACCTTGGCTAGTCACTTCTTGCCCACTCTGCCCTTCAGACAGATTTCCCCCCTACTCCTTTCTCCCCAATTTTCAAATGACAAACCCCGATCATCGCTTTAAACTTTGTGCTCTTGGGAAGATTTTTAACTCTGGATTTCTAATCTAATGAGCCAAACCCATCTCAGAGGCTTCATGCAGGATGATGCCAAAACAAACAGCACCATTCAATTATATGACTGTCTCATTATGAAAATAGTTAAGGTTTTCCAATAGTTAGCATACAATAATCAGAAAGCAATAAGTGCCTGTAGGTAAATGTTAGCTTTTCCATTGGCAAAAACTGCATTGTGAAATGAGCTGATCTTTCCACAGTTCATAGAATTGTATGGCCTACATCAATCGGCACCCTATTCTCTGTTGAGCTCAGCAGCTGGACAAAGGACTGAATGAGTGTGGAGGATTTACTACCCCTTCATGCCGAAAAGCATTTCCCTTTAAATCGAAATGGAGGCACATTGGTCAGGCAGCCTACAGAAGCTCGCAAGGCTGCTGCCTCTCCTGTATCTAGTAGAGGACTTCAGTCTCCAGAAATATCAGCCCAGCACATTTTATATATCCTGAATTCACTCTTGAAATATCATCAATATTTGGCAGGGATTTCATAGTTTAATTAACAATCTCTCACTTTAAAGGCCGATACTTTCTTTTCATGAGACAAGCAGCCCTGCTGCTTTGAAGACTTCAGAGCAAGATGAAGCCTGGTACCTACTGATAATGCTAAGAAGCCTCATTGCACCTCCCTTGCAGTGTGGATCAAAAGCCTGATTTCATTCCACTTTCTCATCACCACCTTACTTGTGCTGCTTTCAGGGTTTGCCTTTCAAGCTCTAATATACATTTTGCTTTTTGATGATGCAACGAAGAAGCTGATGTAAATAAACAAAAGGCGATGTTTTTAGAAACTATGCTTTTTAAGAGGAGAAAAAAAAATTGCTTTGTAGAAAACTGCTTAGAGAGTCTTTAAACTGTATTAAGGCATGTTTTTATACTGGAGCTGAAGACATTTATATCATAAATAAAGACCTCAAAAAGTTTAAAATCATTTGAACAACATGACCAACCAAAAATAGCTGTGCAAGATTATGCAGCAATTTTATTCTTTTTCCTTTTTAAAAAATAATTTAAAAGTGCAACAGCAAAAAAACACTTCTTCCTTACTTCGTTCATCAGCACAATTGTCTCTGGTGCTGAATACTGGGGCAGAAACTTGGAAGCAGGAGCTATGAGCTACCTGAATTTAATATCAGAAAAGGTTCTCAAAAAACAAAAACAGTCAGACAAAAGGTATTATGACTGAAGTAAAATAAATTTGGGGTATTAAGAAACCAAGGCCACAAACTCTGAGATGCTTAATACCTCACAGAACTGGACTAATTGGGGCTGATGGAAAGTTCAGTCAGCTTTGGATCAGGGACCTAATTAACAAATACAATGAGAGGAATTATTACAATCCATAGCCTGGAGAAAAAAGACTCAACCTAATGCATTGTCTGCAATACAATCATAACCATGTTAGGGAATCCTGTTACCACTTTGGTTTGCCTTCATATACCAAAACATGAGAATGATGTCAAGGAAATCATACTATAGAGTTGCACACTCTCCATTCTGGAAACCATTCCCCTCACTGGCTGCCAAGAACCCCTGGGTGGAATTCAAGATGCTAGCTATCAAAGCCCTAGATAACTTATGCCAAGGTTAGCATCTCCACTTCTAATCCATATTACATTACAACAAGCACGTGGCCTGGATACCAAAACTTAACTGTCCCAAGGATAGAATTCAGAGTCCTGTCACTTTCTCAAGTGGTTCCATGCTTCTGAAATTCATTCTCTAGAAAAAAAAAAAACATTTAAGTATGAACTTGGCCACTTTCAGGAAGAACTGCAAGATATTTCTTGTGTTTGTAAACTAGGAAATCCTGGCCATTTATTTGACAGACCACTTATGCTTTCAACCTGTGTCTTGAGAGTTATTCTTAGTATATACATTTATTAAGCACCCATAACTGGGTGCTTTATAAATATATGTACTAACAGTCATTTACATCAAGGGACATTTCATCTAGGAGATAATTTAGGAGAAATAGAAACCATAGTGCAGAGAAGGAAAGTCTGAGCATTTGAGCCCAGATTACTGTTTTAAGGGCAGGCTGCTAGAGTGAATTCAAAAGGGAGATGAGGGTGCTCAGAATATTTGCAGGATCAAAGTCGATCTTGTAATCCCTAGTGAGGATCTAGCAGGAGCTCTGGCTGAGTAAGGATTGAGTAAAAACCACTTAAGGATTTCAGGATTGGGCCCTGCCAGAACTAGAGCTTTGCTCACATTACTATATTCAGCATATTTAACAAAAACTTTTTGAACAATTTTGCCAAAGTGGGAAAGAACAGTTCCCTTCCCTGAACATCTCGCTGTCAGGGGAAAGCGGTTCTTGCCGCTAAAGGCTGCTTTGTGCTTCACATAACTGAAAGCTGGATAACACAATAGCGAGGTCCAAATTCAAGTGCATGAGGTCACATTGCTTGGTTGTAAATCTGAAATTTACCTTATCAGCTGTCAGGTAAAGGGCCTGATCCTGAGGAGTGTTCAACACCCTCAACTCTCAATGCTAGTGGGAGTTTAGGATGTTCAGCACCCCACAGGATCAACTCCTTAGTTACCAAAATGGAGGATATGGGGAAAAATATGGTTGCAGTTGTCTGAGATATACACAAATGGCTAAGGCCACCCTCCCCCTCAATCAGTTGCCCGACTTTAAACATGTAAGTTGTCCCAGTGAAGTCAATGGACCTACTCCAATGCTTGAAGTCAGGCATGTTCTTAAGTACATTGCTCTCATTAAGAGTCTGAAAGAAGTCCTCCACGTAAAGTTTTGTAAATTTTTCCACACCATAGTAAAGTGTTTTATTTTCATAGCTTTCTCTTGTTGTACGACCATCTGCTGTGTCCAAAAGGTAAATAAAACAGACCGAACACCACGTAAAAAAACACAGCCACAAAAAAAATTCAACTGCAAGTCACAATACTAGCAGCTGTATGCCTGCAGCTCAAATACCTCAACCATGCCCCATGTTTAAGGCTGTCTCCAGATAACTGCTGCCTCTCCAAACACAAATTCCCTATTTATTAAAGAACCCATCAAAAAGATGGGCCCTAGAGGGAGAACACTTCTGAAGTCAATTTGAATAGAAGTCCAGACTTTCCAAACTATTTCCCAAGTTTGTGCTGTCCTAACCAAACTCCCCTCCAGTCAGAAAAGCGCCCGGGGGTTATTTGTTTTAAACTTATCAGTCCATCTCTACATACAGAATATGACAAAACACAATAAAACAAAGACTCTCAGCTGTTTAGCTAAAGCATGTACAACATGCTAACTTTAATTGTGCTCAGGTGATTTCAGATCTTCATGTTCATGTGTGTGTGCGCACACGTGTGCACCAAGAAATACTGCTACTTCAGCTCAGAAACAGACAGCCTCTGGCTCTATACATGTCCTGTCCAGAAAATAGCAATAAAAATAAATAAGTTACCAAAAGGTCTGTGGAAACAGCAACCATAAAAATGGTTTGCCTCAATTTATGAGAGCAATAGACTATGTGAATAGCACAGGCCTCTTGATATCTTCAGCTAGAAGGTCAACATCATCGAGACACGAGCGTCTCTAACAACACAGGGCCACCGACATCACAAATCTCTCTGTCCAGAAAGGAAGAAGCTGTTTGAGTAGCAAAATACTTTCAGCAGAAGTATCTTCTCTTTTCCTCTCTTAAAAAAAAAAAAAAAAAAAAAAAAACCAAACACACACAACCACTTTCCTCTTTGCTGCTGAATTTACAAACTTCAGCGTTACCCAGAGGACAAATCTGGGGCACGTGGCAGCCCTGCCCTTAAAAACCTCACATTTAGTGCAAGAATAGAATTCATCACTTACTTCAAAACAACTCTGAAAGATATTGGCACATTTTTCTCACTGTAGAAAGAGAGGGACCAGGAAGAGGACTGTGTGTAGTACAGTTTCCCCAGCTGTAAAATGGGGATAATAAAACTTAATTCCTTTTTGAAGTGCCTCAAGATCTACTGATGAAAAGCATTATAAGAGGTAGTAGTAGCAGCAGTAGAACTATGTCGATAGAAATCCGTACTATATTATCCACATGGCAGGCCCGGGTTCTGCAATCCAGCCCCATAGCCACCCACCAAGCAGTCCATTTTCTGTAGATTATAGCCATATAAATGCTAGCTGCTGCTCAGTTTCAATTATGCGATAGTGCATAAACTGAAATGCCTTTGGCCCCATTGGGACGCTCAGAGCTACAGGCTTGCCATAAAAAGCATCGGGGGGCGGGGGAGGGAATATTCACCCTATTAGCCCAAAGTGTTTGAAGTGAAAGCAGATTTCACCCCTGCAAGATAGCACTCTGAGTTATAGTAATACAAGAATATACCCAACAGGCAATTTGATATGAGGGAAGGAGAGTTTAAACTGAAGCTTGCTTGCTCGCTCTCCCCCTCATTGCTAAATCTGTTAATTCACCATATTTTCTCCCTATGGGTATTTACTTTGCAGTCCAATGATGTCAGGTCACAGGTCAGTTATTAATGCTCCATGGAACATTTACCATGAGATTGCTAATTAAATTAAACTACTTACAAATCCTCACTCCCCAGTTCTCAACCGGAACATGAAGGCAAAGAGGAGAAAGAGAAATTAACTTCAGAACAAATGGTTCATAATTAAATTTTAATTTTAATAAACATTAAGAAAATTAACAGCCTTTCCTATCCCAACCTGGGAAGATAGTCTCTTTGGTTCATGCATGAGCGTACGACCCATCAATGTTTAATGTTAATGCAATGTTTAGAACTTTCATATGCAACGATCTGCCATCCCTCTAAACATTGCCAGTTCCAGCTTGTTCCCTTCTGCATACGTTCAATAATGCTTTATATGCAGTTTTACATTTGACTGATAAGGAGAAAAAGAAATTTAACCAGGTTCAAAGTTGAGCTGAGCTAATATGGCATAAAACTGTTTTAAAACAAGTCTGCATTGACTGTTTCCATCCCTTGTGTGTTCACTTTCCACAAATGTTTTCGTGAACACAGCTCTAACTAATAGGCAAGACTACAATGCTAAGCCTAGCGGAGTTCCTACTGAATTGATATTGACTTTTGACTCTAAGTACCAGCGCTACCAATAAAGCTAGAAGTGTTTTGATTGCAGTCTCCTCTCAATCACACTCACATAAGTCAGAAGTAACTCCCTTTAATTCAATGGGGTTACCCCAGCATAAAGCGAGTGTATGTGAGAGGAGGAGAAAATCTACTGAGTGCAGCCATGAAAAGGAGGATTCAGTTAATTAGCCCCAGCTAAGCTTTGTGTCTGGCATCTGCGGACAATATGTACTGCTTGCTTTCGAGGTCAGCGTCATAGTAATGTTAGCATAACAAGGCTTAAGAGGAAGTGATGGATGTTGTTTAACAGAAATATTTTGAAAATATAGATTTTAACAGAAGTCAATGGGACTATTTGCACGAGTAAGAGGAGCAAGATTTGGATGTCACAACCCATCTGAGCATCAGTTTTCCAAGCAGTGCTGTGATGAACAGTCAAGGTTTCTGAAGTGTTTTGAGATCCTCCCTAGGTTCTTACACTGCACTTATCAGTATATTACCAAAGCAACGTCATAAGAAAGGTGGTAAAAACACAGAAGCACACAGTATTATCAATAAGTTAAGTTCTCATAAGTGAAAGTTCACCAGAAAAAGGCGGTGGGGGGATTTGGCAGGAAAAATGGTTAGAAGTAATCTTGTACATAAACCATTGGTACTGAGCCCTGGAAACATGGTCCATTGCGTGTATTTAATGCCAGGACACTAGGTGCCAAGACTGGGGCAGGCTCAGTGACCTTCATATATGATCCAAACATCACTAGAGGGGGATAAAGAGCTACATTGAGGGGTGTGGACTACATGTGTAGCTCCAGCTATAACAAAATGACAGCCAGGCACAACCCCAGCAACCAGAACTTCAGCTGCAGTAAACTGGCAGAGCTCCATTGATGTCAATGGAGTTGAACCAATTTATACCAGCTAAGGATCTGGCCCACGTTATTTTGCACCTCTGGAATGCACAGGGATGAGTTAGGAGCTAATTTTCTCTGCTGTAAGCGTTCCATGCAGCAGTCTGCCTTCATCTTTACGACAGCTACCTCCCGTGATGGAATTCTGCATGAGTTCCTACTGAAAAAAATAATGGAGAGAGAAAGGTGGTATCTTTTTTTTTTTAAATGCAGGTGGAAATTCAGTCGGTGTTTTAAAATTTATAAAAAGAAGCAGTAATTTAACTTGTGATGGGAGCAATTTTATTCCCATTTCAACTAATGCTAATGTTCAAATTTTAGTTATTAAATTAATCTGCTTCAATTATACTAAAATCAGTGGAATTGTGCTCTGCTGTATTGATGGATAATAGCAAAAAATGCTAAGTGCGACTTTGTGATCTGTACCCACTGGAAGCATGAATACCACCACCAAGGCATAAATAGAAAGCAAAAAGCCATGCAAAATTAATAGCAAATAATATGCCAAAAGAAACTTTTCTCCACTTCAGCTAGTTACATGGTATGAGCGCACCCTTTGTGACTGATCTCACATTCCTGAGTGTATTGAAATCTTGCCAGATGCAGGACTTCATCTTCTGCTAAGTTCTCCAGTGTTCACCTCAGACACAGAGGTCATTGAATTCCAGCTTGTACTCTCCTTACCAAGGGTAAATGGGAAAGAATCAGACTGTTTTTTCACTGCCACTTGAGGACCAGCATCTGCAGTGTTGCAAGGAGTCAGAGCTTGTCCTCTGCAGCTCAGTGTATGGTAAAGGCCCTTTCATTATCGCTATGAAGCGATACTTGAAAAATGACTTCACTCTCTCAATAATCTTTGAAAGGTCTCTATTGATCTCATTTACAAAGGGCTCACATGGAACCAGTTTTATTTTAGTTAAGACCAAGGCAGAATTAGTGAAAAGCATTATGGCTAATGGCTGTATGATACTACAATATTGCAACCACTGCAATCTACTTTAGATTTATCATGAGTGACTGTTATTCTTTGAGCAAGTTCAGATCACTTTATCTTCAACACTTCTCTCCCAGAGTTCTTTTTTTAATCCATTTATTGAATAATCAGAAGGCTTCTGCTAGAACATAGAAGGGGAATGGGTCATTAAGTACCTGGGTATCAGGGCAAATCCAGCCTCCACCCTCTTCTCCAGGGTCACAGAGATACCCTTTCAATTATTCTGGTCAGAGGACTGAATATGCAGGAAGGACCAAACAAGGGACTTGTAGCCCTTTGTGAGACAAGGATGCTCAGGCTGCATAACCTGACACGGGTATTGGGAGAGGGCAGGGCATATACTGGCTGAGCATCCACCTCAGTTGTATCCTTCTACCCTGCTCCTGCAGTGGAGCTATTGGAAGACACATGGTGGCTACTTTAATCATTGGGTAAAAGTCGCCTCTCAGGAGCAGCTCCTCACCTGTTCCCATCCACAGCTTGAGGTCGGTTTCATTCCCTCTCTCCCCTTTGTCCAGTCTGGAAATTCTGATCTAGGCTCATCGTTTGGCTCATATTGCAGTAGGTAGTACATTACAACCAAGAGGAAAGCAGCATCGACAGGCAGACAGAGATAGAATATAGCATTGATGCCTCCAGAGATATTGTTGAGAACATGCTCACAACTGTAGAATACTTGTAATTGTATAACAGGTCTACCATAGATCTGCACAGCCTAGCCCTGCAGTTACTAGCTAGAATGTAGGAGAGAGGCCGATGGCTATGCCTGCCTCCATCATATGATATACCCCTGTGACAAAGGGCTGGGTACCAGCTGCTGATCCGGCACTCTGCTCACCGCAACTCTAATCACTCTAGAGTAGACCTTATTAAGAAGAGCTGTGCCTGAGTGATGGATTGGGATGGGCTGAAGAGAGCTAAGCCCATTAGGCAGAAGAGACACAGGAAGGAAGTAGGGGGAGGGAGAAAGGTTTTTTCAGAGTCAGAGCCTAATGGGATATACCAGGGGGAAGAGTGGTTCCATCTTCCCCTTCCTTGGTCAAGGGAGCTAAGGAAATGTGGGGCTGCATAAGCCTGTAAAGGTTGTAGGGAAGGACACTAAAATAAGCCACGTGAGGTGCTTACCAGAAGAGGGCCCGAGCTGGTTGTCATGTGAAAATAGACAGGAGGGTGACCCAGCCCTTTCACAAACCCCTCGTGCAGTGTAAGTGATGCTGGCACCCTCCAGCACTCAGGAAGCTTTATTGAAACGAATCACATGAGCAAGGCAAGCAGGATATGGCCCATAATCATTTCCTTTGCACCACAAGGGGATCGAACCCACAGCCACTGGATCCAACAACACAAGCTTCTGCTACCTGAGCTTAAAGACTCAGCTCTGCTAGCTCCCAGTCAGTAGCAGACTCAATGCCCTTTGTGGTTTAGTCATTAGTACAGGGGGACAAAGAGCCACACTGTGAGTGTGAGATACTGGTACATACATCACACAACTAAGTATTCATATAGCACTAAAAGTATTCACAGTGCTTTACAAAACACAGTCCTTGCCCTGCAACATAGGTGAGACAAGAACCAGGATAACAGTGAAAAATAAATTATAGGCTATATGACAGATTTAGAATTGGACCTGATTTATTTACATGCACTGACAAACTAAGACAGCAGACTTGACAAGACTAACTTGAAAGGGAAAGTTTCAGAGGATGATGTTAGTAAAATGCAGTGTAGTAATCTCTGAAAGCAATGTAATATTTTAAATCAAAGAGGCTCATAAATATGCAACTTGTTTTTAAGCAATTCAAGTCCCTAAAGATGAGAAAAGAGCTGCTAAAATGCAAGTGCCCCCTTTGAAATTATAGTTACTAGTGCTGAGCTATCAGATATGATAAATTATGCCAGTCCTGAAGTCCACATTTACTTTTGTATTTTTTCTGCCCTTTACTACTTCATGACAGCTTTAGAAGAGTTCTATTTAGGATTATGGTGTTATATTTTGAACTAATGCAAGTCTTTGCTAGCATTGTCATTTATTCACAGTTTGACTTATGGGCCCTTTCTGTAATGTTGAATAGTCAAAGGATATAGGGGTCAAAATGAGATTTTCTGAGAGCTAATACTTACGATATGCTAAACTGCATATGAAATTTAACAGCTACCGTCTTCCCACTATACAATTTCTTTTGGTCATCTTTGGACAGGACAATATCTAGTCAATAATACAGGGAGGTTGCCACACAAAAGGCTACTTTCAAAAGCTGTCTACTTCTTTAAAGTATGTTAGGATGAGCTGTACGTTTCAAAATGGACTTTACAGATTTTAGTGTTGCTTTTTGAAAAAATACTTATACATTTTTATTAGTACATTACTAAAGACTTACTTTGAATACCTGGAGTCACCTTTTTTGGAGCCAGCAGAATGGCAGAAAGGGCAAAAGTGGCGTGGAATGAATAAATACATTTTTAAAAAAAGAGATTAACTTTCAAAGATGGAAGCTACAAAATGACTTTGTTGGTATTTGTGTCAACATGTCATGCTCGATTATGTATGGGCAACATCTGTCATATCCTGGGCCTGGCATTTCACATTGATGTCCGCTTTGAGCGGTCTTACTAATTCAAGTTTTAATTGAAGTTTGCTTCAGGGACTACCAAATATAAACTAATGACAACTTAATTACAGTTGTAATTAAGCATCCAAATTCTTATCACATAAGCTAAAGCCCAGTTGAAGTTCCTCAGCTGAATTTGAGTTGAAGGTACACAAAACCTTGCAGAATCAGTTCCTGAGAGGGATGCACATATACAGAAGTGGTAAGAGCACAGAAGAGGTGCTTGCCCACACTCACCATTCCTTTAAAAGAGTTGGGGGAGGGGGTGTTATTTTGTTGAACAGGCAAATTACTTTCAAGACCATATT
The DNA here is from genome assembly GCF_965152275.1 of Natator depressus. Taxonomy (NCBI): domain Eukaryota; kingdom Metazoa; phylum Chordata; order Testudines; family Cheloniidae; genus Natator; species Natator depressus. Next base: position 11,998,593 of record NC_134247.1, read on the forward strand.
GCACATTGAGGGCCTGATCCTGGGAAGTCAATGGGAATTGTCGGTGCTCAGGCCCCTCCCCCCCCATGGGATCTTAAAAAAAAAAAAACCCAACACGCATGCAAGGAAGGCGGCTGAATTCTTAAATAATCCGCATCACAATTGCTACCCGTATACCATCATCCTAGGCATCTCCATGACAACTGAGCTGGATTGCTTTCAAAGGTGACTGTTAAAAACTAGCAATCCACAATCATGAATTAAGCATTGAAGAAACTCATTGATGTGAAATTTCCAGCCTATCTTTCTTTGGGCAGATGGTTACAAAGCACATGTTTTGGTATCCAGGCACTTTAAAAAAATTATTGGTTTATTAATATTTTTACGGATTTTTTTCAGTAATAAACACAGCATATGTACACTCCAGAAGGGTGAAACAATGTAGTATGTTATTACAGAACCACCAGGGTGGGAATAAAAAATCCCTGATAGTAACCAGAGATTTTTATTAATTACTTATAACTTTGATCTAGCTAATATGCAGAAATGGCACTTCACAGTCAATTAGAAGCGACAATTCCTTTACAACCTAAAATAGACTTAACACAGAAAAGGGTGACATTAATATGGGGAAAGTAGTTGATAATGGTTACAAAAATGAAAGAGTAAGAAAAGCTTATTGTTATACACATGCAATATTATGTATACAGAATAGTGTCTGCACACAATATTATGTATTTGCATATATATGGGGGGGCCATTTAGCAATTATATATTATTGTGGTATTTTTAGCTATATACAATTTGGAGAATGGTGGCCTTGAACCCACCATCTGATGCATGTGGGTAGACCCCTGGCATCCAACACTGTGTTCCACAGACATCAGGGAGGTTTGATGCATGTGCCAGGTTCTGCCAGCCTGTATCTGATTGAAGGAGCAGGGCTGGTGATTCCTCAGCATTGGTATGCTCTGTAGCAGGCCCCAGTCTCCTGGTTTAAAGGAATCTGAACCATCCCATCTCTATGTTTTACTGCAGAGCCTCCAATGCAAGAGACAAACCTGTTTTAAGAGACCACCCTTAATGCACCAAAGACAGTTCTGCCCCATTTTTACCTGAAGACCACTTCTGTCAATTTAAGGCTGTGGTGGAGGTACCCAAGAAAAGGTTAAATGGAGTATAGGAAGCTCTGAGGAGATTTTGAAGGAGAACTCTGCCGCATAATGCGCCAGACCAGGTGGATATTTCAGGTAGGGGAGCATGGAAGATAAAAGGATTCTTTGTGTGATTGCTATGTAATACTACAGGACAGGGAGAAATCTAGCTTCCCAGTAATGAACACAGAGCTGCACGCATCTACATTTCTTATGGATTTTAGCCTGGTACAGTAGTGAATAATCCATGACCTCACAGGTTCATACAGCGCAGAAGGGTGGCAACCCAGTTCCAATAAACTGTTCCTCATTATAAAGCCTCCCTTAATTAAAAAAGAAAGTAACTTCTCAGCAAAATAGTTTATGGAATATGCAGACCTCCTCCTCCTCCCACCAATAAAAAGCTCCTTAGTCCTGTGTGGCAGATCTCTTTTTATAAAACTGGTTTTTTGTTTTGTTTTGTTTTTTTGGGGGGTGGGGGGGAAGAAACTTCAGTTAAGCTGAAGGACAAGGCTGGATATTGGGGCTTGTACCCCATTTGCATCATATTAAGTTGTTACATCTCTATGTACATAAGACACTGGAAGGGAAGAGGGGAAAAGCAAGTGGAGAGTTAGGAATTGTTAGCCAAGCTATAGATGCTGCATGCTCACCATCATCAATAAAATCCATTTCTTCCCTCACTTTTCCCCCTTATTACCCTGTTGACTTCAACAGAGAGATGTGCTTTAAAGAGGTGAAAGCACAACACATTTACTAAGCATAGGCACAGGGTGACTTCAGTGAGATTAGGAATTCAATGTGAGTTTGGGGAGTTACCCAAAAACTCTAGATTGCCCTTTGAAATCTATCTGACCCATGATAACAAGACCAAGGGTAAAATATATAAAAGCACCAAAGTGGATTTAATAGCCCAAGTCACATTTTGAAAAGTGATTTAGGCTCTTAGGAGCCAAGTCTCTTTGAAAAAAGAAAAAAGGAGTACTTGAGGCACCTTAGAGACTAACCAATTTATTTGAGCATAAGCTTTCGTGAGCTACAGCTCACTTCATCAGATGCATACTGTGGAAAGTGTAGAAGATCTTTTTATATACACACAAAGCATTGAAAGTCAATGGGACTTAGGAACGTAAGTCAGCTCTGAATGAGACTTGGTCTCCTAAATAATTTTGGCACTTTTGAAAACTTTATCCCATGGTGGGCTATACAAAATAAGCTGATAATCTCACTCAATGGCCCTATGGATAAATAGCCACACCAAAGTTGTGCAACAATCAAAGAAATAGTCCCTCCTGTACAGGGTAAAGGCACATTGGTGGGACAGTGTGAAGAAGCCTGCATTGTTGCGGTACCCATCGTGTTTTAAAAAAAAAACCTGACTCTACCACTACCATTCCAGTGCCTTTCATGAGCCCTAAATTAAGTTAAGACAACAAAGTCACATGTTTTAGGTCTAAAACTCCTGGCTGAGAAGTAATTCCTAGATGTTAGAAGGTTAGTACAAGTTAAATATTTCACCACTGTTCCAATTAAAATTCCATGAAAAATCTACCTTATATAATGTCTCTGACCCAGATGCTGCAACCCTTCCTCACACAAACTAGCACGTTACTCTGTGAGGAGCTCAGTTGAAAGCACTGCTTGATGAGCAGGGTACTACTCAGAATGAAAGTGGAAAAATCTGATCCTAAATTTACACAGAGGAGGGCCCTCGGTTTCTATTCAGAATTGTCAGAAAAGCCCACTTTTCTTCTAAACTATAACTTAATGGTCAGCTGGCAGTTGTTATCAATTAATTTGTCTTAGCTCCTGGCAGTTTTTAACATATTAATTTAATGGTGTCAGTTCTATAGAGTGATGGCCCATGCACGATTCAGCTTTTAAAATTAGATTCTTTCAAAATGTGTTAGCAATACCTGTCACTTTTTAAACTTACATTATACTGCCCAGGGGGCTTCACATATAATATTGATTTATTCAGTCATTCACTGCTGTGACTTATTCCCACAGGTGTCCTAGAGCCATAAACAGTATAACACTTCATCGACACCTAACACAGTTGCTTCATAAAGTCTGCCTTCCAATCCTGTTCAGCGGGAATTATAGAGCTCAGGTCGGCTTGCATGGAAAATGTCATCTTTATTTGTTTTTAAGCATTTTTAATTAAAAACTTTGAGGTGTGAAAAATGTCAAAACCACTTTTCCATAAATCCCTGGGAACAGGTGTGGTTAAACTGACAATTTATTTATTTAATCGTCAGTGCAGCCTGAGAGTTGCAGCAGGAGGCAGCACGCAGGGCTCATGCTAAAGATGGATGCATCACTTTCATGTTTCTCACCGATGTTTCTATCAATCTCTGTCTACTACGTAAGAGCACAAAGAGCAAGAGATAAAGAAACTGGGGACCTGCAGCTGGAGTTGACTGGGTCACAGGTATTTTTCTGCGGGTGGTGCCATTTTGTTTTCCAGAACTTAAGCTTTCATGGAAATCAATTTAGTTTCTTGCTTCTATGGTTTTCATGCCAGCAACCTGAAATAATAGTTCTGAAATATCTGAACCGGCCCATCCATCACAATGAGGAGTTAACTCTAAAGCCCAAGATGGAAATTTAAGTATCAGTGTTAATTAGTTCATAGTAGTACAAGGAAATAAGTAGGACAATAGAATGTGAAGTATCATTCAGGGTCACAAGTGGGTAGAGCTTGATAGAGTTTCACCGCCCCAGTAAGTAGTTAACTTGCACAGGTAACAAGAATGTTTCATTAGCAATAAGTGATGAAGCAGGCAGGCAGAGTTGTAGCATAGAAATCCTTACCGAGTATGCTTAGAGAACAATGTTACATGCTGAAAGGCCTGTATTTGTCTGGTAACAAGCTGGCCTCCAGTGTGTAGACTTGTGTCACACTACGCTGGGTCCCTCCTGAAACCTGGCACTTGCTCTCCAGTTCCACTAGTCACGCTACAAAGAAGTAGTAAATACATGAAGTGATCAAGTGATTCAGGTGCTCTTATATTTTCCTCTAACAAAAACATGCATTGTATCCAGGCTACAATCAGTCACTTAAACATCTAGTGCTGTAACATTTTACATTAACTGAACAATGAGACCTAAATGACTGTAGAATTCTCGGTAGTATTGGCTCTATTCCAAATAAGTCTATCATAATTAATGTCACTGCCATAAATGCCAAAGGCATTAATAGTGATTAGCTGCTGATTGTTTTGCCTATCGTGTTCATTCTGTTAACATGCAAAAAACAACTTGCCTTATTAAAGCATGTTTTTAAGTCTCCACTATCAGTCTGTAAATCAATATATTGTATTTTTCTAGGATCAGGGAGTCTGTGAAAAGCACTGTGCAATTCTCATACAAAGAAACAGGGTGTCATTGTATTATTGAAACAGATTATCAATTGAAAAGATGGAAGGACTCTCTAGTGACCCCAGATTTAATATCTTTAATTTGGCTATAATCCTAATAAACAAAGCTGATGATGGATATCTCCATGGAACAAATCTGGGTGCCATCCTCCTGCTGTTACATCCTTCTCCCACAAATACAGTAAACAAACATACTTGGAGATAGATCAGACAACAGGGAAGATTTTCAAAAGTGCAAATTCAGAGGTCAGTGGGACTTGTGCTGCTAAACCTCTTGGGTGCTTCTGAAATCTGCCCCAGACACTCTATTCAAACCAAGTTCTGTTCCTACACAGGATACAGCCTCCTACCTACAGGTGGCAGGAAATTACCATTGTTCAGCCTGACAGAAGCAACAGTAATTGAAAGATATGAATGCATTTAAGAAGTCTGATTTAGGACTAAATCGAGCCCTCTGCTGTGCTGGAAGGTGATAGGTAGAGGACATAAGATGCCCTCTTCCTATTTCCAATGGGATACATACCAGTACCAAAATTTTTACTACAGATGTATTGATTAACAATTCTGAGGTTGGCATACAAAATCTTCTGCCAGAAATGTAGTTCATTCACTCCTTCAGGCTGCGGAACTGAGAGAAGTTTTGATGTTGAAAAGGATTTCCCTTTTGTCTTGGTAAATTGCAGTGTAGGTGAGAGGGTCAATAGCAGTGACCAAAATGCAGAGCTCATGTCTGCACAGCACACCCCTTTAGAAACAGGCTCTCTCTTACCCAGCAGTTGCTACTTTACTACTTCCCCACCCCCAAAACTGTGTCACCCACTACTAGGAGAAACCAACAAAAAACACTGTTTGCTGAATTACTCAGTCTCAATATGGAAGAACAAGCTCTTCGGGCTTAATTCACCCCTGCTCATTTAGATAGGTACAAATTGCTCTCACTCTGCACCAGGGAAGAAGCTGCATACCAGGGAGCCTTACACCTGGAGGCCGCTAGGGAGGGTAGCTTCAAGCTGTAGCAAGGGAAGCAGAGGCTGCCCTTGATAGATTCCCTACCCCATCAAGCACCACCCACTTCTGGAGCTACGCTAGCTTGCTGCAGACCTCAGACAGTAGATCCTGGGTTCCAGATGCCTCCCATTTCCTCTGCCAACTGACTTTCTGCAGCTGAGGACACTGTGCTACTCTGTGTTTACAGCAGAAGAAGCCAGCTTAGAATATTCTGGGCTAAATGGAATCTTTCTAGCCTTATTATAACAGTTGTTCCCAACAGTGTCCAAACACTCCTATGCAAATAACTGATTTTTTCAGTTTGCTACCATTTCTGCAAAGGTGAAAAGAAAGAAAGAAAAAAAAAACTGTTTAGCTCAAAATCAAGAATGAAATGATTGGCAAATCAAAAAGCCAAAAACAAATTTCAGGTCAAACCAAATGTTTCATTTGGCCTTGCTCCTTACACACACACGCACATTTCATTTTGACTGGGCTTTTTCTTTGTGTTAATTGTATAAATAAAACTGAAAAATGTCAAAATGAAAAGACATTTCAAATCAAAACGTTTTGTTTCAAAAATGAAAAACTAAACAGTTTTTTTTTTCCCCCAGAATTTAAGGGAGGTCTTCCCCCACCACACACACACCCAACCCGAATCTGTATGTTTTGCCGAAAAAGTTGTTGAAAAATTTTGCCCAGCTGTATTAAGAACTAACCTGAAGCACATGTGGTAAAGGACATTTTTACTGGGGAATTTAAAATAGGGTCAACATAAACATGAGTCACATCTCGCTTACTCTTGGATTCAGTTTCCTCTGGGTTGGCATATGTACATATCTGCTTATAAGTGGGCTTTTATTCTACCTGTGATATCACGCTTATAAATGGATATTGTGCACAGAATAAGATCTGAAATGTCCATACCCACAAGAGTTAACATACCCTAGCAGGGCATAATTGAATGAGGAAACATATTCTAAGCTTGCCTTTCCACTATCCTCCTTGGCTCCTAAATAACAACTTCAGTTTAGAGACTAGGATTTTTCAGCTTGGAAAAGAAGTGGTTAAGAGGAGATATGATAGAGATCTATAAAAATCTTGACTGGGGTGGAGAAAGTGAATTAAGACAATGTTATTTACTCCTTCACATAACACAAGAACTAGGGGTCACCCAATGAAATTAATAGGCAGCAGGTTTAAAACAAACAAAAGGAAGTATTTCTTCACACAATGCACAGTCAACCTGTGGAACTTGCTGCCAGGGAGTGTTGTGAAGGCCAGAACTACCACAGGGTTCAAAAAAGAACTCAATAAGTTTATGGAGGATAGGTCCATCAAGGGCTATAAGCCAAAATGGGCAGGGATGGTGTCCCTAGCCTCTGTTTGCCAGAAGCTGGTAGTGCAATGATTGTCTATTCTGTTCATTCCCTCTGAAGCACCTGGCATTGGCCACTATTAGAAGACTGGCTACTGGGCTTGATGGACCATTGGTCTGACCCAGTATGGCCATTTTTATGTGTAACAAACAAAGGAAATGCAAAGTAAAAAAAAAAATATATGTACTGAATCACAAGTTGTAGACAAAAGCATGGAGTCTTCCATTCAGGTAACGGTATTATGTATCTCTAGGGAGTCCTCTAAAGTTAGGGGCCTGATACCCAGTAAATTATAGCTCAATCTTAGCTGCAAAGAGGGTACGATCCCCCAGATAAATATCTACTGCAGAACAAACATATTTCAGCGTGGGGGGGGGAGAAGGGCAGGAAAGAGAGCATCCACGTTCAGTATATTACTCAATTTAACTTCTATAGAATACAGCATAAAAAGAAGTAGCTCCATGAAGAATTTTTGCAATAGGGAACGAGTTGCAGTACAAGGCCTTTCATTACTATATAGCCAGGGGTCATTAACACAGAAGCCTCAGGCTAGTGCATTAATTTTCCCAGCTAAGAGTGAACCATGTACAAAAATAAGCTTTGCATTTACATTTTAACAATTTTAAAGTCTGTATTTATTACTATTATTCCAGCGGATTACAACAGGCCTTTTATCTCTCCTACATTCTGACAGGCTGTCGGGCGTTAACATGAAAGGATGCTGAACTAGTTCTTTGACACTATTCAAGCTTGGAATTCACTGAGCAGAATAAACCTTAAGCAGTATTCCTCTCATAAAAACCTAATACCAGTATACAGAGCTACAGGTGTGCATAGCACTTTGCAGTCATGACACTACAAATTATGGTTAGGATACTTACACTGGCAAACAGTGCCTATGTTCTTATGCTCTTTATTAAAAGGAAAAATGGGTAAACAGTGAGGTGGCAAACTTTGCCGATGATACAAAACTACTCAAGATAGTTAAGTCCCAAGCAGACCGTGAAGCGTCACAAAGGGATCTCACAAAACTGGGTGACTGGGCAACAAAATGGCAGATGAAATTCAATGTTGATAAATGCAAAGTAATGCACATTGGAAAACATAATCCCAACGATACATATAAAACAATGGGGTCTAAATTAACTGTTACCACTCTAGAGAGAGATCTTGGAGTCATTGTGGATCGTTCTCTGAAAACACCTACTCAGTGTGCAGCGGCAGTCAGAAATAGCTGTTGGGACTCATTAGGAAAGGGATAGATAATAAGAGAAAATCTCCTATTGCCTCTATATAAATCCATGGTATGCCCACATCTGGAATACCGGATGCCGATCTGGTTGCCCCATCTTAAATAAGATATATTGGAACTGGAAAAAGTACAAAAAAGGGCAACAAAAATTATTAGTGGTATGGAACAGCTTCCATATGTGGAGAGATTAATGAGACTGGGACTCTTCAGCTTGGAAAAGAGACGACTAAGGGGAGATATGATAGATGTCTATAAAATCATGACTGGCGTGGAGAAAGTAAAGAAGGACGTTTTATTTACTCCTTCTCATAACACAAGAACTAGGGATCACCAAATGAAGTTAATGGGTAGCAGGTTTTAAACAAACAAAAGGAAGTATTTCTTCACAACGCACAGTCAACCTGTGGAACTTGTTGCCAAGGAATGTTGTGAAGGCCAAAACTACCACAGGGTTCAAAAAAGTAGTAGATAAGTTGATGCAGGATAGGTCCATCAACGGCTATTAGCCAGGATGAGAAGGGATGAAAAACCATATTCCGAAGAGTCCCTGGCCTCTGTTTGCCAGAAGCTGGGAATGGGTGACAAGGAATGGATCACTTGCTGATTACCCGTTCTGTTCATTCCCTCTGGGACACCTGGCATTGGCCACTGTTAGAAGAGAGGATACTGGGCTAGATGGACCTTTGGTCTGACCCAGTATGGCAGTTCTTATGTAAAATCTTGCTCACATATGACCCATCTGAACATGGCCTACATAGATCTCCATATGAAGACACTTCTTTCCCTTTACCAATAACTCTCTTCATCTGCACTCTGCTCAATGTTCCACCTCCACCAAAATGTCTTCTAACATTCAAAATACATATGCAGGTTCTAGCAGTCACCATTTTAAAAAAATATAGCCAGAGAAAGTTTTCCCACTTCCCCCATAATGTGGAATTTTCCCCAAAATTACGTGAGTTTGAGGTGTAAAATAAGCAGGATTGAATCCTGCCTCCATGGTAGATTTAAGGTCTGACACCTTACGACCTGTGAAAGATAGCAGTGGGTTCTATACACCATTGGAAAGAGGAGATTTATCCAGCTTTTCAATGGATTCACTCACAATTTGCCTCTATTCTTGGAAGGTTCAAAGGTATCAGATTTTAAATTGTAACATCATTAGGTATGGAACAGCTATTTTAAGTGAAAAGATGGGGCAATGTGGAATCTACCAAGGGCCCAATGTTTTCATTTTTCCATGTCCATTCACACACACACACACACACACACACACACACACCAGGGCAAGGGGTGTGAGTGTGTGAGTGTGAGAGCAGAAGCTGCATGAGATAAATCTCAGATATTTCTGGGGCCTCTGTCCCTGTCCTCTGGAGGAGTCCCTTAATGGCCATGGAAAACTTTCCATTGATTTCGGGGAGCACTGGAACAAGCACCATATCATTAAAAACTGTTACTGTGACAGGACTGGACGTAACAGACACAAAGAAGAGGGGGCATTTTTTTTTTTAAAGTACACCAGGACTCATGAAGGTGCAAGAAGGCCTATAAATCAAGGTGGTTTGTCAGGGAAAATAGTGAGAAAAGACACACTTATTTACCTAGGTGGAGATGTGTTGAAATAACTACCTTCAAATACCAAAAATCTTCAGAGCTAATCAAACCAATCTTTTCAAGCTACTCATCTTCCAAGAAACTTCCTACGTATGAGAAATCCTCCAGGGGAAAATCCCACTACCAGTTACTGTTCTTCAGAAATATCCTTTCAGAGACGAGATGCTTAAATCAAGCCAATTCCTACTAACTGCAGAGAAAAATCTGTAGGGCATGTCATTCAGACTTTCCATAACTACCAGTATGGAATCCGCCCACAAATCATCACACAGCATTTGGGTATCAAACCTTTTGGGAATGTAAATATAGGCATTACCATTTCTCTCATACTGTAGATTAAGGGATGGCCCAAGTCTCTGTTCACCACTATATTCACACACACACACCCCTCCAAGTGTCAGTTCACCCAATACCCAAAGCCATGACAAGGACTTTAACCAGTTTTGAAAATCATTGACTTTCCAATGTCTACATATATTTCCTGTGGTCTCATCCAGTTCATCAGACTGCCATATTTTAGGCACCTAAATAAAAGTAACCTGCTTGTCAAAGGTGCTGTACATCTAACAGCCACTGGAAAACTTTTGTGGAAGAAAAAAAAAAAAAAAAAAAAACACACACACAAAACCATAGGTCACTATGCCCTGTCAAAATGAAACCACTGTCTGCAACTTGATCAGAAAATGATGTGTAGGTGATTTTTATCACATTTAAAATCATTTTTATTTAGATTTTCTTTGAGACACAAATTGCAGTGGCATTTTGAATGTGTTGCCCAATCAAGTGGGTTAACAAAATAAAGACAGATGGCAGTGGATTAACCCAAATGTTTCTTTATGGGGACAGAGCCATTAAAGACGCCTCCACCACATTGTCTCTGAGAAGAACATACCCAGCTAATTTCTCCATAACTCACATGCCACCTAGTGACCTACCAAGGATTTGCAAGTTGTCATCACTTATTAACAATGCATAAATCAGGCATAACAGTGAAGTCACCTGTTAGAGTCTTCCTGCTCTTTATCACACTGTAATGAATTTAGCGGTGTGAGGGAACTATCAACTTATTAATAAAGCAAAACAGCCCTATAAGTGTGGACCTTCCCCTGCTTCTGCCTAGTATCTTCTGGTTCACAGACATATAAGCTTTGTAAGACTGGCTCAGGAAAGATTGCTGACCCACCAGCCTATTCATGGGTAGTGTAAAAATGATCTAAAGCCTCTGTTTTTCATGATGATACTAAAAGTGGTACTTGCAGGGAAGATGTTCCTCCACCAGCCAATGAGCATCATGATGGCTGGAAGAATTGCTGTGGGGAACTGCACTTCCAAGGGGATCACATAAAACAGCATTGCACTGCAGTTTGGTGGGGGAGAACAAGCAAGAGTAGTACCTGACTTATTCGTAGGTGTATGCATAGCTGCACGCTCAGAAAGAAGTGAAGTTTCCCAAATTAGTTAAGCCCTTCATCTGGAAGGCCAAAATTAAATAGCAGCTATCGGTGTAAAGTGTTTGCGGGCAGGAACTCCTAATGTAATTCCAGTGAAAATGGATTCACAAAACAATGACAGTACCACCTAGATTTTCCCAGTGCCATCCCATTAGCGCTATCATCATTTGTATTACCATAATACCATGGGCTAGGACCCCCTTGTGCTGTGCATTGTGTACCCACAGAAGAAAAAAAAAAAAAAGGACAGTCCCTGCCCCTGCCCCAAAGAGCTTACAATCTAAGTCAGTCCTATGAGGGACTGCTGGGCTTTGGGATGTGAAGCCTCGTCCACTGGACTGAGACCACTGAATTCATTTCCTACAAGCCAAAAAGCCATCAGATGATGGTACCTTGTAGCAGCTCATTAGAGACCTGGGCTGGATTTGAACCAGTGACCTAGAGATGAAAGGTTTCATTTGTACATTACCAAGCCTCTAAGTGAGCCAGACCCCCTCACCCCATTAGTAGAAATCGTAACTCTGTATACACCACATTGCAAATTATGTCATCCTGGCTACAGTCAGGCAGGAAATGTGAAAGGAAACTGCCAGCAAGTGCAATTTCTAGACCCCCAAGTCCTGTTGGCACCTTTTGGAAACAGCCCTTTATAAAAAAAAAATATATCGAAAAAAGCATGAAGATTACAACTGGCGCTCTACAACAATTTCATCCTAAGCCCATAAAATCTCTGGGAGAGGGCCCATCTTGTTCTGTGTTTGTACAGTGCCTAGCACAATGGGATCCTTGTCCGTGAATAATAAATGCACACTGGCTTCTTCCTTCCTAGCCAGGACAGCAACCCACTTACATTCCTGCTGTACCCTCATCGGACTGCTTTTCCCCTTTCATTCCCGCAAAGACTGTATTCTAGCTACTGGAGTTGTTATAAGTGATGCAAACCTCAGCTGTTGTGTGTGCCTGTGGTGATACTGCAGCAGCCCTCAGTTCTTTTAAAAAAGCGTTTATTTGTTTTTACAACACATTTGCACACAGCATCCGCTTCAAAGTTCCCTCATCAAAGTGCCTCTTGCTATGGTCAGGCTGCATCTAATCCTTTAATTTGACTCTCCTTTTTAACTCGTGAGCATCCCGGAGACACTAATATGACGTTTTATGGAGGAAGTAGCCCTTTGTCCAAACTGGTACAAAAACAATGAAAATAAAAACATTTCAATTAGTTTTGCATTTCATTGGGATTATTTTGTAAACCTCTCCCTTCCAACCGCAGAGTGCTATTTGAATAAACTCCTTCAGAGGGTGCTAATTCAACAGGCACTCCTGGTAGCAGGTATCCCCAGTTTGGCCATCTCTGTTATAAATGACTGTAACTGAGAGTGATGAATTTAGAGCAGTTATGCTATAAATCTACTCCTGTATTAAGGGATTTGCTATTAAAAAATGAAGAAGTCTTGTGCCTCTTTTCTGCTATATGACCGAGCACTGGGATGCGTTAGCCTAGATAATTAACATCCCAGTATAAATCTTATATTTTGTCAATTAGTTTGATTCGTTCTCCATGATGCAGGAATTTCAAAGTAAAATGTCAATTAATTTAAACAGTATTTTTTAAAAGTTATGAAAAAGAGAAGATCCTAAAAGACATTGGAATTAAGTCTATTTTTTTTTCTTAGAACACTAATTTAAAGCCTTAGGGGGCATGCAAACTTTAATAAGGATCAACAGATGTGCAGCTGTTATATGCAACACATTAAAATGTTTTCCTTTGACAAGATTAATGCTATGGTTGAGACTTTCATATAACTACAAATTTCATAGCATGGCTTCTGGGCCAAGATAAAGTGCAGAACAGCTTAATATCTGAAACGTTCCCTAGCTAGCATTGTGGACGCAATCCTGCAAGATGAATTTTCCGCTATCATTGACTTCAATGGCAATGGAGGGCACACAGCAGCTCTCCCAAGTTGCTCAGGATCTTGCAGGATCAGGACCCATATCCTGCTATTGCAAAGTTACACATCCATTTCTGACTCCCCTGACCCTATGCTGTGGCATCAAAAGCTGCTTTACCATTAAATCTGTAATTTAAACTATTTTGCAGTTAATAATTAGATCAAATCAGTCTGAAGTCACTGAAAACAAATGTGTTTTAAGATTAGTCTTAAGTGAGGGGGAATCTTTGGTGGCAATATGGAAGAGAATAATGATTAAAACAGAGACCAACAGAGCAACAGCTGTCAGTCCTGAAGATCCAAGGAAAATTATGTTTGACCTCAGCTTAGGGACAAAGTCCAAAACTAGCAAAGCATGTAAGCATATGAATAGTCCCATTGACTTCAATGGGCTACTTATAAGTTTAAAATGAACCATATGTGTAAGGGGATTCTCAGAGATGAGCCCAAACTAAAGCTCTAGATCTCAGCACCTCCAAAGTCTGGAGAAGTTCATATGAAATTTCAGATTCAAACTTTATGGCTTGAACCTATCTCAAGGAGAAATTAAAAGTTGATTTATTTACCATGTGCAGCTCAGCTTTGTCTCATCAAACATGATTCTTGATCACTGCATTATACAGAACACTTCATAATCCCCTTATGCAGTCCATACTCATTTAAATATTAAAAAAATCACTATTGTTTCCATTGTCCTTTTAATTGGGTGATAGGATGATTGTGTATGATTAAATAATTGACTCTGATGTATATTAGTCATGGTATTTTACATTTTGTCCCTGCCAGGTATTTCAAATCTATTTCAGATTTTGTAGTATTCATTTCATGAATTGTACAATGTTATATATTAACTGACAAAACAAAAGAAACTATTATTGTAACATACCTTAAGAGTGAAATGCACAACAATTGCATGATGGATACCTGATGCTGAAAATAATTAGGGTCAGATTATTGCAATCCTTTTATGGGTGTGTAAATGGAGGGACATGGTGCAGAGAACCTTTTTCTCATCACTTGAGTCCATTGTGCAGGAGCCAGCCACAAAATGGCTAGATTTCCCAATCATGTTTTCATCTTCCCTCTGTAAAGGAGGAGGAATAAGGATGGAGCAATGGCTAGGGCCTTGATTCAATAAAGCAATTAAACATCTGATTAACTTTAAACAGGTGCTTAAGCCCTATTGAAGTCAATTGAACTTAAGCCCCTGCTTAAAAGTGAAGCAGGCATTTAAGTACTTTCTTGAGTTAGGGCCCCAGTGCTGTACTGGCTAAAAAGGTGTCATAACTCCTCTGCTTCCTCAGTACTGCAACATTGTACCCCCAAGGCACAATCTAGGCTTTGATTGTTTGTTTACACATTTCATTATACAACTGACCATATGAGCATCATAAAGAAATCAATATTAGACGGGGACACGTACTGTAGCAGGCAGAATTAGAATGTTGCTAAAAGCTCGAGCATAAACTACACAGGTACTTCCTAAGGAATTCTGAAGTCAGATAGGAGACTAGAAATAGCTCATGAGATAAAACTTATTTTCTGTCCCCCTTTCTGGAGAATCTCAACCCACCCTAACTTTTTCCCTTTTGGTATCAACTTGTATGTTGTTTTCCTCATGGTAAAATTTGCAGGGATTGTAATTTATGCAAAGGAAGCAGTTTAAGTAGAGTCCTTCATCATGTATCCGATGAAGTGAGCTGTAGCTCACGAAAGCTTATGCTCAAATAAATTGGTTAGTCTCTAAGGTGCCACTAGTACTCCTTTTCTTTTTGCGAATATAAACTAACACGGCTGCTACTCTGAAACCTTCCACAGATGCTATACTAAATCTATGGAGAATCTGTTCTTCAGATACTCCGCTTTTAGTATCCAACATTTAATATATAGAATTTAAGTTTCAGGCAGTTGAATACAATCTAGAACAGTGGTTTTCAACCTGTGGTCTGCAGACTATGTCTAAGATTTCTAAAGGGGTCTGCAAATAATTAAAAAAAAACACGGTTGAAAATCATTAGTCAATATATATATTTTTCATAATACGAGTGAAAATAAGTTGCATACAATTTCAATTGTAAAGCCATTAAAGAAAACAGTAGTTATTAATGGCTGTATAAGGCAGTCATTTTTAAAAAATCACTTGCAATTGTCTGAGCTGTAAAATTCAAATCAAGCTACAGAGTAGTCAGTTCTCTCCTAAATCAAAAAACTGCCACCTACAAAACAGCTATTAGACCACCTCAGATGTGTGGAATTGAAACATTATTTAAAACAAAGCAGGAGGGAGGGAAACCGTATAGACTGTCTTTCAGCAGTCTCATCTCACAGACAAGGGGAAATATAATTTCCCAAAGAGCGATAAGAGCCTAAGTGTGATTAAAGCTACCAGTTCATAGGAAACACAGGAAAAGTACAAGGCTAAAAAATAATTGATTGTTTAGCTGTAGCTACCACTTAACAAAAGGAGGTTTTAAATCGTGATTGGATTATGGACAAAAAACAACGAAAACAACAAAAAAACAAAACAAAACAAAAAAAAAACAACCCCACACCATTTCCAGAAGAAGCAGCGTTCGTTGCTGTAGCTCAGCATGGAGCATTTTGGTTATTTTTGCTGACCTTTGTCAAGTTTATTGAGAGAATAGCTTGGTGGAGTAATGTTGCTGATCGTACTTTGCACGTAAGAGACCAACAGTTGATATCCTCCAATATCTCTTGCAGAAGTTATGACATTTGTTGCACAGTTTTTAGGCTCTAGTTCAGCTAGAAGCTATGGGCTTGAGGCAACAGTCACTGGATGAAATGCAGTGGCCTCTGCTCTGCAGGAGGTCAGTCTAGAGGATTGTAAGGGTCCCATCTGGCTTTCAAAAAAAAAAAAAAAAAAAAAAAAATCTATGAATAGAGGGAAATGGCAAAGGCTAACGGGATGCTGACGTCCAGATTTTGCCGAGATGTACATGCAGCATAGCACATTCTCACACAAGGACGGAATATGGCCCCACACATTATAGTCCATATTCCCATAGCTGCCTGTGCAGAAGGCTGCAGGAGTGCGAGAGAAAGGTTTTTAAAGAACAGTTCTGCTAAATATGAGGCAGAACTCCCATCATCTTTAATAGCAGCAAGATTCATCCCTTGGTTAATAATATTGAACAGAAAACAGTGCAGGAAAGTCCCAAGTTTATAGAACAGGCCTCAACAATGAATCAGATCTTCCTATGGCTTGGAATTTTAGATCAGAGCAATTTTCCAACCTGATCTCTCTCGTTTACTACCCTCCAAAACATGCTGACATAGGAATGTAAGTGGACAGCCCGTTGTATGAAAGAACCATAGCATGAGGCCTCTCTCCTGGACTATTGTAACCACTTCCTCTCCAGCCTCCATCATCTCCCCACTTTCTGGCTGCTGCATTCAACATTCAGTGGCTAAAGTCATAGAATTATAGGACTGGAAGGGATCATCTAGTCCAGTCCCCTGCACTCATGACAGGACTAAGTATTATCTAGACCATCCCTGACAGGTGTTTGTCTAACCTGCTCTTAAAAATCTCCAATGATGGAGATTCCACAACCTCCCTAGGCAATTTATTCCAGTGCTTAACTACCCTGACAGGAAGTTTTTCCTAATGTCCAATCTAAACCACTCTCAGAGCTCCCCAGCTCTGATCCAATCACAATGGATACAGAAGCATCTGAGGTCATAGTTAAGGGTTTGCATTAGAGGGCAAGCTGGATGAAGGTGGGGTATGTATTGATTTTGGATATCTGTTGGAGATAGAAGTGAGACCATTATGGACAATTAGAACATTAGCTTTATTATCGGCAAAGAGTTCTGTGGCACTTTATAGACTAACAGACGTATTGGAGCATAAGTGTTCGTGGGTGAATACCCACTTCGTCAGATGCATGTCTGCCACGGGACTCTTTGCCGCTTTTACAGATCCAGACTAACATAGCTACCCCTCTGATAATTAGCTTTACTGACACTGTTGTAGGCAATATGAAGGTGGAAAGGAATGCACAAGCCTTTCCCCTCAAAAGTTTAGAAATAAGAAGTTGAGGTATTTTTGGGATGGGAGCTAGGGGAGATGAGGAGCATCCTGCCTCATCCTTGACTGCTACTAACTGTGGTTTTTGTTTGCTAATTTGATCCAATGCAGGTGTTGTTTTGCAAGATATAAAAAGTGCTTTGATAGATTCTATGAATCTAAGTAAGGATCCATAAAGATTTTCTCTTCCCCATGCCTATACCCTTTTACACCCCTACATGATCTTACCAGAATCATTTACATTAATCAATGTCTACTGCACAATAATATCACCACATGTTGTTGGTTAAAAGTATCATTTAATTCCTCCCTTCCCATCCCAATCTTTCTAAAATTTTATAGCTCTCTCATCACCATGCTATTGCAGCCATTTCAGATCACATCTGGCTGAAATTTGATTACTGTTGCAGAGGCAAGTTTTCCTATAAGTAACTTTTGTAAATCGGTTACAGCATTTTTTATTTAACTAGCAAAAAACAGATGGAGCCTCTAGTTTGAGACTTTTTTTGTCAAGAGTAATTTAAGTGTATTTATTAAAAAATAATGAAATTTTACAGTGTGCACCAGAGAAGTTTTTACTTTGCAAAGTCTGTTGAAATGAATAATTGAACTGACTTCAATAGGACTGTGTACAAACAGTAATGTTATAGTGGAACAAACAATTAAAGGGAAACAGACCAAAACATACTCTAAGTATGGTAAACAAGCAAAGAAATCAAGCCTCTCCCAACATGCAAAATTCATGTCAATTTTTAATAGAAAAAACATTGGATGTCTATTTTTGCATAACATAAAGGTAGCACTGAACAAAAAGAGTAGTTACCATTTCAACAACAGTACCTTAAGAAGCAGTGACAGTGAACAGACTCCTCTTTTCATTTAATTTTTAAGTGGATGTAGTGCTCAAGCACGGTGCTGGATTGACAGCTCTAGAAAGTGGCGTGCTAACACACTATCCAGGCTCCACCTCTCTGGGGTTTGAGCATTCTATCAATCTACCATAGGTATCCTAAGGGACACATAAGAGGTATGTAAGGGCCTGAATCTGACTCCCCATTGGAGAGTCTTGCGGAAAAGGGCATAGATTGGGACTCCAGAACTCCTGAGTTAATTCTCAGCTTTGGCACAAACTTCCTGGGTGACCTTGACAAGACATTGAGTTACACAGAGCTCTTCTTCAGGTCTGGCCCAGCTCTGTGCGACATGAAAGCTTGTCTCTATCATCAGCGGAAGTAGGTCCAATAAACAATATTACTAACTCCAATGTGTCTCTAATAATCTGGGACCTGCATGGATACAACAATGCTGCAAACTTGCTAGATCAGAGCAGTCACCCATCTAATAATCCAATATCCTGACCTTGACATCACCTAGGGTTGCCAACTTTCTAACTGCACAAAACGGAACACCCTGCCCCACCCCTTCTCTGAGGCCCCACCCTCACTCACTCCATCCCCCATCCCTCCATCGCTCACTCTCCCCCACCCTCACCTCACTTTATCTGGGCTAGGGCAGGGTCTTCAGGTGCAGGAGGGTGGTGAAGGCTCCATCTGAGGGTGTGGACTTTGGGGTGGGGCAAGGTATGAGGGGTTTGGAGTGCAGGAGGGGGTTCCGGGCTCGGACAGGGGGTTGTGGGGGGGGCCGGAATGCAGGCTCCAGGAGGGAGTTTGGGTGCAGGAGGAGGGGATTCGGGGTCCCAGTGGTGCTTACCACAGCTCCCAGGAAGCGGCTGCCAGCTCCCTGAAGCCCCTTGATGCACAAGTGGCCAGGGAGGCTCTGCGCACTGCCCTTGTGCCCACAGGCACCACCCCCACAGCTCCCCTTGGTTACAGTTCCTGACCAATGAGAGCTGCGGAGCCGGCCCTTGGGGCGGGGACAACATGTGGCACCTCCCTAGCCGCCTATGCATCTAGAGGCTGCAGGGACCTGGCAGCCACTTCCGGGAGCCGTGTAGAGCTAGGGCAGGCAGGCAGGCAGCCTGCCTTAGCCCCGGGCCCCCAGGGTCCCTTTTCAACTAGGCATTCTGGTCGAAAACCAGACACCTGGCAACCCTAACATTGCCCAATACCAGATTTTCTGTTTCCAGACCAAATAGTCATGTCAATGAACAATAGTCCTGACCAGCTGCCTGATGCCACAAATAGTGGGCACGTTTCAACTTGAAGTGAGGCAATAAGAGGAATGGCTGCCTGCCTATTGGAGTATATCAAACACTGCATCATCAAAGCCTACTATTGCATTAAGACATTCACAACTATAGATGACAAGCAGGGCTTGATTTTTCAGCTAAGTCTCAACCAAGACATCAGGCTGCAAAAGCGTGGACACAATTATTTGCAGGCACATAGTTAAATTAGCCAAAAGGGAGGCCCTCTGAAGATGAGGCACACAAATTATACCGCCAAGTCTTGCTAGGGGCTTCTCTATTATACTGCTGCCTCCTAAGGGTGTTTCATGATGGTGTCATGCAGTATCCTTGCTTACTGATCATGTCATTTTATTTTGTCTGTAAAGTGCAAAGCATGCTTACAGCACTATAAAAATAATCAAAGTAAAATCCTTCCTTTTCTAATAGTTTCCTGTTTGATTGCTCACTCCCCCATTTTCCTTGTCTCTTGACTAGTAGCTCCTTTATTTAAATGTCTAACAGGTTTCGGGGAATATTTGGTTTCTGGCTTCGTGCTTACAGGGTTTGATCCAGAGCCCAGTGCAGTCAATAGCGAATCTCC
Organism: Natator depressus; assembly: GCF_965152275.1. Lineage (NCBI taxonomy): Eukaryota > Metazoa > Chordata > Testudines > Cheloniidae > Natator > Natator depressus. The sequence goes on from NC_134247.1 coordinate 12,018,524, forward strand.
CATCAACTTCTGTAGAGCAGCATCAGGCTCTAAACAGGGAAGATTTAAGTTACCAAAGCAGGATGGACCTCAGCATGTAAAACACTGCTGTTTGGAAAAGTGAGGACTTCTTCCCAAGAACACTGAAGCAGGAGCCATGATAGTAGAGAGGGTTGGTAAGAACTGAGAATGAACTGGGTTGTTCTAAGAAACCAGAACACGGTCTCTCCTTTACTTTCCTTTGCTAATGGAGGTGGAGCCGGGATGGCCTTGGTGAGAAAAGAAGAAGTGCCTATTATGCTGAAGAATGAATATTTGGGGACGCTTGATAATGATTCAGCTATTGTTGTTGCTTCTACGTTTAATGACTCAAGGGATAGGTTCTTGCACTGGACATTGGTAGGAAAAATCTATACGGTGCTGCAGGTGATTTAAAAGAGCTCTTTTGGAAAGACGACATTGATGACAAGATCCTGTGCCAAACCGAGTCAGTGGCCAAACTCAAATCACTTTGATGGTAGAGGGTCAGCTCTCTGGAGGTGAGGAGAGTGCATACTGTGTGCAGGAAATTAGTCATTATGAACAGGAAACACGTGTGCCTTTTTGACCAAAGCTCAGGAGGAATGCATTAGTCCAGCAATACGTCCAGATAATGAAAAATGTGCCTTTTAAAACCAAGTTAGCTAACATGATGTAAAACACCCCCCATCTTTCAGACAAAGAAGGTGCCTCCTCCAGCACCTTTAAAAATCACGTTCACTGCTCATAACGTAGCCTAGGTGTCCTCTGCCTCAATTCTTTTATTTTCTAGATAAGGCCAAAGACAAATCAGAGTTAGGCATCTATATGCCTTTATATTTCTTTTCTCTTGTCTTGCTTTTACACCAGACTGCCTGCTCCCAGATGTTTAGGGGCAGAAAATAAGCATAGATCTGTCACAAGCAGTTGGGCCCAAATTCACCCCTCCACTAAAAATGAAAAAGGATGAATTGAGTCTCTAATGGCATATGCCCTACCATTAGTACTGCAGCCTGGCCGTAATTACGCTCTCCATCAAAAGTAAAGGGGCACAGGATCATGCCCAATATTAGTAAGGCATATTAAATTGCCCTAAGAGCATTGGCTAGCTAGCTCTGAGAGAGCTTTTGCATTCACAGACACTGACACAGTTGAAAGTGAGCCTGTCCTAACTGCTACAGAGAAATCTGGTTTCTTTATTTATGCCTTTTAAACTTTAATTTCATTGGCTTTTTAATACCCTGTAACATAGTGCAGTAGGAGCACATCAAAGCACATAACCATTACACAAGTATTCCTAGTACTTGCTTCTACAAATAGCCTTTGTAAAAATCACTGAAACCCAAGTGGAAAAGGAGGTAAGCCTTGCCCTTAGGTGCTACATGTGTAGTGTAGGGGCAGTCCTTATCTCTCTCTAATAGAGCAAGACATAAAAGATACCCAGGCTGGGATTGTCAAAAATGCCCTAGGGAGTTAGGCACTAACTCCAATTCAAAGTCAAAAGGAGTTAGACACTTGGCTCTTTAAAGTTCCTTTGAAAATTCCAGCCTGAGATATTAAGGGGCATGACTTTGAGCAGCACTGACCAACCACAGTTTCTACTCATCTTAATTGGAGTGGTGGGTGCTCAACAGCTCACATGTTGATGAAAATGGTAGGAATACACAGAAAGAAAATACTGAACCAGCCTGCAAGCCAGCTTCAGGAAATCACAACACATACACGTGATGGAAATACCATATTGGTTACTTTGTTGTTTTAATTGGGACTCAGACAAGAGCGTGGGTGGGTGGCAGGACTCTCTGTCGAGTCTGGCTGGATTCCAAAGGGGAACCTGAATTATCAAGAATTATTTAAATTAACAAAGAAAAAGAAAAAATTGGCTTGGCCACTTACTGGCAATTTTTAAAAATCCTTAAAAAAAAAAAAAACTCATAACAGCTCTATAGTATTTGTCATCCTCATGGATTCCAAATATCTGTATTCAGTATATGAATCACTTCACTTACCAGTAAAATGCAGCCACCTCTAAAACAAAATGTGACAGCTGTTTGCCAATACACTACATGCTTTATGGCAAGAAATGAAGACAATAATATCCAATTGAAAGAGGAGGGCAGAGGGAAGGCAGAATTTAGGTGGAAACAGTGCTATTACCCATTTTCAAATATTTTCAAAAAGAAAGAGGACTTGTGGCACCTTAGAGACTAAGAAATTTATTTAAGCATAAGCTTAAGTGAGCTGTAGCTCACTTCATCGGATGCATTCAGAAGTGAGCTGTAGCTCACAAAAGCTTATGCTCAAATAAATTTTAGTCTCTAAGGTGCCACAAGTCCTCCTTTTCTTTTTGGGAATACAGACTAACATGGCTGCTACTCTGAAACCAAATATTTTCATCACCATAGAGGAGCTCTGAAACATTTAAGGAATCAGAAAGAGTTCCTGTTCTGCTCTTAACATAGTACACATACATCAGCATCATGTAAACCTACCCCCTCTCTGAGAGGTTTCAGAGTAGCAGCTGTGTTAGTCTGAACTTTGTGACTTTGTCCTCACCCACAACTATTTCACATTTGGAGACAATGTTTACCTCCAAATCAGCAGCACTGCTATGGATACCCGCATGGCCCCACACTATGCCAACATTTTTATGGCTGACTTAGAATAACGCTTCCTCAGCTCTTGTCCCCTAATGCCCCTACTCTACTTGCACTACATTGATGACATCATCATCATCATCTGGACCCATGGAAAAGAAGCTCTTGAGGAATTCCACCATGATTTCAACAATTTCCATCCCACCATCAACCTCAGCCTGGACCAGTCCACACAAGAGATCCACTTCCTGGACACTATGGTGCTAATAAGCGATGGTCACATTAACACCACCCTATACCGGAAACCTACTGACCGCTATGCTTACCTACATGCCTCCAGCTTTCATCCAGACCACACCACACGATCCATTGTCTACAGCCAACCTCTGCGATACAACCGCATTTGCTCCAACCCCTCAGACAGAGACAAACACCTACAAGATCTCTACCAAGCATTCTTACAACTACAGTACCCACCTGCGGAAGTGAAGAAACAGATTGATAGAGCCAGAAGAGTTCCCAGAAGTCACCTACTACAGGACAGACCCAACAAAGAAAATAATAAAACACCACTAGGCATCACCTTCAGCCCCCAACTAAAACCTCTCCAATGCATCAAGGATCTGCAACCTATCCTGAAGAACTCCTCATCACTTTCACAGATCTTGGGAGACAGGCCAGTCCTTGCTTACAGACAGCCCCCCAACCTGAAGCAAATACTCACCAGCAACCACACACACCACACAACAAAAAACACTAACCCAGGAACCTACCCTTGCAACAAAGCCCGTTGCCAACTGTGTCCACATATCTATTCGGGGGACACCATCATAGGGCCTAGTCACATCAGCCACACTATCAGAGGCTCGCATCTACCAATGTGATATATGCCATCATGTGCCAGCAATGCCCCTCTGCCATGTACATTGGCCAAACTGGACAGTCTCTACGTAAAAGACTAAATGGACACAAATCAGACATCAAGAATTATAATATTCAAAAAGCAGTCAGAGAACACTTCAATCTCTTTGGTCACTCGATTACAGAACAAAAAACTTCAAAAACAGACTCCAACGAGAGACTGCTGAATTGGAATTAATTTGCAAACTCGATACAATTAACTTAGGCTTAAATAAAGACTGAGAGTGGATGTGTCATTTCACAAAGTAAAACTATTTCCCCATGTTTATTTCCCCCACCCACCCCCTTCCACACACACAGACTGTTCCTCACATGTTCTTGTCAACTGCTGGAAATGGCCCATCTTGATGATCACTGCAAAAGGTTTCCCCGCACACCCCTGCTCTCCTGCTGGTAATAGCTCACCTTACCTGATCACTCTGGTTACAGTGTGTATGGTAACACCCATTGTTTCATGTTCTCTGTGTATATAAGTTTTCCCACTGTATTTTCCACTGCATGCATCCGATGAAGTGAGCTGTTGCTCACGAAAGCTTATCCTCTCTCTGAGGATCAGCTTTATTACTAACTTAAACAACACAGACCTCCATCTGAGCTTCACTATCAGCTTGACTTTTCCTAGGATCCCTCCCTGCAAAACCTCCTCTATCCCCAATTCCCTTTGCTTCAGAGAGACTCTCAATCTTTTAACGTGCCTGAATTGGCACAAATAAGATCCATCTGTTGCGGTAACCAAGGTGAGTCAAACAGAAACTGCAGCCTTCTGTGCAAGCTCTTTGCACCTGATAAATAGGGCCAGGACAGGGTAGGTGTCACAGCTAGTACATCCCTTCCAAAAAACCAGAGAAAGTATCACATGGCCTACATCAGGGGACATGGGTTCTAGTTCTGTTTGCATGGTAAAGTTAACAGCAGCACTCCCAATGAATTCAGTAGGAACAGGATTGGGTCCATTTTGTTTCTTTCCCTGAGCTGCTACAGTCTATCCCTGGTACATGTGACCACTTGTATTGGGTTTCCTATCACTCCTATCAAACAACAGCAGGTAGCATGTTGTAAGTAAGCAAAGCCATTTGCTTGGGAGCAGCCAGGCTTATGGCACAGTTTCTGCCAAGCTGAAAAAGCTGGTTTTACTATGCAAATTGTAATTGCAGCAATCTTTAAAGAAAAGTTGTTGACCAGCTTTAGGCTAGGTAAAAAGGAAGCAATTAATGTATTATTTTCCTCCGTGAGGAACAATGTATAGGTAATAGCCCATTGTGAACATGAATAATACTGAAGCTGCAACCATTACAGTATAATTTTAACATCCTACTGCCTTTTTTAATCAATCTTATGGATGTTCATCACATCCATAAAGTGCAGAGGAATGGTTTAGTGAACTTAAGGAAAATATAAGATCTCATTTTGTTCCTCTCGGTTTCTTTGTTATGATGCTATAATGACACCAGTCTAATATATTCTCCCTCCCCCATCTCTCACCACTGTTTTAATGTTCATTTTTGATTCCACTCTGATGGTATCTGCTTCCTTCAAGCAGTGACATGAGTTATGAACATTGCTATAACTCCACTACTCACATCCAGAAAAGGACGGTGATGTGCTGAGAGGACAAAATTACCTGCTGTAGAAATGGGGAGTTAATAGCAGAGGTCTACTGAGAAGCAAAATATATCATGATTGCCTGAGGTACTGTCCTAGAAGATAGGTGGAATATGAACATGGAGAGCAATAGTTGGGGGGTGGAGGAAAATGGACCTGTACAACCTCTTAATTCCACATGAAGGATTTAGCCAAAGAGATTAGTCAGTTTAGCAGGGGGGGTTGCATTCTTTTAAAGTCCATGGGCTAAATTATGGTTCTGAGAGGCAGTGAAGGTAAGTAGCTGTTAAGAACTGAGTAGTGGTGAAGGAACACATTATGCCTTCATAAGAGAGGCCACAATGGCCCAGTAGACAGTGCTACGTAAGGCCACACATAGAAGTTCCTAGAATATAGCAGTCTATAATGGCAGCACTGGCTACCATAGGGCAGAACTAAATAAGTGATTAAATGGTGTTTTCACTAGAAACCAGAAAGGTCCCCTCTCTTGACTAACTTTTGTCATGACTAGCCTGGGTGGGGTTTTTTAAGCAGTAACATTTAGCCAAAAAAAAAAAAAAAAAAAAAAAAAAGAGAGAGATTTGTTGAATGCTGGGAATGTATTCTCTTCAATTACCTCCAATTTGAGTCTCATTTTGGATCAACTAAGAGGAGTGTTTTCTAATATCTAGGTCAAGAGGCTCAGTCAAGAGTTGAGTTCTATTCCAGGCTCTGCCAATGGCTGCTCTAAGACACCGGGGCAAGACTTGTAATCTCTCTGCCTCAGTTTTACCATCTACAAAATGTGTGTTAGATGTAAGATACCTTTTCAAATACGAGCTTTCTAAGTCCAGCCCACTTTTCTGTACCATAACAAAATTCCTCAGTGTGAGAAGCAGCAACAAATGGTGGAAAATAAGCTTTAAAAACCTGGATTCTTCCAAAGGTGGATGGAAGAAATCAAATGCCTAACACTTCTATGGCAACTTTTAAGGAATGTTGAGATGAAGTTCTTTTTGGGACTACTTACTCAGAATTTATATGAATGTTCAAAGGCCTGATTTACCTAATAAATATACCACCTGCAAAATTTAACCTAAATGAAGGAAGTAGTAATTACTGAACAAATATTGAGACATTTTAATTGAGAAAGCTACAATACTGGATTTTGGAGTTGTTTTTTAATTTCAGAGCAGGAATGTATTGAAGTAATTCAAAAGTTTTCTGGATAGTCAAACTGTCTATTGATTCATAATTAGAGTTTTATTTTAGACTTTCCTCTCTTTCTAGTAGCAGAAAGTGAGAGAATAGCAATGCAAAAAAAAATTGAGCTAGTTGCTTCTGTGTTTTACTTGAAAAGTTTTCAAAGTCATCACTAAACTGCAATGAAATTATTCAAAAATTGTTTGTTACCACATGCTTGCCCTCAATCTGCCTCATATCTTGTAATTCCTCAGAGAGAGAGAGACTTTTTTCCAACAGGAAACAATTACTTGGACCCTTGCCAATTTCCTATTAAAAATGAGTATCTACACCCAGCTAGTTGTGTGCAGACAAAAATCTGTGAATATATAATTCCAAGCACAATATTATGCAAATATATTCAACAACGCGCCTTTCTTAGGAGGGAAATAGAGCCTGCTAATGAAAATAAAACCTATGTGAAGCATTCAATCTGTTTTTTTCTGTGATGTGTTTAAAACCAGTGGTAAAGATTACAACTGATTTTATAATTATGCTGTGAGATGAGAATCTACAGGAAATGAAAGGGCATGTAGCACCTAATAAACTATAGAAACAGTCATCAAAAATTAGCCACACATTTGAATAGTTTAAAGTGATCTGCTATAAGCCTCTTCAAAGTTAATTCTCTTCCACAGCAATTAACTTAATCTCTCCTTAAATGTTAAATTATTTGCTGGAAGATAACAAATTTTGAAGAAACTGATATAAAAACTTCAACAATCGGTGTTTTTCATTTTATAAATTTCTTCATTAATTCATGTAATTTTAGTCAAGCTTCCGGCTGACCAGCAATTTACAACAAAACCTGAACGTAGACTTTTTTTAAAAAGTAGATTTATAGGAATTCCAAACCTTCTGTATTGTGTGTTTGGCCATTTTATAAGGTAATCTCCTATGCCTCAGATACGTGCAAACAAGGTGATCTAATACTTTTAATCTGATTAACATAAATACATGTATCAAGAACAAGAAAGTTATACTACATTTTCAAATCAGCAAGGGCCACAGCTGAAGCTTATCGAAGTCCCTGAAGAGACTTCTATTGATTGGATCAAGCCCTAACCTATCAGGATGCAGTCTGAATGCTTCACAATGCTCTTCAGTCTAGTGAGTCACTTAGTACTCAAGTTACTGCATCAACACCTGTGCAGAAGACAGAAAAGGGCAAGGAACAGGGCCAAGAGCAAGCTGTATGAACTGGGGGAAACTGGATGGAAGTCTGTGGGGCCTCTGGGAGCCATCCAATGCCTCAGGAGTTTGCTGGAAAGGAAGATAATCTACGTATATCAGAGAGCAAATGCTTACTTTTTGGCACTGCAGCATAAACACTATATAGAAACATCCCAAAACACTCTACATTTATTAGAATCTATATTAAAATTCTTGAATTAAAGATATTCAGTGCTTTGTTTTAAAAATCTACCAATTCACTCTCTATAAAAAAATCAAAAGTCATATTGGCAAGGTAAAAATTTTGTTTTGACAACAAAGTCATTAGCTACAGTCTGACAGGCCATTGTATGCCACACTGCAAAGCGTTTCTTTGACTAGAACAGAGATTTAATATTCTGTGAATCAAAGTGCAATGCACTGGGTTTTCTTTGCTTACAAAACAGAGCTCTGTCACTAATACAGAACAGTGATTACCAGAAGTGTCTAGCACATACCACAGAGTCACAACTACAACGATGGATGGAGACAGAGAGGTGGAGGAGCTCATGACAGCAATTTAGGTATCAGACAGCACACATTTAGCAGCCATGTTATGTGCCCTGTTTGGTATAGTGCAGTGTACTGAAGAAACTGGACACAGTTGTGACAGTACATGTGTAAGGTGAGTGCCATGTAAGGGTATCAGGTAAAGCTCCCCTATGCAGGGGCTCTGAGAAGCAGTTCAGCTCACCATCACCACCACCAGTGCTGAGGGCTGCAATAACTTCCATCCCTGCTTCAGTGGCCGCTATGGATCACAGCAGGGGTGCAGAATTGCTAAGGTGCTGATGTGCTCCAGCCACACCCTTTCTACTCCAATGCACCCCCAGCACATCTTCACCCTGCTGTGCCCCGGCCCCACCCTGAATGCTGCCCTGAGCTTAGGGCTGAACTGGAGGCTATGCAGAGCCAGTTCTGTGCCTGGCATACCGAGCCCTTGTGTTGGGGTTCTCACCAGAGGGGAGGGGTCTCATGCTGACCTTTGAATCAGCTCAGCTGGCTCAAAGAGCCCTAGGGTGCACCTAAAACAGGCCCATAGAACATGGACGTTCTTTATTAGTCTTTGTTGATATATTTGACTATTTTCCCTGGCTGACACTTAAATGTAATACAGGTGTAGTATTCAGCAGCAAAGCCCAGTGCCCTACAGCCATCCATACACAATCAAAGGAGCTCTGCAGCATTAAGTGAATGCAGGAACTGGGCTGCCTGCCGTGTGGTATTCATAACCGGCACGTACAGACTCATCTGTTTCCATGATTCCATCTTGATAGCTTTCATTATCATTATCCAACGGCTGCACTTGCTGTAAGATTTCTTTCCTAAGTAAGAAAAGCACTGGTCTGAACAGCCTCACATGCATGAATAACATTTCCAGCAGTATCATTTGCCACGTCAGGAAGAGCACACAGCATATCAGAGGTTGATCTAATGACTCCTGACAGTTGTGAGTGATTAAAATGCTTCACCCCTCCATTTTAGTTTCATTCACAATTGATGTAGGAAGAATATCACAATGTTGCCAACAACTAATAACTGTGGAAGGGGTAACCAGTCTCCAACTGTCATCTATGAAATATAAGTATGGACCAGGGATGCTATTTAGTTCTGGTAGTTTACCAGCTTCAAGGCAGCCAACAACAGCTGATGGCAGCACTGCAGTGTCTTACAATTTTAAGTTATTCCCCCCTCTCGTGACTGATGCCTTATCTGTTAGCACCCATACTTAACATTTCTAAGCTGTGTTACACAGATGCAAAGACTCATAAATAAGCACATAAATTACCGTGCATTTTAGGATATGCAAAAAGAAAAAACTCTTGTAAGCAGTCCTCAAGAACCACGGGAGGTTCTGTTAGCATACTGCACCAATCAAACGTTCAAGTTAAAAAATCTGTTCCCAAAACATGGTCTGGGTGATGGCTTTCATCCTCTGTTGCATAGCACGTCACATGGGGCCCAAATCTGCTACCAGAGGTAAAAGTTAATAGGAAAAGAATCAGCCCCCAAAATGCCAGAGCTGGTTGGTAACATTGCGTTAAATTCCATTCCTTAAAATATAGCTAACCATATTTAGAAAAAAATGAAAAACCCACAAACCAGGTTGTTTCATGGGTACCAATTCTATAAGCAGTTGTTAGGGCCCCACTCAAGTCAACAGTGCTCCACTTGGGCTCAGGGTCCACCTTCAGGGAGATGTTTTGGGGTCTTAGTGCGTGTTTTGACCCATCTCTCTTCTCTCTCACTACTGACAGACCCACAGGTATAGCTTTGCGCAAGTTCTAGCCCACTGGCAGAACAGCTCCAATGAAGTGGGCTGTGACTACCCCTCACCCAAGGCTTTACGGAAGGGGAGAGACATGGGGTAGTACCTTATCTCTACAGGGCCAGATGGGTATGATGTGTCTTCTCCACCCACATGCATACACACCCCTGAATGGATCCCTGGACCAATACAGTAGGGTCTTGGGAGAGAGGCTTCTGCAGTGGCAGCCGACTCTTTCCACACAGGACATCTGGGACCCTCCGTCAAGGCTCTTCAGAGCATAATCACATCCCCAGACTTTATAAACATACATGCATCAAAGTTTTACCTGGACAGGATAAGATCACTCTTGGGAGCTGCTGGTTTTGTTCAGGATTTTATTTAAAATGCTTGATAAATGCAATAGCCCCTTTTCAGGAAGAAAAAAAAAAGTAGCTTTGTCCAATCTCCCTTGTGCACCTGCTCTGCACATGACAGAGTATTTTAAGGCTCCGAACTATGGATGCCAAGCTCTCATAATCCAGCAGGATACATACAAGTCTTCACTGGCAGAATGATGACAGCTAAAAGGATACCCCCCATTAACAAGGACTGAGGCAGGAGACAATTGAAAACTCCTACATTGCACGCCCAGCAAGATGGTTTATAGCAGGATGGCACACAGAAGCTTAGGAGGCTAATTGCCCATCAATCATTTAATCACACAGAACCACCAGGACAGTAGAGTAGTCATAATTTGGAACAATTCTTTAAAAAAAAAAAAAACACACACGCTAGCTATTATTTCATTAGCAATGTTCTGAATTCGTTCATATGTGAGACCTTGAAATTGAATTCACCACGTATTACAGAAACCTTAGCCACGCTCAGTATTCAAACAATTCATCTGTCCCTATGCAAGCAATCACTGATAAATGCATTCAGGTTATTCTTAACAGGAGATCTATTAAATAAAAAAAAAAAAAAAAAAGTGTGACAAACTTTTAGATACAACACGGCAAACTCTAATATTTTATTCCATTACAATAGCTGTATCTGAGTAGGAATCAACAAAAATATTGAATGTACTTATCTTTGTTTTAAAGATAGCAATTATAATACTGCTGATTACACACTACAGCACCAATAATTTCCCTGCCACAGTTAGAGGATGCTTGCTTTAGTATAAAACTCCATATCACGTCATACTATTTGACCAGCCTGGCTAATATTAAATATATTCATGAGGATTTAATACAAATGGAGAAAAGTATATGAACACAGCTGCATCTGTCTATTATGATGCTTGTTGCACAGTAAGTATTAATAGGAAGCCTTTGGTTATTAATATTACTGGAACACTGTTTAAAAGAAGTGCTGTTAACCTCAGTGTCCTGGCCAAGTTCCAACGCTGGTAATTACGTTCTGCATACCAGAATTCCCCCTGCATTTAGAGACAGGACCTCTGGCTCTCAACAAATGTTGTAAGCTAAAGGAGCTGTTCCACTCGCCCATCAGAGGAACTGCCATATGTTAGCAGAGTTATTACATTCCAATAGAGGGCAATGGTACAAGCCACTATACTGTGTACTGCAAAGATCAGAAGCCTCTAAACTGCTTTTACAGGAGTCAGTTAACAATATTGCAAAGATAAAGAGCATCCTTAGTTTTCAGAAACATTTGCCCTTAATATTTCTGCTGCCTGTACTGTAGCCACAGCGTGGAATGTACTATTAAAGCAGACTAACACCACCAGAGAAGGACTTGACAAAACAGGCCGCTCCTCAGTCCTTAGCCAGACTCTCTCCCTGCATGGGTCATGTTGATTTGTATGTTCCTGATTAGTTTAGTTTCAGTGTAGAGAAGGAAGAATCAAAGTCAAAAGAAAAAAAGATTTGACATGGCTTAAGAGGATTCCATATTCTCCTTCAAGCCCTTCTCTGTATCTCCTGCTTTTTTCAATTTTAAAAGTCAGGGATGAAAGGAATCTTGTCACACTTCATGGGGATTGAGACAGCAGACTCCGTTAAGTTTCAGAAGTGATATGCCCAAGCAATTTTTGTTATACGAGTTCAAGTGCTTCAAACGTGCTAAAGTAAATACACTAAAATCTAAGTAAGATGGAGAAAACATTGTAGGGCCAGATCTTCAGCCAGTGTAAATTGGTTTAACTTCAGTGGGGCTATGCTAACTTACACCAGCTGAGGATCCAGCCTAGAATTCAGGGCAAGGGCCATATCTCACTCTGCACAGTACAAGGGAGCCCTGATCCCGGTATAGGGTGCTGCTAGAATACAAATAAAGCACTGACCAAGGTTTTGTTTTCCTTTAGGAAAGTAAGAATATTCAGCCACAGTATGCCACATAGTAATGCACACCACTGGAATGAGTGATTCTCCAGATAGTCACTCGAATAAACTACCCAAGGTCAGAGAACCACAGGGACATATTCTGAATCTAGCACCTCACTCCACCTGTGGTTCTACTGATTGTGAGAATCTGGGCCATAGAAGTTAGAAATGGGAAAGGCCTATTAAGTCATTTACACCACCCCATCCAGTCCATCTACTCAGTAGTGTAGGTTCACACCATGCAATACATTTTCTAATGTTTTATCCAGGCTCATCTTAAGTCATGGAATGTGACTTCCACCTCTTCCCTTGGAATACTATTCCACAGCTTTATACAGCAGAAGGGTTTCCTGATATTCAGCCTAAATGTTCTCTTTCTGTGTTAGATTATTTAAAGATTCACGAGTGTATAATTACGGGGGAATAAACTCTCTTCCTCCCTGGCATTTGCTTAGGCTTCCCTAATGCTTTGTGCAGTCTAGTTTTAAGTGTCTCAATCAGGATTAAATTCATCAGTTCATGTTTGTCCACCCATTGGGTTCACATCAAATTTACCTGCTGTTGATATTGTGTTCCCACTTCAGTTGAGTGCAACTGCGGACATCTTCATTTAACTTGCATAGCTGGGCCCATGCAGAAGCAGTGAACTGAAATCTGTAAAAGGAAAAGCACTTTTCCAGGAAGAGCTGAGTCTTGTTGGCTTTTTAAACATTTGAAACTATTGTGAAGTTCCCCAAAAGGCTGGAAATCAAAGTGTTCTTCTTAAAAGGGGCAAGGAAAGATTACTTTCAAAATAAATCTTTTAATTGAAAATTAGTTTATGAATCTATATTGATAGATACCATACATAAAATCAATGTGACACTTCACATGGGCCTGAACTTTTAGGATTTCTACCCAGGGAACACTAGCTCCAACCCCTCAGACAGAGACAAACACCTACAAGATCTCTACCGAGCCTTCTTACAACTACAATACCCACCCGCTGAAGTGAAGAAACAGATTGACAGAGCCAGAAGAGTACCCAGAAGTTACCTACTACAGGACAGGCCCAACAAAGAAAATAACAGAACACCACTAGGCATCACCTTCAGCCCCCAACTAAAACCTCTCCAACGCATCATCAAGGATCTGCAACCTATCCTGAAGGATGACCCATCACTCTCACAGATCTTGGGAGACAGGCCAGTCCTTGCTTACAGACAGCCCCCCAACCTGAAGCAAATACTCACCAGCAACCACACACCACACAACAAAAACACTAACCCAGGCACCTACCCTTGCAACAAAGCCCGTTGCCAACTGTGTCCACATATCTATTCGGGGGACATCATCATATGGCCTAGTCACATCAGCCACACTATCAGAGGCTCATTCACCTGCGCATCTATCAAAGTGATATATGCCATCATGTGCCAGCAATGCCCCTCTGCTATGTACATTGGCCAAACTGGACAGTCTCTACGTAAAAGAAAAAATGGACACAAATCAGACGTCAAGAATTATAACATTCAAAAACCAGTCGGAGAACACTTCAATCTCTTTGGTCACTCGATTACAGACCTAAAAGTGGCAATTCTTCAACAAAAAACTTCAAAAACAGACTCCAACAAGAGACTGCTGAATTGGAATTAATTTGCAAACTGGATACAATTAACTTAGGCTTGAATAAAGACTGGGAGTGGATGGGTCATTACACAAAGTAAAACTGTTTCCCCATATTTATTCCCCACCCCCGCTGTTCCTCAGACGTTCTTGTCAACTGGTGGAAATGGCCCACCTTCATTATCACTACAAAAGGTTCCCTCGCTCTCCTGCTGGTAATAGCTCACCTTACCTGATCACTCTCCTTACAGTGTGTATGGTAACACCCATTGTTTCATGTTCTCTGTGTATATAAATCTCCCCACTGTATTTTCCACTGAATGCATCCAATGAAGTGAGCTGTAGCTCACGAAAGCTTATGCTCAAATAAATTTGTTAGTCTCTAAATATGCCACAAGTACTCCTTTTCTTTTTGCAAACACAGACTAACACAGCTGCTACTCTGAAACCTGACATTTACTTATTGTCTCTGATTACCTTAGGAGCAATTCACAGGCTTGCACAGAGCAACAATCCCTTTCAGGAAGATTAAGCATAGTGAATCCAAAAGAGGACAGGTTTCAGTAAGAACGCAATATAACAAAAAGAAAATTGCTATTTGTTTTAAACAAACAGCCCCAGCACACAATAAAAGGCATTGAGTAAACAGTGTATCCCACCTTTATCCTCTTCACTTCTCTAACCCTCAAGCCATGCCTTAGCCCAAATAAGCTTGTTTACCTGATAAACAGCCTCTGAATATTCAGCTGGATTTCCACCTGTGGTCCATCAAGCAACACTGCCCCAGATATTTAACTCTACATCTGCCAGCCTAGTCATAATTAAGTTTTCTTGGTGCCTAAATTTCTGCCTCTGGCCACATGCACACCTGTCCCATTGTAAGCATTTGTACATCTCTCTCTCACCTAAGCCTCAGAGCATGAACCAGAGGAAAATAGGAGTTTGCCCGCCTACCTGGAAGGCATGCTCAGAGGCTGTTTAGTCCCATTCAAAATATGGCTGAAGGAGGATGTGGTACCACACACCTTATACCTTTAGTCCAGTAATTAGAGCGCTCACCTGGGATAAAGGAGAGCCAGGTTCAATTCCCCCCTCTGCCTGAGGGGGTGGGGGAGGAAAGGTCACCCACCTCACAGGAGTATGCTCTACTGAGCTATGGGATATTCTGATGTGAGCCTCCCTCAACCTCCCCTTTAGATGCCATCCCACTGTTTATAAATACTTAGTGGGCCAGAGAGAGAATGACTCAGTAGCCTGATGGTTAGGGTATGTCATAAATATAAAGGGAATGGTAAACACCTTTAAAATCCCTCCTGGCCAGAGGAAAAACCCTTTCACCTGTAAAGGGTTAAGAAGCTAGGATAACCTCGCTGGCACCTGACCAAAATGACAAATGAGGAGACAAACACTTTCAAAGCTGGAGAGGGGGAGAAACAAAGGTTTTCGCTGTCTGTGTGATATTTTGCCAGGAACGGAAAAGGAATGGAGTTTTAGAACTTAGTAAGTAATCTAGCTAGATATGCGTTAGATTCTGTTTGGTTTAAATGGCTGATAAAATAAGCTGTGCTGAATGGAATGTATATTCCTGTTTTTGTGTCTTTTTGTAACTTAAGGTTTTGCCTAGAGGGATTCTCTATGTTTTGAATCTGATTACCCTGTAAGGTATTTACCGTCCTGATTTTACAGAGGTGATTCTTTTACTTTTTTTCTTCAATTAAAATTCTTCTAAGAACCTGATTGCTTTTTCATTGTTCTTTACGATCCAAGGGTTTGGGTCTGTGTTCACCTATGCAAATTGGTGAGGATTTTTATGAAGCCTTCCCCAGGAAAGGGGGTGTAGGTTTTGGGGGGAAAGACGTTTCCAAGCGGGCTCTTTCCCTGTTATATATTTGTTAGATGCTTGGTGGTGACAGCAATAAAGTCCAAGGGCAAAAGGTAAAATAGTTTGTACCTTGGGGAAGTTTTAACCTAAGCTGGTAAAAATAAGCTTAGGGGGTTTTCATGGAGGTCCCCACATCTGTACCCTAGAGGTCAGAGTGGGGAAGGAACCTTGAAAGGGTACAAAGGTGGGAAACCCAAGGTCTAACCCCCTGGTCTCATAACTATTAATACACAGTTCATAGGCGGCAGATATCACAAGCTGGAGGAGACTAATTGGCCCAAAACAGCCTGGCATGGCCCCACCCACAATCCGCCCCAGACCCTCGTTGGCTTCCTCCCACCTGGGGCTAAAGTGGCTGGACTGGGGCCAGTGCTCGCGCTGCCTGGTGCTCCAGGGCTGGAGGTGCTGGGGCTGCGCCGCCCACCCGGTGCTCGGGGCACTCGGGCAGCGACGGGCTCGGTAGCCATGGGGAGGGGTACTGGTGGGAGAGGAGTGGGGCCTCGAGAATAAGGGGCAGAGCTGGGAGCTAGCCTCCACAGTGGACAGTTCACACGCTGTCCATGACACTGCTGAACAGCTTTAACAAGAGAGGTTAAGGGAGCCCTCATAACCTGTAGGCTATGGGAGAGTCTGATGACACCTGCCCAAAAAGAGGGAGTCCCTTATTTAAATCCTTTCTCCCCCTCAGGCGGAGAGGGATTGAACCTAGCACCGCTACATCAAAGAGAAGCGCCTTAACCACTTCACCCTCCAGCCATTTTTTGCTGAGCAAGGCAGGCACCTAAGTCATTCTTGTAAGAAACAACTTAGGCACCTAAGCCACCTGACTCCAAAAGATGGGTTCCCAGTGATAGACCCCTAACTCCCTGAAAGGGGTGGGGTTTAGGACACACCCCTTTTGTCAGCATCTCCCACTGGCTAGCTTAGACGGCTCCCTGCCTCGCATGCTGGCTTTTGTGGATCACTCTCTAAGGCACTTATCTGTCCCCACGCAGTGTATAGGGAGCATAGGTTCCCGACTCAGGCTTTGTGGAAACCAAGTGTTGTTCTTCTGATTTTCTAAGTGCCTAAACGTTAGGCATTGCAGCACCTAAGTCCCTTCATGAGTCAGGACCAAAATGATTTCTACAAAAGATCCACCTATTTTCCACACTGCAGAAATCCAACAAAACTGTGAATTCTCCCCATAAAGCAGACTACATCAGATCCCAGGGCACTTTGCTATGTTCTGTAAAACACCTCTCCCAAAACAAAACCAAGGAATGTAATCTGTTGGCTGTCTGCTTTCCCTCTAGCAAGCATTAGTCCTGCCATGCAGCAAGACGCCGAAGTCATTGACGACGACTCCCCTTCTCTATATGCCATGCTAATCATCACAGTGACAAAGACCTAGATCCTCAGCAGTATTTAGGCTCCTAATTTCCATTGATTTTAGTGGAAGGTTCAGTTAGATTTCAGTTAAGAGGAGAGGAAAAGGGGGCTTTAAACCACAGTTGTGTCCATTAGCTTGTAGGCTACTGTGGGACACGGGGACACACACACACAGTAAAGCAGAGCAGTCAGAAGTGGCTCTAACTAATAGCCCATTTCCCACTGGACTGCCAGCAATCCCCCAGAACAGCTTATGCCATGGGGCTCCCCTTCCCAACTTTACCTGAGTCAGATCTTTCAAAGGGCTCTGTGGCTGTTTATTGCCTGAACTGGAGGAATTCTCCTACAACTGATTAAATGCCTTTTACAGGCCCTGCAACATACCCAGTGAAAGGGAATACCTCTCCCTCGGTCTTCATCATCCTGAGGGAACTGGCATCTAAAGAAATGGTAGTTAGCTCTTCTTTCTTCTTATTAATCTCCTTGCTCCTGTCCACCTAATTCTAAAGTTAAATGAGACTGATATGTAAAACTGGTCAATACTGAAATGGTTTTAACTCTGTCAGGATTCCAGTGTATCCTGGGTTGGATGCTCACTAATGGGAAGGCTGGCAAATGGAAGACCTAGAAAACAAACAAGGTGGGAAATGTTAGCAAGTCTCACTCCAAAACTTCATGCTTTAAAAATATTAAAAATCTATTATAACAGAGAGGCCTATATTTTCAAATGGTTAAAGCATTTAATTTTCTATTCCCAGTTATCTTTAAATGAGGCAAATGATGAGACTTGGGGCCCTGCTACACAAAGGTATTTTGGTGCCTAAAGACGCAGACAGGCACCTAAGCAGGTTAGGTACCTGACTCCTTTTGACAATCAGTGACAGATGCCTACTTCACTTCGACATTTTTGAAAATCCTACTAGGTATCTCCCCGCATCTTCAGGTACTGAAATACTTTGTAAATCTGGCCCTTAGTGCAGAGCAGAAAAGCAAAAACACTAAAAAAGAGCTTCCCAGTGGTGGACTATTTTTTCTTTCTTTCATAAGAGTAGGATACAATATCTCCCTCTGCAGGCTGGATCTCAGAGCACTGTCCAGCATTAATAATGTGTTTAGCCTCACAGCTCTCCTTTAATCAAGGTAAGCACTAGTAATATTTTACAGAGCAGGCAACAGGACACACAGATAGGCTGGCCATTCATCTGGTTTTAAACCAGACTGTCCTCTTTTTGGGTGGTTTGTCCCCATCCAGTACTGAGCCAAAATCAGATGTGGTTTTGTCCAGTATCCGGTAGGGGGACACCATTTTGAAGAGCGTGCCACTTCACCCCTGCTCGCATGACCTCTCATGCACTGTGTGTGCAAGGTCACACCTGTGGGACAGAGCCACACACTTCTCAGAATGGCATCCTCCATGCGGCATGACCTTGCATGTGCCATGCAAGCGAGGTCAGGCCAGCCAATACCATTCCTGGAGGTATCAGAATGCCTGATATTCTGAGAATGCGCGAGTGGCCACCCTACACACAGAGGTTAAGTGGCTTGCTCAAGGGCACACAAGAAGTCTGTGCCAGAGGTAGGAATGGAACCCAGAATCCTCTGACACCCATCCTAGGACTTCGTAAAATACTGACAACATTAACTTGCCTTCTCAACAGTTAGAGAGCCTTGTAAATACTTACATCAGACCTGTGCATGTCTCTGGGATCCTTGCAGAGGAACCCTCAGTGTTCAAGTCACACACACCCTGAAGGGAGCCTGCCTCAGCTACTTCTGCAGCAGCCAGCCACCCACCCACAAGTTTCTTGGAGGACACTGCCTGGTCCATGATCCAAACAGGGGAGAGAGAGGCAGGAGATGGACAGGGAACAGTGGGGGGGCTGAAGCCATGGGAGATGCATCTCACCCCCTCCAGCAGCACTGTAGAAATCCAGGTGAAAAGACAGAGTCAAATGTTGTATTATTTTTTCCTATCAGGCAACCTCTCAAATGGAGATTCTCCTTTAAATGAGGTCCCCAGGGCAGCTGTATTGCTAGGGAGCAAGGTGGGATCTTTGAAGGCAGTGAGGAAGCACAGATTGGGTTTTGAGGCCCAGTCCTTGTTGCTCATTCTGCACAAGGGGGAAAATAAACCCACTGCAAAACAATGAGTCCCCAGAAGGTCACCTGGTTCACATAACAGTATTAGTAGAGATAAGGCAGCCCTAAGCACCACTGCCCCAGCTCTCCTCTCACCCTGAGCCACATGGGGCCCACCCTTAGCTCTTCTCCCAGTGATCTAGTCCAGCAGCTGACAGTAATCTGGCTCCACCATAACACTGCATAGATCTCGGCTTTCCCCTTTCATCTATCAAGCCCACAAAAAGAGCAGGGCTCTGCCCACATTTGTTATGACAGGCTCTCAGTGCTAGATCCACAGAGTGCTTTTGGCACCTGATGGGCACTTCAAGTGGCAAAGTCCAACATTTAGGCACCTCCATTCAGCTCAAAACCTCCATGCAGCTGTTACCTAACCCTGGAGGTGCCTAAATTCCCTAGGACCCAAAGACTCCTCTGACGCCAGGAGGAAGAGTTCTAGCACAATAGATGGTTGAGTTTGGCAACAGAGCTGGCATAGAAGCAGCAGAATCACTTCCACCAGCACAGATTCTACCTACAAAGGGGAAATTCTCCAGTTCAAATCTCCAGCTACTTTAAGCTGACTTTGCACCATGTAAGTGCCATGTACATGACATAAAACGAACTTTGTGAACTGAGAATGAATCTAACAGGTGTTGGAAATGCAGTCAGGTGCACTACAACAAATCCTTGGGGAACTGGAGTATGAAAAAATGATGTTTGGAGAGCTGTATTTCATACTTTATTACTTTTGTGGACAGCAGAAGTGCAAGCTGACCCAGAAGTTGGATTAGTGGGGCAGGTACTGAATCAGAGAGTTTGGAGAGATGAAAATAAAGAATAAACTGCCAAAATGAGAGAGAAACGGTCACAAAAAACTTGATAGTTCTGTTGAGGTTCCTATTCTTCACCAACCATTGTGGTATCTGATTTTGAAGGTATCTCTGGTATCTTACAACTCCTAGGTGCTCAGAGCGTCTGAACTTGTTCCCAGTCACCGTTTACTAAGTGGTGATATTTAGGCCCCCATTCAGCAATGCACCTAAACACATGCTTAAGTCCCATGGAAGTCAACAGAACTTAAGCACATGCTTAAGTGCTTTGCCGAATAGAGATGGGATTACTCATGTCCTTAAAGTAAAATATACACTTCAGTACTTTGATGAATTGAGGTCTATCTGAATAATGTGTAACATTCAACAGCCTCAGCCCATCCTCAAACATTGATTCTAATGGATTCTAGTAAGCAGTATTGACCTTTATATCATTGGCTGTAGGTATTTGTAGCACAAAATGACTAGAAGATATGGATCCAATTCTGCAACGTTAATTTCCATGAATAATTCTATTGACTTGAGCAGATCTGACATTCCATCCAGTAGGCAGCAGAGAAGAACAAATATATTAGCCAGTGTGTCACATATGCAAAGTTTAAATTAGCACTCACACTCTCAAAGATTTAAGAAAGGATTCAGTGCCAAAGAGAAATTCATTCCTATGCCGAGAGACTGTGTAAGTCTCACATACAACCTAAATTCCACTTAATTAATTTCTCCCCATGGGAACTGGATATGGGAAGCAGACTGATCATATCGTGTGTATAAAAGTGAATTGGGAGGTGGACAATTAGCTAATAACATGCTCACAACCAAACCAAACCTTTTATTTATGAAAACTTTCACATAATATCCTAGGCATCATAATTATATTGTTATTGTCATAGCAGCAGCATTGTTATTCATAAATGCTGATAATTTCATGAGTAGATTTTTTAAATGAATGGTGTCTAACCCCATTGGGTTACTTTTGCTTTGTTTAGTTCACACCTCTTAGCCTACTTCAGTACGTTACTTAATTGGTACAAAATACTGAGGGACTTATTGGCCCTTAAACATTGTTCTTGATAAGAGCATCTTAAGCTGTGCCTGAAAGGGTAATATGAATGATTTGTTTATCTGTCATGGTTGAAGAGCAGTATTTTTATCTATGTGTAGACTGGACAATAGTAGATACAAAGCTGAAAATTTTCCTCAAGTTGGATTGCAAAATGTACTCAGTAAGATCAATAGAGTCATTCTATTCGGTCCCACGCAGATGGGAGATTTCAGTCTTCATACCACCTTCAAATACTGCTGTATGTTCCTTTTATCACTTCGTAATTCAAAGAGGACATCCTTTAGTCTCTTGAGACCTTCATGATGACAATAGGCGTTAGTTAGCGAGGGTTCTGTATGTTTTATTACAAAAGTCAAAAGCTGCTTTCGCCGTA
This sequence comes from Natator depressus, assembly GCF_965152275.1. Lineage (NCBI taxonomy): Eukaryota > Metazoa > Chordata > Testudines > Cheloniidae > Natator > Natator depressus. The sequence continues at coordinate 12,039,918 of NC_134247.1, forward strand.
ATTTTCTAAGACTCATTAATGATTGTTCTGTATTCCAAATAGGATAAAGTAGCACTTTAAATTTGTAAACCTATTTCCACTGCTACATGGAATCTATTGCCATCTGTACTTACAATATATGACAAAGGAATACCTTGGGGTTGAGTCTGTTCAAATGCAGATAAGGTGTCCTGCAGTGAATCACTGTCCTTCGTATGTGACTTGCTTGTTAATAAAAGGTCAAAGATCATAGCATCACTATTTCTCTAACAAAGATAGAAGCAGTTGCTGGATTCCTCTCCTTCCCCGTGCCCCCAGTGTAAGCACTGAATTCTCAGGGGTCTACTCTTGTTCCTGCTGTATCTCATTTGTAGATGGGCACTGTGTTAGCCTTTGTTTTTTAAGCACCACAGTCACCTAGATTATTCTTAACAAACTAGGATAGCTGAAGCACTGAACTGTATGAAGTTCAGATTCTTCAGCAGAATGTGTTTCAGTTTAACTTTCATTGTTAACATACATCCCGTACTTTACCTGGCAACACCCTTTTAAAAATTAAGCTAATCCTGAAAGGAGCTCTGTGGAGCTCATTTCTAATTGGGAATTATCCTGCAGGCTTGGCGCTAAAGGGAGGTTCATTTCTCCTAATTCCCTCTGAGTTTCTGAATGCAAATAAAGAGAATGAAAATTTCTATATAACTTACCAGTTTATATGTGGCAATCAAAGTTATGTTTCCATTTGAAACTTGTTCCATCTTGGGCCCCAATTCAGCAGAGCACTTAAGCACACAGCTTTAAGTGCATGCATCAGTGCGATGCAAAACTGGGGCCTGGTGAGTGCATCTTGAAGCAGCAGCGGTTTTAGAGGCTGAATTGACAGAGAGCATTAGTCAGAACCAGGTTTTTGCTTCCAAATAGGTTTATATTTGGGCAGAAGTCTGGGAGCTGGCTCCAGATCCCCAGATGCATTTGTATCTGGAGTGCTTCACCTAATGAAGTCTGGAGTTTAAAACTCTAGGAAAGAATTGTCCCATAACTAGATCTCAATTGGTGGGAGACTAAGGCCCCTGAATATGTTTTGTGAATTAAAAGGCCAGTGTCAGCTTAATGGGCCCAATTCTCCATTCTTGTACAGCCACATCGCACCAATAAAGCTACATTATACAAACATATACATACAAACCTCCAACCATAACTGCAGCTCCTGGGAATTCTCTGGGGAGGGGGAGATCCTGTGTGGCCTACAGCAGGCACAGTTTACTCTCCCGTTAGTCATACCTGCAAGGGGAGATTTTGGTCCCAGATTTTTTAAAAACACAAATGGACATTTTCACTAATTGATCTACAAGCAACTTGTCTGTCATTCAACAGAAAGAGGGAGATCTAGAAATATTGGTATTCTGAGTAAAGCTGCTGCTCAGTGTTTAATGGATTGCATCAAGAGTGAAGGATTGGGTTTCATTAACCCACACAGAAGCAGCCAGAGCTATTTACCTGAGCACACCAATACATTTTACACTGCAACCGGGCTTGTATAATTTGTGACTGTTTCAACAATAGCCATAGGAGTTTTGAAACGTTGCACAGATCTAGTCCACATCTGCATTTTATTGTGAAAAGGGAAGTGACAAAAGGAAAATCTTGAAAGGTCGCTTCTCCCACTTGCCTTTCAGTGTCCTTGTCAGAAATTTTCATTCTATCCCCAGCTTCTCTGACCTCAGCAAATCCCCGGAGAGCTCCTTTGATTTTAAAATGTAGCTCTCTGAGATAGTCATATTTATTATGTAAGCTGAGAACATCCTCTGCATGGTATTCAACATTTTTGATGTTTAAGAACTGCTGCCACAGAAAGCCAGCTGTTCATTCAAAGGGGAATGTACAAGAAGAACTCTTATAAAAGCAGCTTTCAAACCTCCCCACCACTCAGACTGGTGCTATGAATTGATTCTGCCAATGTGATAGTCAATGGCCCTTTTGATAGCTTTGCAGACACAAACATGCAACCGTAACTGCAGCTCCGAGTGGGAAAGGATGCATTTTCTACTACAAGAATCATCAGTACTCATGCAGACGGGGGACACCAACAAAATACAAAATGTCATGTCCTCCAAGGATAGATATAATTTTGGAGTTAATGAGAGATATTATTAGACTCAGTGATCAAAGTTAAGAAAATGCATTTTAAAAATTCTGAAACTTTCTATGGCTGCCTCATTTTGCAAACCATTGGAACAAAATGACCAAAGCCTCCTTATCCTATGAAACAAAGGCATCTTTTGGTCTCAACATGTGAGAGCATTCTTAGGGTCATCCTGAGGTTGAGACATTCCCAGGGTTTAGCCACAAACCCTTTTGACAGAATTCCAGGGATCACAGATCTCAAGTGACAGATGACTACAGAACAGATGATTAAAGTTATGACATACAGGAACTCCTCACTTAAAGTCGTCTCAGTTAACGTTTCGTTGTTACGTTGCTCATCAGTTAGGGAACATGCTCATTTAAAGTTGTGCAATGCTCCCTTCTAACATCGTTTGGCAGCCGCCTGCTTTGTCCACTGCTTGCAGGAAGAGCAGCCTGGTGGAGCTAGCTCGTGGGGGCTTGGAACTAGGGTGGACTGCAGCCCCCCTAGCAGTTCCCCCTAAGTTCCCTGTGCAGCAGCTGCCCAGCAGGCTATCAATTGCCAGCAGTTCAGCTGTCCCTCCCCCACTGCCATGTGCTGCTCCTACCCTCTGCCTTGGAGCTGTTCCCCGAGCCTCCTGCTTGCTGTGCGGGGTAAAGCAGGGGGCTAATGTCAGGGTGTCCCCCTCCCCCCTGCACCCCACTTACCCCATCTTCCAGAGAGCAGGGGGACACACAACAGTCCCAGAGGCAGCAGCTGAGGTGGGTCTCAGCTTGCTGATCTAATTAACAAGGCAGTGTACTTAACACAGGGATCAGCATACTTAAAGGGGAAATGCACATCTGTCTCTCTCTCTCTCACACACTCACACACACACACACACACACACACACACGTATCTCTGTCTGCTATGCTATCTCCCCTCCCTTCATTCCTTCTGCCTTGTAGAGTGTGAGGCTACATTAACAACAACGAGTTAACCTGAGGGCTCAGCCAATTGCTAGTTCGTCATTTAGCAGTAAGGCATTCCCTGGGAAATATCCCACCCTCTGACTTCACCACCTCAACCAAGCTTCACAATCATCATTCCTGTGTACCAGTATTGTTTGCTTAAAACTTATGCTGTGTGTATATATAATTAATATAGTCTTTTGTCTGGTGAAAAAAATTTCCCTGGAACCTAACCCCCCCTATTTACATTAATTCTTATGGGGAAAGTGGATTCGCTTAACATCGTTTCGCTTGAAGTCGCATTTTTCAGGAATATAACTACAACGTTAAGTGAGGAGTTCCTGTACGTGGAAGCTGTGCAAGGAAGGCCTGATTTATCAGTTTGGTGCCCAATTCTGCTCTCATTTATAATTCTTTTTAATTTCAATGGCAATGCACAGATATAAGTGGGGGTGGATTTCTGCCTCAGATATTTTGCAAGAGGAGAAGGTTTAACTTGCCTGGTTGTGATGTTTCTTTTTGCTTACGAGCTGCTCAGTTCTTTCCAGGATCTGCGACTTTCCACTGAACTGATTTACATCTTGTGTGATCCCACTGGTGTCAATGGGTCTGATTCTCCATGAGCAGCCACTTACACACGGACCAAGTGGGTAGTATAAAATGCTAGCATTCCAATTTAGTAGTATTCCACAAAAGCTTTCACAGATTTCCATGACTGCATGAGGTGCAAGGAAGTGGAAATCGTGTCCAATTGGTTTACGTGAGATGTAAAGCAGAACAGAATTTAACCCTACAAATCCATACATCTTCCATGGAGTTGTGAGATATCTCTTCCCCTTTCTGCTTGAAGTTTTATTATGAATTTGGAACTGAGAGGAACCTACAATTGGCTCAATATTGAGCCTGATTCTCAGTTATATTAAGCCTTGTTTATTCTACTGTGCCAGCTTAAAGGGTCCTAAAAGATGGAGTAACTGCAGTTACACATACTTTAGGGCCCTGTTACTCTGCCAGCATGGTATAAGGAGGCCTTGGAATAAGTGAGAATCAGGCTTATTTATTTTTTAATACAGCAACTTTAATATGGCTGTATTTTGTCTTCACTTACATTTATGCATCTCAGGCTTTTGTGTTTTAATGTATTATTTCTATTGCTTGATACTGCACTCATTCTCCCTGTGCAATAGCATTGTCTTTTCAATAAAATATGAGAATGTAAAGGGCGAGGAGGAGCTGTTAATTCAAGTCGCAGACTGAGTACAGGGTAGAAGAATGGGGGCCTGTGTGTTTTAAACTTAGGCCTTTTTCATTCTTCAAATGTGTCTGTGGCTCTGCACTGACAACAGGCCTGTTTCTATGACTTTTATTCATGACCAGCTATTGCCAGCTCACTGCAGAGCAAAACTGTTAACATAGCTCCTGTGACTTTGTTGTTTCAGACTTATTTGGGGTTGGGTTTTTTGAGGATATTATTTTCTATTTTCACAGCCACTAGACAAAAATCATTTCCTTGCCTTGTTTTCTCAAACAAATCCTGGGTGTCCCAGCATCTTGTCTTGCTTTCTTTGTGAAATCTTTGCATTTGTTTAAGTTATTATTCATTCCTCTTCACTGCATTTTTGTAGGCTTCCAAGAAGGTAAGTACCTAGCTTGTCTCATCTGTTTCATTCCTTCCCAGTTACATTTTAATTTATTACTACTAATAATTTATATTGTGGTAACACTTCTGAGCCCCAGTCGTGGCCCATTGTGCTACACCCTATACAAACATAGAACAGAAAGTCATTCCCTGCTCCAGAAAGTTGAATATTTCTCAAGCCCGCTCTCCACCCCTCAGTCTTTTAACTCTGCTTCATGTCTCACAATTCTATTTCTCATATATTTTCCTGTGGAATATTCTTGTTTTATCAACAATTTCTCTAGCTATCTCATAAAAAATAATTCAATTAATAACCATTTTGGAAGGGATAATAAACATCATGCTTCAGAGCTTGAGCAAATCTTTTAGAAACCAGCATGAAACTTAATGTGGGGAAGAGATTATCCCACATCTGACTACTGTAGGATTCTTCCACCTTCCTGGCCACTGCCAGAGACAGAATACTGGAGTAGATGGACTGTGGGTCTGATCCATCCTATGATTCTCACTTTCTGAACGTCAGTTCTCTCTAGAAAACTCACACCTTCAGGATTCTCCTCAGTATTAAGGATGGCTTAGGGGTACCTAATAAATTCAGAGCGCCATCAGTTATAGCAGGGATTCTCAAACTTTCTTGTGCCACGACCCCCTCCTGACAAAAAAAATTACTACATGACCCCAGGGTGGGGGGCAAAGCCTGAGTCTACCTGAGCCCTGCCACCCTGGGCTGGGGAGCCAAAGCTGAACCCCAAGAGCTGAACCCAAATCCCAGGGGGAGGCTGTAACATGAGCTCTACCCCCCTGGGGCTGAAGCCGAAGCCTGAACCCTGCTACCCAGGCTCAGTCTTCAGCCCGGGACCCCAGCAAGCCTAACACCAGCCTTGGCAAACCCATTAAAATGGGGTCCCAACCCAAAGGCTGAGGATTGCTGAGTTACAGGCATGGTTTCATCCCTCCATTTGGCCAGCTCCATCTCCAATATATCACTCTAAAACCCTTCTCTCAGTAACAAAGCTTCAGTGGCCACCATCATGATTTTCATATAGCTGACAACCTTCAGACATAACATTGCTGAAAATTTGAATAGCCTCCATTATAATCTTTCAGTTGGTTTCTATTCGTTTCTACAGACCTCTTTTTTCCATTTGGGGGTCCAGCCGTCTCATGAAATGAACTCAATAACCAGTGTTGTTTGTTCCAACACTTAGTTGCTAACAAGAACTCATAGGAGTCAGCTGAAACTTTTCAACTGGAATTTCCATTAAGAAATACAAGTTTGCAAGTACAGAGATAGTCATCATGGACAAAGTACATGCATGTACTGGGGCCAAACACAGGCTTAAGAAGATTTTTGTTCTGCTATAACAGTCCTTTTAGGGTGTGATGGTTTTTTAAAACCTAAGTAGTCATACTGGTACAGCCCTCCTAAAGTAGATACAGTTATATCACTATAAAGATGCCTTATACTAGTATAGCTTATTCCCCTTCCCTGTATCCACATTAGGACGACTGTACAGTATAACTATGCCTTGAATGGTTTAAACCATTCAACTTTTGCATTTAGACAAGGCCATGGGTGCTACCTAAGACCTGAAAATAAAGCTGAAGTGGGACATGAATACATAGACCTTGTGCTGTGTGGTGAATTTCACTGCAACTGCACATCTCTGCTCAGTATAATTTTTGTTTTTCCTTCACTCATGGTTTCAGAGGTGGGGTATTCTGCCAACAAAGGCAAGATATTGTCAATGTTGGAGTTTTTGAGCAATGTCAGTGTCACACGTAATGCAACATTTGATGGGGAGATGCTTCCTGTTCTTGACGCTAATAGGGTTACTCCCCCCAACCCCATAGGTACTGGAAAACTAAGTGTCCTGGACACATACCAAGCTCCTACCTGGAGGGGAACTATCAAATACCTATTTTTTGCAAGACAGAACTAATAAATCTCTCGCTATGTTCTTTTGCATGAAAAAGGAGAGAAGGGGAGCAAATCCCTTTATTTGAACAGCATTCAAGAAAACACCAGTGTACCATGATCCCTTGAAACATTTTACCAAGTGGGGGAAGTGGAATACAATTTGATATAAGTATTTCCTTTAATGTCAAGATGATTTTGCTTTGCTTTTCATAATGGCATTAATCCAGGAAGATTTTAGCCAGTTCTAAATGTACATTGGATTGCCTCAACCTGTTTAATGTGGTTGACTGTGGTGAGCACTCCTTACCATTAGCATAAATCTTCTTTATCCTGGTTCATGGGAGGATTCTTTGGAAAGTGACAGCTGGAGACATAGAATGTTGATGATCCCCACCACAGTGATAACTGTAGACATTTGTTTAAAGGGCTGGGTCCTGTGCTTGTTGAAGTCTGTAGCAAAACTCCCATTGACTTAAATGGTGCAAACTGATTTTCATGACAGGCCTTCCCTGAGGAAGATCCCAAAGCACTGCATATACTTTGGAAGCCACCGACGTACTATAGGTCAGATTCTGCCCTTTGGACATGTTTGTGGAGCTCCTACTGAAGCCAGTTACGCAACCTTGGTGTTGCTGCTGGATGGGAAGAAGGGAACTGCTGAAGTTATGTGCCCACAAAGTCCCTCTCTCATATTAGGTGTGGGATACAGGGAGCCTTAGCTAAGAATCACTTGGCTTTTGGGGGGAGGGATAGCTCAGTGGTTTGAGTATGGGCCTGCTAAACCCATGGTTGTGAGTTCAATCCTTGAGGGGGCCATTTAGGGATCTAGGGCAAAAATTGGGGATTGGTCCTGCTTTGAGCAGGGGGTTGGACTAGATGACCTCCTGAGGTCCCTTCCAACCCTGATAGTCTATGATAAGGTGTGACTAGTTCCCCCACCTTTGATACAGTGACACAGCTGCTGCTGAATTTCTCCCTCCTAGAGAATGAGGGGATGTTTCCTTCCAAGTGCGCACCCTAAACCATTCTAAACTGCTGCACCCCTCCCCTAGTGCTCATACTGAAGAGTTCTCCCCAGTATCCACCCCCACCACATACTGAGCTGAATTCTCACTTACACTAATGCCTCTTTACATCGGTTTGTTAGTGTAAAGAAGCCTGAAAGTGGGTCTAACTATAATTTACAAAACACTTAAAGGCCCTTTCAGTCTACCAGACAGTACAAAGTGGCTTTAGAGTTACTGGGAATCAGACCCAATGCTTTTATTTGTGAAAATGTTAAGCAAATCAGCTGTTACTACTAGCTCTATTAGATTACCTCTGCTCATAAACTCCACTGACTATCCTTTTTTCCCCTGTAAAAAGAAGACCAAGAAAAACTTTTAGCCATAATAATAGCTGGAGATATGTAACAGATGATCTGCCAGGCCAGTGGTCCCCAAACTGTGGGGCACCCGCACTCCAGGGGGCCACAGAGAAATGCTCTGGAGGTTACACAGCAGGGCCCTGACCAGCCACCCAACCCTACTCTGCCCCCAACCCATCTCCAATCCCAGCCACAGCTCCGCTCCACTCCACCCCCAGCCCAGATCCAGCTCCAATCCTCCCCATGCTCTTCCCCCAGCCGCAGCTACACGCTGCTGCCTGCTCCATTCCCAGCCCAGCTCCGCCTTTATTCCCTCTCTGTCCCCAGACCAGCTCTGCCTTCATTCCCTCTCCGCCTCCAGACCCAGGTCTTCCCCATCCCCAGTTCTGTCCCCAGCTCCGTCTCCAGCCCAAGCTCCTCTGCTGAGCCACCTGTGCAGTAAAGGAGGGGAGGTGCGGGGCGCGGTGCACGAGAGGAAAAGTTTGGGCACCACTGCTCCAGGGTCTTCTGGAAGAGTCTACCTGCAGTTCTTTCTCACCTGTGCTGCTTGTTGCCCTTTTATCGTCGCACCCCCTTGGAAATAGCTGAAGAGTCACAGGTGGCAGCTAAGCCCAACTCTTTAAAAGGCCAGCCTACCCTATGACAAAGTGGTTCTTAACCTTTTCCCTACTGTGCTCCCAGCACTGCAGCAGAAAGAGGGGCTAGGTTCTCCCACACCCTCTAACCCTTAGAAAATGGAGGGAAATCCTTAAAAGGGAACCTAAGAACTAAGAGACCTTTGCTGGCCAGGGACTGTTTACAATTGTATAACTTCATCTTGAGAATAAAGATTCCTCTAGAGGAACAGAGCACCACATATGACGTGTACATGTCAGGAGCCAGGTCATAGGCTGTCATGCCTAGTGGTTTAAGCAGGAGTTAGGCCTGTGGTCAGAATTTAAATACCAGCATCAAGGGTAACAATAGCGTCAGAGCCAAGAATCAGAACCAGATTACCTGGAATCAGGGAAGGCCGATTTCAAGGCAGAAGCAAGGCTGGTACAGGACTAGAATAAGGGCAGGTGCAAGAAAGGGTCTAGGCTGGAGTAAGGCAAGCACAGGGAGGCAGAGAACCCACAAACACGTATATCCAGCATCCACTGATAAGCCCAGCAACTGCAATGTAAAAGCAAGCCCCTAACTGCCTTAGCCCGACGGCAATCATCTGGTGGTTCTGCTGTGGTCCAGCTGTGCTCATTGGCTGTCTGACTGGGCAGGCACAGCTGCAAGTCCCCATTCCGGACAGTACATACCATACAAAACAGTCCTCTTAATTTCAACACCCCACTTAGGAATGAATGGGTTAGAAAAACCAGTGAAATACACTGTAGTGCAGTGGGCTGACTCAAGAATGAAGATTATTTATGTAGATGTAGATTTATGTAGATGTCTTAAGTAGGACTTAAAGAGTGCTTAGACCAGTGCTTATTTCTTCATAGGGGATAGTTTTCACTCTATGTTCTCATCAGTGGAAGTCCAACCTGCAGCCCTGAAACTAGCATCTAGTGCTGTATTTGGTACTGGTACACAAATGAACATCCCCCATATCCTTCTCTGTTTTAATCTGGTTTCTCTTTCATGCACTTTGCTCAGGTCTCAGATTGTTCCTCTTAGGTTTTAGCATCCTGCCAAGAACTCCTTTTAGGAGTGGAAGGATATCTTGAAAACATTTAAAATATAAGAATGTCATTAAAAATTTACTAAGCCATCTTATAAGATCAATAACACTCTCCAGTCCACATAGCCCAAAAGATGGAGATTTTTCTTTCGGGTGATGAAAGCACTCAGCCTTTGGCCTAATTTCTTCCAATTGATTTTAAGTTCCTTCCATTTGTGAAATAAGCAAAAAGATTAAACAGACGTTGTGTTTCTGACCATAGCGTACTCTGGGGGGTAGAAGGCAGGATGCAAAAGGCCAATGGGAACATTTTCAAAGTGGTGGGCTTTGGAGTTAGATGCATGTCTCCTCTGGGTTTTAATGGGAGTGGAAGTCCCTGTGCACTGCTGAAAAAATTTGCTCAGAATTTCTCACCTAGCCCATAAATGCAATATTCAGTTAAAAGGTATTGACTAAAGCATTTTATGCTATTGCACCATAACACTTACCCATAAAAAAAGATAGTCTGATCATGCACCACCTAGAGCGAAATTCACTCTTGTGCACAAAGCCTACACAAAGCCCATGCAGGCCGATATACCACTTAAGTTCTCAAAACAGGGCTTAAGTGGTGCATGAGCATTGTGTCGGGCTCTCTGAACATAGTGATTGTCACCCTAGTGAACGCTGTTCATGTTATGACATAACTGATAGCACAGCGGATACTTCCAGTCATGGTCAGAGTTCAATGCCATAGATATTCTTTCATAAAACTTAGGGTGAGTAAGAGAACAAATAAATTTTGAAATTTATTCCATAGTGTTAAAATTTATCACAAGCAATCAAAGTTAGGAACTTTTGCCAAGAAGAGGTTTACCTCTTCTGTGTCTTCCATCCACACATGGCATCATGCATCTAAAAAGGTGACAACCGTATATGTACTTTCCATTGCTCCAATCATTCCATGGACCAGATTTAAAGTGTCCCTACCCTTGAGAAAGGTAATGCCAAGTAATGCTACGACTAGTGTAGATTTTTTTTTAAAAAAAAGTAACATTCCATACAACAGTTGGTTGCCTTCAGATATAAACCGTCACATTTGGCTTTGATTGTCTCATACAGTACGTGCTTCCTACCACTGTTGTGATCTCATTTAGTCTGGATCTTCTTCATCATTCAGATCAAACGCATAAATCATAGAGGGCTCTTGTATTTTGCCAGTTAAAAGTTGCGCTCACTGCTTGCTCTGCCGGTACCTTTGTAACGGGCTCTGTGTCAGAGAGGGGAAATGTGAATATGAACGTCTGTGATCACGGAGTGAAAATGTTTGACATTTATCTAAAAACCTCCAAATAATCCATTATTCCATTACTTCTCGGTGACTCTTTCTGATAAAAACTCTAATTACTATTCGATTACTAAATTGACTAGAAAACTTCAGATATCTGTAAAAAAGGTACATTTCATCTAAAACACAGGGTTGCAGCTTTGGCCATTCTGACTCAGCTACTTTTAATGGAGCGCAGCATCACCGAATAGTATTTGATGTTAAATGTCCTGTTTTTCCTGCAGACTTTGTGATTACAGGCTCTCACTTCAGTGCAGTCCTATCTAGACATTATACTCTTAGCCACATTTATATCTCCTAAGTCTGCATTTATTTCTTCTTCCTGCTGTTCCTTCCTTCTGTCTTACTACCAGCTATGGAGCATATTCAATAAAGAAACCAAGCTACAGGCAGGATCAGAGAAGTTATTGGAAATACTGAGGCATTTAAATTGTTCAGAGATTTGGGAGGAGGCAGTCTATTTATTATCATCACAGTAGTTTATACTTCCATTGCACCTTCCAGCCAAAGATCTCAAAATGCTTTCAAAACATTATTTCATACCCCAAACACCCTGGCCTTGTCATATCTATTTTAGAGATGAGTGAACTATGACAGACGTTAAATGATTTTCTGTGGTTCACAGAGCCAAAAGTAGAGCACGGGAGTCTGAGTTCCAGTCCCCTACTCTAACCACAGGCTGCAATCCCTTCCATTTAAATAGCAGCTCTCCTCATTGCTTAGGCGGTGAGCCTGGGTGCAGCTAACTTTGTGACTTCTGTCTTGTAATGTTATACTCTACTGTTTGAGTATTTTGCATACAGAGATATTAGTAATCACTACTTAATGGGTTTTAGGTCTACATTATATCATACATATTCTATCTGGTTAAGAATTGCAGCCTGAAGAATAGTCATTCAGTTAAATATTCGTGCTCTGATTTGTGGAAGTGGCCTCCAAATTTTTCAGTCACTATGGGTCAGATTTGGATACGCTTGTTGAGTTGTACCTCACTCCTTATATATTCCCATTGAGCTCCAGCTGATTACCTGCAATGCAAGATACAACTTATTGTGAATGTGGATGGCAGAATCAGGCCCAAAATAACCAAAGCTGTAATTCTGCATGCACAAATCATTGTGGGAGCACTTATTTAGTAATTTAAGGACTCATGATAAGGTCTTTGGTGAAAGCACCATCCTTTACTATAGGTTTGTACAGAATCTAGCACAATGGGGCCCTTACCTGGTTGAGAACTCTATGTGCTACCACAATATAAATGAGAAATAATACTAATAAACTAGGTAGACAGACATTTAACTGCTACAAAATACACTTCCATTTACTCGTGTCACCTACAGTTACCTGTGGGTGCATATTTGGAGACCAGTCTAGAAAACCTGGACCTAGAGATTCAAAATTTCCCCAAGAATCAGATTTTTGAGCTGTCAGTTGCATGCAGTGCTATTTTGCAAGGGTGGGATGAGAAGAGTAATGGTTAGGGACAGTTCCTTTCACAGTCCCATGGTCACTCAGTGAGCTATCACGCACACTGATGGGTTCTGGGAGAATCAGGGTAGCAATAAAGCAGCAGTATTAAAATTGGAGATGGGGCCTTTCAAGGTCCATTTCTAAATCTTGAGTCTTGAGCTCAAATTCAGAGGAGCTCAGATCCAGGCATTTTTGATTGATTGGGGTTGTTTGTTTTATTTTCTTCCAGTATTATAATGATATAAGTCATTTGTAACACTGGGATTGAGACTTGAATCTAAAACTCTCCAAAGTTCCTGTCTCGTGTTTTGACTCAGGCCAATTTCAATTCTGATTCAATTCAGAAATAAGGAAGAGCTCTAGAACTGAGGAAAATCTTGGTTTGGAAGGAAAGAGGAACAAAAGAAAATGGCCATGCAGAAGAAACATCAGGAGCTGGAGCAAAGTTGTAGAGAATCTGCTGAGGGAGTGAACAATGAATGGAGGTATAGTGCTGAAGGATGAAGGGAAACAGTGAGCAGGGACAGAGCTCCAGGGTTTATCCTTGGAGCTTGATGCAGAAATTATTGGGTGAGGTTCTTCAGCTGTGTTATGTTGGAGGTCAGACTAGATGATCAAAATGGTCCCGCCTGGCCTTAAAAATCTATGACTGCAAAAGAACCTAAAAGATAGAATGACCCAGGAGGTCAGCGGATTGTTTAGATCCCAGATGCTACAGTCAAATGCATGATGAAAGTACCCTGATAGTCATGTCTGTGCTGGTAATAGAAAGGAATGGATTTGAGAGTTAATCTGAAAATTCAGGCAGAAAGTCAGACATGAGTATTGCAAGTATTAGTTGGATTTCTGAAGGCCACGATGAAGATAAGCTAATGGAAACTGAACTTGTGAATAGTGTATAATGTTTAATAGGACACTATTATGTTCCATGTATATGTTTTATCTAAAGAAGTACTTTTACGTGCAGTGAAATCAGAAAGTGGACGTAAAGCATTAGGAGTGGCCTTGAGGCTTTCAAAAGTAGTGCTCACTAGTTGCTTTGTAAATATGCTTATTAGTTTGGGGGGGGGGAGGGTTAAGAATACTTAAATAGAACTATTTGTCTACATGTGACTTCTGATGTACATATTTCATACATACAAACAAATATAAAGAAAAAACCATTTAGCAGCTTCTCACAGGGCAAGCAGACCGATGAGGTGGGTTGGGGCTCAGCCTCACTTGTGCCAGGCTTAGACCATCTCTCCAAGGGCAGGGAATGAATACTAGGGTCAGATGATAGGCGCATGGATCTCAGACCCAGGCTTGCTGTGAGGTAAGAACAGCCTGATGTCCGTGAGGGAGAGTCTCTCAGGTTCAGGAGGGCAGTGAGGAGGACACCATGCAGGAGGGCTGGGTAAGTGGTGTAGTAGCCTTCTAGAATGAAAGTCTCAGCAGAGGCAAGAAAGACTAAGAACTCTGCTCCAAGAGACTGAGCCAGTTGCATGGGGCTGAGTAGAAGATTTGGGTTGTTCTGAACTTTATCTTAATAAACCTGATTCCCGGAAGGGCAGAGTTACTGAGAAAATATTTCCAGTGTGGAATGTGATTCTCAGCGCAAGCAGGAGAAACCGAAGCAGTGGTGGGTAAGCTGAACAGGGTAAAGACCCTGCTACGTGGCCCAAGCACAGAACTGGAGACATGAGGCTTGGATTTTGTTCCTGACTTTCCACAAATTTCTTGTGTGATGTTGGGCAAATCACTTAACCTCTCTGTGCCTCACTTTCCCTTGTAGCAAATCTGGACCTGGCCCTTATCCTGCAGATGGGTGGACTTCTGCACTCATCAGGAGCTCCACTGACCCCAATTTGGCTCTTTACAGGTGATTGGGTCTTCCTGTGCAGATCATCTTTTGCAAGATTGGGGCCTTTGGAGGCCCGAGCCAAAACTCCAAAGTACTGTCTATACAACCATTTTCAGAGCACTAGCATGAGCCCCCACTAGCCCAGGTCTGTCAACCCAGGCTTGGAGACTTGTTCCAAAATGCCATGTAGACATACCCTATGATGCTTTTACACTCACTGTGCATTGGTGAAATGACCACCCAATGTGCAGGCCACCAGCGAACTAAGTTGCCTGTCTCCATTAGCTATCTGCACCAGTGCAGCTGCTAGTAAGGAAGACGTGGACCATGAAAGGGAGTGAAAGAAGAATATAATCAATCAAAACAACTTGTTACGTAAGTAAAAGTCTCAATATAGTACGGGGCTGGGGAGTAGAACATCCTGTCTAATGAGCCTCTGAGGGCAACGACATTTTTTCCTGTTGTAATGGGTGCAGATAGCTAAAATAATTCTCAAGTGTTTTACAGTCAGAGCTCAGATTTATATCTGGAATTAATTTCTGCATTCAGTAAAGGACATTATGGGTTCTCTTCCTACCACTTTAAATAATGAATTAATATAATGCATTGTGAATGTAGCTTGGAAAGAAGAGATGCAGAGGGATCAGCTAGATCTGTTCACAAATCTTCTATGCCTTTTACTAACTTAATTATTAACATTTATTGATACAAGACATTTTAAAAACTAAAACAAAGCTTGTATATACCTCCAAATGCAGCCGTGGGGATTCGCCAACCCAAACTGGCAGCGATAGTATGGAAGGACCAGTGGGGCATTGTGTATTGGTGCAACTTTTGGCTGTAGGATCACCACAATTTTCAAGTGAGGATTGCACAAGCAGAGTCTACCAATAGTGTATTCTTCCTGGCCCTATATTTTCCAGGTAGTGGAGAATTACAAAGAAGAAACCTCTCCCACATTCCTTAGCTTGGCCATGTATCTTAGGTTATGCCTTAAGGGCAAAATACTGGGCAGAGTGACCACATTTGAACCACAGAGCAGATAAAAGGAATCAGATGTGCAACTTGAAAAGTTGTAATAAAGTGACCTATTAGTTAAAGCCTTCTTCACGTTGAGGTCAGACTCAAAGGGTGAAATTATTCAAGGGCCTGTGATGAGGAGGATGTCGGAATAGATCTAATGGTCCCTTCTGGCCTTAAACTCTGGGGAAAAAAACAACCCCAAAATGTTTTAGCTACAACTAAGCTTCCCAGAATCCCTCTTCTTCCCTACCATAGAAGCCATTTTGCAAGGGTTCTGCCGAGTTAAAGTTTGATGCTGTGTTAACTTGGGCCATGTTCCGGTGTGAACTGTGGAAACCCGCCCTTTAGAGGCAGTTCTGGGTCAGTCCCAGTAGTGGAAGCCCATAGGACCACCATTCTTTTTCATCCCGTCAGCGGGAGTTAATGAGGCCAGGAGCAAAAGCAAAGTACATCTGACCAGATGCCAACTGCCACCTGCACATATCTGAGGTCTCTGGTAGTTGTCAGAGACTTGCAAGCTAAAGGAGTGAAACCCTCAAATTCATTGGTGGAAGTAGTATTTATTATTATTTATCAGGTTTATTATGGTACTACCTAGGGGCCAAGCAAACGTAGGACGCTGCTGTGCTAGACACTGTACAAACAAAGTCATTCCCTGCCCTAAAGAGCTTAGGTCCAGATCCACAAAGGTATTTAGGCTCCTAACTTCCATTCAGCTCAATGAGTGTTTGGAGCCTAATTACCAGTGATGTGCCGTGTGTGTGCACGCAACACATGCATTGCATGCCCCAGGACTGGCTGTGCCCACAAGACAATTCCATCCAGCCCCTGAACATGCATGGAGGGTGCCATTTTGTAGAACAAAATGGTGTCCTCAACACAGCAAGACCTCACACACGTCACATGCATAAGGGTCACACTATGCGGAGGATTCCATTTTGCATGCAAGTGTAGAATTGCATGCCTGACTGAAAATATCACAGCACACTACTGCTAATTACTTTTGTGGACCTGGGCCTTACAGTCAAAACAGAGGGACGGAGAGAGGAATGTCACATACAAGCATAGTGAACAATGAGAGGGCAGTAAAAGTCAGTTTTGTGAGTACTAGGGGCAAATCCCTGTTATTCAGAGGAAACTCATTATTCCTTCTCCCTGAGGTGTTATTCTTTTTCGAGGAGAATAGGATTCTGTCCTAGAAGCCTGCTAGCAACAACCATGCTGAAATGTAACTGTAGTTAACATTTGATGCCTGTATGGGCAGGTCATGAATCAACCAAGGAAATTAATCACTAACATTTTTTATTATGTAAATACAATAGCTCCCTAAAAGCCTCACTCTCTATAGCATCTTAGGCCTCTTGTCTGACAAGTCTCTAAAGAGCCAGGTAACTGTAAAATATGTCTGAATGGTCCCTCTCTTTTGAAGTATCTTTACATGGGGAGTTCCAGCTTTGTAGTCCTACCACTATGAAAATGATTTCCAAAATTGTAATGGAGATCCAAGCTTAAAGCCTGCGGCAAATTGCTGGCACGACTTCAATGGGTCTCGCACTTTCTTTTCTTGGGGAGGGTTCAGGGCACCGTTTCTTGCCCCTGAACTGGGGTATTAACTGCCCCACTAGTGTCCTAGGGGAGGGGAATGGACAGAGAGGGACCTGGGCCCACCCTCTACTCCAGGTCCCGCTTGAACTAGCAGTTCCTTCCCCTGGGCTACTTCCCTCTCCTGCCCTTCAGCTTGTGGGGCTTCCTGCCCTCCCTCTGCACAAACCAGGTGTCCCTTTACCTAGGGTCTTGGTCTTCTTAGCCCACTGCAGCACTTCTCCAAACTCTCCTCTGCTTCCCTTCAAACTGCTCTCTGCTCCAACACCAATCCACTCTGCTTCAACTCCTTCCCTTGTCTGATTGAAGCAGGGGGGTTTTATCAGGTGACTGGCTTCAGGTGCTCTAATTGATCTATAGCAAACTTTCTTCCTCTACAGGGAATAAGGTTTCCTTCTGACACTCTTCTGATGCCCTCTGGTCATGCTGTATCAAGCCTTAGGGGAAATATTTTATTGAGGGGGGCCAGAGTTTAGAATAGTCTTCAGGGTAAACTGGAGTATAAGTAGAAAGCACATAAATACTAGCACAGAGTAAATATCCTTACTGTTTCCTGGTTCACTACGAGCGTCCTTTTCCAAAGCTTTGCTTTTAATATTCTGCTAACAAATTTGCCCCACTCTCGTGATTTATTTCCCCTTAGATGTAGCTGCCCACACAACTATATCTAAAAAGCCAACTCACTTCACCGAGAGATTACCAGCAACCAGTAAGATATAAGATTGATGACATTTATACCATTTTAGGAGTAGGAAGATCAGACCTCAGGGTGTGCAGCCTCACAGAAATCTCTGTTTTTCAGGTGCTGGTGTTTTTTCATCCTAATTGGCCTTGTGACTCACAGTGCATTGAAAGCATCCATATGCTATAGGACTTTACATGCCAATATTCTAATAATACACCCTCCATGAAGCATGTTCAGGCAATCATCTAGTGAGGCACAATTGGCAAAAAATAAAAAAAAAATAAAAAATCTGAAAAAGAATAACTCTTCCAATTTAACTCTATTCAAGTCAGTTTCAATTTGGCCATATTTTTGAGGTGAATGAAAAGGTTTATGTGAGATACATAATGGTACAGATTACCAGCCATCCTCCACTTTTGTACACCCATTTTTGTATGCCCAAGGCTTGTAGTCGTATGTGCGAAGTGAGTTATAACAACAGTGTATAATAATGGTGCTGATACAGCTACTGAAAGAGCTCCTTCCAGCCAAGGACCTTAAAGTGCTTTATAAAGCTGGATACGTATTATTTTATATCTGAGTAAAATTAGGCACAAGGAGGTTAAGTGACTTGTGACTTGCCCAAGCACACAGGATGAGTCAGTGGCAGAGTGGGGAAATACAACCCAGATCTCCTACTTCGCAGGCCCTATTCTAATTATTAAGCTGTACAGACTTCCATATGTGTCTTCATTTGCAGAATCAGTTAATTACGACACAAAACTGAAGGACGGAGCTGAAAATCTTGCCTTGGGGTCTTCTGCCTACTGCATAAATATTGGCCTTTATAGTTCTTTCTTAGAGTTTCAGTAGAGGGGCAAGCAGTGGATCATTATTTCCAAGAGGCTTTAAGTGTTTTTGATTATAATACTCTATTTTGCAACAGAAAGATGGTACATTGCTTTTGTGCAATATACTTTTATTTCTGGAAATCTGGGTTCAGCTCACAGGTCAAAAGTGGAAATTAGTTTAGTAGTTACATGGGCCTAGATCCTCAAAAGGTATTTAGGTGCCTAACTCCCTTTGAAATCAAGAGAAGTTAAGCATCAGGTACCTTTGTGGATCTGGGCCATAGCACCTAGAGGACATTGTCCATCTCATTAAACCACTTCTCAGCATAGAAGACTTGAAACTGACAGGGCCAAACTCCAGTGAAGTAACTTCCCAGGTAAACCTGAAATAATTTAAGTAATATCCATCATTTTGCCAGCAGAGAAGTCTAAGATGGAAAGACATTGCAGACCAAGAAGTCCATAATCAGGACATAGGTCCCCATCTGGCATTTTTATGCATGCAAACTCCCCCTGAAATCAATGGGAGCTTGGGCTGTGCAAACAGTACAGGGTCAAGCCCATCATTCCTAGCAAGGGAAAGAACATGAAATGTGATACTATTCGTGATCACAGACAACAGTACTATTGGGGTCTATTCCTTGAAGGAAAAATTCCCACTGATGCTAATGACAATTTTGTCTGAGACTCAAGTTCTTTTAATTGTAGAGTTTGTTGGTCCAAGAAAGAGGTCTGTCACCATAACCTGTCCATTTCCAGGTAAATGACTTAGCCTGTGAATCAAGGATTTTGCTATCCAAGATTTTTATGCCAGTGGTCATAAGTTCGGACATAGTCAGAAAGAGTTGCTCTATTTGGCTCAACTCTCTAAATACAAATTTAGCAATGAAAATGTGCCACCAGTTCTCTTTTCTCATCAAGAGAGAGAATAATCTGAGGATGACTCCTAGGTTTACTGAGCCACTGCATCTGCTAGACATTTAATGCCAAGAGTATAGAATGAAGATAGGACTGCTGAGTCAGAAAGAAAGGATTTGAATGCATGAATGTTATTGACAAAAATTGCTTCCATTATGGATACTAAATCCACTACCGGTTGTGATTTTGGTGTGTGTTTGTTTTTTGAACAGGCTAAATAGAGTTAGTGTTTTAACTTACTGCAGTGCTGTTAACGTGCACGACTTGAATAGGAACATGCTATGCCTCTTCTTAGCTTCGTGTTTGTCCTTTTCCTTGCCAATTTTTGTTATTACAGCTCAGTTCAATTTTTACAGCGCCTACCCCTGGAATATTATGATTTCAATACAATAATGTCTGACTCCAATTTTAAATTACCAAAACACTGTACAGCATGCTGCCAGATCTCAGGGGAGAATTAACTGGTGAGACTATATAATAAGGCTTTGCACATGGGAAAATGACTAAGCAAACAGAGGCAACCTAGACTTCTTGGTCAAGTCTGTTTTGTTTTCTGGGTCTGAACTGTTGAGTTCAGCTTGGGACAGCGCTCTGTAGAGAACTTTCAGAAGACTTGAACTACTGGATGTCCTTATAAATTATCTTTTCCTGCCCTTCAAGTTTTTTTTTCTTTTTTGCTTGTTTATTGATAAAGTGACTTGCCTTGGTGATTAAGAGCCTCAAATGGATAACTATTGTGTGATTTGCAAGCAGTGCAGGGTATAGTATTTCATGAAGTGATATTGCCATAAAAACATAACCTGTGTGCTGTGTCAGCTTATTGAGCACCTTGAGAGCAATATTCCTGTTCGTTTTATGGCGCTCTAAGTCTCTTTTTGGAATAAATTGGGTTTATACAAGTGGGACTGGTTACATCCAGATAAAAGAGTAAACAAAACTTGATAGCTGAAAAGATATAAAATGAAGAGTAGGGGACGGGAATTTAAGATTTTAAACTAATGGAGATGAGGTGACAGAACAAGAGGTGCCCTACATAAGCCAGGGAAAGTATCTGTAATAAATAAATTTAGACAGAGCACAAAATAATATTCAGCTGTACAGCAGCAAGGCTTTAAAAAAGAAAAAGGCACGAAAGAAAGGAGGGTCCCGTTCAGTAAAGCATCAATATTCAGGCTGGTACTGAAGCATGTGCTTGAATTCCACTGAAATCCATGGGATGTTACCACATGTTTAAAATTAAACGTGTGCTTAAGTACTGTTCTGCATAGGGAGAGTGATATATGCACATAGTTAAGTAGTTTCCTGAATAGTCTCAGGAGGAGGGAAAGAATTCCAGACAACAAAATGGTCAGTCGGAGGAAATTCCTAAAGGGCGTATAGTAAACACAAACGAGACACATGGGAAAAAACAGAGAAATGCCAAGTATATGCAAACACAGGGTTATCACAGTGATAATGGCTTGAATAAAAAGAAAAGGAGTACTTGTGGCACCTTAGAGACTAACACATTTATTTGAGCATAAGCTTTCGTGAGCTACAGCTCACTTCATCGGATGCAAATACAGACTAACACGGCTGCTACTCTGAAATGGCTTGAATGAAATGCAAGGGAAAATGAAAACCATCGGGAGATAAAGACTGAACCTTGCAGCTGTTCAGGAGACAACTATGAGTTATAAATCAGGAAGTGGGGGAGTACGGTTATAGATAAGGGAGAGTCTGAGTCACAGCATGGATTCCAGAAGACCCACGGATGAGGGAAATATGTTTCCTTGGACATTGTTTGAAGACACACACACAAAAAAAAAGTAAGTGTGTCAGCAGCTGAATTCACCATGGGCAGAACAAGATGAAAAGATGGTAGTGGAAAGCAACAAAGGGTTATGCAGACTGGTTTTGGTAAAGAAATTGGTGATCTCCTTCCAGTTCCTACTGAACAGGCAAACTGATTTTTTTCACCCAATAAAGAAATTAAGAGATACTGCATATCATTTGAATAGAATAAAGGTAACATCCCACTTTTTCCAAAAACATGCTGAAAATATTTTTAAACCAACAAAATCAACTGGGCTTTCAGGAATACAAAAAAAGAAGTGCAGGGTAGCAATTTAGTAATCCCAGATAAAACCAATTTTAAGAATCATTAGCTGCTGCATAGGGGGGACGTTAAACTTTCAGCATTGTATATCAGACACCTGTTAATACAAGTTTGCAAAGATAGAGCCAGCTTCTGCTGTCAGTTAATGCCAGTGTAAATCCACTGAGCATCAATGGAGTTACATCATATCTAGCCCACCTTTTTCAGATGAGTAGCATCAGTGAAGTCCCACTGCAGTCTTCATTAAAGCAACCTTTCTAATGGGAGTTTTGCCTGAACAAGGATCGCAGGAGCCATGGATTCCCAGAACTTAATCAAAGCATTAATTCTGGGGGGGGGGAAGGGAAAAATCGTCATATTAAAATCTGTAATCCAAATAAATTAAAAGATCATTCAAAAATTACAGACTGGTGTGTAGCCTGACTAAATTGTGGCAGTCTAGTCTAAAAATTGCAAGTCATTAATAATTAGTATTACAGAACCTATTACAACCTAGATTGGGGGGAAATGGACTAAGGCTAGTATTATTCAGTTAGATCTAATTCCATTTGCTATGTATAATACTTTATTTTAAATTTAATCAATAAAACAATCATGGTAGGATCAGTCTAAAATGTCAGTTAATCTGTATATAGTGCAAATAGCACATGTAATAATTAATCATATGTGGTGGCTCTGCTGATTGACAGAAGTGCTGCAAGACTCACAATGGTTAATTAGATTTCTTTATGCATTGTACAGCAGTGTTACAGAGTTATGTATAAATAACATTATAAGTACCCATGACATTCATATAATGAGACTGTAAAACCCTGTTGCTTAAATGTACGTGTTCTCACCTTTGTATGCTTTGAGTGCATCTTCACTAAGAAAAAAGTTGTGTTCTTCAGTTAACTAACATGAGGTAAAATCCAAGACAAGACAAGACAGTTTGTACTTTTCACACTTGTTAGCAGATCAAGTTTAAGGGCATGTCTACACTTTCCATTTAAAGCAGAAAAAGTCCTTTTCTTTGAGCAAAAACCATGGGAGCGTCTACACTTGCCAATGACTTAGACTTCAACCTGACTAGCTAACTGATGTAAAAACTACAAACTGCCTTGTCTTCCCTTGGATTTTACTTTGTGTTATAGTTAACTTGAGTTAAGAACACATCTTTTTCCTCTTGTAAAGACAGCCATGGGGTGAGATTATCTGGTCTGCTGCACTTATGCAGTGATTTACAGCAGTGCAAATGTACAGCTTGTCTACACTTGAAAGTTAATTTGGATGAAAATGGGGTGTAAAATAGAAGCACAATAGGTATTCCTGATAAACTCTGTGTGTGGATGCTTTTATTCTGGAACAAGAATGGGTTGTTCCTGTTTATGTTAACCCACTTTCAAAGAATAGCTATAGCAATCCCAGAATAACTCCAGGTGTAGACAAGCCTTTAGTATGAAGTAGGTGGAAAACACTGCTATATTGGAATGGTGGCATTTTATACCTACTTTGCACAGCTGTGCATGACTAAATGAGGTACAGGGCAATGGAGAAGCTAATTCCAAATTTTCTCTAATGAAGTAATAGTTGCCCAATCTGTGCAAAAAAAGGTTTATAAGAAAATATTGTGGATTTACGTAATACACAAACTGATGGGGAATAGGAAGAGGAATGTAGAGAAGGAAAAGGAAGCTACAGAGAGATATGGGGGTAGGGGAAGAGATGCAAAGCTTCTTCCAGCAATGGTCCAGATCCTCAGCTGGTTTCAATCAACAAAGTCACAGCTACACTGCAGCTGATTAAGAACTTGACCAGTGGAGGATAATGGTGTTATGCCAATTTACACCAGCTGAGGACCAAGTTTAGGTCCTGATCCAGTGTCTGTTTAAGTCAATGGCAAGACTCATTGATTTCAGATGGTGCTGGATAGGGGCCTTTTTCCTCCCAAAGTCCACACACTTCTCTTTTCTTCCACTGTGAGATAGTAGGTTCGTTGTTACTCACCTGAAAAAGGTGGGCTCGATCTGATGCAACTTCACTGATGTGCAGTGGTGTTAGTCTACAGAGATAGGGCCAGATTCTGCGGTCAGTTACGCCAGTGTAAATGCAGACTAACACATACTTGTTAATACCATGCTGAAGATTTAATGTAGCTCTAGGTACTATGCAATAGCTAATTGCTTTTAAAATTGGTTTTACTGGGGGATTACTAAATTGCTATCCTGCATCTCATTTTTTGTATTCCTGAAACCCAAAGTGATTTTTTTCTTCTTGTGTTTTTTGGGGGAAAAAATGTTATTGCATATCATTTAATAGAATAAACGCAGGTCCTACTTTCTCTAGTGTGTGAAAAAAAATGAATTTGCACACAATATTTCTTATCACAGTTAGTACTTATTACTCAAAACATATCCTGCAAAATGTTCTCTTGCATTGGGCAAAAGTCCTGCTTGCCAGAGGCTTTTCTAAATAGTCCATTTGCTTTCCATGAATAGTTGCATTTAAAGTCATCAGGATTTGGCCTGAAACATAAACACCCTTTTTATTTTTAATGGAAAAGGCAGCATATCAAATCTTGAGATAAGAAGGTATAATATCTGTGGGGATTTAGGGGGCAAATTTAAATTGAGCCCAAATGATAAAGCAGTCACTACACACAAAAAATTAGTTAGCCCTCAATTCAGCAAGGTATGTGTCCAGTTTAAACCACATGATTAGTCCTCTTAACTTCAGTAAACTGATCAGTTGGGTACATCCTTAACTCAGATTAAAAACTTTGATCTTGGGACCATTTTTCTTCTGTTTGGACAGCCCCTAGCACAACAGGGTGCAGGTCCATGACGGAGACTCCTAAGTTCCACTGCAAGGCAATTAACTCTCCAACAGCAGGCTCAAATCAGGTAATCAGAGTAATTGTTACAGTCACAGATTCAAAACCAAGAAAGGACCACTGTGATCATCTAGTCTGACCTCCTGCCCAATGTAGGCACACAGCATGTCTCTGAATGCATTCCTGCTTCAAGTACAATGGTTGAATTAGAGTTCATCATTCAGAAAAAAAAATATCCAACCTTTATTTTAAAATATCAAACCATGTTGAATCACCACAGCCCTTAGTAAGTTGTACCAATGGTTAATTATCCTCACTTAAAACACTGCGCCTTATTTCTAGTCTGAATTTGCCTCGTTTCAACTTCCAATCATTCGGTCTTGTCATACCTTTTGTCTACTAGATTGAGGAGCCCTCTACTACCACATTTCTGTTCCATATGTAGGTATGTATGTGTAACCAAGCTGCAGGTAAATGTTACACCCACACAAAAAGGGGAAGAAAAATCTCAACCCACTTGAAAATGTTTACCCCAATAGGTCTTCTTTTAGCCTGCTCTTGCTTCCATTGGGCTTTTTAATGATCTTGTGGATACCTACATGGGGTGATAAGAGCAGGGGAGACAAAGAGAAAGCACTCCCAAACCATGCTACAAGATTAAGACTGTATTTAAAAAAATAAATAAATAAAGGCCCTGATCCTGCAAACACTTGTGCATGTGCTTAACTTTGCTATTACAAGTAATCCCATGGATTTCAGCAGGACTACTCTGAGTAATAGTTAAGCATATCCATAAGAGTTTTCAGGATCAGGCCCTAAGCTGCCAAATCCTACCCTGATGTACATTCTATGCAAACTCACTGATTTTAACAGTGTTGAAAAAGAGCAAAGCTTTTATTCAGCAGAGCGCATAGACACAAGCTTAACTTTGTCTCCAGTGGGACCTAAGCATAGGCTATGGTGATGGATTTAAGCACATGCCTAAGAGCACTCTTTGTTGAATCAGGGCCTAAACAGGGGCAGAATTTAGTCCTTGGATCTCAGTGAATTCACAACAAATAGTTTAGCACACCATTTATTTATATATTAAATAGAGCTGAAGATTTCACAGCTGGTAAAATTATTTATGAAAATTATAAATGGAATGTGCAGTGTTTCAAACACCTTCTTAGTTGTGTTTGACTCTGCAAAACATGGCTGAATTTTTAGACCCTATAGGTGAACGAATGATATTAAATGTGATTTTTGTCAGTGATTCTAGGTACATGGACAGAAATCAAGCATTTGGGGCAAGTGATGCAGGTTATGATCAATTCATGAAGGAGTTAAAACAATCAACAGGAGTACTTGGAAACAACAGAAAGTTGTGATCCATCACTTAGCTGTAGGTTTATGTGACATTTAAAACAACTGTGTACATTTTGAGATAGTTGACTGACATCTTTATGTCTTTGTTATCAAAGCTTCCATCTTACAACCCCCTTTAGTCCCAGGTATTGTTAACATTTGAGGGTTACGGTTTTTAAGTGGTACAATGTGCAGAGAAGAGCTAAGTTTTGATTCCTTCAAGGTATTTGAAACCAACACTAAATGACGTTTATAAAGATTTCTAAAAGTAACAGCTGAACTTTCTGCCGGAAGGTTTTGTTCTCACACTTTCAGTTGTGCTAGATACCAACTCCACACTCTTTTTCTAGAAAGATACATCATTGAAGTTTCACTGGTCCTGTAATTCTACTGATAACACTTACTGACTGTCTGGCACAAACTTCTTTTTTTGAGTAACAGCAATTCTTAGCAGTTAAGTAGTGCTTCATGTCTTCAGAGAACTTTGCAAACATTTACTGATTTAGTCTTCTGTCCCCATAAGAAGCAATTAGCTAAGTATTATCCCCATTTTGCAGAGGAAATCTAAGAGAAAAAGGGCCAGGGCCCATTTAAAACCCAAGCCTCCACTTTAAGTAACTCAGTGCTTGGGAAGCATGTAGGAGAAAGAAGGAGAGGAATCTTCTCTCAGCTGTTGTGTGGGAGAGGAGATTCTGTGCTCCTTTGTAATTGTAAGGTTGGGTTGGGATTTAGCTGGGGAAAGGAAGAATGGATCTAAGTACTCCAACAGCCACAAACAACCATGTTGCCTCTATACCAT
The DNA here is from genome assembly GCF_965152275.1 of Natator depressus. Lineage (NCBI taxonomy): Eukaryota > Metazoa > Chordata > Testudines > Cheloniidae > Natator > Natator depressus. The sequence goes on from NC_134247.1 coordinate 12,066,307, forward strand.
GAGTGGTACAAGATACTAAACTGCCGGTCATTTCCTGGGCCCTGATCCAGCAGAACACTTGTGAACACACTTAATGTTAAGTACGTGAGTAATTCCACTGACTTTAATGAACTTGAAGCATATGTAATTCCAACAGGTGTATAAGTGCTCTGCTGGATAGGGACCCTGTTCTACTGAAGTCAAAAGGCATAATTTCCATTGATTCAATGGTAGCAGGTTCAGGTCCCTGATCAGCACTCTATGGACTTTTTGCATGAGAAGAGTTGAAGGAAACATTTTCTAAATGCTGAGAACAAGCTCCTTAATCACAGCTAGGTTCGGATTCAGTTTCTATGGGCTGACTTTGCCTAAATAACTGTATGAGCGAAGGATCTGCCTGCCTAAGTCACTATGGTTAAAGAAAGCCTCGAGTGCAAAATGTTTAAAAAAAAAAAAACTGAAGAAAACCAGGAATGATGCTATTCAGCAAACCAATTTCCTTCTTTTTAAATTATATTAATCACTTCAGAAAAATGGCAATAAATTCCCTAGAGAAGATGAGAGAATGTTTCATTTCAGTATTATCAAATCAATTTTACATTGTCTTTATCATCCTAAAAAAATAGAAATAGAAAGCATAAAAGAGATTGTCCTTTGCCCTACTGGTGCACATAGGAAAGTTGGAGGGCACGAGCACCTCTTTCTCCTAGATTGGCCAGGTATCTGGCAGGTCCCAGCAGAGAACTGGCAATGGCAACCTCTGAAGCAGTTACTCTCCCTATATACATGGGCATGCAGGTGTCAGGAATGGACAGACCTGGCGTCCACTCCTCACCCCAACCAATGCACAGACAGTACACCATAGCCAGGACACAGGGGGGAGTAACCTGCTACTGGATACATGACCTCTCCCCTGGAGCATGGGATTACATCGCAGAGAAGTGTCAATCACAATGCTCACCCTGATCTGAAATTTAGTATATAGTCCCTAACAATCACATATGCATAATAGTAATTTCTATATCAGATTAATATTACTCTAACTGCCACAGGAAGCTATGTTAAATAGTCACCAGGTGACAACTGACAGTCAAACTGTAATAAGGAATCAGTTAGATCTCCATCAGAACCATTTTAAAGATTAGCAGCATGATCTCCTCTGCTTTCAAATATGAGATGTTAAGAAATCATTGCACTCAAAATAGTATATTGCTTTTGATCTTTAATTAATTAATTGATCTTTAATTTCCCCATCTTGGAAGGGGAAAGGATGGAGGCAGAAAAAAACAAGAGCAGCAAGTTCTGTTTTGAGTAAAAGCAGTTTCTTGGAAATGGCCGGATCCTGGGATGCAATAGGGCAGCTTCATGCCTCTCTTCATGCACAAAGTTGCTGTGAATGTAGCTAAAGCGAGGATACCTGGGTGAGTCAGAAGTGCTGAGGCATCTCCTAGACAATCCCATTCCCCATAGCTGGCGCCGGTGTGCGGCGAGAGGAAAGAAGGCATGGAAGAATCATCAGCATGCCCCATCGATCTCTGGTAGCTGAAATGTCTCCTTCCAGTCATTGGCAGCTGGTGTAACTTAGAGCAGCCCTCAGGGTGCTCTAAATTGCACAAGAGGATCAGCTTTGTCTGGACTCTTGATCACAGGAATGGAAAAGTTTCATAAAGCCCTCTTTGTATCCCTTCTCCTTACCCCAAGCACACTTCAACTCTAGCTCAGGCCATAATATTTCAATTTTTCTTTTTACAGGAAAATTGTTGGATACATTTCCTATCTCACAGAGATGTAAATCCAAATTTATCTGGACACTGATACTAACGGCAAACCAGTTTTCCCTCTCCATATGTCCTATTCAGTAAGGCCTCCTCCCACAGTCTGTAAGCAGCCAAAACTCCATCCAAGTCAGAGTTTTCCCTGCATAGGGACTGCAGAACAATGAAATGCTTTAAATACATTTTGACTCTCTAATATCTCGCTTCTGGAAACATCTAAATGACACTAGTTTACTTCTGTCTTTTTGAATTTAAGGAATGTTATTTCACAGACCAATAAATAATGTTCAGACATCAAATTTGTCTTCAGACATGAAAGAGTAAATTGGACTGACAATATGTCTTTACAATAGTAACTTGCAGACTAACTCACAGGGAAAACAAAAACAACATTGATTGATTGACAACTGCTAAGCTAATCAGCTTCCTTGTTCCCTTAATTCGAGCAATGTTTTAACTTGTAAATAAATTGCATTATTGTTTACCAGTAAAATATAAATTCCATCTCAGTTTTGATAAAGACCACCAACAGAGGAAGAGAATTGTCTTAATGTACTTTGTACTGACGGATTCTTAGAAGCTGCTTTTTTTATGATGTTGATTTTTTTTTAAATCAGTTATTCTCAGAAAACTGAATGGCCCATATTTACAGCCATTCAGCATTACAGAACCAAACTCCAGTGGAGCTGTGCCATTTATGCCAGGAGCCAATGTGGCGGAAATGACTTCAAAACCAGCCTTTAAGGCTCAGTAGCGGTCAGCGGAGTTGTAGCAGGGTAAATAAGGGCAGATTGTGGCCCGGAACGCGTTTATCTAGATGAAATGACAACATATCCCATTTCTTTTGTCCTTCCTTGAAATCACAGAAGAGGCAACTCCCCATTTTCCTGTATATTGTCATAAATCTGCTTAAGGAATAAAATGTAGTTATCATTGTATGTCAAATTATTTCCTTCTGGTTAGGCCACTGTGAATTAAAGCATAAAAGGTGTGCAAGGAAGGAAAACAGTTTTACGATCACATTCCACACAAAAAAAAATGCAGGAGGAAAAATATAAATCAAATCAAACCATATGCAGTAGCCATCTAAATTTTTCCTGTGTTGCTTAAATAAAGCAATTATTTTTCTAAAAAGGTAGAAACTTCATAATGATTTAATTTTCAGCTGGGCCTTACACATCTTCTAGTTTTTAAGAAAAATAAAATTCACTACGCAAACCTTGAAATCATCAATTAGGCCTTGATTTGGCAAAGCTCTTAAGCATGCGCCTAAAATTAAACACATAATCTTACTGCCATCAATTGGATTTAAGCATGTGCTTGCTGCATTGGAGCAGATTTAAGCCCATGGTTAAATGCTTTGCTGATCTGGGGCATTTTCCCTGTCCGTTAATCCAGCAGGGAGCTGAATTAGTGACAGCACATCCTTTCAGCAACAGATTACTTCTGATAATAAAGTCAGGCTAGCCATCCGGAGGAACTCCTCCTCATATTCGCTAACAGATCCTGCAGACCCGTTACTTGAATAGTCCCTTCTCCTGCAAACACTCCCATTAATGTCATCGGGACCAGTCACTGGAGTAAGGACTACTTTGTGAATACAAGTGGGCAGGATAAGGAATTATTTTTAACACCCTCCGTAATCTTACTCCTACCATCCTCTTGGCCCTTCTTTCCCTCCCCACCCTCTGGTCATTTTGCACTGACCTCCTCACTATTCTGTTGTACTAGTACACAAGTCTTCTCCTGTCTATTGCAGAAACAGAAATTGCCACAGTGCATCAGAGGAACATTGATCCATCTAGTCTAGTATGCTGTGTCTGACAGAGGACAGTGCCACCTGTCATCCACAGTTGTACCTGCATGCATCTGTCTCATCTGCTCTTCATCTGAAAATCTCTTGTCAAGCTTATATATTCCTCTTCATGTCTCTCTTTCTCTGCAATTATTTTTATACTTACCTTTGTAGCCCCATTTAACTCAACAATGCAGATTACATGAAAGACACTATAATAAGTAAAATTGTATTGGCCTAACTAGAAAATCCACCCTTGATGCCCTTAATCTATACATGCATACAGTCCCACTCCCATAGCTAGAGTTGGCCGGAAATGGTTTCAACTTTTAGTGGAAAAATCAACCACCTCTATTCATAGCTTACAGTTCAGGTGGCAATGAATGATTACTAAGTAACACATATATTGTGGTAGTACCAAAAGGCCACAAGCTAGGCTGAGACCCTAGGCAGTCTATTAACATATAAATTACAATCCCTGTCCCAATGTGCATGTCCATCATCCATTGCACCATTTTGGACATTTCTGGTTCTGAGAATCATAGAATATTAGGATTGGAAGAGACCTCAGGAAGTCATCTAGTCCAATCCCCTTCTCAAAGCAGGACCATCATCAACTAAATCATCCCAGCCAAGGCTTGTCAAGCCGGGCCTTAAAAACCTCTAAGGATGGAGATTCTACCACCTCCCTAGGGAACCCATTCCAGTGCTTCACCACACTCCCAGTGAAACAGTGTTTCCTAATATCCAACCTAGACCTTCCCCACTGCAACTTGAGACCATTGCTTCTTGTTCTGTCATCTGCCACCACTGAGAACAGCCAAGCTCCATCCTCTTTGGAACCCCGCTTGAGGTAGTTGAAGGCTGCTATAGAATCCCTCCTCACTCTTCTCTTCTGCAGATTAAATAACCCCAGTTCCCTCAGCCTCTCCTCGTAAGTCAGCCTTCTGCAAGAAGTCCTGCTTCCCTGCTAGCATAAAACACTATGCCCCCTGTTTCCCTTCAACTCTTCCCAGCTGGTGATCCAAACAATAAGACAAAATGATGGCTCAGTTGTTGAGCTAAGGGGATAAGGAAACTTCAGGCCATTTCTCCTAGCCAAACAATTAGCTTGATCCTGATGTTCTTACTCAGGGAAAAATTCCTGAATGGATATTTTGCATGAGCATAAGGTGCAGGCTCAGGTCTTTAATATTTGTATTCTAATGTGCCTTAGAAAACACATTGCAACTACTTGATATTCCAACGATAGCAACTCATGTGATTCAATTGGGCAGCAGTGACATTTTCTGTCATGGGATTGTATTCACAAAGGGCAGTGATTTTCTGTGGCAGCTAGGTAGAGGGAAATGGGAGGGAAGATGTTTACTGTGGGGAAAGGGAGAGGGACTGAGGAGAAATGACAACTTGGAAGATCTTTTTGTTTGACCGTTTGCTTATTTGTCATCTGCCCTCTGTGTTTGTCCTTCTTTTATATTATCTAGTAAGTTCTTTAGGGCAGGGAGAGTCTTCCATTTAGTTGGTTTAGTGACTAGTACAGTAGGGGCTCAAAGCTGGTTAGGGATTTGAGGCACTACTGGAATACCACCAACATTTTAAAAAAACCAAACCCATGCAATAAACCAAAAATTTGAGATTCCTTGCCTGGCTGCTTCAGTTAAGAAGAGACAGCTAGAGATGTTCACTCTGCAGGCTATCACTCCAATATAGGGTGGCTTCCCAAATGAGGGACTCTATCCTCCCTGCACGATAGAGAAGTGCTAACATTCCCGTTTTACAGTTGGGAAGCAGAGGCACAGAAAGATGAAAAGACTCGCCTGAGCTCACACAGGAAGCGTGTGGCAGAGGCAAGAACTGAATCCAGCCCTACCACATCCAAAGCCTTAACACAAGTGAATAGAAGTAGCCAATGCCTTGTTTTTGAGGGGAGTCAACGAGTGACAGTAGAGAAGAAGGATAGTGCAGTGGTCAGGGCACAAGCCTATGAAATGGGAGACCTGGATTCAAGTCCCTGCTGTTCTATAGGCTTCCTGTATGACTTTGGGCAAGTCACTTAGCCACTCTGGGGCTCAGTTCCCCAATCTTTAAAAGGGGCCTTGGCTTGAGGTGGTAGGGAGTCTAAGTACCAAGCCAAGAAACTGGCTGTGCTAGACTGTCTCTGACTCCTATGCTATGCAAGTTAATGTCCTGTTTAAGGATCTTCTGATAAGTCAACCTATTGTAATCCTTGTGGATCTTCATCTACAGAAAGCTGTGACTTATTTCGGAAAGTCTGACTTTGAACACTGGGGCATGTTCCAAACAATTATTGTGTTCTGAACTTTGATGACATTGTAAGAAATGATCCAGGAAAGCCCAAAAGGAGGTTAACGGCCAAATCTAAAGAAGATGAACATCGATCTGAATGAACCTTCATATTAGAGGACTGTGGAAACACCTCTGAACAAATGTTCATAGCAGAGACGGGAAATGTTTGCTGAGTTTCTCTTAAGGCATTCATAAACATGACCAGCATAGCAAAATAGACAGACAGAATATGGTACTTTCCCTCTACAATTCAACTTGAAGTGATTTTTTCCTGGCAGGGAAAAAAAAAATATTGAAAAACCAAAATTTTAAATAGGATGCAACATTTCCTGGTGTTCTGAAGACAGAACACACACACACACACACCAAAAATATTTTGCAAACTCAGGTTCAAAACCCCATAATAATTCTTATTTGTTCCTGATGTGTCTTCAGCAAAGTAATACTAGAAGGATGAATCTGAAAGGCCTCTGCCTTCTTTAAAAAGGCATGAGCCATATCCAGAGTAATTGTTTTTACTCTGGAAAGAGTCTAGACCAGTTTTTATTCAATGTTTGTGGGTATTACAAACCTCTTAACACATTAAGACATAGCGACACAAACTATTTGTGTTTTCACATGATGCCTCACTTTGCCAGATCCTGGGAATTTTCAAACTGACAAAAAAAGAAAAATAATTTAATTCTTGATTTTTTTTTATATGATACATGTTCAACGTACATCCAGTCTTTGTCAATCACCTTAAAGAGAAAAATGGCCCCTTTTTACACAGCTGCACCACTTCCTGAAAATCCACTACTAAGGGACTGGAATTCCTTTAAACCCACTTATGACTCTCTAATGACGTGAGCAAGATACATCCCCATGCATCCACACAGAGCAGTTTTTAAAGAACAGATGTTGGCAACTAACTTTTTGGTGTATACGGCTCATAGTTTTAACATCAGCAAAGGCTGCTGCAATCTTAGGAACAGTAACACTCCCATAAGAACTAGCAAAATGAATGCAAACAATAAAATTGACTCCTAGACACCTGATTAATTCCTTCTAATGTTTCCGATTTGTCCAATCTATGTCTTTTTGAGCAAAGAATCCAGAGAACTGCACACAGTAAGCCAGCTTTATCGCTATTGAACGCAGACATAGTGATTCTGAATTGATCAGTCCTGTCCATGCAAATAACCACCTGTCTGAGGTTTGAAAGCTCTTACCCAAAGACTCCCCACTATCTCAGTCTGCTATCGAGACATGCTCAGTTTGCTTCTAAAAGGCGAGCAAAGATCCATTTAACAACGACAGCCTATGCTTGGAGCTTTATTTATAACCCCCAACCCTATACTCAATCCATTATGCATGGCGCCTCATCTGAAATATTTGCAATATCACCTCTGCACACCTGCCCCAATTTAGGATTTCTAACTCAATGCTGCCCGTCTCTTCTCTGTCCCTCGCCCTTTGTATGATCAATTATTGCTATATAAGTATCCTCAGCTGGAGCATTTGCAATATCACCTCTGCGCACCTGCCCTGAGCTGGGATTTTCTGTTTATCACCCAAAGCCCACTTCCTTCCCTCACCCTATGATCAATCCATCGTGCGTGCATCAAAGGTAGGCGGAAGCCGAATGCAATATCACTCCTGCACACCTGCCCTTCGTTTGCCGCTTCATCTATAACCCAAACAGCGCCTCATGCATCCTCGGTCTCCCGGAATCTGTTAAATTACTCCCCCCCGCCCCCGGCCGGCTTTTTAACCTTGCCGCCATTTCCCGCCCTACCCCTCCCCAATAAAACAACACGGTGACCCTGTTACTCGTGTATTTATTTATTTGGCAACACCAACTAGTACATATTTTAAAAATAAAGTGGGAAGAAGCTTTCGGACTGTGCCGTACGCAGAGCCGAGGTTACAGCAGTAGTGATGATCTCCTCCTGCCTTTCTCCACCCTCCCCTGTCTGGTCGTGGCCCCCCCCAGGCAGCTGAGCTATTCCAGCCCTAGCTGCTAACCTGGGGCGGCCTCTTTCGCAGCTCCGGCCGCTTTCTCGCGCGCCGCCTACCCGGCGGAACGCTGCCTGCCGCGCCCGCCGGCTCGCGCCTGTGCGCGCGCTTGTGCCTCGCCAAGCTCCTGTGAGCTCGGCCGAGAGCGGCGCAGGCGGGGAGCATCCTGCAGCCCAAAGCAAAAAGGTTCCCCTCCGTGAGAAGGCGTCCCAGCCCTCGGAACAGCGCTGTAAGCTTTCCATAGGCGTCTGGGGGGCTGTAGCAAGCTGCTTGCCCTCTTTTATGGTGGGGACTGCAGGCAGGAGTTCCCCATCCCGCATGAGCTGAGGGGGGGGGGGGGGAAAGGACGGACGTTTTTGCGGGGGTAAGTAAATGGCTGCATTAAAATAGTGTGTGTTTGTTTAAGGGAGGGGGAGGGTCAATTGCGTAGAAGTAATGTGGGTTCAGGAAAGCAATTATCTACCCGCTGCAGTACGACTACTTTTTGCTAACTCCTGGCCGTATTCGCACCCCAACTTGTGCAAACTTGCTTGTTTTTGTTTTAAATAAGTTTTAAAATACAGTCGCATATTTCCCTCTGCACGTTTGCACCCCATCAACCTAACCTCATTGCGCTCAGCTGCACCCCACCGCTGCCTGCCCTTTCTTGGGTGCTTTGGAGGTGCTTTCTTGGGCGCTTGGTGCTTTGGAGGCTTCATTAACCTGAGCAAACTGGTAGATGCAAATCAGAGATTGGAGGCGAACCCCACCGGTCTGTTGTTTCTGCCCCCGACGTGATTCCCCCTCTAACTTGGAAACAGGGCGAGGGGAAATCCGTAGACGTGGGAAGAACGACCCCTGCAGTTGCATTGCGGAAAATCTCGATTTGCTAGAAGGGGAATTACGGGAGCCAAAGCGTTTTGGAAGGAGAAGCGGGCTATGATGTTGTGTTCTCTAGTCCGTGTTATGTACGTGAAATAACACGCATGGGGGGGGGGGTCTCATGCGTAGCAACGTGTATTAATCTCCTTCTGATCACTTTGTAGAAGCAGGAGAGGAAACCCACCTTCCTCCCCCGGCATGGGGCTTTGTGGCGTTGCCCCGGTGAGTCGTGCAGAGTTTGGGGGTAACTTGCAGCTGGCTGCCCTGGAATAGAGACTCTCCGGACCGGATCAGCTGGCGTTTGTTGTCTATGTCTTGTTGGGAGATCTGGTGGATTTTTGTCTCACTCCTGGAGGAAGAGCCCAGGGCTGGCGGTTACCTTCTTCTTGGTCTTTTTTGGAGGGCGAAGGAGGGGAAGGGATCTCGCTTGAGCCGTGCAGAGAGAGAGCTCGGACATGTGTTGTCAGCACATCTGGGGAATACAGTCTGGAAGTCCGAAAGGAGATTTGCTGGGATCCTTCAAACTGCAATATTGATCTTTGTTATTTCTTTTCGCCGAGGGATGCACTTGGCATGAGAATCGGAGGATGGAAATTGTTTGGGAGGTGCTTTTTCTTCTGCAAGCCAATTTCATCGTCTGCATTTCAGGTACGCAGCGAACATGTGGGGTGAAATACCAGGCGTTGTATTCGGGTTTCACCGTCCGTAGATGTGCGAGAAATACAATAAAAAATAGCAGCGCTAATCGTGGCTAAATTAGTTTGAGAGATTTGTTAGGTGCCTTTTGCCCCACTCTTTACTCTGATAGCAGTGCATTAATTACGGTGCATTAGTTGCAATAATTAATTGCAGTGTTTGGTAGCACGCTGGTAGTCATTCCTAACACACAGTGATTGCAATAATTAATTGCTACATTGCAGTAATCCCAGCATGTCGTGGCTTTTACAGAGCTAAAACTCGGTTGATCTGGGGGTTTTAAAAGGATTGCAGTTCACTGGCACAGTTTTCGTGTTCTGGTGTGCTACGTTTTTTAGGGGTTGCAAAAGAAGGAATAGTAGTGAGCAGTGTATTTAATAAAGGTTTACAGCGTGTGTGTGTTTGTGTGTGCTGTAAAAGGATTTTAAAAAATCTCCAACAGTATGGCTGGGAATCCTGTTTCAGACGCTTTAGTTTCAAGGTTGCAAAGATCTCTACTATTCTGCAGAAGTCAGGTAATTTCGGTTGTCACCAGAGCCTGTCCAATTAATGAATAGGCATGGCAGGGGATCTAGTGTTAAGGATTAGAGCAATTTATTCTTGGGGAAAACAGGCTTTTCTACTTCAGAAGCCCTGGTTAGCTCGTTAATTTGTCAGGTCAGTCATGCTGGAATAATTATATTGCAGGAGCAACTGTGGGGGAGCCAGCCAGTTTTCTAGTTTGGGATGGAACCAGGGGGATCCAAGCTGCCTGATCTGCTTCTCTTCCCTGCAGGCTGCCTCTACCCTGGAGTCATTGCATAAGCCTGTGAATGGGAACTCTGACAGCATCGGCTATTCCATTGCAGGGAGGGAGATCCTGCTGGGCCTCAGTGCAGAGCCAGGAGCGCTTAGCAAAACTTGTAGCTCCTCAGCGACCATCAGCATCTGTACCAACTGGCACTCCTTGCACCAGTCCCTGGTCTAATCCAGCTTCTCAACTGCTGGATTGACATCACCTGCACTAACCTCCTCCCCTCCCCACATTGGCAAGATCTACTTTATTTTGCATGATCTGCACCTGCCTCACCTCTCATATTGCCCCTGGACTGGTAGTGCCTGCGTCAGCCCCCTGAGTAATCCAACCCCCTTTCCCTGCATTGGTACTGCCGGCATTCAGATTGGCACCCTCTGCATCTGGGTGATATGTCCTCTCATACTGGCAGCATCTCGGGTTGCCTTTGTGCTAATCCACTCTCATATGTGCCACCTGGGTAATCCACCTTCTCACTCCTTAGAATGGCATGACCCCCCACGCCCCCTCTGCCTCTTTCATCCCAGCCTCACACTTTGCTGTCTAACCCAGTGTGATTCGCCAGCTGTCTAGCACTTTTCAAATCAGACGTCCTCTTTTAAAATAACAGCAGTGGAATCAAGAACTCTGTGGTGTGAGCATGGGAAAGAGGAATATTCTTGTCACTTTGAAGATTAACATCTTGAGATGGTCACAGGATAGTATCCCCTGATCTCCTCAGTGCCACCTGCTGCCACCCAAATCAAAACCCTGCTTCTGAAACGGAGTGGGATAAGTCCTGCAGGGGCTCTCTTGGCTCTCCATCTCCCTCTAGCACTGAGAACAGTCTGATATCCATCCTTTATTTTTTAAGGAATACAGTGAACTACAGGCTGCTTTTTGCTGTGTGCCCTCAGATAGTTTGCTTTAACCTCATACAGGATGTTTACATACCTTTTAGCCTTCAGTTCCATATATTTCCCCCCCCCCCCCCCAGGAATCCTCCTTTTTCATGGATTCTTAGTACTTGTCATCTCAGAAAGAGGGATTAAGATCTGCAGATATCTGCTTGGCACTAATGCTTCATTCCCCCCCCCCCCCCAGCTGCCCTTTTTTGCACTATGCTCTGTGGCATATTAGGGAAACATATACAGTGATCATTTGATAATGCTTGAGGTTCAAGAAGGAAACTAACGGAGGAAAATGCTCTAGAAATACATTTCTTGCAAATTAAAAAAGTTAAATTATTTTTAAATTAACTATAGCATTTTTTCTTTGTCAATTATTTTAGTGATGGAGTATAAGACTACTTTTTCTGTTGGTGCTGTATACAGCACCATCTTTCACTTGCACTTATTGAGGGCCTGATTCAAAGTCCATTTAAGTCTGTGTGAGTCTTTCCATTAACTTCAATGAGTGTTGGATTGGTCCCTGTTTAACATAGTCCATACGTCACCAGAGGCTACAATTCAAAATGACATTGTTGGTTATCAGCTCAATATGGAAAGCTAGGTTTCCTTACCCCATCTGTTGACTGGTTATATTAATAAACATAATAAAAATGTTTGGCTAGAAATATATGAAACATTATTTCAGGCAGTCTTTTGTATGTATATCAAAATATAAATTGTACTGAATATAGCTTCTTACTCAGTTATGCACTTCTATTTCATGTATAACATGAAGATTGCAGTCTTAACACATGCTTGCCACTTTCTGATGTCATAACCTCCTCCCTCCCATGTGACAGCTTGTGTAGATTGGGAAAGGAAGACTAATAGAAAAGATAATTTATATCTCAAATACTATGACAGGCAGCTATAATTTTGGTAGCATGTTAGTGATGTTCCCGATAAGGAAGCAGAGTTTCGTTTACTAAAAGAAGTACTGATACATTTTTTAAAAGAATGAATTCTTATTGCATCAGTCACCTTCCACCTGATGTTCCTCTTTCATCAGTTAACTATCTGTGCCTCAATTAATGATCTGTTGGATTGGTCTGGGAGGAATGGGACTGGAATGCAGAAGTAAAACAATTGTGTTTTTATATACATTTGATTTAGTGACATTTATTTCAAAACAAGTATTTTTGTTTGTATATTTGTTTGCACATGTTCTTAAGCTAGATATCTTTATTTTCTATGAACACTGAATTAGGATTTTTGCTGCTTGAAGATCTTTAAAAAGAGAACTGAGCTTTGATTGCATGAATGATAAATAAGAACAGGCTTAATGGAACAAGAAAATCATTTTAACTCTATAGAAGGGAATGAAAACCCTCTTTAAAAAAATACACTGATGCATTTCTAATGCTTTTGTAAATAGTGTCTGTGTCTGATTCAGAGAGAGATTCATGTCCTTTAATGATGCTATAGCATGGCATTGACAGAGTGTTGTGCCAATGGAGATGTCGTCCTTTAGACAGGATGTTAAAATAAGATCCCTTCTGGCTGCTATTTCAGGGGAGTTGCAGATAATCCTGACACTGAGTAAAAGGCAAGGGGATTATGGTCTCTGCTATCACGGCCAAAATTTCTTTCCTGTGTAATACCACCATAGATTAATTAACTGCAATGTTCACAGCTATGGGTGGGATGTTGCTGCTCACATAATGGCTGCCACATTTGCTTCTACAGTCACTTACATAAACCTTGTGTAATGTTCTCATGATCTTAGACATTTGTCCACCAAGTGTGATAGAAGATGCTCTTTTCAAACCTTTGCAGTATGTTACATGTAAAAAAAAAAGTTTTCCTGTGCATTCATATTCAGGTTTCTGCTTAAACAAGTCCTCTTTGGATCCATTCAATAGAAAAGTTCGTGGAACTTGGATACTCAGGTTCTTTGTGGCATACAGTAATTGTGATACAGTACCACATAATGTCCTTGGTCAATAAGAAGCTCATATAAATGAAATGCGTGCAGTCCCCCAGAACTCTTATCTGAGAATAGTCTCATCCTTGCTAGGAGTTGGCTGTTGTCCAGACACGTATGGCCCCTTACCTTTGCACCAATTCAGCAGGCAGCTAAGGCTTCCCACATGGAGGAATTCCTTGGTAGTCTAAAACTGTTATAGCCTCCCTTGGTATTGAGGGTGTGGCTGGAGGTGAGAGAGGGTGTGTTGGAGCACTGCTGCATGACATCTGATCTTTAACTGGTGTTATGGTCTCTTGGGGGCGGTTACCAGCTGGCATAATGCAGAATAGCTCTTAAGGTGCTCTGAATTGTGCTGGGGGTTGAATTAGCTCCTGGATGGCCCCAGGATTTGGGAAGCACAAAGAGAACACAAAGCCTCCTTGGCTCACCCCCTTTCCAGGCCTATATATGAGCACCTAAAATTGTAGGGCCTGACACTGCTGTCCCACCCCAGTATACTGCAGAAGTAAGTCAGTTGTAGTCAGTGGAATTTCAATGTTGTAGAAGTGAGAGAGGCGAGAGTTCCGTTTATTAGTTGCTATTGCTGTGCTGTACATCAGTAGTTCAGGACCAAAAACTATGGAAATTTAATTACTCAGATATTTCTACAAAAGTGGTTTTTTCTCATGATTTTGGTGAAGGCAGAAGGCTACTGATAAGTAAACAGTGTAAGGTTCCAGGGGAAAGAACTATGCATACATGGGAGTACATGCAACTGATGTGCCATCATTAGACATAATGATATATGGGAATATACAGCCACTAGTTTGGTATGTTAAATGGCTTAGAGCTTCTGGCATCCTGTGTATGATGGCCTCTTGGGTCCCAGTCCTGTAAACTAAAGTGTGTGGGCAGGCCCTTAGCCTTGCAGGGAGTCCATTGAAGTTAGTCGGAAATCTGCATTGACTTGAGGCCTTCAGTTCGTATCAGACCGAAGGATTGAGGCCAGATGTTTGCAGGGATTAGAAAGGACTTTTGGTTCCTAAGACCTTCAGGTTGGAACTAGTTGTATGATTTGACCGCTCTGCCTCTGGTGCTCTAAATGTTTTGAATGCCTCCTCATGTTGGAAGTACCACAGATGTTTCATCTCTTTCAAAGGGTGTTAAGTTGCTCCTGTTTTTTTAAATGCTACTGAAATGACCTTGTAGTCTGTTATAAATATTTTCATATCCTTTTTATATTTTCAACTATCCTATTTGTTTCATTAGCTTGCCAGCTAGAACACATGACCGGATAGGCGGTAAAACTATGTACTTATTTTTTGCTGCTGTGAGTATATGGGAAAGGGAAGTTTATGAATAATCTTGCAGATGTTATAACAAACTGTTTTCTATCAGACAAATAAACCTAAAGGGGGAGAGCTGTAATCTCTGCTTTTGTTCTCAAACAGCTATGATTAAAATCTGCTGTTCCTAAAGCTATCTTTTGGCCTTGCTATTCAGTCTCATTGTTAATGAAACTGAACTAGACACCAAGCCTGCAAGACAACATTAAAATAATAATCAGTACTTCCCAGTTGGGGGGCCTAAGAGTGATCATAGATGTAGAAGACATTCTTGACTCTAAGATACAGTTGTTTTCAAATTCAACTAATGCTAGTTTCTCTGGTTTTGCTCTTGAGATTCCACAAGCGGTTTGTCATTATATCTTTAGCAAACAACCTAGATGTTAAATCAAGGGTTTAAATGGTGGATGGCTTTGCTTTTACATCATGAATATTCCTTGTACACCAATGAACAAGGAGTACCTGCTTACCATAAAACTAGTGTTTTGAATGCTCCTGTGTGATTGGCAAAGTGTTACTGTACATTACTGCTGCTTAAAGGTTGGAGAACTGATGCTTTTTGTAGCTTAAGCTATGCATCATTGCTGACCTGTTGATGACTAACATTCTTTTGGCAGGAAGTGAACCTCTTTCATGGTGTAAATGGAAATAGCAGGCCACAGTGTTAGTTCTTGTCCAGAAAGGGGGGAAATCTACTGAAAGTCCTTTTTGTTTGTCAGGATCCGAATAATCTAAATAAATTCTTCTCTTTGGATATCACAAATTAAGCCTGCTTGGCATTTTTGTCTTGTAATCAGAGCTGTGCTTCTCTTGGCTTTTTGGATCCCATGCTAATAGGTTTTTAGATGGCCTTGCAATTGCTGTAGTGTCCAGGCCTTACAGTACCTTTGAAACATGACTGCTGATAGAAAAGTTTATATATTTGTTTTATCGTATGCTTGCTACAACCTTGGGCCATGGTCAGAGCTGGGTAAGAGTCATAGTTATGGCGACCCTTTGACATATGGGGATAAATTGATTATCTTGCTCCAATCCCTTTTTTTATTCTATTTATAGTCCATGTTTGGAGGAGTAGAAAGTAGAAGTAAAGGATTTAAATGGACTGTTCAGAGTCATTGTTTCTGTTTTTAGTGTGGTTCTGTTTGCATTGCTTGATGGCATTACAGTGCAAACATAACCATACTAAAAAAAGTGGTTGTCAACAACTGAGAATTCCAGCTAGCAAACAAAAGTCTATTATGGTAGACGAACTGTAATAGTAACAATAAATAGGAAATAAAAAAGGAATGATGTTCCTTATAAATACTGGCAGTGGCATTTTCCAGTGAGATTTACTGTTTAGAAACAACCCAAAGTAAGAGACCATCTAATTCTAATGTAATGACACAGGTAATACCATTCTTGCTGATTTAGCCATCTTGCAGGGATGTTGTGAGATTTAATTAATGATTATGAAGTGGTTTGAGGTCCTCCAGTGGAGTGTGCTAAGGCAGATATTAATTATTATAGGAACTGCTATATCATATTAAACTAGTCAATCTAATCTAGTATCCTGTCTGTGACCTGTGGCCAGTACTGGATGCTTCAGAGACAAGTATAAGTCCCCCACACGTATTAACTGGGCAGTAACATGCCCATGGGGAAAATTTCTTCTTAAATCCAGGTGCTTAATTGTTGACACATCAGTTAGAGGACGCTTGAGGCGATATAGAATAACATTCACACCCACTTTATAAAGCCCTTTGGCACTGCTATAATGATGGAAAGTGGTTTTGGGGTAAATGAGAATCTGGCCCTGATCTGGCAAACTGCTGTGCATGGCAGATCCCTGCGCTGCCTCTAACTTCAGTGAGGCTCCATCTAGTTATAAAGGGGTCCACCAACATAGTCTTGGGGCACTACTGGACTTTGCGCTACTGGTTTAGTATTTGCCTTTTACTCAGCTTGAAAAATGGAAAGAGACGAGCAGTTTATGGTTTCTGTGCTCTAACACAATGGTTCAGTGATAGACTAAGGAGAAAGCTACAAACAAAATTATACCAAGTACCTGTTGTCATTGGGTTCCCCCTTTAAATTCCATACAAAAATCTGTTTATAGAGGTCTTGTAAATCTTTGTTTTTATAATAAAATAAACGTTGAACCTAAATTCCCAAGCAGTATCACTTATTGTAACGTAAATATTTGACAGTAAAATACCATTATAAACTATATACTAGTTTAGTATATAGTTTATACTAGTTTATACTAGTACTAGTTTATACTAGTATAAACTAAAATTATAGTTTTATTTTGCAAATAACTCATTAAAAGATGGTAAACCCTTTTGAGAAATAGAGGATGAAAATAGACATAATAGTGTAATAAATAATGTTCATACCTGTCTGACCCTGCTAGGTGGGGAGCACCCTCAACAATCATTGCCCATCTGCACTTCTTCCATGGGAGTTCAAGGTGATCAGCGCTTTGCAAGAGGTGTCAGCAGATTACATGATCAGCCCTTGGTGTGCAGTATATTTATCCTGATATGAGGTCATGTTGTCAAACTTTTAGAATTGGAGTGGATGAAAAGGTGTGCAGTTATTGGCCCAAAGTGCCCATTAAGCACATGCTTAGTTTCCTCTTTCTTCCTGCAGCATTATTATTCCTTTCCTCTGAAGCCACCTTGTATCAGTAGCTTTTAGGAGCAGTATCTGTCCATGGGGATAGATTGAGCCACCTTATGCGACATCTTCCTCCTTGCAGATTTGCAGGCAATTTCTTGCTGGAGTTACTGCTGACCCTTCCCACTATGAACTTTCACAGTGTCCTGCTCTGCTCCAGCAAACCCCCTCAAAATGAGGGTGTTTGCTCCAGTCATGTGTTGAGAGACTAGGATAGCAGGGCTTCTGTAGCACCTGTCATACCATTGCGGGGGGAGAGGGCTAGGGAGTAGTACAGGATACCTAATGCCCTGGGTGCATGGGTGTATGGACAGCTGTGTGATTTGAAACAGAGGTGGAATGGGCATGCCTTTTGGCAAACCATACGGCCTTCCTGCACTCCCAACAGATTATTTAGGTGGGTAACTGCAGGAATTTCCCCACGTAGAGTCACTCCGTTGGCGAGGTGGCATGAGCTGGCCACTGGAGAGAGCATTGATCTGTGCTTGCTACACGTGGTGGCAAAAGGAAATACATTGTCCTCTGCGCTCTCTGAAGAGCAAGGGTGTGTTTACGCCCACATGTTGAATAGGAAAAATACATTTTATCATAGAGCCACCTGAAAATGAGGTTTGGCGGACAGCGAGTCATTTGTCCTTACGTGAGAGGAAATCCATCTCCTTTGCAGGTGAATTATATTTATTTATTACATGGGAAACTGCAGTTTTCAATTACGGAAGGGAGAAGTGTAGTTGCCAGGAGAAAGAGATTCTGAATGACTGAAGTCTCGAAACATATGAGTCCTAATTCTGCCTTGAATAGGGAAGTCTGAAGAACTCTTTGTGATTTCTACACGAGTTTTGTCTGAGTGAGGACCGTAGGATATGGGTCCATCAACCCAGTGTTATTTTAGGTAAGTTATGAACAAAAGAAGCCTTTTATTAATAAATACTTAGCTCTCGTGTAAACTTTTCTCCTTAGATTTCACAGTACTAAACAAGGAAGGTAAGGATCAGTTTCCCCATCTGCAGAATGGGGGACAATAAGGCCCAAAGGAGTAATGACTTCCCCAAGATCACCCAACAGGGATGTTAAGCGTTAATCCTTAAATGTTGTTAAACTGTTCTCCATTTTCTCTCTCCTCAACTTCTCCCAACGCTTCCATTTATTGGGTTAGCCTCAGGCCCTGATTCTGACTGTGCACAGACATGGCCCTGTTGAATTCAGTGGTTCTTCACACAGGTGCCGGGAGTTGGCCCAGCCACTGTCAGGGTCAGAATTTGGGCCTAAGACCAAACTGATATATTAGCTCTTTAAAACACCCTCATAAAAATGGCTTCGGAGAATTACAGGCCCTAGTCCTTAGTTTTGTATTTCTAATGCCCCAGTGTTGCCCTTTTTTTCTGTGAGTGGAGGGAAGTCTGCACTCAGCAACCGATTGGCAATGGCATGGAATCTGGGAGAGCTTTACCATTGTGGGGTGAAAAGGGGCAAGGCAAGGGTGGAGGTGCAATCTGCAGGGAAAAACAATGCTAGTTACTGCAGACTGACCCTGCAGGAATTTGTGCAGCTTCCTGTTCCACTCTATGAAATAGCCCTCCACCTCCATAGCTAAAGAGCTATTCTGTCAAGAGGACTTGGAAAGCCAAGGGGCCTGGCCTGTGCTGAGGTAAAAAGCCCTCATCTTCTGGTGGATTCCCTGAAATCTTCAGGTTAGCCAACTTAATTTTGGCCTCTGTAGCATGAGGCAAACTGCATGCCCATGGGGGAAGGATTCTAGGGCCACTGCCCTGTGTAGGGACAGCTTATATAGAAGAGCAGAAGGCCCTGAGCTCCTTGGCCTTGCTACTTGCCAAAACACATTACCTTTAAAGCTTTCAGCACTTGAGGCCTTGCAGGGCAGTTTGAATATGTGATCACATTCTCTTCTCTTGCTCTTAGCCTCTGGCCTCTCCATAGGTTTACTGGAGCTTGACTTATTATGCAAGCCTTATTACTCGCTAAATATCATTTGCTTTCTTTTATTTGTGCCTTGTGTTAAACTACAAATTCCAAAGGCTTTTGAGAACCTGGAACAGATCAAATAGAGGATAAATCTAACTCTTACTAGGTTAACCTTCAAATTGGTGCCTGTTTGCTAGAACTCATCCCTTTGTCTTGTGCACCACATAGTTGGGTTAAGCACTCTCATTATATTGGGCTTGGTGAAGGGACAGGCTCTCTCTCTGGTGGTGAGGAGACTAACGAGCTCTTCTGGGCCAGTTCAGCACTGATGAGGCGCACCTGCAAGGCTTGTTCTGCGGGGGCAGAGCGGGGGGAGCTTAAAAAGGGAAAACCTGCAACAGGAATGGTTCGTGAAAAGGAGCAGGACTGCTCCACCTCAGAGACTGCTGACAGCAGACACAGGTCAGCCAAGAGGAAGACCATCGCAGGCCTCACCTGCTCCTGAAGCTGGACAGACCAGCTGCAAAGCAGCACACCCCCAGAGGAGGGGCTGGAGTTAGACCCCACTAGAAGACAATGGACCTATTGATAGACTGAGCCCAAAGGGCCGAATCCAGAAAGACTGCCTGAGACACCGGCCACCTTTTGTCTTTCTTTGTTTTCGCTCTCATTTTCCACTCTCGTAAGGGGATGAGAGGATCTTTCATTTGTCTGATTTACTCCTAGAATCCCACATGTGCTAGGAACTGTGGGGGAGGACACGATAAATGACTAGAAATGGGGTCTGGAGGGGACTCGGGGAAACAGTCCTGAAGGTCGCTCTCACGTTGGGCCTGAATTTCCACTGTCTTGTACCTAGGTGGTATAGTGCCAAGTGGGTATAAAATGCTCCCAGAACAGAAGCAGGTTGCTCTGTTTTGTACAGGTGTGAATGGCTGCACAAGGTGCAAGGTAATGGGGAGTGAGGGCTATTCTCTTCTATCCCAGATCTAGTTCCCATCCCCCTTCCCTTCCTCAGCACCAAAATGTACATTTTGTCTATTACAGCTGAATGGATCTGTCCATTCTGCTGGGTGAAAAGTAATACCTGAGCTTCTCGAAAACCATTTGGAAAAACTCCTGGTCAGAATGCATTATAGAAATCATGAGGGATTATGACTGTCTCTAGGCCGAGGTGGGCAAACTACGGCCCGTGGGCCACATCCAGCCCATGGGACCGTCCTGCCTGGCCCCTGAGCTCTCGGCCGGGGAAGCTAGCCCCTGGCCCCTCCCCCGCCATTCCCCCTCCCCTGCAGTTATGCCGCTGCGCGGGCAGCACGGATTGCGCCCTCCCACCTCCTAGGCTTTCCAATAAGCCTGTCCTGCTGCTCTGAGTGGCATGGTAAGGGGGCGGGGGAGAGGGGTTGGATAAGGGGCAGGAGGTCCCGGGGGGCAGTCAGGGGAAGGTTGGATGGGGCGGAGGTTCGGGGGGGTGAGTGGTCAGGAGACAGGGAGCCGGGGGGGTGGATAGGGGGTGGGGTTCTGGGGGAGCGGTTAGGGGTGGCAGCTCCCGGGAGGGGGCGGTCAGGGGACAAGGAGCAGGGGGGGTTGAATGTGTTGGAGGTTCTGAGAGGGGCAGTCAGGAGGTGGGAGGGAGCAGATAGGGGGTGGGGGCCAGGATGTGGGGGGAGACACAGCCTTCCCTACCCAGCCATCCATACCGTTTTGCAACCCCGATGTGGCCCTCGGGCCAAAAAGTTTGCCCACCCCTGCTATAGGGTATGGAAAACCCCAACAGTAAAGCAGGGCTCATATCACACAAATATAATTGCCGTCATTAGAGCTTGATTCTCTGTTACACCAGTTTATACGGACATCAATTAAGTTGCCCTAATGTAGGGCTGAAGTATCAGAATTGTGAATTAGGCCCATTAATATTTCATTAAATTAGGTTTATCTTGATTTTGATTCTCCTGATTGGTGGAGGCTGTAGCTGGGGAAATCAGGCCCAGATGTATACTCATGTAGGCAGAGCTGCCCAGATGGGGGAAGGGGAGGGAGACAAAAGGGGCAGTTTGCCCCCAGGTGGGCTCACAAAATGATGCTGGGGCACTGTGGGAAGCCTCAAGCTAGCTGGGTGTGGGAAGCGGCACTCGTGTTGAGAGGGAGTGCCAAGCGCGGTCAGCATCCTGGTCCTGCTCCATCTGCTGGAACCAGGGCAG
Source organism: Natator depressus (assembly GCF_965152275.1). Taxonomy (NCBI): domain Eukaryota; kingdom Metazoa; phylum Chordata; order Testudines; family Cheloniidae; genus Natator; species Natator depressus. Next base: position 12,087,477 of record NC_134247.1, read on the forward strand.
CTATTATGGGGACCACTGCAAAGCCTTGAGCCAGCAAGGAGGGGTAATGATTGTGGATGGGGCAAGCTGGGCTGGTCTCCTTGTCTGGTGTGACGGGGCAGGGAGCTGGGGTGCGAGTGAACGGACAGGTTGAGGGGGAGCCTGTGCCACTGCTGCTGGGGCGGGGCAGGGCAGCCCGGTCTGTGTGCTCCTGCCCGCTCCAGGTTGCGATCTCCTTCCCAGGGACTCGGAGAGTGGGTGTGGGACAGAGAGGGGAGCAGGGCTGGATGTGGGATGGAGATGGAAAGACCCTAAAATCCTTTCCCCCTCTGATAGGAAGAGGGAAGGAATGGGATGAGGGGAAGAAGTGTGGGGTCCGTGCACCCATTGAATTGGGAAGCTACATCTGCCCCTGCCCCCGATGTAGATCAAGAGCTATTAAGGTGAAATTCACTCCTGTTGGGGCGGGGGTGAGCATGTACAAAGTTTATGCATCATTTAAAATTCCATTTAAGTCATTATCATTCAGATTTGGTAGTGCTTGACTCCTCCTTTGCACTGGTGTAAATGACAGCAGAATGTACAGAATTATAGAGAATCAGGGCCTAAATTATTCTCTTCCAGTCTTTGTTCCATTAACATTGTACTTGTTGACCAACAGATTCCCTTAGATATTGGTATAATCACAGGATGTTCCATGCACATGAATGTGAATTAATATTCTGCTGTGAAATGCTGATCACCTTGAAGCCTATGGCATTTGGAGTTTTGCCCATTAACTTCATTATGGCCTGGATTTCACCCATGATATCTATATTTCCTAGTAGCCAGTTTGCAGTATATTCATCTAATTTTCCCTCTGAATAACTCTTACTATAATCTTCACACTTTTTAAGGGCAATTTTAATGGGCAGTTTCTCATTGTTTTAATATGTTTTCATTCCTGATGGAAAACAGAGTGATCTATAAAGACTCCACAGACTTCTCCACTCTGCTCAGATCAACCTGAGGGTGCCATGTGGCACTTAGTAATTGCAGACAGAATTTAAGTTACCTGCAAGTACATATTTTTTTATCCTCAGTACCCTTCTGGCACTCTCCTTGCTAGTTGTTAGGAATACATCTTTGCCAGTCTAGACTTCTCATGTAATTGTGCCTTTGCCCTAGAGTCACAGGTATTTAACTTGGTGAAGAATGGGATGCAAAATAGAGTAATAAATAATGTGATTTATTTTTAATAGGTAGCCTTGAGTGAGTATTTTATGCTAGCATCCTAAAAATAGTTATCTTCATCTACCTTTTATTGTGCCTGCACTAACTCCCAGAAACAGAAGAACACTTAAGCATATGCTTAATTCACATTGAGGTTGATGGTGCTTAAGCACATGCTTAAGTGCTGTGCTGGATTGAGGTGTAAGAATAATAAACATAATTATAAATAATATAAATTCTTTTGAAGTGCTCATTCAGGGAAGACACAAGAAGTAATTCTTGCACTCTATTCCATGCTATTAAGGCCTTAGCTGGAGTATTGTGTCCAGTTCTGGGTGCCACATTTCAGGAAAGATGTGGATAAATTGGAGAAAGTCCAGAAGAGAGCAATAAAAATTGAAAAAATTGGCTTTGTTTAAACTGGAGTAGAGAAAACAGAGGGGTGGGGGTTCAACAGTTTTCAAGTACATAAAAGATTGTTACAAGGAGGAGAGTGAAAACTTGTTCTCCTTAACCTCTGAGGATAGGACAAGAAGCAATGGACTTAAATTGCAGCAAGGGCGGTTTAGGTTGGACATTAGGAAAAACTTTCTAACTGTCAGGGTAGTTAAGCACTGGAACAAATTGCCTAGGGAGGTTGTGGGATCTCTGTCATTGGAGGTTTTTAAGAACAAGTTAGACAAACATCTATCAGGAATCGTCTAGTTATTACATAGTCCTACCTTGAGTGCAGGGGGTTGGACTAGATGACCTGTTGAGGTCTCTTCCAGTTCTACACTTCTATGATTTGATGTGAGAAGGAATTTGCACCATCCTTGATCAAACTACTGAAGTTCTGCAGAAACTGTACTTTGTTTAATCAAAGTAAACTCTGGATTCCATATCAGGTGAAGATCTAGACGGTTCTAGTGTCACTAACGTGACAGGAGCAGGTGTGCATTCAAAATTTTAAAACTAATGTATTAACTGTAGTTTAACTCTGACTTGATAGAGGCCGCCAGTGAAATACGTACCATTTTCCTCTTGACTGTACCAGAAGCAAAACATTATAATGCAGAGAAATGACCGGTAACATAGTAGTGGTTAATATGAACAAAATTGTAATCTCAATTTTTACCTTTTTTTTTTTTTTTTTTTTAAATAAAACATTTATCGGCCAGATTGTCAAAACTGTGAGCCTGCAAAATTTGCACTTGCCTCACTTGACATTGCTGGCCAAACATGCATTTGTGTATTTAGTTACAGTTCTGTATTCTATGTGTAAAAACCTCCTGCCAGTTTTATGCAAGGCAAGATTTTGCAAGCATAGTTCAGGCAGAGTTATTCTCAGCACTCCCATTTTTATCTCCCTCACGCCTTTGCTTATAACTAGGGCAATGTCTTCATGTTTTAAAAGTTAAAATAGATCTTTTTGCTTGAATATGACAAAAAAGGTATCTTTAACACTACCATTAACATCATTTGTTTGTTTTTAAAAAATGCTTCTGAGAAAATAAAACTGTGGCTCAGATTTGAGACCAAAGTAATTTACAATTGAATATAGCGCCTCTGCCCCTTTAAAAAGTCTGCCTTTCAGTGATTGGTTTACCTATATCCAGATAATTCCATTGGGAGCCAATGAGTGCAGTATGTCTTAGATGACCTTACATCAGTCATCAGATAAGGTGAGATCACATGACTATCTCAGGAACCAGGATGTAGGTTCTTATAGACTTAGGACAAGGGGAACAAACATTTGATGATGGGCTATTCACATTATAGCAGGAAAAGGTATAATGCAATCCAGTGGCTGGAAGTTGAAGCTAGACAAATTCAGGCTGGAAATGAGGCTAATATTTTTAACAGTGAGGGGTAGTTAACCATTGGAATGGTTTACCAAGTGGTGGCAGTGGATTCTCCATCACTGGCTATTTTTAAATCAGGATAGGATGTTTTTCTAAAAGATCTGCTCTAGGAATTATTTTGGGGAAGTTCTAGGGTCTGTGTGATATAGGAGGCCAGACTAGATGATCACAGTGGTCCCTTCTGGCCTTGAAATCTATGTCTAGAAACAGGAGAGAGATTCTTCTCTCTTCAGCTGGATACCAAGCACTTGATTCTATTCCTGGGAGGTTCCAGGATGTAAGACCAAGGACATATGTTTAAAAAATCTTCCAGGAAAGTTTAAGGGGTTTTAAAAACATATTTTTTATTTTTTTTCTCCCTCCATGGCCCGTGCAATGGTTTCATGGTAACGAAGGGGGCATAGCTTTCTAGACAAGGTGTACGTAACACAGTATCTTTTGCATTTTTAAAAAACTCTACCCTATTTCGAATATGTCTGTACTGCAGCTGGGAGGTTTCATTGCACCACCTGTAGACAGGCTAGCCCTGCCCACCAGGGACTGAAGGTACATAGTGGAAAAGCTGCTGCCCATGTTGAGCTTTTGCTGCTACTGTTGTTCGAACTAGCTTTGATCTAGCTGCATGTGCTGCAATCACACCTTCTGACGGCAATGTAGACCTACCCATAGCTTTTGTGTACACTGTGATATGTGCAGAATACCTGATGTTAGATTGTATAGGCACTTGTTTGGAAAGACACACATACACTGATGTACATTTATTTAGAATCCTGTCTGCGTTTTCTATATAACACTATGGATTCATTTTCCCAAAATGAAATATGTGGTGGGTTTTCAGTCGGGGAAACAAAGCAAGCTTTGTGAACAGAAACTGAAATGAAATTTAAAACAACAACCCTCCCAAATCAGACCTTAGTTGACAGCGATAAGATTAAAACTAGGCAAGACAATACTCTGCCAGACCTTCTTGGCCCCAGGTTTGCTAGGTAGTAGGCAGAAAAGGAAGATGGGCTTTTTGTGAACAGTGTCATTAAACTGTGACCTCACAGCAGGGATTCAGGTAGGTTAGAGAACACTGCTTAGGAGCTTTTTCTGGTCACGTGGTTAGAATGATTTTCAATCAGTTTGCTCAGGGCTGGATTAAAATTGAGGATGCAGAGATTAATGGCCTGTTGTGACTAATCCACTAAACCACAGCTCCCAGTACTCTGAAACTGACTGAACCTAGAGATCGTTAAGAAGCACTAGGCAAGTTGATATCACGTCTCAGTGACTTTACAATCTGTGTTAATATTTGATATGGCCAATAGCTTACTATGCACAACTCTTTTTGTACTCCTGATCTGCTGAGACGTCTTTGTGTGCAAGTGAAACTTATTTTTACATTTTTCCCTTTGATACTCTTCTATGGCAGTCAAAGTAGGTATTATTTTGAACAAACCATGGAGGGGAAAAAACGGCATACAGCATTTTGGAACTAACAAACTGCATTTGGACACCGTGAGGAAGGGATCAGAAGCTGAGTACACCATGTTTTCTGTTGGCTTATGGCTGGGAGAGTTGTGAGGGTAGTTAACCAGTTAGAGGAGAGGGATTTATAGTAGCCAACCAAGTGTCAGAGCAGTCATATAGGTATTGCAATAGGTGCTGGTAGCATCCACTGTGTTTAAGGTTGAAAACCAGGAACCATTGCTTTTAGATGCTTATTTTGTGAAACATTTACCTTTTGGGCAGAAATTTGCCATGCTTGGTCTCTGACCTCAAGTGGTTATTTTTTTCCTTTCCAAAAGTTTGATGATCAGTTTCTCTCTACAGTTTTTTGGGTTAGAGGAGATGTTGCCAAAGCAATGTTAAACAACAGCTGAGACATGAAAGTTGCAGTTTTGATGAATATTGTTGTTAAAGGTAGGCAACTTTCTTTTCTGCTTGTGAATTCACCATAGGAAATCCAGAACCCTTCAATGTATAGGTGAGAGGGAGCTTTCACTCTCAACTTGCTACAGTTGTCTATATGTGTGTTTTGCATTACTCTGGTCAGCAAAGTGGAAACATCGTTAACCTACACGTTAGTGACTCTCAAAAGAATGTCCTTAGAAAAATGCACATTCTTGAAAGCATGTCAAAATCATGAATGAAATTATAGGATTATTAGCCTAAAGCTTGTCTAATAAATACTACCCTCTTGTTTAGCTTTCAGCATAGTGACAGGTTTGAGTAGCAGCCGTGTTAGTCTATATCCACAAAAAGAAAAGGAGTACTTGTGGCACCTTAGAGACTAACAAATTTGTTTGAGCATAAGCTTTAGTGAGCTACAGCTCACTTCATCACATCAAACGTCAGCATAGTGACGTTTATGGGGTAACCTTATAATTTGCTGCTAATTCTATTAATGGGTTCTAGTAACATAAACCAGTAGAATAAATAAACCTTTTTATTATGTAGCCATTTCTGTTTCTGACCCTCAGTGACTTGGCCAATTCTTTGCCTGCTGGTTATCTTAATGATAGTACCTGTGATTAATGATGCAGACAGCGTTCACAGCTCTCCTTGTTGTAGAGGTGCCTAGGCTAAACTGTTGCCAAAGATAATTTAACCTACATCTCTCATGCTGGCCGGCTATGGGCCTCCAATTACTTGTTTCTCATGAGATTTAATTGTGCATTCCAGTGAGAACTAGGTCTCAAAAAAATCTTTTTTTTTTTTTTTAGGGCAAAAGCAAAGAATTTAAACAAGTTTTTCCACAATATCTCAAAACATGTCAGGGAGAACAAGAACAGTTATTTAAGACTGCAGTATATGTGACCCAATGTGGCTGAGGAAGGTAGGGTCTTGCCCTAAGGGATTATTACACTGCCAGCTCTTAGGAAATGTAATCCTCCCCCTCTGGGAAAACAGAGGTTGCTACATGGGCAGAAACAACAACTTCAGTTACTGAGTTGGGTAATTTTAAGAAGACAGATGAGAAAAGCTGCCATCTGGGAGGGGGGTGACCTCTTTCCCCTTAAACACTGAGGATACCAGGTATCAACCAGACTGAAATCATAGCACCACAGGGACTGTCCTGAGGCTGTTTTATACATAAAAACTTTTCTGTGAAAGCCATGGAATCATTAAAAACCTCAGTCCAACGTAAGGAGTTAGGTGTGAGATTCGAGTTTCTGAAACTGCAAACATACTGCAGTTGCATGTGGCCACATTTTTGAGAGAGCACTCTTGTGGGTGCCAACAACAGACCTTCAAGTATCTGATTTGTGTGAATAATTAGTTCAGTAGCTGTCTAAATTTGTTTATTTGCACCTACAAGCGGTTTGTGCTTGTGAAGAAGTGAGTGCAATAAACAGAGGTGTCCAGTTGTTGGCATGGCTTTAGAGACCAGATTGGGTCAAATTTGACCCGATGTGGGTCAAAGTAAGGGTACGGCAGTTGGGAGGCGTGATTCCCAGCGTGGTTAGACATACAGATGCTATCTGTGCTCAAGCTAGTATGCTATAAATAGCAGTGTGGATGTGATGACACAGGCCAGCCACCCAAGTACAATTCCATCCGAGGTCCTAGGTATGTACTCTGGCAGCTAGCCCAAGCTGCTGTGAAGAACCCTTGGATAAGAGGCATTCAGTGAACAAAAATAAAAAAATGAAAACTCTAGCCATTTGACTAACTTAGATACTCTGTAGCCCCTATCACTGTGCTATCTGAGCACTTCCCAGTCTTTAATGTGTTTATCCTGGCAACACGCTCATGAAGTAGGGAATTGTTGTTGTCAGTTTTACAGATTGGTAACTCAGAGAGACTAAGTGACTTGTCCATGTTCACAGAGGAAGTCTGTGGCAGAGGAGGGAATTGAACCTATGTCCTTAGCTAGCACCTTTCTAATCAGCCTGAGCCAGTAAGGCAGGGTCACGTGGCATATCAACAATCCATCCATTTGATGGAGTGGTACTGAGTACTATCTGCAGATAGTTTGGTTTGTTAGTGTTGCTAACCCTTTATTGAAGAGTTTTATTCAGTGAACATTGCTTCATCATTGCCAGCATTTTATCGCTTTTAATGCTGCCAGATTTAGAATCTTCTCTGTTTAACCAAGGGCCTGTATCTCTACTGCCCTGCATCTAGAGTAGTCATTTACACTTGTGTAAAGTAAGTGAGAAATGTTGCCAGATCAGAAGGGTGATGGTTTACACCCACTTAATACAGTACTACACAAGGGCCAGATCCTCAGCTGGTGCAAATTGGCGAAGCTCCATTGAAGTCCATGGATGTAGCCCTAGGTATAATGCAATGATTAATCAGATTCTGTGATTTGTCACTTTGGTGAGCCTGCCTTTCAGCACAGTGGCTTTATTAGCCCAAATGCATAAACTGGTACAACTATTCTAATTCAGTTTTAAGACTCAAATATCATAATAGTTGCCAAATAAGAGTTGCCTGCTTCCTCTGCACCGCCTTGATATGTGCAAAAACATTCTCTCGCTGGTCCATTTTTAAAGCCTCTGCCATCTCCTGCACTGTGGGTATTGCAGTTGTGGGTAGTTGCTTTTAAAGGCATTATTAACGGATGGTATGCACTGCTTATTAAATCCAAATCTACACCTCTCCAATGACTGTTGGGATGTTGGGAAACCGACCTTTTCACTGCAGTAAGCACCTAGAAACACAGAGCTTATTGTGCTGTGTGTGTGTGTGTGTATGTGTTTCTAGTGCCATGGCAGCACAATTATAGACCTTTCAGTGCAATGTTTCTAATGCAGTCCATATCCAGGTACCTGCTATTTGTTAGGAAATTGCTTAAGCTGTTTTTTCACCCTCAGACTTTCTTTTCCATAGCATTAAAGTAGATAGCCCCTCATTTTAACATATCCTGATGTTAGTGCTGAGAATAATGCTATGGTTCTTTATGTAAATAACAATAAAATACCCAATACTCTCAAAAATGATAAAGATAATTAGTATGTCTACACTGCAATGAAACACCCAGGGCTGGTCTGTGTCAGCTGACTCAGACTTGTAAAGCTTGGGCTGCTGGGCTATAAAATTTCAGTGAATTTGCTACATGGGCCGGCTGCGGATGTTTTGTTGCAGTGTAGATGTACCCTTGGAGAGCTGCCCTTTCACATCATTTATTTTCTTTGAAGGGAAATGAAAACTTTCCCAGTTTTGGCAACCTCAGTTGTGCTGCTTGGGGGTTTTTCATAGATTCATAGATACTAAGGTCAGAAGGGACCATTATGATCATCTAGTCTGACCTCCTGCACAACGCAGGCCACAGAATCTCACCCACCCGCTCCTGCGAAAAACCTCTCACCTATGTCTGAGCTATTGAAGTCCTCAAATCGTGGTTTAAAGACTTCAGGGTGCAGAGAATCCTCCAGCAAGTGACCCGTGCCCCATGCTACAGAGGAAGGCAAAAAAAACCCAGGGCCTCTTCCAATCAGCCCTGGAGGAAAATTCCTTCCCGACCCCAAATGTGGCAATCAGCTGAACCCTGAGCATATGGGCAAGATTCACCAGCCAGAAACCCAGGAAAGAATTCTCTGTAGTAACTCAGATCCCACCCCATCTAACATCCCATCGCAGGCCATTAGGCCTATTTACCATGAATATTTAAAGATCAATTAATTGCCAAAATCATGTTATCCCATCATACCATCTCCTCCATAAACTTATCAAGTTTAATCTTGAAGCCAGATAGGTCTTTTGCCCCCACTGTTTCCCTTGGAAGGCTATTCCAGAACTTCACTCCTCTGATGGTTAGGAACCTTCATCTCATTTAGAAACCTTCGTCTAATTTGATAGACTTGGGCAGGTTTGTACCCTCTCTTTCCACTAAGAAGCAGCAGTATTATGCCTGTCTGGGCCATGGCTTCTTTTTCTCAGTTTCCTTTTCCTTTCCCAAGTCACAGAGGCAGCAGTTTCTCCCTCTGGTTTCATTTTTACACTGACTTTCACGGTAACCCAAATGCCTGGGAAGACTGAAAAATACCTGCAGTACAAAATGCCTGCCTGTGTCTAATGCCCCAGTCCTTCCTTGTAAAGTGCATAGGATAACTAGGTCTTCCTGGTACTGATGCAGTATAAATTAATAATAAACCTGAAGTTGCTAAATCCATTTATTTTTGAGAAACTTCAGAAAGGAGTCATCAGTCATCCATGATTCAGGTTTTTGGGCCCTTTGGATTTTATTATTAAAACTTATATTATGGCAGCATGGACCAGGACCCTGTAGTGTTGTACAAACACCGAACAAAAAGATGGTCCCTGCCCTAAAGAACTTAGATTCAAAGTATTTTAGTATGGCTGTTGTGATATTGTGGACCTCCACAATGCCTGTTTTCGTGTGCCCATATACATGTCACCAGCAACACCTTTGTTTTTCCTTGAGACCCCTTCATCTACAGTCCTAGGCCTTTCCCTTTGCCTGACTACAATGAACCAGAGTTCCTGCACACACACGCCCCCCTTTAGATAGATTAGATATATAGACATTACTGCTAGGCACTCTAAACTGAATATATTTGCCTCTGCAGATGCAGCCTTTTGACGTGTGAGTCCAAATGTCATTCTGCCAAAGTGGAATTTAGATTCTGGGTGTTTCAGATTGGTGGTGAGAGATGCAGAAATCCAACTAGTGGATAAGAATTCTCATTTCAGCTCCTTTATTACTGTGATTTGTAGCTGATGGGATCTGAGTAGCAATCCCAAGCACATCAATACAACCAGATACAAGGTGCTCCTAACTTATTTCTCTTAAGTCTCTATTTTTAGTCAGCATTGGATCAGAAAGGTTAAGCTGCTGTTGGTTTTACAGTTCATGGAAGGTTTAGGATTTAACTTGCATTTCTTTTGCTGACACCTGCCGGGGATACACTGATAGGGATAAAGAGGTCACAGCAGAGATGGTACACACAGTGGGAATGATTGGTGCTCCTGCCAGTTATGATGGAAAGTGGCATTTCAACCCTTCCCATGTTTGAGCTGCTTCAGATTGGGGTAACAAGAAATGGAAATTCAATAATTGTGCTAATATCTCACTTTTATGTTTACTATTATGGATTGGCTAGAGTGCTACGGATCTCTCACGTTCCAAGGGCTGGTCTACATGCAAAGTTGTACAAGTGCTTAGTTAAACAGGTGCAAAAGGCCATGTGGACACTCTCAATTGATGTAAATCTGGTGTGTATCAATTTAGATTAAGTTGATTAGGACCAGTGTTAAACTAAACCACAATAAGCTACTCAAACTGAAATAAGTGTGTTTACACAGGCTTGTGCACCAGTTTAACTCAATATGTTTAAAAATACAGTTAAATTAAACGGGATCTATTTACTGAAGAGTGCCACTTACTCACTTCTACATTCTGCCCTTTTTGGTATTCTGTTTTAACATCATCTCTCCTATGTTCTCCCCATCTTCCTTCCCACTGATTAGATTTTAAGATCTAAAAAACCTCTCATCTCTCTTTTTAAATGATCATTAAGAAAAATCAACATGATTCCTGTGGGTCCTATTTCACAGGCTTTGAAAGGCAATAGATCCCTGCTGGTGACTCATGGGAGAAAAGGATTCTTCTAGTGGATTTGCACAATGAAGGGGCCATGTAAAATAGCATGAGCAAGGTCGGAGACTCTTGAAATCCATTGCTTGATTAAAAAGGACTGTAATGCAATATGGTGAGTGGGACAAGGTTTTTTTTCACTATGTGCAGTTGATAGAACAGGGCCTCTAACTATGCAAATACCTTATTGTGTTATGTTAATTATATTGTGATAATCAGCAGCCTATGTGAGACTATTGGACCCTTAAATAATACTTCTGAAAGCACCCAGATACCACAGTGATAGGCCCTATATAAGAATTTGAGTAGACTAGACCATTGTAAGGGATTAGCGCAGGTGGTCTGGCCTACTGGTCACTGCTGGGCTGGTGTCAGAGAGTCAAGGATGGCCACGAGCAGGAATCAATAGGCAAGGGTCAGGGTCAGAGCTGGGTGAGAGTCAGAGACTGGAGATCAGGAATAGTTACCCGGATGAAGTCAGGAGGGAAGAGTCAGGATCAGAGTGGGGCTGGGGTTGAAGACTAGAGATTGGAAAGCGAGGCCAGGCCTAGAGCCATGACAATCCAGAAGTCTGCGTGGTTGCCTGGTGCACCCTCCAGGGTTAAATAGTAAGTGTGAGCCAGTCAAAGGGCTGTAATGCTGTCTCTCTGGTCCCTTAGGGTGGTACTTCCTGTGGCATCTACCCTCCATAGTGCTTCTTGGAGGCTCTGCATGGGGACATCAGCTGCCCCAGGCTCCACAACCATAAGTGTCACACACATTCGTACAGCCATGGCTGATTTTTTTGAATGGAGTAAGTTTAATTGAATTAAAGACAATTAAGCAGGAGAGACTCCTCTGTTATGAACTGCTGAGTATCTTGATCAGGTTAGCATGTCTCCCACAGATCTAAGATGCCCTTTGTGTTTTAAAATATTGCTTAAAGGGAAGATGAGGAATGTTGTTTACCAGCAGTTACTAAGGAAGTTGCATCCCCAGTATTGAATATAATTTTCTTCTTCTATAGGAAAGTGCAAAAGTGGCAAAAAATTATTTCTTTTTTTCTAAAACATTTGTAACAACAAATGGAGTTGGTAAGCAAATCCCAGTGTATTTTTCATCTAAAGATTTCAGGCTAGTTTTTAAACAGTAATTTAATTTAACAAAGTGTTTTACAATGCTCACATATTCCGTAAATCTCGATCTGTAATAGTGAATCCTCTTTCGCTAGAACGCTAAAATTGCTGTTTGTGTGCTTATTTTCTATTTGCTTTTGGACTAGGAAGCAAATTCTATAGGAAGGTTTCAGAGTAGCAGCTGTGTTAGTTCTGTATTCACAGAAAGAAAAGGAGTACTTGTGGCACCTTAGAGACTAACACATTCATTTGAGCGTAAGCTTTCGTAAGTGAGCTGTAGCTCACGAAAGCTTATGCTCAAATGAATGTGTTAATCTCTAAAGGTGCCACAAGTACTCCTTTCCTTTCTATAGGAAGGTAATCCTTGAGGACTGAAGCTCCCAAATTCAGAGGCAGATTCATGAGTTGGGTTTTTTCGTTCTTGGTGGGGACACATTTTCAGAGACATATGTTCCATAGCAGTTAATCCAGTTTAGGGAAGCTTGTTGGGCTGCTGAGTAACACTGGGAAGTGAGCCACCAACTAACAAATGGCTTGCCATTCCGCTTCCCATATTCCTGTAAAATAAATGTTTTTAAGAATTATGGACTTGTTTTTGAAGGCTGCTGAAAGATTTGCAGAGAGCCAAACACCACTTCTCTGTGCCTATGTATAGAGATTTCCGCATAGTACAGAGAAATGTGCACACGGCTCAGCAGTGTGATCAGACGTACACCAGGCACTGACTTTTGTGAGCAAGGCGGTGGATATTACAGGAGTTAGACAGGACATCGGTGCATAAATGCTATCCAGATGAATACAAACAATAGGGCAGATTCTGAACTCATTTATACTGGTGCAAAGTTGCAGTAACCCCATTAAGTTACTACAGATTTAGACCGGAACAAATGAGATCTATATTGACTATCCTGTGCATGGTAAAGGAGTATTTGTGGCACCTTAGAGACTAGCAAATTTGAGCATAAGCTTTTGTGAGCTACAGCTGTACTCTGAAACCTGGTTTTAAAAGTGTCTGTTGTTCCTAGTTCCAGCCAGAGATCTGATCTTGTTCCCATTAAAGTCACTGGGAATTCTGCCATTGACATCTATGGGAGCAGAATTGCATCGTAGGCTGCATGAGTGTGTTTGCGCTTTACCTAGCAAAATGTGAAAGCAGGGGTGTGTGCACCCCTCTCTCACACTCGCTCTGAAAGTCATGAAGTGTGTGTTTCGAATGGTGAAGGAGAAAAGAGTGGGAAAATGAGAGGAAGATAGTGAGTGGTGGTGAGGAAGTGATAAGAATGTGGGGTTTGGAATGAATTAGGAGGGAGGGGATGAATGAATGAAGGGGTTAATAGATTGAGGGGGCGGGGATAGAGGGAGGGGATGGAACTGGGCGAGACTGCTGAACTGGTTTTAAATATGGGCAGTTGGAAAAGGAACATTAGCAATAATCTCACTTCACTAATTCTCTTGGATTCACTTGTGCTCCTGTCAGGCTCGTCTACACTACTGCCGTAAATCGATCTATCTTACGCAACTTCAGTTACATGAATAACGTAACTGAAGTCGACTTAGTTGGATCCACTTACCTCAGTGGCTACACTGCGCTGTGACGACGGGAGAGCATCTCCCGTTGACTTCCCTTACGCTTCTCGGGGATGGGAGTGCTCTCCTGTCGATTTAGCATGTCTTCACCAGACCCGCTAAATCAACACTCACAGGAATTTGCGATCAGAAGGAAGAAGTCTTGAGATCCTTGTATGAACTGCTGGGGAGTCAGGGCTGTTAGAGAGTATTATAGAGTGATAGGTCAGAATCTTAGCCCGCAAATCTCAGGTTGGCTGCAGAGGCCTTTAACCGAAAGACAAAGTTTTTTTTAATAACTAAAGTTCTTCACTACATAGTTGTTCACCTTTGGGGAGGTCATTGTTTACTTGGATTATTGCATTTGGGTTTGCACAGTGCCTTCCTGCCAAAAAGTCAGTCTGCTTTTCCTTTGCATGGTTTTGATCGTTCTGAAAGTCTCCAGCTGTGGAATAAAATCCATTTATAGCAGGGAGTTGGTGAAGTTGGAAGCTTTCCAATCACAACCTTTCCAGATTAAACGAATGCTGAAGCGTAACAATTGGCCTGCTAAACCCAGGGTTGTGAGTTCAATCCTTGAGGGGGCCATTTAGGGATCTGGGGCAAAAATAGGGGGTTGGACTAGATGACCTCCTGAGGTCCCTTCCCACTCTGATATTCTAAGTGTTTTTACCCAGTCTCCTCCCCCCTGTGCTTTACCTAACAAAGCTGTTCCTGAAGGAGGGGAACAACTAGCTGTATTTTTCATGACCCTCAAAAAGTCATTGTGTGTGTTGTTTATAAGATGGTGGAATTTCTACATCATTTGAACTTGGAAGCTGGCTTGTCTTTCTTTGGTCAATCTTTGAATGATTTTAGTTGACACTTTTGATAGTCAGTGACCGCTTTTGTAGTGCTGAGCAGAGTTCTTACATGAAGGATGGTGCAAGTCACTGGTGCTGTTATTAAGGGCATGGGCTTTCAATGATAAGAATTGATTAGAGGGGCATTCAGAAGATGAATCCATTATTGGGTAAGTGCCTCAGACTATACCAGACAGACCGGCCTGTGTGTTAAAGATCTAGGAAACCTGCAGTGTTGACATTACATCTTTCTAGCAGTGTTATGCTGTGTGTTTATTACAATAACTTGTTAACAGTGATTTGGAAGACTGTGTTTGTCTGTCAAAATAGAACTTACTTTCCCTCTTCTCCCATTTATTCCTTCTGCTCTCAATTCTTTTGTATGTAATTTCTAAAGAATTGATTTATTGAGGTAATAGTGTGTTAGTTGCACTGTTCATCTTTTGTTGACAGTATTTTTCTTTGAACACTGAGGCAGGATCTGTGTTTTTTAATGTAATTTCTAGACATGAAGGGTGGCATTGTAGCAGCTTAAACACTTGATTTCTAATTCACGGAAGACACTCAAATACTGTAGTGACGGGGCATATCGAGAGCACAAGCAACCTGTATTCTACTATCAACAGACAAGTCAGGTGTATTCTTCCATTTAGTAACATAATGATGTAGCTTACACACACACATCTTTTCTTTAGGTCTCCAGTCACATACTCTGAATTGTGTAGGACACAGTCTTTCTTAATATAAATAATAAGATTGATTTAACACCTTTTAAAAACGTTTACTCCAGAGTTAATATTTTTAAGGCATGGTGGGTAAAAGGTTCAAAAACACCAAAGTGACCTAGGAGTGTAAGTTCCATTTTCAAAAGTAAATTGGGCATTAACAATCAAAGCATCTTATGCCTGATGGGGGGGAAAAATGAACATAATACAAAATACAGAAGAAAAGCTGTCTAGAACAGATACACAGCAAGATAAGCAAATCTGGCAGACCAATAAGCACTAGGTCACCTGCAAAAGACTTCTCAGTTGATACTGGGAGGGGAGAGGAAGGAGAAGATAACAGATGTACAATACATCCCTGACTCTAACCCACCCCCAAAAAAGGGAGCAAAGTACGGAGGGTCTAACAAGTCATCCAAAATAGATAGATGGAGCTTGCAGCAGTTCTAAAGGCCGTGAAAGGTCCCTGTGCTCTGAAAGGGTTCACTGAACTGAGAGAGAGATTTGCTCTGGTGGACTGCAACTGACAAGCCTATTGAGTATTTAGGGGCTAGATGATGAAGGTATGTATTATATACTAATATTTGACTTTGAATTATATCCTTTGATATATTGGCTGCTACTGCACTTCACAGGCGATGGGAATAACGATCTCCCTTGCTCCAGACTGATGGAGCAAACAAACAGCTGCATTCTGCAAATGTTGCAGATTCTGGATCCGTTTCAAGGAAAGACCAATTAGAAGCATATGAAAGTAGCCTAGTGTGGATCTTTAGGATGGACTGCGTGACCCTAGGTGTTCATGCAGCACCTGGCAGTACAGAATTCTGATCCTAATTAGGGCTCATGGGTGCTACCGTAATGTAAATATTAAATGCTGATGATGACCTGACAAAGCCATGGGGTTACATCCTCAGCTGGTGTAAATCAGCATAGCTTCAGTGACTTGAATAGAGTGAGATTGATTTACACTAGCTGATGATCTAGAGCCATGAGCTGTAACTTCCTCAATGATAGGCCCATGGACCTGATTCTGGTCTACATTTAATCACTGAGGTTACAGTAGTCTGAGTGTGTCCAGGCCCCATGTCTTGCTTCTTTCTGTAAACCACACATACCTCATTCGCACTGATGCGGCTGCAGGGACTGTGTATATGTGTAGTAAAAATGGATAGTAGTGAAAGATTGCTGGAGTCAGCATTTGAGGGGACAGGCAGACTTTCTGGATAAACTTGAAATATAACAGGCCCAAAAGACTATGTCATAATAAAGTAAAATGCTTTGGGCTGGATCCTGGTTTAGTTACGTTCGTTATAAATACAGAGTAACTCCATTTATCTTGGAGTAATTGAGACCAGAATTTGGCCCTTGAAATTGTTCTGTCCATTGCATTGCCTTTTGCTGCAAGTTGCCTCTTGGAATGTTTCTTATTGTAGGCATGGCTGCTAGCACCACCTGTTGTTAAGGTCGGTTAATGGGCACTTCCCGTTGTAAGACTCCATTCCCAGTTGAGTATGAACGTTACCTATTTGGGCTGAAATCTTCCATCCTGTGCACGTGCATCAGGCTGAAATTTACTGGAAATTTTCAATGAAAACAGTTGAGTTGTTTCTGAAAATGAGGCTAAGGAAAAATGTATTGTACTCTTGATAAAAAAATATTGGTGATCTTCTATTTGAACACCCCCATACTTTGGAGCAGGGACTTAAAATTTGGCAGGGGTGAGGGAGTGGCCTGTGTCAGGAATGTACCTTTTGCCATCCCCAAGAAAATCTGCCCAAATAATGACTGAGTTATGAGGCTTTGAACAATTGTAATTTACCCATGCTCACCAGAGATGACTTAGACTTAAATTTCCCAAAGATTCTGTCCCTACTGGGCATGCTCCATCCTGGGGCTGAACAGGACTTTGTCTACAATTGCTACTCTGACCTGCTGTTGGCCCTGTTGGATCTGAGTCTGGGCACATGGACTGAAAGCATAATTTTTTTTAATTGGTTTCCTCTTTCAAGATCCCCCCCCCCCCCCGAAGACTTAAGTGGGTGGTTTTGCACTATTTTTTTAAATTATTTATTGGAATAATTAGGTGTGGTCTGATGCAGTGCATGTAGTAAATAAGACAACAAACAAATCTACTTTAAATGTTTATTTTGGGAGAGGTGCAGTTGGTCAAAAATAGCCAAACAAGTCATGTCTTCTACATGACTGTGGTGAAACTTTTTTTTTTTTTAAGGATATTTTGAGATAGTATCAAAGGTAGTCTGTGTGTAGCCACCCCACCAGATTTCTGAGCTTTGCATTGTTAGATATTTATCTACACAGACTGCTTTTTTCCTTGCAGCACACTGTTTCCAATGTTATTTATGCATCTGATTCTGCAGACACTTATGCAGAGGAGTAACTTTGTGTACATGAGTGCTGTCCGTGAGTTCCATGGGACTACTTGCAACTGTACCCCTTGGTAGATTGCTTGCAGGAATTGACCTCTGGACCTCTGCATCTAAATGCACATGCCTCTACTGCTTGAAATAAATTGGTAGTTTTCAGGCAGGAGCAGATTCATTAGCTTCTATACACGGTCTAGACACTAGCGGGGGGACTGAGTACAGCCCATTTATAGATGCTTGAAGAATCGGGGCCTAGTTTTGTTTATAAAGTATGAACCTGATCCTCCCCTCAGAACGTGTTTTTGCTCAAGTCAATGAAGTTAGATTGTTGTGTATAAAAGCACAAATAGGCCCTAGATTTAAAATGCATACAGACCTTTCCCAGTGATTTCAAGTCAGTAAAGAGACAGATTTTTTTCATTTAGCTTGCTGTATGTGTAGTTAGCATGTACCTAATCTTTTTTTCATTTAGCTTGCTGTATGTGTAGTTAGCATGTACCTAATCTGTACAGTAGAACCACCCTTCTTAGGAACTTGTGATGTTAAAATTCCTGTTTACAGTGTCTCATCAAAAATGTATTTTATAGATAAGCTAACCTGAATGACTATGGGAGAGAACATTAGGATGTACTTGCCAGATATTTGTCATCTCATTGTAGCCTTGGTAGGAAACTGGTAATGATAAAGTATATAATATACACCCACATATTTTGTGTGTGTGTGTGTGTGTGTGTGAGAGAGAGAGAAAACATAAATCTCTAATTTACTATAGGATGTGTAGAACAGATGGCATTAAAGTCAGTATATGCTAACAGTAATCAGTATTTGGTGACTAATTGCATATTTGGTGGTAGTAAATTAGAGACAAGGTCTACTGGGAGTCTGTTTCAGCAGGTTGTTGAGTAATTGTCAGGTGAGCACTTGTGGCTAAATTCTGCTCCATTGAAGTCGATTTAAATTTCTCCATTAACTTCAGTGGGAGCAGGACTCAGCCTTTGAAAAGCAGGTGCTTTTGATATCTGTAGAACAAGCACAGCTTTGCATCAGTAGCAGTCTTCCTGTCCTCTACGGTGCAGGATATATGATGATAATCATAGGACTGTCTGTTGTGATGTATGAAGGAGTGTTATAAGAAATTATAAATTAGCTTGCAGCAAAGGACACACAGTTGTATAGATGCTGCAGGGAAAAGAGCTGGTGTTCTAATCCATTTTAGCAGTGTTTGCAGGTTTGATTTTAAATGCTGCTGAAACACAATAAATGAAGAAAACCACCATCACCAAAACATTCTTATATTTTATAGTACCTTTTTTTATAAGGATCTCAGAACATTTTACAATAATTGTTGTATAGAAGAAAAGATACTGTAGCTGCTCTACGCACACAACTCCCATCGCTTGTGTGAGGAGTGCTTCTTTTTCTGTAAAGAACCCTGCCAGATGTGAATGGTAGTATTTTGTTCTCGCTTTGCACAGAGATAATAAATGACTATGCAATGTGCAAGGCAATGGATGTCTTACAGGATCCAGGTCTTAATTTCACATCATCCTTATTGGTGAGACTTCTAAGACTGCATGCATGAGATAAGGCTATTCAGGCCTGGTCTACACTCAAAGTTTAATCAGGATAAACAGTGTGATTTTTTTTTTTCTAGTGATTTGGTTAAGCCAGTGTGGACAGTTGTATCACAGTTTAAACCTGGCTTATATTGATTTAACTGGCATCTGTAAAATTACAGGTGCAAGCTAAACTGACCAGTTTTTAAACCAATAC
The DNA here is from genome assembly GCF_965152275.1 of Natator depressus. NCBI lineage: Eukaryota > Metazoa > Chordata > Testudines > Cheloniidae > Natator > Natator depressus. The sequence continues at coordinate 12,106,472 of NC_134247.1, forward strand.
AAGAGAGTCCACACGCAAAATTGCATTGATTTAACTAAACCAGTGCAACTTCTCTGTGTGTAGACAAGCCCTCAGCTGCAGGATTAGTGTTACATCTGCAGCGTCTAGTATCGAGAGAGAGAGAGAGAGTTAGTTATTAAAAGGTGGAGAAGCAGCCTTAACCCTGTGTCAGTAAGGGGTCGTGATTATCCCTATGCATTGGGACAGCAAAAATTCCGGTTTTCATCCTATATTCTTAGGCCCCAATTCAGCACAGCATTTAGTCACATCCTTAAGTCCCATTAACTTCAAGTACTTTGCTGAGCAGGCTTGGATTTTACCATGTGCTTAAATGCTTTGCTGAGTTGTGGTCTTAATATTACTCTAGCATACTCATTGACTTTCTTTTTGGTGTGTTTGTTTTTTCTTTTTAAAAAATGACAAAAATCTTCAGTTGAGGTCAGAGGCAGTATGACTTAAGAAATTTTATGGTTTTCTTTTGAGACTGCTAAAATTTACGAAGCCTTTGGATCACCTCGATGCTTTCTCAAAGCATAGCAGCATTATCTGTGAGTGGCTGCCATGTTTAAAAGTAACAGAGCCATTATGGTCTATCATTTTATTGTATCCTTAGCCTTTGATCTATGATGGGCCGGTTCTGTAACTGTGTTTTAAAAATGTTTTAGAAATTGATGATGAAAAGTGGTTGCTGATCATACTGCAAATGTAATTTCCAAAATGAAATATGTAGCCTCCTATTTTTTGGTTTAAATGCCAAATAATGTGATTTGATGATCCACAATGTTTACTTTTTTAAAGGTTTTTTTCTTTCTTTTTAAGTTACAAGAGCTCCAAAAGCACTCGGAACCACAAAAATGTCTAAATTTTTAAAATCATATTTAAAGTTCACGTCGAGACTTCTGTATGGATGAAGAGGTGATGAGCTAAGTCACCAGTCTCACAAGTACTTAAGCGCTTATGTAACTTAACTCACAGGAGTAGTCCCATTGATGTGTATACAGCAGCTTACATGAGTAGTGTTATGCATGTGTTTCAGTGTTTGCCAGGTTATGGCTGCAACCAGCTTCATCATAAAATCCTATTTTAGCCTCACTATAGCCTTGGCATGGAAAATAGGTGTGGCCCAAAAATTACCATATAGACGGTAAAACCAAAAGAGTACAAGGCCTGCTTTCCTTACTGTCAGTGAAAGTTTTTTTGCCATTGACTTCAGTGGGAGCAAGAGCAGCTACATTGGGCTGAATTCACCACTGCCCCTGGGCTGCTTTCCAAGGACAGGAATAGTAAAATGTTTAAGACGTGATTATTTGAAAACTAGAAATCATTCACAGCCAATGGAAGCTGCTTGTGTCATAGTCACCCACCCAGCTATCTGACTTGGTGTTCTCAGAACTGTGCAGTACCAGTATGTGTCCAATTCAGTGTACCTGTACAAAATAGGAGATGATTGTGCCCTCAGCCTGCAATGGGAAATCTTGATTTTAAAAAAACAGAAATTCCATAAACAAACATAAGAACAAAGGTCAGACCAAGGGTCCATTTAGCCCAGTATCTTGTCTTCCGACAGTGGCCAGTGCCAGGTGCCCCAGAGAGAATGAACAGAACAGGTAATCATCAAGTGATCCATCCCCCGTCACTCATTCCCAGCTTCTGGCAAACAGAGGCTAGGGATACCATTCCTGCCCATCCTGGCTAATAGCTATTGATGGATCTATCCTCCATGAATTTATCTAGTTCTTTTTTTGAACCTTGTTATGGTCTTGGCCTTCACAACATCCTCTGGCAAGGAGTTCCACAGGTTGACCCTGCGTTTTGTGAAGAAATACTTTTTTATTTGTTTTAAACCTGCTGCCTATTAATTTCATTTGGTGACCTCTAGTTCTTGTGTTATGAGAAGGAGTAAATAACACTTCCTTATTTACTTTCTCCACACCAGTCATGATTTTATAGACCTCAATCATATCTCCCCTTGGCCATCTCTTTTCCGAGCTGAAAAGTCCCAGTCTTATCTCTCCTCATATAGAAGCTGTTCCATACCCCTAATAATTTTTGTTGCCCTTTTCTGAACCTTTTCCAATTACAATATATCTTTTTTGAGATGGGATGACCACATTTGCACACAGTATTCAAGATGTGGGTGTACCATGGATTTATATAGAGGCAACATGATATTTTCTGTCCTATTATCTATCCCTTTCTTAATTATTCCCAGCATTCTGTTTGCTTTTTTGACTGCCGCTGCACATTGAGTGGATGTTTTCAGAGAACTATCCACAATGACTCCAAGATCTTTCTTGAGTGCTAACAGCTAATTTAGACCCCATCATTTTATATGTATCGTTGGGATTATGTTTTCCAATATATGTTACTTTGCATTTATCAACATTAAATGTCATCTGCCATTTTGTTGCCCAGTCACCCAGTTTTGAGAGATCCTTTTGTAGCTCTTCGCAGTCTGCCTGGGTCTTAACTATCTTTAGTAATTTTGTATCATCTGCAAATTTTGCCACCTCACTGTTTACTCCTTTTTCCAGATCATTTATGAATATGTTGAATAGGGCTGGTCCCAGAACAGACCCTGGGGACACCACTATTTACCTCTCTCCATTCCGAGAACTTACCCTTTATTCCTACCCTTTGTTTCCTATCTCTTAACCAGTTACCATTCCATGAGAGCACCTTCCCTCTTAACCCATGGCAGCTTACTTTGCATAAGAGCCTTTGGTGAGAGACCTTGTCAAAGGCTTTCTGAAAATCTAAGTACACTATATCCACTGGATCCCCTTGGTCCATATGCTTGTTGAGAAAATAATACATATTGCATATAGGACCTAGACAAACACAGTAGTTTGTGGTCTACGGTCTGGTCCAAAGCCCATTGAGGTCAATGGAATGATTTCCATTGACTTAAAGGGGATTTGGATCATAAATCTTTATGCATAAGCAGACTGCACAATCCTCATTGAGTTCTGCATGCCTTTCATGTAGTCCTGTAAATTCCTGTTAATCCTTACTCATACAAGAAGTCCCACTAACGTCAGTTGGACTGCTTGCATGGTTAAGGGTTGTAGGATCAAGCTCCTTATTGATGTTGTCAGTATACAAATAAGTAAACAAAGTCATGTTAATTTGAAAATAATTCAAGTTGTGACATGGAAATAGAAATAGACACGTTTGCGTAGGAAAGTGTTGATTTCTGAGAGGTTACTAGGGCACGTAAAATGGATGAATGAAACCATTTGATACAGTGTCTCTAAAAGTAGCAATGATTATTGTAAACTCTTTGGGGCAGGGACCATCTGTTTGGTTTGTCTAGCGTCTAGTGCAGTGGGGTTCTGGCCTATGACTGGGGCTCTTAGGTGCTACTACATTACAAATAATCATGTTGCTAACATTTATTTTTTTCAGGAACCTATTCAGATTTTCAGGGGGAATAGAGTGTGATCTAGAGTTTGTATTCATCATATAAAGAGAAACATTTTTTAAAAAAAATACCACATATCATACCATCAGCATAAGGTTTTATGAAAACACATGGCTCATTTTAGGTATGTACTTGGGCATATTCCAGGCAAGCATGGGTAGATGAAGATCATTTTGACTAAATGTAAAATAAATAGGCATCATCATATAGTGTAAGTCCATTTACAGTGCAGCAGAATGAAATCCCTTATTTGTTTCAATGCATTGCAATGTGCCAGTTGCAATTGCAGTGAGCCTCCGCTTACCATGAAGTTGAGAGATGAACAGAGCCTCCACTGTGAGATGTTTCCCGTGTAACCAGTTTTGACCCATAATACCTGTGTAGCAAGGCTCAAAATCAAATTTACAGAATGAGTGGCCTCTGTTCACTGTATAATTATATAGCCACCCAGCCAGATATTATGAACTTACCATATATACTCTTTCATAAGCCGAATATTTTTGGTAAAAAAGTGACACATCAAAGAGTGGGGGTCGGCTTATAAACAGGTCTACAACAAAATGTGATGATTTTAAACTCTGTGGAATCATTTAATTGAATATCTAATATATGGTCGTTTTGTTTACCTGTAGCGTCTACAGGCATGGAGCCCCTCAGCTCCCTATGGCCGCAGTTTGCCGTTCCCAGCCAATGGGAGCTGCGGGAAGTGGCGCCATTTCTCCCAGCTCCCATTGGCTGGGAACGGCAAACTGTGGCCACTGGGAGTTGAGGAGCTCCATGTCTGTGAACGCTCCAGGTAAACAAAACGTCCAGGCCCGCCCGCTAGCGGCTTACCCTAATGGGCCAGGAGCCAAAGTTTGCCAACCCCTGAAATATAGGGTCGGCTTATGAAAGGGTCATAAAGTTTTTGCTATTTTCACCTATCCATCTTGGGGGACTGGCTTATAAATGAATGGGTTAATGAACAAGTATATACGGTCGATTCTTATTTGTTCATGAACATTTTTGATGCTTCTCTAATGGGATAGTATAGCTCTTCATGAGCAAGGTATATGAATTTGCATGAAGGTGAGAACAGAAATGTGTAATATTTAATCAATTTCTACTGGTTGGTGTGGCCTCTTAGCTTCAAAAATAAAAGATTCCAAGTTATTTTTCCTTTAGTCACACACGGTTTGTTAAAGATTAGTCTCATCATTTCCAATACTTTTTTAAATAAGCCTGTTATTTCCCTCATGTGTTTGAGGTTCAGGAAGTTATTTCCAGTGAGTCTGAGGTTTTGTAAATGAATGAGTGGGTGTGGTGCTATGTATAAAATCCAGTGCACCCCAGTGGATAGAGCACAAGACTGGAAGGACACCAAGGTTCTATTCTTGCCCCTGCCGCTGGCTCTTTGTGTCTGTGAATGAGTTGTGCTCAAGGGAATTTTCAAAGGGCCCCCATCTGGGTGGTCTGCAGAGGATTTGGGAACTTGGTTTTAGGCACTTGGACAACAGAATTTCCAAACCAAATGTTGGTGGTGCTTTTGGAAATTCCATTCCCGGTATTGGGTCCAAACATTCTGGATGTTTCCTGCTCAGAGTGCCATACACTGTGACTTTCACAAGTTCACTGTGATGTGCTGTGCTCTGCATCCCAGCTGCCCTCCCTTTTTAGATATGAGTGCTTCCCTTCACTCCCCAAGGTCATTGAAAAATCTGTATTAATCCTCCCCTGTGACACCTGTAGCCTGCTTAGAGAAAAAGATGGAGGGGTAGTGGGGGGAAGATATTAAAACCGCTTTTCACAGTCTCTGCTCTGAGACCCTCTCTGAGCACATGAAGTAGAGACTATAGGCTTTGGCTGTGAGTCAGGTAAATGCTGAAGGGGTAGGGAAGAGGGGCAGTTGTAGGACATAAGGATCTTGTTACGGTTCTTGACACCACCGTTGTGAACATCATCTGTACATCCCATACAACCATCATGTTCATGGAATAGCTGTTTCCTGTTTCTGTAGGCTTCATTGTCTATCCTTGTTGCCATCAGCAAATCCCAGTACAAATGGACAGTTCAACAGGGCATTTGTTTGTGCACTAGTGCATGTGGGGTGTGCCTGTCATAGCATTTAGGAATTCCTACACAGCGGCCAAGGACTGATGCTGCCAGTGATCTCCCCAATGGTTCTTTGAAAGGACCCAGTGGCAAGGATGCTGAATGTAGTGATGACCGTGGTTGAGAAGGAGAGAACAAAGCTGCTCTGAGTTGGCCCAGATTTGAGGATCCTTTTTTTTAACCTCAGGCATTTGAAAAGGGGGCGGGCGGGGTTGGGAATTACATGAAGGGGATTTAAGCATGTGAGTTGTCTGTTTTACTGGCAGTAGTTTATATAGCATAGTTTTGCTACATTTCATTTGTGTTTGGGTAGTAATTTTGTTGAATGGCCAAGTTGAGACGGCTATAGAGTGCATGGATAGAGGTGCTGTTTGTTAGCATTTGTATAAATCTAAATACATAGGCAATAGGTATTATTTTGGATGGACAGCGTTTTCCGTATTGGGGTCACATTCAGCAGTGCACACAATAGCTGGTACGAGGACAGTCTTAAGATCTGTCCGTCACGGGCTAAGCCTATGGAAAGAACCCGTCCGTTCCTTGGCAGTCAAAGTTCTTCTCCCATGGAGTGTGTAATAGGTGGGGCTTTCAGAGCTCCTGATGTTCTGTGGAGATAATTTCCGCTTGAAGTCACTGTCTATGGCTTCAGTGTGTAAGTACAGTCTATCGGTTGTAAGTACTATCATTTATTTGGCTTTGGGGGGGAAGTGCTTTAACACCTTTTCAAATTTCCCTCAGTGTCTGCTCCAATATGCTTGGCTTCTTGATTGACAGCATCAAAAATGGCTGAAAGAGCGAAGAAAACAGGCATAAATTCAAGAGGATGTTTTACTTGACATGCTCTGCTGCCATCCCTATAGCAAATGGGAGGAATACTTTATTTGCAGACAGGGAGATGTAGAGGCAGGTAAGCATAAATACTGCAAAATGAGACATCCGGGGAGCAGCGATGTCTAAGGCCAGGCTCCCTGTAATGGAACATTGTAACAAGGCTTCTGCCATGGCATAGAAGCAAGCACGAATAAAAGCTGGAGGTGAAGCACAGCAAGCTGTCACCTTCAATAACAAGTGCAATATGCCCTGTTCTATTTATAATCCATGTCCAGTTTTCAAAGGGGATTGAAAAGTACCATAGGTCTTTGCGATAGGTATTACCTAGCAGTTAAGAGCAAATCTGGAACGTGGAAATATATAATTGCAGTTTCCACTCCAGAGTCAGTTTTACCCTCACTAACGGCAGTTCTTTTCTTCCCTTCATCTCCCCACAACAGCTGCAGCCTCCGGTGTGAGAGCGATCTATCTGTCCCAAAACTTCAGTGGATTTTGATATAAATGAGCACTGGGACCACATACATAAAAGGAGGGAAAATCTTTGCAGGGGCATATTTCTTCATCTAGCTCCCTGGAGCCCACTCAAAAAAAAAAAAATCTAAGCAGCACAAAATAATAAAATATTCTTTAAAAAAAAAAAAAGGCAACGTAAAGAATTGACCTGTGTCCAGCAGCTCATCTCTCAAAGAGAGAGAGCTCTGAACAATCGGGGAAGAATATCCAGGTTAGGCTTTTTCCACTGGGAAACTTTGGACCAATTATTAAGAATGCGATTAAGATCCTAGAACAGCAAATTGGAACAGTCAGAGCCAATGCAGCAAATGGTAAATACTCTCCAGCTTGTTTTAAAAAAAAAAAAAAAAAGAGAGAGAGAGAGAGAGAGATTGAAAAGGAGCCTGTCATTGCCTTGAATAATGGCTGCAGAAGGGGCTGTATGAGAGGAGAATGGGCACACCTTTGCAAATGCTGCAGGGAAACAGGCAAGCCAAGAAATAGAATAAGGTTCAGAAGAATGAGCTGCTCTCTATGCAATCTCCCAAGGTAGTCAGAACTGTGTCAGTTTTAGCCAAGGATACTGTCGACCCATCAGTAGGGGATGATTTTTTTAAATTTTGGGGGGCATGGAAAATGCCCCTCAAATAACAGAATAGCTGCAGAGCACCAGAATAACATTGCCATCTCAGGAACTGGTCCAGATAGGGGGAAGGGTATCCATTGTTCAAGCCCAGTGGATAAATGCAACTATGGACAGATGGATGATTGAAATAATCTCTGAGGGATATTCAACAGAACTGCGGGTAGGAGGGGGGAGTGTTTTATCCCTTCGCCAACTGCACAGGAACCATGAAAGCAGAGGACTGCTACTCCCTGTCTTTTTGAGACAAATGAGATAAATCAAGAGCTCTCCCAGATCAGGAGAACTTTTAGGGAGTGCTCCCCCTTTAAAAAACAAAACAGAACAGCATTAATTTCTCTTTTATGGTATCTGTATGGCCCTCATCATCACAGTATCTACACACTAATAATTAATCAATTTTATCCTCAATACACCTGTGAGACAGATAAATATTATCCCCATTTTACAGATGGGGAATTCAGGAACAGCATAAACTGGGCGAATAACTTTTTAATTTAATACAGGAAGGCTGTGGCTGACTAGGGAATTTGAATCCAAGTCTCTTGTTGCAATTTAGCTCCCTATCCACTAGACCTTCCTTTCTATTTAGAACGAAGAGCAGTTTGGCTGGCTTAGACTCATTTAGAAGAGCATCTTTTACATCAGCATCTCCTGAACTGACAATCCATCCTACAGCTGCTAATGTGACTGACCTGGAGGCAAAAGAAATTCTATCTCAGATCAGATGTTGCATGTTTTTTCATCTGACAGGCAGGCAAATGGTGGTTGATCTAGACAGAACTATTTTCCCTCTTTCTGCTGCTCCTGTCTTCCCCAGCTGTCTGCTTTCCTGAGTGTCATCCTTCCTCATTAGCTTTAGATAAGCCTTTTCTGAAGAGAGATGGGCCATCATCCCCTCCATATTTCTCCCCCCAGCTCCACTATGATTTACGGTCATTTATATAGTGGTGAAATGCATTGTTTAGTACTTGGGACTTGATCTTGCATTATTCAAGTCAGTGGGAGTTTTTCTATCAACTAGAATGGGAACAGAATCAAGCCCTTGATGAGAATATTTGGCTTGATTCTCCACTGCCCTGCTCTTTTTATCCCCGCTTACAGATAAATTACATTGATGAAGAGTGTGTGTAAACTGCTAATGAAGCAGAATGTGTTCATATTTTTCATGTGGTCTGTGTAAGTTTTATGGTGTCCTTAACTATTTGCTTCCTATTACTTGGACTCAGTGATGTGACTTGTAAGTACATTGTTACTGCTTTGCAACCGTAACTCATTTTGGAGACCCAGGGCCAGAATCTTTGCTGGTTTCCGCTTCTGCTCAGGGCTGTCTGGGAGTCATCTGGGAGGGTTGTTCTAACCTGCCTCAGCTGGCTGTGATCTCCATGGGGACTGTTTGCCAATTGGAGATAGTCCGAGCACAATGTACTCTGTTCACTTTTCTTCCCCACCCCCAATAATATACCTCTATTCTCCTCAATTCTTGAAATGTTTGGAGCAAAGGAAACGAGTGTGATTTTGATAGCACCAAATTGACCACATGGGCCTTCAGTTTGAGTCCTAGAAGAATTGTTAGCCAGGCCACCAACCACATAGTTCCATGGTCCATTTAGCGCACTTAAATCCTGTAGTGCTGAAACCCAATGGGCCTCATTCTCATTCACGTTGAGGGCCCTTTATACTACACAGGCAATGTAAAGGGGGTCTTAAATTGAGTAACTGTAATTTATTTCCACTTTAAGGCCCCCTCACACTACCAGAATGGTATAAAGGTCCCTCAGTGTTGGTGAGAATCCAGGACCAACATCTTGGCTTTTGAAAGGTCATCACAACATTAGAAATGTTATTTTGGCCCACTTGAGCTCTATCCTTAGTATTAAAGGTGTTTCTAGTAACAGTGGTGCTGGTTTCCCGGATAGGCTCTTTGAAAGGACCATATGGTTGATACCCTTACTCACACAGAGTAGTACTTCGCTCCACAGACAGTCCGATTACGCTAGTTTTTCCAGTGTATTGAAGTCACGTCCAGCAGCCCTTTCAACAAGGGAGTGTTTAACACTAAGAAACTACAATAAGGGAGGACAAAGAGCTACTGCAGCTATGTTGATGACATTCTCTTCACAAATTTTGATGGTTCTAATTTTCTGTCTCTACACCAGCACCTGAACTAATTCCATATCTTGGCTTCTTCGCTGAAATTAGGTTCCTTTATGAAGTTAGCAAGGCTGGTATTACTTGGTCAGAATAACGTTTTTTTGATTTTTTGTTCTTAAAAAAAGCCAGGACATAAGGTTTAAGTGCTGGAGGATTTAGGCAGTCTGTTGGACTGTGAGATGATATGGATTGGTGCCATGAGTGTCAGCTGTAGTATGACTAAAAATCAAGGCCTATCTAACTAATTCAGTATGATCAAAGTACTTTTTCCATCTCTGTGCTCTTACCTTTTATGGGATTTTTGTTGTTATATGGTTTTGTTGGCATATAGTAGATGACTTTTCCTATTCTGAGACAGCGCATCTTTTTGCATTAGTCACAGTTAGTAAAACATAGACAATAATTGCCCTCTGCTCTTTAAAGTTGTCAGTAGTTCGTGTATCAGGTATGCTGCTACTATTACTATTTAAAAGTGTTTCTAGTAACATTACCTAAATATTATTTTTACAGTGCTAGGTAGGTCTTTTCTGTAGAGTCAGCACATAAGTAGTTCTTAAGAATGCTTGCTTATGAGTAAAGCCCTGCAAATCTGCGGATATCTGCTTTATATCCAAAGAGTATACTTGTGGACCATGAATGGATGCGGACCCAAATTTTATATCTAGAGCCTTGCAAATCTGCGGCTATCTGCATCCACAGACCATGTCAGCAGATTGTGGATCAGATGTGGATACAAATTTTATATCTGTGCGGGGCTCTACTTATGAGCTAAGCTGGTCCACATGGAGATGGGTGGACGTGCTATTGACCTTCTGTGGGTTTTGAGGGCACTTGGTACCTTTTGTGAGGCACTCAGCTCTTCATAGGATTGGGTGCCTAATTTTGATGCCATAGTATTGATATTAATCCTAAAACGTGTTTTTTTTCCCCCAAATTTACCCAAGTAGCGATGGATGCATGGATTCTATGTACAAGATTATAGGACAGCTGAAGAAACCATCTGCATTCACTGTGGTTGACGAGATTGAAAAAGATGAGGCACGCTTCTGCTTGTATGGAAGGCTGCAATAGGCTGTTGATAATTTTCCCATTGAAAAAGATATTCTCTGTCAAGGAAAGAACTAAAGCAGAGCGGAACTCTGACAAGATGTCAATAGCTCATGTGCCCTCTCAGGCAGGAATTTAAAATGGTTTCCTTGTAAAGGAAGTCCTATTAATTAGCATTAATAATTTATTGAACTATGAAGGCTCAAGGATATTGAGGCCATTTCTTTGAAGTGCTGAGTGCTCCCAGCCCTCATTGAAATGAATGAGAATTGAGGGCGCTCAGCACCCTGTAAGGTCAGGCCTGTTGTGAAGTTGATACCAAAACATGCCTAGCTTCCTTTTATAGCATCATGTTACAAAGCTTTTCAGACATTAACTCTAGGCATGATTGAATAAATTCTCATTCGTTAGGCATTACCCCTCCTTACACAACACAGGGTGGGCTATTGTAGTGATGTATGCAGGCACTGCCACCACAAATAGGAGGGGTACAGCTATGTGTCCCGCAGAAAGCTGTGGAAGTGAATCTCAGAGCCTGAATCTACAGAGTTAGGCTCACGTGACTCATGCTATGGCGCTAAAAATAGCTGTATAGACATTCAGGCTTGGGCTGAAGCTCAGGCTCTGAAGCCTAGGTTGAAGTTGGTTAAAGTACTTGGCTAAAATTTAAAAAATATCTGCAAGTGACCTTTACAAAAACACTTTTATATCATCACCATGTTACCCAAATACTATTATTTGGAGTGGAGAGAACTGCTGTTTTCTGTGCCGTCACATGTATTTGTGAACCTCGTTAAAAGGAAAGTGGCTTTTTGGCAATGTTTGATGTTTTATAGATGGACTTACTAATGGTATGCAAGACTCCTTGTTAAATTGGGTGCAGTGACATAAAATAGTGCACCCCGCCGTGCAATCCGTCCTTTACTTCAGTGGTATGCTTCAGTACTCGGAGAATTGAGTCCAAAGCATTTTCAGCTTTCTCCAGCTAAAAGCTTGATTTAAGAATTTTGGCTTTATTTGTTGTTAATAGTACTAACACAGAATTTACGTGATGTGGCACATACCGTATCTTTTAAGCATGAGTAAAGTGCTTACTACCACTTGTGACCAACCAGACCAAAAAAAGTACATGTGTGCAATTTCTAGTAATAAGAAGGCAGTGTTGTACAATTCTATAGAACTTTCCCTCTGAGGATCTCCAACTCTTTATTAGCATTAATGGGCATGATTCTCATTTACACTAGGGCCCATTGAACACACACTGGCAGTGTAAAGCAACCTGAAATCAGGCGCAGGTGTGATTGACACTCATTTTAAAGACCCCTTGCATTCTGCCTGGGTGGTGTAAAGGGACATGAGTGTAAATAAGAATAAGGCTCCAAAGACTAGCCTCACAGCCCCTGTGTAAAATAAAGTATGATTATGACCATATCAGGTGGTCATGGGAAAATCTAATTTTACAAATTATAACAGGTTCATAGCTTTGGTTGAACATCTGCCGCAAGAGCATAGGGAGCAATTCCATTTCATCATCTCATGGGGTCAACTGGTGGCCAGAACTGCTCTTCAAGCATCCTTAAATGCAGCAGACACTACTGACTGGTTCATCTGCCCGGCAGTGGTTACATGCAGGGCATCATGGCAACATCTTTTGGGATTTCGGAGAGAAGTACAATATGCCATGGAGGACCTTCCCTTGAACAGTCGTTTACTGTTCTCGGAAACAATGGGATGAATCTTTGCACACTCTAAAGGACTCTAGGGCTACGTTATGGTCTCGGGGCATATGTACACCTACAAGTGAGAAAAGGTTTAGTAGGTCATAGACTGCCCAGAGATTTCATCCTGCTCAGTTTTCTGGGTTCCATAGATCCACTGAACCTTCCCAGAAAGAGACATCGGTTTCAGAGGAAGAAGGTTGTCCAACCATCCTCCATGATCACCCAGCCACCTTCAAAGCAACAGTTATGATGGGTTGGTCCAGGGTTTGAATTCTGCCACATCTCTGGATTTACAGCTGTTTCCATTAGCTCTCCTATCCTCCTTGGGAAACCACCTTGCCTATTTCCAACATTCTCGAAGATGGAGTGCTACAGACAAGTGGGTCATGGAGATGATGACATTGGGCTATGCCATCCATTTTATGTCAGTCCCTCCCTTCCACTCCCTTCCCCCATCCCTCTTCAGGGATCTCTCTCATGCTTTTATTGAGAGAAGAAGTGAACTCTCATTCAGTTAGAAGCTTTAGAGCCAGTTGCTCCTCCTCACAAGGGCAAGGGATTTTACTCAAAGTATTTCCTTGTCTCAAAGGAAGATGGAGGTTGGAGTCTGATCTTGGATCTAAGACTTCTAAGCAAGTTTGTAAAATCTCAAAAGTTCAGGATGCTAACTCTGGCAGCTATAATTCCTTCACTGGAGAAAGGAGATAGAAGAGAGAAAATCAATCTTGGAAGAAGAGTCTGTTCTGTGTGTCTCCTCTAACACTGCTGCTGCTGCTAAGGGTGATAACTCTGGCTCTGGCCTGTCCGATCTTATCCTTATAGTTCTGACTTGGGTGAGACAAACTTGGTACTCTTACCTACTTCACCTCTCTGTCTAACCATCGTCCAAACACCCCACCATTCCTCATCTTCTGACACAGAATGCGGGTTGTGTGCTTCATTCCCAACCTAGTAGTTCTCCACCTCAGGGCATGGTTCCTCTTTGGTTCACAGGGTTAGAATCTTCCTGCTCCACAGAAGTACAAAAGGTGTTACTGAATAGTAAGGGATCAACCCACACTACTTACCTGCAAAAATGGAAGAGATTCTTCCTGTGGTGGTCACTGCCTCGTGCTTGAGTCAGTGCCACTTTCAGTCATTCTGGATTATCTGTTGGACCTAAAGAAATCAGGGTTATCAGTTAGTTCAAGTAAAGTCCGTTTGGCTGCAGTAGCAGCCTTTTATATTCCAGTAGAAGGATTCTCCATATTTGATCACCTGGTATCATCTAGGTTTTTTAAAGGTTTGGGGAATCTCTATCCACAGATCAGAAACCCAACTCCGACCTGGGACCTCAACCTGATACTCAGTTACCTTATGAGATCTCCACTCAGATGAAACTGGGAACAGGTTCCCATTGGTTTATCTATGAAGACAGCCTTTTTAGTAGCTACGACATTGGCCCATAGGGTCAGGGAGATTGAAGCCTTGAAGGCAGATTCCCACCCCCCATTTTATGGTGTTCTTTAAAGAAAATGGCTCTTTACATCCACACCCTAACTTCTTACCTAAGGTTCTTCTGGAGTTCCACCTCAATCAGTCCCATCATCTATCAGTGTTTTTTCCAAAACCACATAGTTCTCTACAGGAATCCTGTTTACATACTGTGTGTGTTTAGAATGTTGTTGGCCTTCTACTTAGATAGGGCCAAGCCATTTAAGAAGTCATCTAGGCTCTTCATTTCCTTCATTTCTACTCAGAAACTATCAAGATGAACATCTGGATGTATTATCAGTTGTTATAATGCTTCAGACATTCATTCTCCCCCACCCCCAAGGGTGATAGTACATTCAACCAGATCACAGGCTACATCTGTGGCGTTACTGAAGAATGTACCAGCATCTGAAATATATAGGGCCGCTACATGGGTTTCACCACGTTTTTGAAACGTTCTGCCCTGATTCATGCTGTCAGACCTGATGGAGCACTTGGTTCTGTAGTATTCAGTTCTGGACTCTATTCTGAAGCTCTGGGTACTTCTTGGAAGTCACCTAAAGGGAATACCACAGGGACACTACTTGAAGAAGAGGTTACTTTTCGCTTTGTGTGGTAGCTGCAGTTCTTTGAGATGCGTCCCCTTACGGGTGCTCCACTACCTACCCTCCTTCCCCTCTGCTTTGGACTGTTCCTTAGGGGATGTTTGGGTGGAGAAGTAACTGAAGTGGGGTTGCCCATGCAACATACCTTTTTACTCCAAAATGAGATACATCTGCAGTAGTCTGATGAATAAAAGCCACAGGTATGTCCTATCTCTTCTGTATAAATATCCTACTTCTTCTACACTGCGATGTTGAAAGGGGTCTGATGTAATGACAGTATACCAACACAGGTACTTACATTCAGAGACCACTGATGTCAACACTGAGAAAGAGAGGGAGCTTTGTGGCAAATGGAGATCATTGCAACATTCTGTCACCCTTAAAGGGAAACAGGAATGTAGCACTTTGGATTGCGTCTGCAAATGGCATTTACAGACGACAGTAAGGATGCTAGCAGCGCTCTTGGGGAAAATACTTCTGTGCGTTATCTGTTCCTAGGGGCAGACGGTCTCTCCTAATTGCCAGTAGCTTTTATGGTGGACCCACAGATTCAGTGATGCTTCCCAGGATGGGGGGGGAAGTCTAAAGGTTCTGTACAATATACTGATTTAGGTATTTTGAAATCTGCTCACAGATCTAATCTGATGACTCATCAGAAATGAAAACTTGTGGATTCTTAATTTTCCTCACAAATACATCATCTCCTTCTAAACTTTTTCTCCTCCATCATGTTTATAGTGTAGGTAATGCCACAAAGCAGCAGCTATTCTCAGAAGTGTGTAATACAATCCTACAATGGATAAAACCGACACCACCATTAATTACAGTAATCTGAAATTTAGTTGGGAAATAAATTTAAATATGGCTTTCATCAGTGAGCACTGAGGAGGAATTCTACAAACACCTTATGACATGGCTTCAGCTAACTTAATATGTTACATCAAATGCACTGCGCTTCAAGCAGACAACTCAAACATGACCTCATGTAATTCTTAAATTGGGCACATGCTATGGAGTTGTCAAACGATAGGGTCTATATGGCTTGAAGAAGTCAGTGTAATGAACTAATGTTGGGAAAGGGGAGTAACTCAGTCCATAATTTTAGTACTTCTATATAACTTAATAAAACGGAGCATTTATTATGTAAGTACGAGAAATGGATTGCACAAGGAATATTTTGGGTGAAGACATTATTGCTACGTTGGTGGTCACATCCATATTCCCTGCTGTTAAGATGGCCTTTTTTTTTTTTTTTTTTTTTTTTTTTGAGGAGTTGGAAAGTTGATTGATGTTTTGACCAAAGTAAGACTGACTAACAATTAACAATTAGGGTGGATGGAGGAATTCCTGGAAGTATAGATATAGCAGAAGTATAAACTAGTGGCCAGAATTGTGCCAAGCTTTGTCATTCCAGACAGTCTCATCTTCTTTCATCTCCTTCCTTTATTCTTAAACCCACCTTGGACTTGTATGTTAATTTCATGTACCCATAATTTGAATGTGTGGATTGATTCCTTTGAACTGTGCAGTTTTGGATGTTTCCACATATTGTGTATGTATGCAGGATGTGTGCGCAGTGCATGTGTGTGTGTGTGTGTATGTATATATATATAAAATTTATATAATTGTATAGAGTCTTTCAATAAATTAAATAGTGCAAAACACTGAATGCAAGGGGGGGATGGAATCTGGGACCATCAGTGGCAAAAACTGAGCTTTAAAGGAGTGACTCGTTTAATTTTAAGTAAGTAGCAGTCCTTTATCATTTATAAGGGCCAACCACTCGGGCGAGACATGATCATGTGCATTTAAGCAGTGTATGAAATGAAGTGTCTTAATTACCATGGCAATGGAAACCTAGAAATACCTAAATAAATAAACCCAGGGGTCTCATTTATGTGACACAGCAGTGTAGGAGTTGTGATAAAGTATGGGGGGGGGGTCATACATTTCCATTTTTCTTTCGAGTGGATTAAATGAGGCACACTGAGGGAATTATGCTATTTGCAGCATCATGTATGCTACAGATGTAAAAAGCCTCATTCCTTGGCAGTAATCCCTAAACTATAAAGTCAAATCTGTTTCTGAGCGGCGCAAGGCCATCATGTCAGATGGGCATGACTATAGGTAGCATAGAGACCGCATACTGGATGTGCATCAGGTGTAAGTATCACAGATAGGATTCCCAGCTTGGAGTGTCCATATGCCTGTTCATCTTTATTTTACAATGCTGTGTTTACGGCACAGTTGCATTACTAATCCAGTTTTGGGTGTGATTAAGTTTCAAAAATAAAGAACAGATTCCTTGCTTATCAAAAAAAGAAAAAAGAAAAGGAGTACTTGTGGCACCTTAGAGACTAACCAGTTTATTTGAGCATGAGCTTTCGTGAGCTACAGCTCACTTCATCGGATGCATAGCATATCGTGGAAACTGCAGAAGCTTCTGCAGTTTCCACGATATGCTATGCATCCGATGAAGTGAGCTGTAGCTCACGAAAGCTCATGCTCAAATAAACTGGTTAGTCTCTAAGGTGCCACAAGTACTCCTTTTCTTTTTTCTTTTTACGAATACAGACTAACACGGCTGTTACTCTGAAATCTTGCTTATCAAATAAGACCTTTTGCTTCATGCTAATTGGCATGTTGGGTTAGGAGGGAAGGGTTTTGGAACACTTTTATTTTTTTCTCCTTCGCTCTGAAATGAAGGCTTCATGAGTCTGTTTTTTTCCATTCCATTGCAAGTCCCTGTAGGATCTGTCAAAACAGGTCTCTGGCACCAGGGCTTACTTTAGCTGTGCTGCGGAGTGCAAAGTCATGTTCAGTGACTCTCTGCATAATTTTTGAATGATGTTTTGCCTGAACTGGTATTAAATGTTGAGGTTTCAGGGTTCTAGGAAGAACATGGCGCTGGGGATTGTCTTTCCAGCTGCCCTCTGACAGCAGCACTACTGCCTTCCTCTTGATTTCCTTGGTGGCTACAGACTGCCATAATACAACAATGGCCCCAGCAATGCTCTTGCCTTATCTCGGATGTTTTAAATGTCTGTGATATGGTATCTCAACACACTTGCTTCCTAAATTACTTTTTATACGTGTAATTTTCATGTGTGCTGAACTGATAAAGATCTGATATCTGTGGAATACACAGAGTGATGCCAGGTCATGCCCTTCTACTGTAGCTGAAACAGCTGCACAGACATCCAGTTATTTAGTACAAAGCCTTGATAACCTAGTTTTCTTGTTCATTTCACACAGCTGAGAATGATGGCTTTCCATGCTAATGCAGAAAAGTTTAAAAGGAGGGCAAATATCTTACCTTTTCTGGTATTAGCTTTATTAAATGGAAGGGAGGGGGCGTCACAACAGAATCAGTGTGTTTTTGGTACATTAGTTTTATGGTATTGATGATTCTATTAAACAATTATTCTTTTCTTTCCCCCCCTTCTGGATGGTCTGAAATGGATCACTGCATACAACTTTAGGGTTGGCTATAAAATGGGTAAGATTGGTGGTTTCTCTGCTCTGTGTACCTATATTGGTTATAATAAAAAATTTGCATTTATATAGTGCCCTTCATCCCCAAGATCTTTATAAAGTGTGTCTGTGTATATATTACTTCATCCATTACTGAAATGCAACCTTCTCTGGGAAACTGTTCAGCTGTGTATAATAATGCTACGGTGACGCTTCAGCATAATTTTAAACTGCAGTGGGATTTTAAATAGGTGGAATAATTCCTAGATTTGGTTTGGAACTCCCTCTACCCTTGCTGAAGCATCATGGAATTTTTAATAATGGTTAATAGCGTGCTATTAGATCTTCTCTGAAAGGCATTACCAACAGCAGCTCTCAGAACGCCTTAGCACCAATGGGGAGAACTGTTCTGTGCTGACTTGGAGGCAAGAACATCTTCTGATGGACGGTGTCTCTAGCTTCTTGTAGCTGCTGTGAATTTATGGAGGTCTTCATCCAAATAGTGACATAGCTTGACCCTAGTGAGGCATCTGTCCTGCAATCTGATATACGTAGGTCGGAACCCTCTGCCCATATGGACCGCCACTCCAGATCTTCTGGAATACACAGGCATGGGGTCCTCCTGTACAGATCAGACTGCAGGATCAGGGATAATGTTTATGATCTGAATACTTGATATCCAGATAGTGCCTGCCCCAGTGAGCTAACAATTGTTGTACTGTCTTTGTCTATATGTTTTTACAGTGCCTAACACAATGAAGCCCCACCTGGTTTGAGGTTTCTAGACTCCAATAGAAATGTTGAATGATGATGATCTATAAAATGTAAAGAGTGCACAGTGGAACAGCAATTCCAGTTAAATGTTTCCTGTCGTACTGACACAGCCCCAATACTGCAAGAACCCTGGGTACCCACACAGTTCCGATGCTATAATGGCTGTGCTTTGGTTTCTCATAACCAGAAGATCTCAGTTAATGATATGGACAAAGACAGAATTTGGTTTTACTCTTGTTTCTGCTGTTTGCAATCAGTCACTCAAATTGTCAAGAGAAACCAAATAAATACCGCTTATGACTGACAGAACAGTGTGTAATGATTCTCATGTTCTATACTTTTTAGTCAGATTGTTATGACCTCTTTTTGTAATTTTTAATCAACAAGTGTACTGTCATTAGATTCTTAGAATTTTCTCAGGGGTGATTGAGTCTCTTGTATAAAATATCTGAACTCAAGATGAAATTATAACAGAAAGCTGCTAACTCCAGCATTTCTTTGTGACTGCGTGTTTACTTTCAGAAGTTGTCACTCATAGTGCAAGGGCTTCAGAATAAACTATCTACAGCAAAATATAAGCTAGTGGTACACTGAATAGCTGAGGTTTCCATAATACTCTGAGTCTATGAAAATACTTGAGGTCAGGAACATTTAAGTGTTAGGCTTCATCTTTTGGAATAACTATTGAAATGAAATACAAGTTTGTTTTTTGTACCTGTCCATGCAGTTTGAACATGTTCTTTTTTAGTTGACAGAGAGTTCACACTGTGGTGATAAACTTCAGTGCAATTCTAATTTGCTTACTAAGAGGAGTAACGGTCTTGTGGATAAGACACTGACCTAGGACTCAGGAGGTGTCAGTTCCTCTGTGACTTCAGACCAGTCACTAACGCCAGAGTTTTCACACATGGGTGCCTCAATTTCAGCTCTTAAATGCATCCTTTAAACAGCTAATTAGAAGTGGCCTGATTTTCAGAAGTGCTGAACACGCATAAATCCCATTGAAGTCCATGGGATCGGCAGGTGTTCAGCATTTTTGAAAATCAGACCAGTTTTATTTAGGAGCGTAACCTTTTGCATCCAGGTTTGAAAACTTTGGCCATTATAGCTCTGTCCTTCGGTTTAACTATGTATAAAATTAATATTTATATTGTTGTTGTCTAAGGGCTCTAGTCGTAGATCAGGGCTGCATTATGTTAGGCGCTGTACAAATGCATAGCAAAAAGACAGTCTGTGCCCCCAAAGTGCTTACAGCCTAAGTAATAGGAATAATGAAACTCTGGTGCTGTAATTAATGTTTGTGATGCTATCAGATACCATGGTGTTGTGGGTATGTAGACATCCCTATCACCGCAGTACCTTGATTGAATTCAACGAGAGATGGGGCTGCTCCTCACCCCACAGATGAAGGCCCAGGACAATCAAACCAAAAGTTATTTGTCTTTTCCTCGTGTACCTCTTACTAGTTTAACTAAATCTTATAAGTTAAAATTGGTTCCAGCCAAAGAATCACATTGGTTAAAAACTGTTGCTATCTGGGTAGTATTTGTTCTCAAAATTTGATAAATAGGGTAAGTACTATCAAGCATTAAAGCAAATTAAAAACAAAGGGTGGGGGCTAGTACAGATAAGACAACTGGAGTGCATTTGTGCATGCTGATAGAGTGCATGGTATTGCAGAGCTCCTAGGATATTGCTCTTACTGTACGACTCCTCCCTCACCTCCTTTGGCACAAAGCCATCCTCCCAGTGATACTGGATCTGTTGCAGCCTTTGTCTCTACCTGATAAAGAGCTTTGAACTAGTTCTTCAGAGACAGCTTCCGTAGATAGGGATTTATGGAATCTGTTGTGTCCCCACCTCATGTTCGACAGAATCTGAAGCAAACTGTGACAAGGATCTTTGCATCTATTACAGTCCCTCCCGCCCCCAAAAAAGGAGGGGCAATGCATAGGGATCTCTTGCAACCACCGCTAACAAAGCTGAAGCAACTTAGACAAATATACATGGACTGAAATATCCAATGACTGCAGATGATGAACGATGCTCCTTTACTAATTCGATGGAGGAGATTTAGGCCCAGCCCTGCCAAAGAGTTATGCATGTGCTTAACTTTATTCACATAAGTAGTCCTATTGGCTTTGGTGGGTCTACTCCATATGCTTGAGTCAAGTATAGATGTAAGTGTTGGCAGGGTTGGGGCCTATGTTAGGAAGAGAGGGTGGGACACTTTAAAAAAAAAAATCATGCTTATGACTTGGTGTGGTTAATTATCTGGGTGGAGTGGATCTGTACATTTCTAGCTATTCTAGACTGATTAATATATTTTGAACTGTATTTTCATTTGTACGTGTGATAAGAGCCAGTGATGGGGTGCATCATTATGTATGACAGCCTATAGGACCAGAAGCAGCCAAAGAAGGGACGGCTGCACTGGGTCAGGGTTGAGAGCGGTGTAAAGTTGGGCACAGCTGAGGCCACCCCTCCCCTCCCAGCACCGAGAACTGTGTAGGGGAGACCCCTCATGCACACTCTGGCAGTACAATGACCCAGCTGCTGCCTTCCCTCCTCCCCCCGCCCCTCCCACCATGTGGCTTTGTGGACCACAGCAAACAGAAGCCAGGCAGAGGCGTGAGCCAGTAGGCCCCACAAGCAGCTAAAGAAGGGACCTTGGGCCCTCAGGACATTCCAGTCAAAACAGTAAAATGTTTTCTGACTTCCTCTGCCCTGTGCTGATTGTTTGCTCCAACCTTCCTTCTTCCTCTCCCTCACCTCAGTCTTTTCACTTTCAGCATCACTTCACACCTGCCACTCTTCCTCTGCCCTGTTCTTCTTACCCTTCTTCCCTTTTCTTTCTGTTTAGCTGATCTCCCTCCCTGCCCCCAGCTAGCCCCCCCACCTTGCAAAATAATGGAACAAACATGACGTTTGCTGCCACCCCATCGTTTTAAATTAAAACTGGATGTTTGATACGAATTACTTTTTGGTGCTATGAACATGTGAAAACTGTGTTTCAAATGGTATAATGCTTCTCAGAATGATTAACTGAAAAGTCCTGGAAGATTCTGAACATAACAGACATAGCTATACAGAGACAATGGGCCATTCTTTAATAATTTTTCTTGACCCATAGTTCTCCACACGTTGCTTTCCTCCAGCCCAGAAGAGGCTGAATTTTGGTGGTTCTATATGAAGCAATACACGTGTGTGAAGCACTTTCAAATTCTTTAAGATGTAATATTGTAATGAACTAAATACAGTAGTGTGGATGTGTGTGTATATATAAAATTCAGTCACGCCAATGTTCTCTGGTGGATGTGGATTCAGAACTGCTCAGTTGTGTGTGACAGACTCAATATTGCTAACAGAGGTCCTCTGTTAGCTTAGGTAGTAGGGATCTGCACAGGACAATCGGAGTTTTAGCTCCACTGCTGCCAGGAAGTTCTGAGTGTCCATCGTATGCAGCGTAATGACTGCTGTGACGTCTTAGGTCACTATAGATTTGTTATTTTTTTAGAGTTTTGAAATTGCTTGTATTATTGAAAAAAGAAAAGGAGGACGTGTGGCACCTTAGAGACTAACCAATTTATTTGAGCAAAAGCCGATGAAGTGAGCTGTAGCTCACGAAAGCTTATGCTCAAATAAATGGGTTAGTCTCTAAGGTGCCACAAGTACTCCTTTTCTTTTTGCGAATATAGACTAACATGGCTGCTACTCTGAAACCTTGTAGCATTGAGGTTTTCTTAATGTTTTATGGTTTCTTTGGTTGTTTCCTTCCAGCTCAACAGAATTCACCAAAAATCCATGAGGGCTGGTGGGCCTATAAAGAGGTGGTCCAGGGAAGCTTTGTTCCAGGTAAGTGCAATTTTACAGTCCTAGCTTTTAATATATGGTTTTGTTTTTACATCGCACAGTGGACAAATACATCTGTACACACCAACGCATTAGAGTGAATGATGTAAAGGTTTTATTGGTGCATCTGCTGAAGAACATTGCTCTCTTCTTCAGCAGAAGATGCACAGTTACTGATGCCATTGTTATCTCTTGCTGGTGACTGTTCTCATGTTACTGTTCCAAAACTTCATTTGGTTACTTGTGAAGAAAAGAGGGGACTGGTAAGTCTGACTGTAAATTGGTTGAATTTAGCTTATTGATACAAGACTCTGTTAGGCAAAGCAATTTCTACACACCTAATAATAAACTAACAAAGGCAAAGTGAGGAAAACATCACCCTAACATGTAAGCGTCCAGTATTTTATTATGCAAGTGTCGTTTATTTCAGTAAAAAAAGAACAATGTGGAAAAGGAGTGTGGAGCTGCAGCCCTCACTGGAGTAAGGCAGTTCTGCCAAGTGATTACATTAGTTATCATTAAACAATCAATGTGAGCGTAGAACAGGCTAGATGGCTATAAGCAAGTAGCACCTTGGGAATATAGACAAAAGTAAAATTCAAATTAGCTGAGTCCAGGTATAAGCAAAACATAAAAGTAACCCAGAGACACAAAGGTGCAGTGTAGTCAGAATAATGGGATAAGGCTTCAGTGGAGGCCCCAGTGGTAAGATACTGTAAGTAGTTTAAGCTTAAAGATGAGAATTTTTCTTTCTCCTAACTTTGTTATATATGTAGAAATACATATGACATGTTGTGGGCTGTTCAGTGGTTGACATGTGCATGATAACTGGGTGGGAAGGGAAGAGTGAAAATTGCAGGATTTATCTCTGTTAGCAAGTGTGACCATTTTAACCTGTATTTGATGCAACAACCTCAGGAAATGTTTACCTCGAAACAGCTAAAACTCCTTCTAATGACTGGCACTTAACTAATGATGCTACTGATGGAACAGTCTGATATATGTGCTGCTTCTGTAATTGTTAGTTCAGCAGGACTGGAGACTTAATAGTAGGGTAAGATAAATGGTTCATGGAGTAGGGGTGTTCATTATAGTTCAGTTCTTTAATCTCCTGCTATCACGGTGGACGAAGGTATGAAGTAGGTGGCTAAAATGCGAGCTGTTACCATTATTGTTACTTATTTATTTTAAGTGTTGGTCTGGGTTTTTTTTTTTTTAAATATGATTGAAATATATGTCTACCCACATTTTTCTGATGGAATCAGGTCACAGCAGGGACAGTGTTTTATGACACTATCATAGTATCAAAACTTCCACCTACACCTTTTTCTCAGAGAGCTAGAAAATCTCACGTAGTGCAGGGTGGTTTTTTTTTTTCTTCTTCTTCTTGATCAGGCATCAGATTTCTCCATTGTTATGGCAACAGCTATGATTTGAGGATCAGATTAGAAATAACATCCCAAGGGTGCTAAGTTATCTTGATATAAGTGATAGTATAAATGAAACCAAACCTATTAAACCAGGGATTTCTGGTCATGAAATCCATGCACCACACAGAGCAGCATCTGCGGACTTTAAACCTAATTACATACTGATGTGGTGTAAAGCAACTTTTGGGAGTTCTTGGAAGTTTTTTCTGGACTGTCAAGTACCTTGAACTATATTGTTATGCATACTCAGATGCTAAGGTCAGTAATGAAAAACAACTTGGAAGTTATAACAACCTGTATTCAGCAGGGAATGTCAACTTGGCGTTCCCTACAATGCAGATTGCCTACCAGGTCCATAATAGATTGTAGGATGGTTCTCTTCCCAATACGTATGTGGAAATTGTTAAGAATGAGACTCTGCCATTCTGTACTTTCTAAGCATTCCAGTTTAGCTTCTCTGAGTTGATCTAGTTTAATTGCTAATAAACTAATTCATGTAAAGAAACCAGTTTGTTCTGAAGCCAAATAATGCTGTTACATACTGGTGAGGTTTCAGTCTTTAAGAGCTCAAAATATCTAATCCAGAGAGCCTTCCAAATACCCAGAGCCGAATCAGGAGGAGATGGTCATAGCTGGAGACACAAAGAGGTAAGAGCTGCCAGAACAGCATGGAGAGAGCATCTGGAGGTCTTGGCCTATTTAACAAATCCCCTAAATATTCAAAAAATGTTGAAGATTGAACTTAACCAAGAATGTGTCATCAGAAAAAATAAATGTGGCCCAGAGAGACAAATATGAACTGTTACGTTTAATGGCTCATTGAAATAGCACACGGGAAAGTAAAGCAGCACAGATCACTTAAGTGCACTGGTTATGGAAAGACTGCCAGGTTTCTTCCTGAAACTTGACACCTCAACGCTGCAAAATCTTATTGGGGGTTCCAGAAAAAATCAAAATTTCAAACGTGTCCAAGTTCCATTTTTCCAAGTGACTCGAGAGCTTAAATCCCATGGATTTTCAGTGGGATTGAGGCTCATAAGTGTCTAAATGGCTTTTGAACATGGGGGATTTAGGCTGCTCTGTCACTTAGTATCTCTTTAAAATGTTACCGTGGATCATACTTTGTCACATACTGTATTTATTATCAGCCAGCTAATGAGGACATCAGTCAGAGAGCTCCAAATAATTATGTCCATGATTTCAAATGTTGATGTCTAAAGATGGGCTTTTCAAATGCATATTTAGGTGCCTGAATTGAAATTAGAGGCCTGATTTTCAGACGTGCTCAGCACTGAAAAATTTTGCCTCTGATATCTGTTTAGGGACCTAAATGTGCATTTAGGAGGCTAACATAAAACACCCAAGTTAGAATATTCTGGTCATAAATCTTTCAGTGTGATATTCTGTTTCAGATGTATTTAAGTAGGGCCCTGTTTTAGTACAGTAGATAGTCCGCATTCGTGCTCTAGCTCTTACACAGTTTTATCTTTGGTGAGTACTTCTTAAAATTGAACCATATTTTATAGTCCATGTTTGGCGTTGCTTCAGAGGGTTACAGACCATCCCACAGAAGGCGCCTCTTTTTTCCTTCACCCCTTTCTAAAAACCAAAAATCTGTTGGGATTTAAAATAAAGCAAACAAAATAGAAAGCGAGAAATGCTCTGAAATTTAACGTAATTCAAGAACTAATGTACATTCAACTTTAAAGAAGGTGCAAGAATGGAAAAGGGGAGGAGACTTTTTTCTTTATGCCTGGGATATTTGCATCATAATCCACATTACGCATTTTTGATGTTACATGCTGGAAAGAGTCAGGAATGCAAAGAAAACTTTGTAACATAAGTTTTCTGTAAACACACACATGATAATAAATATTATTTGATGTGGACAGTTTGTTTTGGTTTTGCTGCCATTATGAACTAGTTCCACAGCACTAAAATAGCACCAGCAATTTTGGTTTAGCAGAAACTCTAATGAATATCTTTGAAGCAAATCCTGCCCCACCTCCTTCATTCCAGCTCCAGAAGGCCCTAAGCACAGCAGAACCTTTATGCTACCCTATGTGTGTGGTGTATGCATTCTGCTCACTCTGGTCTCCACTGCAGCTTTCTCACAGCACTGTGTGAAAGGGTTTGTGGAAGGACGAGCCACAGCTTCAGTGACTATGGGTTTGTGATTGTGATGATCCACTTGCCAAAATCCCTGCCTTGTGTTGCAGCTTCTATTAGATTATGAGGGCTTACTAATAGCACTAGTGCTGTTCCTCCAGTAGGAGGATTCTCTGCAGAGTTATGTTGCACAGTGGTTAGGGAACTAGTCTAGCACCAGGGAGACCTGGGTTCAAGACCCTGCTCTGCCACAGTCTTCCTCTGTGACCTGGGGCAAGTCACTTAATCTCTCCACGCCTCAAATTCTCCATCTGTACAATGGGGAGAATAGCACTCCTACCTCACAGAGGTGTTGTGAGGATAAATGCACTAAAGACTATAAGGAACTCAGATAATACAGAAATGGGGGTCATATAAGTATATTAGATATCTAGAAGACAGATGGACATGGACTTTGCTTGGGAATCCAGGATCTAGTCCCTTCTGGAAAAGAAGGCAATGCATTCAAATAAGTCAGAACGTTTGTCAGTTTTTTTCCTTTTTAAAGGACCTAGATCCATAAAAAAATATTATCTCCTTCAGTTGCCAGTTTCTCCATTGCTTCCTCTCTAGTGTTACACTCTGCTTGAACGCAATGTTCAGGACCACTGTTACCTTTATATGTGTGTGTGTGTGTGTGTAATTATATATATATATATATATATATATAAATAAAATATAGGGAAAAGTCCACATAACTGTCTACCAGTGAGCTTTGCTTACATGCCATGTTCTTTTTCTTTCTTATACTGTACTGCAGTTTGGGGGGCAACACGGGTTTATGAATGTGTGCCATTACATTTAACACCAAACTGCGCCAAGTCTGTTGCTATTATACTGTATGTGTCAAATGGCATCTTTAGGAAAAGCTAGTTAATTTGTTTGTGTGAGTCTTGAAGACTTCACTTCAGATCACTTGGTAATGAGACACTTCCCCCCCCCCTTGATTTGAAAGGAAAATTTGGTCAACAAGCAACCTTTTCAGAGAAGGGGCATCTGTAGAGGTGAGAATGAGAGTAACTGTTCTTGTGCTCATGAAAGTGCAGCTGCTCTTCAAAATATCGGTGAAAGTAAATACACTATGGGTAGATACCTGTTGCCAGTGCACACCTTTAGTCATAGTCTAGAACTATATCATCTGATTTTTTTTGTTTTTTCAGGAATAAATTCATGTTAAAGAAAAATAGAAAAACAGAAATCTGGGCATTTCTAATTGGTCCTGGTGACAGGGGATACATTCTCTGGTTTGGAGTTGACGTGTAAAAATTGTGGATTTCTCCATAGTGCATTCATTTAAAAACACTATCTGTTTGAGCCAACACATATCAGCAGTTGTGTCTACAACTTTAGTTGCTTCATTCATAAATTGATATTCGTTTGTAAACAGTATTTATATAGAACACTGGGTTAGGACTATGAGCTCACACATCTCCTTTATATGATGGTGATAGTGGGAAAACCTGAAGGCCTGTTTATAGAGCTGTCTGATGGTTAGTTTTGCAAATTTGAGCTACAGGTCATTTACTACTCAGTAGCACCATCATCAAATAAACAGTGCTCACCATCAGCAAACAGGCCAGGTGGGATTGTAATTGGCCATGTGGGGAAACTTTAAAGTGGAATTTTGGGGTGTTACCCCTAATTTGAAAATTGGATTTGGAAGATAGAATTTGAGTATTCTGGATTTTACTAAGAACGGATTTCCTACATGTAACACCTCATTCAGGTGCAAGGACTGCCATTAAAAAAGCCAGTGGCTGCACAGTGAGATCTGAAACACCACTGTTTTCCTCTACTTTCCAATACGGAGTGACCATCATTTCTTAGGTTCCACTTCATGGTCACTAATAAAGTGTTGACTTTTTAATAGCAACCACTATATCTGGTCTCTTTTGTGAGAATTATGCTAAATTGGGGGTAGGGGGGAATTCTGTGGGAGTTGTTGTTGTACAAGGGCTGCAAAATAAGGCCCTGGGGCTTTTTCTTTGTAATAGGGTTGATGGATGCAGTAGAGTCAGAGTGGTTTTTTGAGCCATTTCAAGATACCTTGTTCCTCATTGAATTATTGGAGAATTTCTTTATTTACAAGACAGCACAGAAGGCAGTGCAGACTGCAGTTCTTTTTTCAGACTTCTCCAAGAAGCAATCAGACCAGACTATCATTCTTGATTGGAATTTCTAGCTGCAATAACTTAAGTAGAAATATCGACCAGATATCTGTAGGTTACATGTGATTAGGATAGTCCACAAAGAGGGAAAGTGTGTATCAGATACTTCCCTTTATTCATTATTTCTAGAGATTAGAGGCTGTTTTTTTGGCTCTGTGTCTCCTGGTGCAAGCATAAAACCCAGTCTGGTTCACCATTGGTTGGGATGTTAATTCGGTATACGACCTCACACAGGCTTCAGAAGGTATCCAGCTAAAGAAGGTATCCATTCATGTTGATTACTGATGGTAGAAATAGCTTGAGCAAACTTACTTTTGACCTTTGCTTTACTGTAGAAGGGAGTGAGGACTGCTCAAGGGTAATGCCAGCACTGGTACTAGATTCCCGAAAAGTGGTAGAACTATGGCCTGTTGCTTCTCTGCACCAGTCAGCAAAGCTACACCCAATCCAAATGTGGAACATTGGGCATGTGTCTTGTTGGCTCTTGGTGGCATTGTGCTTGCCTGAGGTATAGTGTCCCATTGGAGCCCTTATTGGAGCGTTGGGACTCCTGACTGTTCTCTGCTATGGACTCTGGTATTGCACAACAGAGCCTTGCATATTCTTCTGCAAAGAGAATGTTCACCAACCCTTATTCCTGAGTCATTTCTGCATAGAGCAAACATCTGGTGGTTAAAACACAAGATAGGGAGTCGGAAGGTCTGGGTCTTTCTCTTCACTGTGCCACTGACTTACTCTGTTTCTCTTGGAGAAGTTTGCTTCATGCTTCAGCTTCCCATCTGTGAAAGGGATATTGGTTACCTGTCTCGCGGTGGAAGTGGTGAGATTTAAATCACTAATGTTTGTGAAGCACTTTGAGATACTCAGAGAGGACGAGGTGCATAAGCACAAAGTTGGTAGCTATTTCCCAGGAGAAGATTAAAAATGGTTAGTCCTGGGCGCAGTTTCCAAAGCCTGACCTACAACCTTCCTGGTACATCCATGTGTTCTGCGTTGAGACAGTCAGTCCAAGAGTTCCTGATTTTGCCTTTGGAAACTTTATTTTACAGTATTCTTGAGTTGCCAGTGAATGTCTTTATAGAGATGTGTGAAACCCTGTGTCAAAGTCTGACTTGAGGCCCATGTCACACTTAAGCCTTGTCTTCACTAATTGAACCAAAATGCTAATTGAACTAATTGAACACCCCCCACACTTTCTGAAAGGGTGAACATGGTGCTTATGCCTTGTGCTGGCCTGTTCTCTGAAGGCTGCATTTCATTGCCAGAAGCAACCATTAGATCATCTAGTTTGACCACCTGCATAACGCAGGCCATAGAATTCCATCTACTTGTCATGTGATGAGCCTGCTTGTGTTTGGCAATAGCATATCTGCCAGAAAGACATCCAGTCTTGATTTGAAGCCTTCAAGAAGTGGAGAGTGTTGCACTTTCTCATGCATTTGTTGTCAGTACAAACACGTGCTCTCTGATCAACAGTGGTGTTTGAAATAATCTGCACATGCTCTTGAGAATTAACAAGACTGAGAAGTTTTGAAGAATTAATCATCCTGACTGCTACTTATATATATAATTCTTTAGTGACACACTAATAGCCCTATTTTTTAGAAGCTGGTGTAATGGAACACTGTGTGATGCAGTACAGTTTCTGGAAATCATTCACTTATTGATCGGTGCTTTGGGTAATATGTATAAATAATCTTTCAGTTTTGCTTGTCGCTTAAAGGCAGCTTGGAGGAAGTGAATTTTACAGCAAAAGTTTGTGAGGTTTTTTGTAACTAATTCTTCAGACACAAACAGGACTGGGGAGGAAATCCAAGCTCATTTGTTTTAAAAAGAAAATAATTCATACAGAGATAATTGCACACTTGTAATAAGTGAAAAATCAGCCACCCATTTTCAAAAGAATTATGGGCACAATTGCTTATTTCAGAGCAGTACGGAACAGGAGACTTTTGAAGGGGAATGGAAATTAGGTGTGAGGGGGCATGTTACAGGCTTAGATATGAAGGTACCTGTGTTATATCTTCCTAGAAAGCCGAACCAAAAATTCAGATCTTAATCAAGGATACCAAAATGCAGTCCTCTTTGTGTGAGCCATCCCATTGCCCTTTGTGAGACTCAAGTGATAAGATCCTGCAGGATTGGGAACTGGGAACAAACCTTTCATAAAATGTCCAGACACAGAGATTTTATTCAACCTGCACACAGATGAGGGTCCCCCACAAACGTCAGATTCACACCTAAACTTTCCCAAATTTGGGAGCTGTTTGGATCTGAGGGTTTGTTCAAGGCCTGTTTCTCATTTTAAATTCACTTTTGTACATGCATGAGCAAGTGCTGTTGTATGGGATGCACTTCGGGCCACATACATGGTTAATACATCATCTAACTAAACTGAGTTGTATGTGGGTCAGTGAACTAATTCTGAATCAGATGGTGGGATTTTTCACAGAGCAAGGACTATAGATTTTGAACTTTTCTGTCTAAGCCCCACAATACCGTTATGAGGGAGGTATACCCATTTCAGAGATAGATACCTAAGGCACAGAGAGGTTAAGTGACTTACCCAACATCACATAACAAACTGGTGATAGACCTGGTAACCACAGTACACTGCAGTACAGAGAGAAGTATATTTTAATATTAACTCTGTCCATTGCTTTCAGCACACCACCTAAAGGATTTTGAACATATGTGACTATTTGAAGTTGTTTTCTATATTTATCTGTCTTTAAAATATAAATCTAAATGTGTGATTTAACAAACAGATGGGAATATAACTCAATAATAGGAGAACATTTTTTATAATGAGCTAGACCTTTTGAGATATCCCCAAAGTAATCTGCTGCCTACTATTTGTGCTATCTGTGTTTTATTTCAATTGACAATGAAGTCGGACTCAGTGTTACAGTTATTAGGCAGATCTCCTACTGAAGACCATAAAGAATGCAAGATCATGTCTGGAAAAAACAGACAATTATATTAAAAAGATAAATCTGTAAGTCTTATTCCTTATCGGTCCTCCCCCCCCCCCTTTTAAAAGCAATCAAATACAGACAACTCTAAGTGTTAGCCTATATTCAAGCTTCTCATCAGTGTTTTAAGATTTAAAAGTGGAGCTAAATATTCATTGCTGAGAAGTGAGCCTGAAATGAGAATAATTTTACTCTGAGTTGAGTGATTCCTTAATTAAAGCCTAAAGCAATCAAGATAGTGCATTTTTCTTTCTTGTAGACTGTCAACAGAAACCCACTGGGATGCTTTGCAGAGTGAAGAGGTCTGGAGGAGATTTGCTAGAAATGAACCTACAAAATGGAGTGAATTTTTAAAATAAAACACGCTTAATTTTTCCTTAAAAAGTCGCAAATTCAGGCTATAGTAGACAGCTGGCGGGGGTGGGGGAGAATGAGTGCTATAACCCAGGGACCCTCATCAAGAGCACTACTTGCTGTTGTCAAGGATTCAAATGCAGTAGAAAAGTCTCACCTGATCTGAGCAATCACAATAGTACATGGGATCAGAAAGGCAATTTCTCTGGTAGCAAGATTAGCTTCCTGACTTGCAGACAGATTCTGAGCTACTGGGGCCTGATCCTGGTAGATTAATCTAACTGGCTCGGTGGGAGTTGAAGGTGCTCAGCAGTTTGCTGGATTTGGTCCTTATGCAGATGTAAATCAGTGATTTACTTTGATGTAGTTTAATTTAGCGTTTACACAGACTTAGACTGAAGTTGCTGGTGTAAACCCAGAATGTTTGGGATTAGAATCACAATCGTGTTTTCTGCTTTAGGACTCTTCTCTGCTGAGTTAATAAAAAGAAGGTCCATGTCAAAATTTCCTCCTGTTTTATTGTGACATAATGCTTTACGCCATAGTCCGCTTGATTGCTTTGTATGACTGCAAAAGTATTGATTTGGTAGGAAACCATAAATGCCATATTAAATGTTGAAAGAGTTACTGAGGATTCTCCTTTCGCTTGTCTGAAAAGCTGCTTGTCCTATAGCGCCTTTACCCAAAAGTGGAGTAAAGTTCAATATTTGCATAAATATAAAGGAAGCTGGCTTCTCTGAGTGATTATTACATGCAAATAACATGCTGTTGTAATGCATGATATGATGATCTTTGCAAGCTGTGTAGCTAGTACAGCAGACCTCCTTTACTGCGCAGGTTTGTAATCTCTTCACATGTGTTGATGTAGATCAGGTGGTAGGGGGAGCTGTGGGAAAGGAGCAGCTGCTTTTATCCCTTTAAAGACTTACTGGATCACATTTTTAGAGCACGGAGGCCTAGCTGTGGGCTTGAGAATTTTGCCTTCACTATGATGAACTTCTGTTTTGTAGCCATAGGACAGCAACCCTTGATATTTTTTTTCTATAATATTGTCTAGCAATTACAGTAATGGTGGAAACAGCAATGTCAGAACTGATTTTTAAAAGGGAAATCGCACTTGTAAGAAATAGGATTTGTATGTTTAAAAAACCACTCAGAAGACAAAACCCCGTCTAACTGCAAGTCGCTGCCAAACACAGTAGCACTACAGGCATTTCAGCCATCTCACAAGCATGTTGTCACTGACTACTGTGTAAAGGAGCCCTGCATGGTAGAAGATATATTTTACATCAGACTGTAGCTGGCTGTTTGTTTGGGTTATTTTTTGCTAGTCAGCAATACTTAAAACTTCAGCAAAATTTATAATCCAGCCCTTTTTATCTTAAATGCTTGTGTAACACTCCTCACCATGGATTGTCAGCAGCACTGAACCCCCAACTTTCATGCACATAATTAAAATTTAGAAGCACAGACCACTTGGTTAAAGGGATAGTCCTGTTAGCTGCCAGGATTACTCGGCTGTTTCCTTTTATATTGACTACCCACTAGAGAGAGACGGCAGCACAGACTTTACTAGTGTGTTATATATGTGCTGCTTTTTGATTCAGTGCTAGCTATTAGGATACTAATTTTTCTTCCCCTGCTTCTCTACCTCTGCAATGGCTTCCAGCTCCTCCCCTAGCACGGTGGATCTTCTTGCTCCTGCTACTCAGTGTCCAGCTAGCTTTATACTACCGTGAAAGAGTCCCCCACGCAACTTTTTCAGAGCATCAATCCCTGCATTAGCTCTGAGTCTCCCCCAGGCCATTGTACGGAGGAGGCTGCCAATAGTGGGATGCCTATGGCAGCTGTGGCCTCCTATGCACCCGGCATCAGTTTTTAGAATAAGGCGGCTTCATAGCTGAGCTCCCAGCTGGACTCTTTTGGGGTACACTATTATGCTGCAGTTGCTCTCGCTGCTTTAGAGTGGTGTCCTAACCCCAGAGGTGCAAGGGGTAGAGAGGAGAAAGTTTTGTATAAAAGGGGAGTAATAACAGGAAGTGTAGATGACGCACAAAAAGATTGTGTGTGTGTTCATGGGGGAATACAGGTGCGTGGTCGCATTATCCCTGTCAAATGGCTGTTACATATTGTAAATATCTCACTATGCACCATCCTTTCAGCAGAATCTTTTGCTCATTGTAAGCTTCCCCATTGTTTGGCACGTGCACCTTTGAGGATACCGTGGTGTTCCAGGCTGAGGACTCGTATTTATAGGCAGGGTCACAGAACTGATCTTCTCTGGATGTTCTGTACTTTTTAAACCGTGTGTGTGAAATGATTATAATGGTGAATAAGGTTCATATTTAGAAAGAAGTAATTCTTACTCTTATCACCCCACATTGCTGATAAACTAGCTCCATTTAGCACTAAAAGAGGGTATAGTGTAGCTGTAAAAGGCAAAGTTGAGGGGATGCAGCAGACCTGTGGATACTGCACCTGTGCAACAGTTCTGGAAGGGATTCTGCTTGCAGAGGGCGTCTGCAGGCACAATGCCTGCAGGGAGTGCATTGGTGACTCTGACAGGAGTCGTATGTTCTGGCAGGTAACGTGGTACAGAATGTTCTCCCCCATTCACTGTCTCCAAACCACCAGCTTGTGCAGGAGGGGGAGACTGAGGCTGGGGCCTCATCCCCTTTAGGTTGTCTAATTCCATGAGTAGCGAAGGGACTGTTCGTCCATCCACTCACCACTTGATCAAGGAATGCAGGATTCTGGATGTCCCCTGTGCAGCTGCTGTGGATGGAGGTGTGGGAGTGGAGCAGTCGGGATCTAACCTGCAAAGTGACCTTGCTGGCTGCAAGCATTTGTTGGCCATTATGCATGTCTCAGCTCTGCCTCTGGGACAGAAGCATTTTCTTCAGTCATCCTAAACATTTCTTTCTCTAGCCCTGACCCTTTCAAATATCGTGTTCTCCAAATATAGCTACAGTTTTTATTTCTTAAATGTTATGCCATCTCTGTTGGAACTCACAGGTAAGAGTAAAAGACCAACAAGCCCTGCTGTATGATCTTTAAAAGGGTCATCATGTCAAGACGAATGCATCCCCTTAAGTTTTCATTTAAAGGCCAGGATCACTCATACATTTCTGCGTGCAGGTAGTGACCTCATGGTGGTTATCACTGATATCACCTGCAACTGTAAAGGTCTGGTTTGTGTTAAAATAAATAAATTAAATAAATCTGTATTGCTGGGAATCTTTTGGTGTTTTTTTCTGTAGCCTTTATTTTAGGTTATGATGATGAAGCAGTTCTTATGCATGTAACTGGAAAAATGCAAGAAAATCTCTCTCCTGCTTCATCAGGCTATTACAGATAAAAAGAAGTTGAAATGTTGGCTCTGGATTGAGTCATTAATAACTAGGAATTGGCTAATTTATACAGTGTTGGCAGGATTACTGGGGGATCGCATATTAGGCAGCCAGCATTGTTGGTGGGAGAGGGAGTGAAATGGAACAGAATCTTGTAGGTGGAGCAAGTCCCAGTCCATCCCTTGCTACCTCCATGTTATCTGAGGACTTCACAGCAGCTCTTGAAGGTAGAGACATGTTGTTATCCATATCGTACACATATAGAACAGAAACACAGAGAAATCAAGTGATTTGCTGAGGTTAGACACGGATGTCTGTGGTGGAGCCACAAACCGAACTCAGGTCCCCTGAGCCCCAATCCACTGTCTTAACCACCAGACCATCTTCCTTCTTTGAGTTCAGTTACACCAGCATAAATCCAGAGAGACTGCTCCAATGTATTAGCATTGTAATGATACTGATAGTATGAGCTGAACAATGTGATTTGTGGAGTTACAGTGCAGAACAAATTCACCGCCTTAACAAAAGCATGAAGATTAACTGAATTTTTAAAACTTGGCCAAAGTAGATTTTGACTGGAATTTGAACACTGCTGAGCAGAGTGTGCAGCTTGCCTTCTGTTATTGAGCTACTTGTACTGACAAATTACTCACGAGGGAATGCTACATAGATCGGTGTGTCTCGCTTTGATTCAGCTGTTTTGTCTCAGAGGCCCAACGAGCTTTTCTATGCTAATAACCCAAAATGAACTTCAATCACGGCATCTGCCATAGTTCTGCATGTGGGATGGAACTTTATTGGAATATTGGCTCTTACATTAATTATCTGAGATCAGTGCTCTGCTGTGGCACCTCTATCCTTTTGATTCAGAGTTTTGTGTGGGAGATGGATGGCTGCAGTAATTGCTTCCCCAGTGCTATAACATACTGTGCTATAAAGTGAGTTTGCATTTCAGACTGTAATTTGAGTCTCAATTCCCCCACAGTGCTGGATGAAACAATGGACAAATAGTACCAAGGACGAGCATTCTTATTTTCCAGTAACATCCTACTGCAAGGCCCATGGATTTGGGGTTTGGGTAGCTCTTAGCAACAACACCAAAAAGCCCATTCTGATTTCTACATCTGGAACGGCTTGAACAAATCAAATGGTATTCCTGTAAGATTGAAGAGGATTGAGGATGCAGCCTGTTCTGAGCACTCTCCTGACCACCATTCAAGGGGTGATCTGACTGCGTAGGAAAAGGGGTACTAAGCTTCAGCTTCAATATGCTCTGATAAAATTGATGGGGCAGTCATATATGTCCTTCTCCCAGAGAGAGAGGGAGCTCTTGTGCCGTGAAGTATAGGCGTGGCCTAGAGGTTGGAGCACTGATCTGGGACTCAGGGACCTAAGTTCTGTTCCCAGTTCTGCCACTGGCTTGCTGGGTAACCTTGCGCAAGTCACTTCAATGCTCTCTGCCTCCATTTCCCTATCTATAAATAGTGACAATACTGACTTCCAGTGAGGATCTGCTGATGAAAAGCACTGTATAAGTGTTAGGTATTATTATTATGCCTGCCACATACCATTTAATGTCATTGGAGTTGAGTTTGGTGGGGGTTATGCAGAGGAGCAGGCCAAACAGAAAAGGAAATTAGACTGTTGCGTAAATGAAGACAAAATGACACATTATGCTCATACTCCTGTAAGAGCCCATTATGGTTTCTTTTGCAAATATGGATCACTAGATTTTTTAAATATAAAACTAGCCTGCAAAAGCTATTACTGAATATGTACTTTTGGAGAATGATAGATACATGTTGTGTTTGTATTAAGTTAAGTATGAGATATTTTGGAGGTAAAATATGTGGATGGAAGTGAGAGAGTAGTTTGAAACCAAGGACTCCACGAGGACCCATTATGTTGCTACCCTAGAACGTTCATTTTATAGTAGTTGGAGGAGGATGACTGCTGGAGGAGAGAGTGGAGAGTTGGTAACTATAGGTGCTTTGGGCCTGGCTTGCTGCAGTGACCAAGAAAGGTTCCTCTAGGGACTTCCATCAGCCGTGATAAAGGCCCAGGCTGCTGAGAGAGTGGTGATGAGACCAGATGGGAGAGCATCGGACTGTGTGGTTTATGAAAAGGAAGCCTGAGATGGGGCTTGAAAAGGATGGTGGGCTCTTTTAGATGATCATACCAGAGTTCGTTCATGGGTTTTAATTTCAAATAGTAAATTATAAATTCAGTAATTGAGTCTGGAGTGGAGCAGCCTTTGAAGAGCATTTACCATGTCTATCAAGGGTCTCTGCTTCTGGGGTCAGGCTCCTTGTAACAAGGGATCAGACGACGGTGGGACAGGAGCTAATATTTCCAAGTGAGAAGCTTAGTGGTGGCAGCAGGTATCTGAAACCTGGCCATAGGAAAGCCAGGCTTGTGACAGATTTGTGACAGTACTTAATTATGGTTTATCACCATATAGCTTACTTAGATTCCTTCATAACTGGATCTCTGTTGACCTGACAGCCTGAAATTTCTCACTGTAACTTTTGAAAATCTTCCTGTAAGAGGACGCACCTGTCTAAAAGGTCAATTTTGAATTCAAATATAATTAAATATGATGATCATTAGTTAGTTAGAAAAGCTCTGTCAAAGTTTTTTGTTGGAATTTGCTGATTCTATAGTGCTGGTAGCTGAAAATACAGTCCAGCTTGAGAGAGAGCTTAAAGAACTGAACGCGAAAAATAGTCAAGTTGGATTAAAAATGAACTGGTCGAAAACGAAATAGATGAGATCAGATATTCTGCAAAGAACCCAAATAACTCCTGGAGGAGAGCAGATCCAAGAGGTTGATAAATATGTTTATTTGGACCAGGAAGTCAACATGCACCACGATCAGAAAGGCAAACTGTCACGCAGAAAAAAAGCTGGATGGCGCGCATTCAATGACATCAAGGACATTCTCCAAGGAAAGATCAGCAAAACAACTTGTGCGAATCTTTTTAACTTGACGGTGCTTCCAGCGATGTTACATGGCAGCGAAACATGGTCGCTGACAAAGATTGAAGAACATCAACTGTCTGTCACACAGAGGGCGATGGAACGAACGTTTTTGGGCATTTCGCTACACGATCACATCCCCAATGAAATAATTAGACAGCAGTCTGGAGTGCGAGACGTTGTTGTTGAAAGCAGGCTCAGCAAAATGCGGTGGGTGGGACATGCGGCCCCACTCAGTGACAACAGATGGACCGCAGCTATATCTGAGTGGTATCCGCAAGAACAGAAACAGCCACACAGTCGGCCTCCAAAGAGGTGGGATAACTTCCTAACAAGGAGATATGGACAAGCATGATGAAGGATGGCCACAGCGAGAGAAGATTGGAAGACGTGTTGTGATTGGCTCAGTCTCAACTGATGAAGGACCAACAGTCTAAGCGTCTACACTGATTCTGAAACGAAACATTCCTTGGAGATGGTTCAGTTTTGATGAAGTTCCTTTTGAAAAATAGACAGGATTATGGCAGAATCAAGCCTGTCAGGCAGGTTTCAAAATCTCTCGTTTCCTACCAGCTCACTTGCCTGGCTCTTTGGTACCTTGGGCTTCTCGAGTGTCTGGCTCCAGGGCAGCCTGCCAGGTGGACTGTCCTGGGGCTTGAGGATTCCAGGGGCTGGGGTGACCTTCCAGGTAGACTTGCCTCACAGTTGGGGACCCAAGTTGGGTCTATGGCTCCAAGGTAGCATGCCTGGTGGGCTGATGAGGAGCCAGGTGCTTAGAAGCACCAGTTCTGAGGCTCCTCATTCAGTTGGGGCTTCCAGTTCCCAACTCTTCAGTCCACAAGGCGGAATTTTGGTTTGAAATGATCAGAACAAAATGTTTTTCCCCCTTAAACTCTTCTTTTTTCCTTTTAGATTTCTGTTTCACAGAGAATTTCATCATTTATATTTCTGATCGGGTGCAAAAACAGATCCTCAATGAAATGGAAATTACCTTCTCCGCTCAGCTCTAATAATTGTATTGGGACAAAATGGATGCTCAGCACTTACTATGCTTCTTTATGCTTAAAAGTAAATGGAATTGTTGTTTAGGAGAAGCTTTATTGCATCTGCATACTGACCTGTGATTGAAATACCCTGGTAATTTTAGCTAACATCTCTGCCCTGTCACTGCATTATGCTACTTATGGCCACCTGCTGTTTGCAGTGATCTGGTGAGAAGAGCCAGCACAATCACAGTCCGTGAGAGATTTAATATCTCCTGCAAAGAAACCCTCACTGTTGAGTGCAGCCACTTGCTGATCTGACCAGTGATGTAAATTACATTGCAGTCAAACTATCAACTTGGCCGGAAGGGATAGCTCCCTGCATATTGGTTGTTTTTTCTAGTGACAAGAATATTTAGCTGAAATTGTCACTTTTTCGGTTTTGAATAGAGAATGTGGGTTTATTTGTTCATATTTTTCATTTTTGTATTTATAAAACCAACAGTTCCATAAGTATTTCCAAACCAAGCAGTCACCAGCTTTATAGCGAGGACAGAAAGCCCTGAAAATAACTGTGTAAAATCATAATGGGAAATGTGACAGATCGTTAACTACAGCTGTCCAAATAATTCACAAGCGCATGTACATAACACAGCCTACAAGATAGCGAGAGCCAGTGAAGAGACACAAATGTTGAAATGTGCACAAAACTGTACCAGATCACACAACAAGTTGTTCAATGCTGACGCAGAATGCAGAAATCTTTCTTTAGAATGACCATCTGCTGGGCCCACTGATTTGCAGAACGGCACCCCTTTGCTCTCCCTTTGTCTGCGCAAACATTTAATTTGTAGCAAGCTGGGGTGCAAATTTATCCCGCGCTAGCCCCTGCTACACACCAACAGTTACCTAAGGCGCTTTTGATCTATTCCCGTTTTAAAGTGGGGTACATCAAAGCATACTAGGAAACTGTTAACACAGAACTAAGGCCATCCCTGCCTCAAAAAGCTTATGTTCTAAGTACAAATATACACAAAGATGTAGGAACACAAGGAGAAAAGGAAGCAATATTGGGTGGCATGATAGGCAGTGGTCTTAGCACAACACCTGCCTCTCTGTTAAGTTCTTTTGATAGGTGTGACTGGCCCCTTCAAGTGGTAGTGGGCCCCATGCAACAGTGTCTTGTCAGCTGCTTCCTAATTGGGTTGTAAGAGTGGGCACCCTAGGCTGTATCCATAATCAGTCGGGAGATTATTAGGTGAGACCTGCCAGAGATGAGGGGACTAGAGGAGGTCCCTGGGGGAAGCCGCTGAGAGCAGAAAGCTTTGTAGGCCTTTCCTGGGAATAGGGAGGAATTGTCAGGAAACCAGTGGAGGGGCTGACCTCCTGAGCCACAGAGCCACTGCTGGGAGGCTGAAAAGGGCTGAGGGCTAGAAGACCAATGGAGGAGGTAGCCTGCTGACATTCCTGAGCAAGAGAGCTATGGACAAGAAAAGGCTGGAGAGGGCTAAAGATGGAGAGCAGCAGTGGAGGATGGCTTCTGGCTCTTTGAGCTGGAGAGGCCTGAGAGCAAGGGGGTGAAGTGTGGTGAGACATGCTGGAGAGTTGAGCGTAGAGACATGGGGAGTCTGAGCATGGTGAGAGATACTGGTGCTGTACCTGGTGTGTTGATGGACTTAAAGATTGAATGTACTGTTTGGACTTGTGGGGGAATTCTGCATTATGGTTGTGGGACCGTTGCTGTTTATGTGCACAGGGTTTTCTTTTGTATTAAATTGTCCCCACAAAGGAAGATATATACTTGGAAAGTCTTTGTGGACTATTTTCCATGGGCCAACAGAATGGGAAACTGAGGCAGGCACCCCGGTCATTCAACAGCTTGCTGTTGAAGGGTGTTCTAGGAAGGGCTGCATTGTGCCAATAGGCTTCACAGCAAAGGACTGTTTTAAATAGGGATTTGAAGCCTTGGAAAGATGCTTGTTTGAAAATGTAACATAAGGTCATGGATGTTTGTGAACTTTTTAGCTCCTATTATACAATGTTTCATATATAGTGTGTGTTGATGTGCCTGCAGAAAAATTTAAAGTGGTGTTAAGATTCTGAGTGAAATTTCAGCATTATCCTGATAACTAGGTAATAAAAGATTAATGATATTTGAGAGGGAGGAGAGAGAGGCTGCATATCTGCAAGCCCTAAACAGACAAGTGCAAGGCATACTCCTTTGACCTTGCCTTCCTTTCATAAATCCATAGCAGCTTACAATTTAAAAAAAAAAACCCCAAATAACCACCCTACCAAAACAAAACAATACATTTCACATACAGCTCTTCCTCTGGGGAGCAGATGAGAGAGATAACGAACCACACATGACAAATATTACTCATGTTTCTTAATGTACTGCTGGAAGCCACAAAGCTACTGTGGTGAAGAGAAGAATGTATGAACCTGAATAGAACAGACAATGCTAAAAGCTTGTCTCCCAACCTTCTGGGTTGCTTTGGAAGTGATTGCTCCCAAGGGTGAACTGACTGTTTGGGGCAGGAATTACGCCCCCAAAACGAGCGTCCGTCTTCTTTCCAAAGACTTGAGTCTAGCCGTAAGGGTCTGTGGTGGTGAAGGCTGCGTCCAGCTACGATGCGTGACTGGGAAACGAGATTTACATCATTTTAAAATATGCCAAGCATGGATTTAGTCCATAGAAGGTTGTGCTTTCTTCTTAGCACTGTAACTAGAATTGATACAAAGGCAGAATTCTTTTCCAAAACTAGTGAGAGACAAGGACAAACATAGTCCTTCTGGAGAATTGGCCTTCGTTTTTTGACTATACATTCACTTCTCAAAGAAAACAAGTCCATGCAAGCTAAAATGGATGAACTTGACTGTGTAGCAAGAATGTGACGACTCAGAATTGTGGGAATATTTGAAAATGTCAGAGGGGAAATTAGATAGCTCATATAGTAAATGATTCATTAATGCAGAAGGAGAAATGGGGGAGATCAAGCTCACTCATTTCTGGTAGGTTAGCTGTATGGAGGGAAAGAAACGACTGACTCCAGTCTTTGTAGCTTGGGAATCCGTAGCAGTTTGGTGTAGTATTTTAATTGGTTAGACTGTCTAGACTGGACTTATCTGAATTACTCTGTAACCTTTATGATGGGGCTGGCCAATAGTGAGATCTAAGTCTTAAATTCAGAACATTTACTCTAACAAAGGTGAGAGTTCTTTTCATCTTATAGATTTTTGTTGTCAAAGTCTGGAGGACATGGAGATCTTCATTAAGCCGAAAAACCTGAGTGTCTTACTCAGGGACTCGGAGCCAGTTCATGACAAACCCATATTGAACACACATTGACTCAGTTTTCATATATAGGAGACATTGCATAGTAGTTCTAAATGACTGTTACTGACTCTTCCGGGTATTCTGTTTAGATTTCCGATGGTTTGTTAGAAGGTCTGTTCTTTCTCATTCATGGGGGTTAGAACCTTTCCTGGACATAATATGGCATGCAACTGGAGGGCCTATTAGATACAAATGGAAAAACTCTTAGTACAGAAGAAGAACAAAGGAGAATGTTTTCAGGTTGTTTTAAATAGACCATGCCTGAGCGAAATATTAGAAATATGTGATGAAGACCTACCACTAAAGATTGATATTGATTTAGGAGATATTACAATGGAAGAACTTAGAAAAGTCATCAGTAAATTTAAAAAATGGGAAAGCAGCTGAAGAGGATAATGTTACTGGTGACCTGCTTAAAGCAAGTGATGAAACAGCCCTTCAGACTTCCTTTTCTTTTTGCATAGAACATGGAATGAAGAAAAGAAGTCAACCCCAGTGTAAGAAAGGCCTTATAGTAAAATCACAAAAGGATGACCTTACCAACTGCAGTAAGTGGAGAGGAATCAGTGCCAGGGAAATATATGTGGAAAATCCTGGAATGTATCAAGAAACAAATAGATCTTCAATTTAGAGAGGAACAAGCAGGTTTTAGGCCACTAAGTTATGTTCAGACCATATTATTCTCAGACATATTATAGATCAGACTGTGGAGTGGCAAGCACCTCTTCTGTTAACTTCTTTAGATTTCTAGAAGGCTTTTGACAGTGTGCACAGAGACCGTCTTTGGGAAATTATGGCATAGTACAGAAAGAAGCAAAAATAATTAGAGTAATCAAGGATCTATGTTAATGCCAAATGTGCAGTCAGAGATGATGACATC
This sequence comes from Natator depressus, assembly GCF_965152275.1. NCBI lineage: Eukaryota > Metazoa > Chordata > Testudines > Cheloniidae > Natator > Natator depressus. The sequence goes on from NC_134247.1 coordinate 12,149,660, forward strand.
ACCACCCAATGGTTTACAGAAACAACTGGAGTCAGGAAAGGGTATGTTATGTCTCCACTGTTTGCACAGGTCTTTGACTGTGTTATGAGACGACCACAGAAGGCAACTGAGGAATTTTATGGACAAATGATAAGGCACAATTGGATCACTTCATTTTTGCTGGTGACATTGTGCTGTTCAGTTCAGCATGTTGCTTAAAGGAAGAAAAGACTGAGCTTTTGACCGATAACAGCAAAACAGTAGGTTTGTTCATCAACAAAGGGAAGACGAAATATATGGCTGTGTCCCGAAGGTAACCATTACAATACATGGGGTTAGTCTGAATTTACATTGGTGTAATTGAAATTTGGCCCACCAAATCCTTGTAAGAAAAGTCCAGATTCTGCCACTCTTATACATCTGTATGTATAAGAGGATGTCAGTGGGAACAAGCCCATAAAGGGTTTTAAATATCTGAGGAGCAGTCTTGAAATGGTTTCTGAAATCAGTGGAGAGCCAGTGGAGTTGTTTAAGGATGTGCTGTAATTCTTTGTACATTTGTGGTTTAAAAAAAAAAGTGCAGGAGTATTCTGTGTGTATGGTAGAGTCTGCAGAACTCGATGAGTAATTTACAGCCGCTTCAGAGCACAGGCTTTATAACGTCATGATGCAAATGGAAACCGTTAATTCAGGATCAGCTTCATAAACAGGACTTTTTTCCTGCCTCAGCAAATTCATTTAAAGTGATTTGAGGTCAGACTTTCAAAAGTGCTCAAGTCCCATTTTCAAAACTGACTTAGGAACCTGAGTCCCATTGGCTTTCAGTGAGATTTAGGAATTGATTTTACAAAGGTGCCTAAACGGAGATATAGGCACTTCTGTAAATCCCAGTGGGCACCTATCTGCATGTTTAGGCACCTAAAATCCTTTGTAAATCTGGTCCTAAGTCTCACTGAAAGTCTTCAAATATGTTAGTCTGTTATAAAGAGGAGAGTATTCTATTGTTTTCTATATCCACTGAAGGTAGAAAAAGAAGGAATAGAGTTAATCTGCTGCATGGGAGATTTAGGTTAGATATCAGAAAGGACTTTCTAGCTATAAGGCCCTGGGAGCAGAGCTGCAGCAACCAGAGCCAGAGGGACCCGAAAAGCAGCCCAGGAAGCAGGTCAGGGCTGGGAGCAGAGTCACAGAAGCAGCCTGCAGAGCAGACCCTGTCCTGGGAGCAGAGCTGCAGCAACCAGAGCCAGAGGGGCCAGAGAAGCAGCCCAGGGAGCTGGAGGCAGAGCAGCAGCAGCAGTGCTGAGACCGAGTGGTGCAGCTGGGGCTGGAGCAGTCTGGAGCTGGGTACGGTGAGCAGCTGGGGAGAGCGAGGGGGACCCTGGGCAGCGGGCCCAGCACAGGGAGACGCCTCAGCCAAGAGGCTCTGCAGGCCAGGCTTGGATCGTAACCCCGACAGGGCGGGGGCGACACTGGGAACAAGGGTCCTACCACTTAGAGCCTGAGAGCGTGTGGCCACCACCAGAGCAAGTGTCCAGCCCACAGCATCCCTGCAGCCCAGCCAGGGCCTGAGAAGAAGGCCTGGAACTTACAAGGAACAGACTGTGAACTGCCCTGACGTTCCAGGGACACTGTGAAGTTCCCTGCCACAGAGCGGGGTGATGTGTTTCCTTTAACCTTTCCCATTTTTCCTTATTCTTTTTAAAAATAATTGTTGATTAAATAACTTGCATTTGCTTTAACTTGTATGTAATGGTCAGTGGGTCAGAGAAGTGCCCAGTGCAGAGAGAGTACCCCGGAGTGGGGACAGCCTAGCCCCTGTCCTAGGTGACCACAGCAGGGTTGGGGGTTGAGCCCCCCAGGAATCCTGGGCCCAGCCTTGTTGGGGTTACGAGGACTCTGCCAGGCAGGAGAGTGGAAGGGGAGTCCTCAAGGGCAGGGAGGCCACTGGGTAAAGGAAGTGGGAGCGAGGACTCGGATCCTTTCACTAGCCCACTTCACTGGGGTAATGCAGAAGCCAGGAAAATTCCCCACAATAGCAGGACTAATCCCTCGCTTACATTAGCATGGGGGGGGCGGGACTTGATGACTTCTCAAGGCCTCTTCCAGCCCTACATTTCTATGATTCAATGATAGTCCATTGACCAATGTAGTTTGTGGGAGAAATACTACATTTCAGGGGAAATAGAAATATTCCTTGGGTATTTTAAAAAAGAAAATGGCAGCAGTTTCAAGTTGCGGAGAGGTTTGGTAACTTAGAATAAGTCCTGGGGCAAATACGCTGGCAGGCACAGTGCAGATAATATGTTTACAGGTTAATCATACATGCAGCTTATTACATGGCTTGGCAATTTTTGACATGAATGTTGATACCATATATAATTTGTATTTAAACATTTTGTTTTTAATCTATAAAGCATATTTATCAGTAACTTTCATTTTGTGAAACTTGCAGCTAAGGGATAATACAGGGGAAATGATATACCTATGATTGGAATTTAGTAGTTGAAAAACAAGAGATGTAAATTATAGTACAAGAGGAAGCATAACTCAATGAATTTATATGATGTGTGGGGATTGGTATATTGCATTGTGAATGATAAATGGCACGTCTGCATTTAGATGTTCAAATAAATCATCATAAGGAGATTCTCTGATTTATTTATTTAAGAAGGGAAAGGACCTTTGAAATGCACATCTTATTTCCTGCATTGTCCTGGCAAGAGACTGTCAACTTGTTTGCATTTTGTTTTATGTTTTTCCATGAGTAACTACTGTGAGTATCTTTCTTAAAGGATTTAGGCTTTCAGAAATGAGTTTCCTAGAAATAAGCGGCAGGAAAATGGAAAATAAGACAATGTGATGAGTTTATACAAGGCTATGTTAATGTCAGCCAACAAATCATCAACAAAAACGTCATGTCCTAATGTTTTTTATTTGCATTGCGGGGCAGGGATTGTACTTTGTACTTCATTTCTTCTTATGCATTTCAGAATAAGTCCTTGTGCTCAAATAAATTTGTTAGTCTCTAAGGGACACAAGTATCCTTTTCTTCTTCCTATGCCAGATTAACTCATTCTTTTCAGTTTCTTCATCCCTCAGTGTGGGGCTGTGTGTGTGGTACATGACTGGAATTAATCTATCAATGTTTACGTGGCTCATGAGATGGCCATGCAGCATCAGATACAAGGTTGCTTCTGCCTTTCTGTGCATATGCAGCCCCATCCACAGTCCAAGGATGGTGCCTTAGAAACAGAATAGATTTTCCAGTTAAATATTCCCCTCATGTGGATCTTTTTGTAGGGCAGAATGATTGGGACCAATGTGTCCAACTGAGAGAGCATGCAGTTTTTTTGTGTGTTGGTGGATACAGAAGGTCAAATTCCCCTCTCAGTTACAGTCACTGGAGTTACTCAACATGTGCATTCTTCTATATCAAATGGCATTTGGTCCAATAACTCCAAATTTTCATTCTTTAAGATTGAGAAACTTTTGCTGTAATTGAGCAAAGTATTAGAGATCACTAAAGTTTCATTTTTACACTCTAAATTGTGGGACTTCAGCATTTTGCCAATAATTTAAAAAAAGACTTCAAGCTGAGAACTTGTAACTCTCTAGAAATACATTTTAATATTACTTTTCCACATAAGCAATTGTTGTGACTGCCAATGGGATGCTATGTTATTGTGTACAGGAAGGGAAGTGGTCTATGCACATATCGTTGGGATGGTGGTGGCCATGGTGTCTGTTATGGTTACGTGGTTCAACTTCTATAAAAATGTGATCTAGAGTGTTGTGTTGAAATAACAAAATTTGGAATTTTTATGGTAAAACCAAGTGACGTTTGAGCGTTTTGAGAATTTGTGTTAATGAGGAATTTGAAACTCAAAACAAAACTCTGAACCCTCACAGATTGGAACCAAAGAGAAAACATTCCCATGAGTGCCTATGAACCAAACCCACCACAAGTCTAGATATGTGTGCATTCTTCTTTCCTATGGGGACTTGAAAAGCAACATTAAAGGTCAACATCCAGGTTGGTCATCTACTTTACAATGGAGGAATGATTCGCTACACGTTCGTGGTTTGGCTGTCTTGTCCTTATTCACGTATCAGTCTCTCCTTCATCTTCCATTCTTGTAGTAGGGAACTGCAACATCCATGTGAGGTTCTGATGCTGTTTTCTGTGATCTGTATCTTACATGACACTGTGAAGCCAGGTGGTTGGTCCGTAGGATCTGTGATCAGGTCTTGATTCTTGATCTCGCTGTTCTACCACAGCCTCTGCCACTTGCCTTTTGGTGATGGTCCCCAGGTTTTGAGAGTTTAGGCTGCGAACCAGAAAGTGTTCCTGGACTTGAGGTGGTATCTTGGGGTGAGGGGAGGGCTTGGAGATCTTCATTACAGGTGCAGTAGAAGAAAGAGTCAGTACATTGCTAGTGAAGGAAGAGAGATCAAAGAGATGTACATGCTTGCTGTCAACTTGCTGGCTGGCTCACAGGCCATGGAGGAAGCATAATAATTCTATTCTGTAACTGAAGTAAGTTGATTAAAAATTAATACTTTTCACTGTGCTAAAATTAAATGACTCCCTATGATTTTTAAAAACAGAATGTTCCAGTGGAGTGGTTTAAATAAAGGCTTATTGAAAGATATTTTATTGAGTAAATACAAATATTCTATGTAGCAAGCAAGAAGTGGCCTCAAGGAAATTCTCAGTGAAGATGATAGTGACATAGATGAAAAGATTTTAATTGATGATGACAATAAATGGGGAAGAAGAAAAGATCATAGGAGTGAGGAAGATGGAGTATATTTTAATTTTTTAAAAGTTATCCTCTTTGAGTTTTGTGGTATAAGGAATTCACAGGGACAGACATTAAAAGAAAGTGGTGTTGAATCTACTGAAGATTATTCATCTGATAAAAGATCATAGGAAGTTGAATCTTTGTATCTCTTGTTTAAAACGAAACTGGCAGTACACAGCATTCCTGTGCAGGCAGAATGAAGAGCAGTGGTGCTGATCAAAGGAGGAGTTAAAGGTCTCGGCGGGTATAGGAGCAGCATATCCATATTGTGCAGACGATGGCAAGGGACAGGAGAAAAGTTGCACATGTTGCATGTGCCTATCCTTAAGCGTATAAGGTAGTCTTTTAGCTATCACACATAAAATTAGGTGTATGCTTAATTAGTTTGCTAAATCAGAGCCTTTGTAAGGAGGGATAGTGTCCCACACAGCAGTGTAGGAAGGTCAACAGTAGAAGGATTTCCAGTTGCTGTTCATCTGGGGGCAGCGGGGAGCTTAGTCCAAGGAAAATGCAGTTTTCTGCAAACTGCTTTTTGCTTTCACAGAACTAATGGAAAATTCGTTCTGGTTAATTAAAGCAAAAACCACAGAAATCTTGAACTCTCACAAAACTAGCATATAGATCCAGGAGGATATGCCTGATTTGCTATGCAGGCAAGACATTTCTGTACGTCTCTAAAAATAAATTGTTTTGTGTATGTTTTCAGAAGGTGGAAGGAACCTTTTAGAGATATCTGAGCTTTCGGAAATATAATTCTGGAATAGGAAATGAATCAGCTATTGCAGCCTACGTTGTTCTCTAGATATTCCTTCCGCTAAATGTAGGGTCTGTGGGCCTGATTCTCCCCTCACATCAGTTTTAAAGTGGCAACTCCAGTGCTTTCAATGGAGTTACTCCAGATTAACACGGAGGTAAATGAGAGGAGAATCAGGCCAGTGTTTGGAAAGCCCTCAGTGTGTTTTGGATACTGCAACACTCTAAATATATTTAATAATAATAAATGCAAAGATAAAAGTGATTTCCATTTGATCTCCCTTTTCCATCAGATCCTAAATGTCTCAGAAAAAAAACAAAAACAAAAAATCACCTTTGTGACTGAAAAGGTCCACACTTTGTCTCAGCCCAAAGGTAAATTTATATTTAAACATTTGAACTAATTAGTTTCCTTTGTCTGTAACATCTTCTAATCATTTTGGTTCAACGGCTTTAGTGAAGACAAAACTTAGTACTGTAGCAATTTAAACTACCACTAACTTAAGCATGTAAGCACTTCTCCGGATAGTTGCTGGCTTAGTAATCAAGTTCACAGTAATATTACAGCACTGTCAGCAACCCTACTTCAAAAGGCATTAGAGTTCTTGACTTGTAGTTTTCCAGTGTAGTTACTATTTGTCCTTTAGACTCTTGGATAGACTATTCTAATTGATTTGCAGATAACTGCAGCTATTTAGATGTCTGTCTGCTGCATAACTGCTTGCATCAGGGCCCTCTGCTGGTTTAGCCTAACAAATCTATTCTGTTCTAGTGCATGGTTTCTCTTTGCTGGTTCATGAGTGGAGAAGGGGAGAAAGCCAAAGTTAGCCCTGGTAAGCAGGCATCATTTATTTCAGTGAAGATGTATCTGGTCCGAATTTGACCACAAGCCTAGAAAATAAAGTGGGTTTTTATTTAATATCAAGACCATAGAGGAAGGGATTTAAAATTAAATCAAGTGACTTAAAAAGAACAGAACATCCCTAGAACAAACCTTAAATTTTATTTTAAAGGAAAAAATTAACCACATGGAAATCAGACTCCAGAATTTGAAGTAAACACTGTGACTATATTAAGTTTAGCATCAAATACAGCAGCTATTAAATTTCATGTGTTACAGCATGGCTGTTTTGTCACTTAGACTGCCTCCCACAGCACCTAAAATTTGTCACACAGTTTAAAGAAAATCCTACCATATTGATCATAAAATGTGCAGTGAAGTATTAAGCAGATAGCCTCTTTGGTCAGGAGATGCATAGAAAACTGAGGATCTAAGTCATTTCCTGTCTTTCTTTCTGAATGGTCTGTGAACACCAGGGTAGAATGCACCCCTTTGGTACCTTATTCAATGACAATAGATGAAATGGCCCCATGCTACTTCACAAGAGTAATTGTTCTCTAGCAGACACGGATAAGGGGTGAGAGATCTGCTGATCACATGGGTTTCCAAGGAAATGTGCTGTTTTCGTCTCTCTCACCCACCCATTCTTATGTTCCCCTAATCCGATGTGGTGTTGCTGCAGTTGGGGTAGGAATTGGCCGCTATTTTAATGAGGTGCACAAACTATGTATTGGTTCCATTTATAATCTATTTCTGGATTGCTCTCCTGGATATGTTTTCCACTTGGTGTGCTGGAGCCAGTGTGTGTGTGCAGCTCAAACTCTATTAGCACAATATGGGATTTGTGTATGTATCTCCTGTGAATGGTTCTGGAAATGTTCTTCATTAAGCCAGAACAGGTTAGTAAGTACGTACGAGCCCATGCTGTAGCTTATTTCTTTGTTCTCTAGACACTTGTCCATCAGCCTTATATTTTTAAGTTGTAATCATCAGGGTCTATAAAAAAGTTGCTTAAAAAAAGAAGTGTAGTATTATGGAGGGATGAGTTAAGGCCTTCCAGCTTCTGTCCCTCTGCATCCCTGTTCATGGGATATTAGTTTTAATGGTTTATGAATATTCACTATAACTTGAAATAAGAAAAATACCGAGCATGGCATTTTCCTTGTCTTATTAGGACGTGATTTAATTACTACTAATAAATAATGCTTTTATAGAGTAAAAGGTGTCATTACAGCTCAAAAAGACAGGCATATTTCCACGGTCTGGTTAGAAGACTGCAAGACCGCTCTCCTGCCCTCTCACTGACTCCTTTCAAGGCCTTAGGCAAGTCACTTACTTTCCCCACTGTAAAATGAGGAAATACTTGTCTAACTCAGGCAGGGAGATGTAAGGAGTAATTAGTGCTTGTGAAGCAATATCAAAATGAAATAGGTTGGAATTGAAAAGGATGATAAAGTGATTTTTTTCTGATATGCTTGATTGTGAGAGTATATAGGTCACTCTTGTATTATTGCTTTCCTGAAGAGATTCCAGTAAAAATGAAATACTAAAAGGAAACTGGAAAAGCTGATTTTATGAATGCACGTGCCATTTGAGACCTAGATTTCAGTGCTAAAATAGTCTTCTCCCAATTTTGGACTGACATTTAATGTTTATTGATTAGATATGCACAATCATGTCTCTCCCTATGGTGGAAGGTGTTGCAAAAATGTATGAAAACTGTGTGGAAAATGATTAGTCTGCTATTTATGTTTCTTTTGGAGGTTTTATAGTAGTTTTTAATAACAGATTTAATAAGGAAATCTGTACTGAACAGTGGCTTTAGCATGCTGACCAAGTCTTACACATAGGAAAGAGTCTCTGCACTGAAGAGTTTTTAAGATCTAAATAGAAATGACATCCAAAATATGGAGGAGGGGGGAGGAAGAGATAAGTAATTTGCTCAAGGTCACTCAGTACATCAGTGGCAGAGCTGGGAATAGAATCCAGATCTCTGGACTCCAAGTGCAGTCTCTTATCCACTATGCTGCCTCTCTAGGATGCATGTTACTAGTGTATGGGTCATTAACTTGCCTTTCTTTTGGAACTGATCTTATGTCATATATGTTTGTCTCAAAGCAGGGTCAAAAATGCATTGTTTGGGCTCCTGCCAGTTCTCTCTCCCAAAACATTTTAATTATTAGAGCACCAAGGGAAAGGCAGTGTCAACGCAATTAATAACATTCATTAAAGGTATTTTTTTCCTCTGTAACCCCAACAGTATGCTTGCTGTTTGGATTAAGAAATGTCTGATTCATCGAAATTGAATAATTGTTCAATAAATGCTTCCCTCTCTGCCTGCCAATCATAGCCCTTATTCAATTGTGTGGTTTATTATAAATTGCACAGGCTTGTTCTTTTGTGGGCCCAGTGTGTAATTAAAATGAAAAGAAAGTACAGATACTGGGTGTCATTGCTGTGGGTTTCCTGTTCTATAAAGTCACTGTGTAAGGACAGTGTTGCTCCTTTATCATTCTGCAATACATGGAAGATACTATATTGTGGCGTACTCATCATACTTGATACTTTCTACCCATTTATTTATAAGCATTGTGTGCATCCTTTCTCTGTCACTTGTGCATTGCAGTGTTTAGCATATATTTGATTTCACTAGAAAAACAAATCATATAGGCCCTAATCCTGCTTCTATTGAAGACACTGGGAGATTTATTATTGATCGCTGTAGGCAGGAGCAGACCCAAAACCAGAAAGCTCATCCCAGGAATATTCCTGTTGAACAAGAGTCAGTTATAGCAAGAACAATAAGAGGCCAGTACTGCAAAGTGCTGAGTGCCCTCAATGCCCATTGAATTTGGTGTTCCCCACACACTAATGGCGCGTCTACACTTACTTCCGGAGCGATCGATCCAGCGGGGGTTGATTTATCGCGTCTAGCGAGGACACGATAAATCGACTGCCAAGCGCTCTCCTGTTCTCTCCGGTACTCCACTGGAGAGAGAAGCGTACACGGGGTTGACGGGGGAGCGGCAGCAATCGACCTAAGGCAGTGAAGACTCTGCAGTAAGTAGCTCTAAGTACGTCGACTTCAGCTACGCTATTTTTGTAGCTGAAGTTGCGTAACTTAGCCCAACTTAGCTTGTTCCCCCAGTGTAGACCAGGCCTAACAGAAAGTGATGAAAAGGTTTGCTCAGTATTCCACCAAACAATAGGTGAGTTTGTACAGCTCCTAGTGTAGTTTTAGCAATGGTTGTTGATGCTAGTCACCTTCTGCATTTTGTATATTACCATTCATGATTCTGTAGTATGTTTGTTGTGCTATATTTTATACTAAGGATATTTCTGTTGCCATGCACCTGACTTTGACTTGTTTTAAAAATTTATAGCAACCCTTTGTGAAGGATCAAAGGCCATGTTCAATGTCCGAATCTGACCATGTGCCAGTATAGATCAGTAATATCTCCACTGAAGTCAGTGGAGTTACACTGATGTAAGTAGAATCAGAATCAACCCCATGCCTTGAAATTAAGGATGTGTATAATCTTTTAAAAGACAAGTTAACTTCAGGGATCAGAGTTCTTTTGGATCATTCACAAAGATCTGCCAACACAGGTTGCAGAAGATAGGTGGTCCTTCTGGTGAAGACACTGGACAAGTGTTTGAGAGATCCGGGTTTATTTTCTGTGTGTGCTACAAACTTCCTCTGTGACCTCAGATAACTGAATTCCTCTGGGCCTCAGTTTCCCAATAATACTTCTTCCTTTCTCTCACTCATTGTCTGTCTTGTCTGCTTAACCTGTAAGCAATCTCTTCATGGTGTCATGTGTTTGAACAACATCTAGCACAGCGAGCCTTCAAACTGTATTAAAACAAGAGTTAAAATGAACAACAAATGCATTCTCAAATGCTGTTACACTTTATTCATAAGATGACACCCATCCGAAATGTGCTAGTCTGTACTTTTACCTCATCCTTTTACATTGAGTGGGAAAATGTTTTGTGTTGGAAAGTTCCATTAAAGATTTCTGTAAAGCGTATGCAGAGTATTGTGTGGGGGAATAAAAGTTTTCTGACATCACACACGCATTTGGGAATGATAGCAGAAGTTCTCAAAAGCCAGTGAGTGCCAGCACAATACGACAGGAGCTACTGCTGGAACATAGGTAACAGGGATGGTTGAACAGATGGTAAAAATCAAAGGGCATGGCTGAGAAAAGGTCCCTCTGACATTCAGTGTTGGGGACAATGGTGGCTGTTAATAAAGCAGAGCTAATTCTATAGCAAGAAGTGAAAAATTATTTAATCAGCAGTACTTCATACATAATTGAATTAACTGCCTTCACTCATCAGTATTAATGAGAGCTGGAGCTTGGATTAATGTGCTAGAGCTTCATAAAGGAGCTCCCAGCCCACAAAAATGCTGCCAAAACTTAATAAAACACTGCCAATCAAATTACAGTATCTGGGCCCAGTGCATCAACACGCTGATGTTACAAATGATCCCATGCTCTCATCATTGTTTGCTAATTCTTTAATTATGCTGATCTCTGCACTAAATGTTAAATTAGTGTACAATGGTGCAGCAAGTAAGCTTGCCTACTGCTTTCTTGACTATCTGTATTTAGCATCATGTAGGCAAAGGAGTTTTAGTGCGAATAATTTTAAAAGATGAATTCAGCTCTTTTTATGAATAATTTAGATCTGGACATTAATTAGAAGGTTTGCATTGAATTAGGACTGCCACAAGGGGATTTCTGTAAGCGGGGTAAATGAGGCCGCCACATTCATTTACTTGTGTTCTCTAAGACATTTTCAGCCGGGCTTGTGCTTTCCTACATAGATATGGCTTAATTCAGAGTGCAGGGCTCTCAGCCGCAGAAGAGGAGAGGGGATGAAAGTTCCACAAAAGGATTGCAGCCTCACCACTGCCATAGGGGCATCTATGCTGTTAGTGAAATCCCACCAATAGATGATGCTGACCAAACAGTGGTCGAGACTGGGGAATATGTCCGTTCAGTACATCCCCTGCTCAGCTTCCTTTGTGGGGCTTCTGTGGAGTGCAGCTACAGCCTAACAGAAGTGCTAAGGGGTGGCAGCTGTCTATAATGTAAAACTTGCCTGCCCTTCCTTCTATTGGAGTAAATCTTCACTGCTGTGCAGGGACATGCAAATGGTATCTCCCTTTTTAGGTTAGGGTAAATTAAGCCCAGGGATTTGATGTGCCCTTGGCTACATTTTCCTGGAGAGTAAAATGCAGTGCTGGAAAGTCCTTTGAACAGATATTCTCTGGAAGTGTTAAGTCTGTCAAGAGACTGAGGATGATATAAACGGCTTCATAATTCCTCACGGGGAAACGTAAGGAAATCGCAGAGATTTTATAGTCCTGTTTATTCCAAGGACAAGGCAAGGGGGGAAGGAGAAGTCAAAAGAATCTCCTGTTGCTACACTCCCCAAAAAAAAAAAAAAGCCAGGATCCCAAATGCTGGTTTGAGGAGAAGGTATTGGAAAATGAATCCAGGACTATAGATAATTTAGTATCATGCATGTTAGGGAATGCCCTGTGTGAGGCATACTTGACTGGAGCTGAGCCTTTAGTTAGTGACTACTTTTATTGGACTTGTATGCAATCCAAGGAAAGGAACGGATGCCAAAACCCAGGACAAAGGAGCAATAGCTCCCTCATTCAGAGGAGAAAACATCAGCCAGGGCTGAATTTATACACCGATGTAACTCATTCACAACAATGGATGAACTTGGCCTTGTTTCTGAGGAGGACAGGTGAGGATTGTGAAATACTGGACAATTTCTAAAGGCAAAGAGGCAGAGAACAGAATTTTGGCTCTGCTACCATATATAGTCTCATCAAATGGCAAGAAGAATTGACAAACTTGACCTCGAAGTTACTGAATCAGAAAGAAAGGTATTTGTTCTACAGGAGGAGCAAAAGGGTGCATTTGATTATCTTGGAGCTCAGCCAGAATGTAAGGTGTGCGTAAGGCTAAATTTGATATATTTGAAAACCAGTGAGAAGATGAAAAAGTGGTAGGACCAGATCCTTATCCGATGTAAAACAGCACAGCTCCATTGACTTCAGTAGAGCCTACTACTACACTACAGCAATTTAGAATTTGGCCCACAATGTTAGTTTTCCTTCTTTACTACACTGAGTCTTATTAAGAAATGGCTCCCTGAAGTTTCTGGAGCAGAAAATAGAACCTAAAATGAGCATAAGAATGTTCTGATTTGCTAAGAAGTACTTTTAGTTTATTTTCACTATTGAAACCCCAAAGCATTAAAAGCTTGAGTAAGCCCCTTCCTCATGTCCCATTCTCCCCAAAACCCATGAGATTTTCTTAAGAGTCATACGTTGTTTGCAATGTTGTTATAGCCATCTTGGTCCCGGGATATTAGAGAGACAAGGTGGGTCAGGTAGTATCATTTATTGGACAAACTTCTGTTGACGAAAGAAACAGGCTTTCGAGCTACACAGAACTCTTGCACCAATAGAAGTTGGTCCAAAAAAACAGTATTACCTCACTCACCCTGTCCTTTAAAAGTCATAAGCATATAAATAATTATCAATCATGCTCAGCACCCACAACTGGGGCAGATGTTTCTAAAGAGCTAAACTTCAATCTAGAGCCTCAAATGAAATTGCCAGATTTTCAAAAGCAGGTCCCACTCTTCTCAATGGGGAGTTGTTTGGTGCTAAGCTTTTTAAGAAAGGTGTCTAAATAGGTGCTTGAAAATCTGACTCATCTAGAGGTTGAATCTTGCTCTTTTTTGTCTTTTACATAAGATTTAAAAATCAATTAAATATAAATAAACATAAGAGAAGAAAATGTACAGTGTTGTGAATAACACTAGGCTTAGATTCATGTAAAAGGATTGTTCAAATAGGTTTTGAGTTACTTAAGCAGAGTACATTATTGATTTCAATAGAGAAAGAAGAAACCTTCCAGTGAATATAATGTATCTGGGTTTCAGAAACTTTTTAATAATGTACAACATAAAAAATTGATCAACAAAATCCGCAGGCGTGGTCCAAGAGAGAGCATGTGTTAAATTTAATTCAAACTTTGCCTGATGACAGAAGGAAAGAGGTGTCAGTGGGGAAAGCAGTATTTTAGAGTGAAAACAGAAGGCTTAGCTATGGATGCCCTCATTCAGAATGCTTTCAAGAGTGGTTACGTTTGCTGATGACATGAAAACTGGCAGCAAAGACAGATGCTCAAATTACAAATCATCTAGATAATTTTGGTTTAAAAGGTGGATAAATGACTCATACAGTTCAGCATAGCAAAATAAGACATAACACTTGGAATGAAGGGGAGAATGGGAGGTTATTTCTAAAAGAGTGCAAAACACAGACAGGCAGATGAGACAATGCTACAAAAAAAACCCCTCCAAAACATGAGCATTCTGGTTACTATCTAGAGAATAAAGGAACTGATCATACTGGGGATATTGGCACCAACCTTTCCTTTTAAAGGGGAAACAATGTGGGCCTGATACTGGAGCCTTAATCAGTCAAAACTTTCACTGCAGGTATAGAGTCAGAGATGTCAAGGCCAGGCATTTAGTCTAACCTCCTGTATCACGCAGTCCTGTATCATACAGATTTTCACCCAGTTACCCCTGTCTTGACTAAACCATATCTTCCAGAAAGCCATCCAGTCTTGATTTGAAGAGATCAAGAAGTGGAGAATTCACTGCTTCCTTGATAGTTTGTTCCAATGGTGAATCACTATCTCTGTTTAAAAAAAAAAAAAAAGCTTCATTTCTCATATGAATTTGTCTGGCTTTAACTTCCAGGCATTGACTCTAGTTACACCTTTCTCTGCTAGATTAAAGAGTCATTTAGAAACTGGTATTTTTCTCTCTGTGAAGGTACTTACTTATTACGCCGTAATCAAATAATCTCTCGATCAGTGGAAGCAGAGTTTGAATGCAAGGACTGTAGGATTGGTTTGTCTGTCTGCATTTATGTTGAAATGTGTGTTGTACTCCAGTAGGATGTATATCACATTTTCCTCCTAAAGTGTGAATTTTTCTAATCTCCTAATTGCTGAGTAGTTAAAATAATTTAACTGTATATTTAGCTGACACTCGGAGTACCTTTTCCGGATCTGAAGTAGAGCCCTGTACAGCTCAAAAGTTTGTCTCTCTCTCTCTCACCACCAGAAGCTTGTACAATAAAAAATATTACCTCACCCACCTTGTCTCTAGTTAAAGGAACAGCAGTTACAGGTTTGTGTGTTTGGGTATTATAGAATATGTTAGAAAGGATTTTTAATAGATTAGAGCTGTGTATAAAGGAAATAACAAGCAGATGTGAGTTATTGTGCTATAATTACATGGAAGGGTGGGTTGGGGGATTCTGGTAATATCAGAAGCCATGTGAAGTAACTTCTAATGCTTATATAATTATCCAAGTTTAGAGATGCAGCTATATACTTCTAATTCTGTTTCATATTTTTTAAAGATTCATTTACTTTCCTCCTCTAATGAGATGAAACAGAGGAAAATCATGATGAAGTATAAAAAATAACCAATTACCAATACTCTGTGTATTAGGAGTCCAGTCCTGAAGTCAGCAAGTGTTTTTTGCTTTGGTGAAAACCAAGCAACCTGCTGCATTTAGCTTCAAGGAGCTTAGCTCTGTTGGTAAACGTTCAACTTTGTAATCAAAACAGAAGGTGTCTTAATTTCACGTCTATTCTAATGTTCAGTCAGAGACTGAACTGTTGATATCTTTACATTATAAATGAGTGAAAAGGAGATTACAGAATGCATGGTCTATTTACTGTGCCTGGTGCCACCTGCTCCCATCCATGCAGTGGCTGGAACAATAGCTCACAAATTCAGATCCCTGTGGAATTTGCCCCCCGATGCAGAATTTAAAAATAAGATTTTCTTAGATTTAAAAAAAAAATACAGTGGTTATGTAGAAATGATAACAAGAACCAGGAAAAGGACAAAATGGAGAAAGTAGGAGAAGGACGATGAAGATTTATTAAGAAACCCATTTTGGCAATCTTGAGGCATTTAGTAATTTTCATTAGATAGATTCATTTATCACAAAATGCGGGGAGTGCGAGTAGGATGAGAAGTTAAATAAAGTCATGAATTTCAACACTTTTATCTTGAGAAACTTTTCTTTTTGTGGTGGTATTATGTATATTATTAAATATTATCCACGGAACAGTGTGTCCTGTACTACTTAAACTAAAGCAACAACAAAGATCAACAAAGATCATCTTGAGAGGGTGTAGATAGAACAGCTTAGAGACAGGGAAGGGAGAGTTACAAGCTATTTATCAGCATTCAGTTACCTAATCAGTGTCATGCATCAAAAAGCTGAAATTGCCTGTTATGTTTTGATGTATCTGTTATAAGGGAAATGGGGACTTAGGGGGTCTTAGCTGTCTTAAAATAGGACTAAATATAGTTGATTCCTGGATATCATGTACTGTTATGGATTTTGTATGGACCCTGGACAGTCCCAGGGAGAGTGCTGTCCATAGTGCTGAACGGCTGCTTCATAGGTGCCTCATGAGATACTTCGACAACCTCCTGTTACAACTATCACATGCAAAGGGTAATTTCCTATCCCAGGATTCACCACTGTATGGGTACCCACTTCCCTCCTGCCGCTCTTGAAATTACCATCCATAGTTCAGTTTTGTTTGTGGCTGGCCTTGAGAGAGGTATACAAAGGAGTGGGGGTAGAGGACTTTGGGAGAACAACTCCTTTCACCTCTGCTCAGGGGCAGCAACAGTGCCACTGGAGAATACAGGCCCAGGCTAACCATCAGAGCCCATCAGGCATGGGGGAGTGTCAAGGTTCCTCCCCCACTCTGAACTCTAGGGTACAGATGTGGGGACCTGCATGAAAAACCTCCTAAGCTTATCTTTACCAGCTTAGGTCAAAACTTCCCCAAGGTACAAAATATTCCACCCTTTTGTCCTTGGATTGGCCGCTACCACCACCAAACAAATACTGGTTAGTGGGGAAGAGCTGTTTGGACACGTCTTTCCCCCCAAAATACTTCCCAAAACCCTTGCACCCTACTTCCTGGACAAGGTTTGGTAAAAAGCCTCACCAATTTGCCTAGGTGACTACAGACCCAGACCCTTGGATCTTAAGAACAATGAACAATCCTCCCAACACTTGCACCCTCCCTTTCCTGGGAAATGTTGGATAAAAAGCCTCACCAATTTGCATAGGTGACCACAGACCCAAACCCCTGGATCTGAGAACAATGAAAAAGCATTCAGTTTTCTTACAAGAAGACTTTTAATAAAAATAGAATTAGAAATAAGAAATCCCCCCTGTAAAATCAGGATGGTAAATACCTTACAGGGTAATTAGATTCAAAACATAGAGAACCCCTCTAGGCAAAAACCTTAAGTTACAAAAAAGATACACAGACAGAAATAGTTATTCTATTCAGCACAATTCTTTTCTCAGCCATTTAAAGAAATCATAATCTAACACATACCTAGCTAGATTACTTACTAAAAGTTCTAAGGCTTCATTCCTGGTCTATCCCCGGCAAAGACAAAATGTAGACAGACCCACAAACCCTTTGTTTCTCTCCCTCCTACCAGCTTTTGAAAGTATCTTGTCTCCTCATTGGTCATTTTGGTCAGGTGCCAGCGAGGTTACCTTTAGCTTCTTAACCCTTTACAGGTGAGAGGAGATTTCCTCTGGCCAGGAGGGATTTTAAAGGGGTTTACCCTTCCCTTTCTATTTCCACTGGAGAATACAGGCCCAGGCTAACCATCAGAGCCCATCAGGCATGGGGGAGTAATGCACACTTGCCCCTTTCCTAGGGTAAGGGGGCTGCCTCTGCAACATGAATACTACAATAACCCCTTGAAGGAGTTCAGCCTCAGTCCACTGGAATTCTGCCTGTGAGCTTCCAATGTGCCATCCACAAGCCACAGCCAACACTAGAAGTGGGTAAGTGCCGCAGTGTAACTCTTGGAGAAATTCTGTTTCTGCTGGGGACTGACTTTTCCTGTTCAGACTGATGAAAACAAGGTTAATCTTCTTAATGAAGTGCAGAGTGACTGCAAGCAAAATGTGGGAAATGACCTCTAAAGCATTTTAGGAAAACTTCCAGGTGTTAACATAAGAAATTACTTAATGAAACTGAACTGTCAAAACGTTGTTCTTCCTATTAGTCAGAGGAATTTCTAGAGTTAGAGATTTTGTAATCACTAGGAACTGCAGAAAATTAGAGGATGTCTAGTGGTAACTATTGTGGCCTTATACATTAGGTAATCCATGTGAACTGCTTTATCCAGAAACATTTCATAAGGACTTGTGATTTGAAATGTATCCCGAAAGCCTTAGGCCACCGATAACAGCAATAAGCAACCTCAGATCATTCCAGAGAGTAAAACATTTCTCAGAGGTTAGAGCTTGACAAGTTTTTAGGCCTGTAGTTCAAAGCATATTTTTAGGGGAGGGAAAATGCAGAAGGACAATAATTGGAAGGTGAAAGGAAAATTCCAGGAATAGTAGAAGTAACAAAATAGGAAAACTTAGCATTCCATTTACTGGCCCAGTATTTCTCAGATTTTGTTTAAATCAGAAACTTAATGTAATTTATAGTATTTTTATTGCAACTTTTTTCTTGTTTTTAAAAAGTCATGTAGAATTATGTTTACACTGCATCTATGGGAGGAGCCTCCCAGCCCAGGTCCACAGGCTTGTGGTTGTGTGGCTCACTTCAGCATGCTAAAAACAGCTGTATAAACGTTGCTTTGACATTGCATCTCATGCTAGAGCTCAGGCCGCCATACCAAGCAGAGGCTAGTGTGAGTCCCACTTGCACAAATTTGTGGACCTGTGCTGGGAGGCTCACTCCCCAGTATGGTGTAGATGTACCCGTAGGTTCATAATGTTGCCTTTCGAAGTTGCTGTGTTCTTCAGTGGAAGACCAAGAAATGCTGCCATTGAAATCACAGTGGCATGACATAGAATGAGTGTGATTCGTCCATTTAATATCCTAGCAGATCATTGGTATAACAACAATTTACTGCACTGGGCGAGTAGCCACTTTCTATGGTATTTAAGTATCTTCTGTGCTTAAATGAAAAAGGCAATAAAAGCAGTTAATCCAAATTATGGGATAAGAGTGTGAAGAAAATCACTGGGCCAAGTCCTGGAAGATGATAGAGGAGCCCATTTGCTTAAGAAATTGGCTGAAGTTATGCTACAAAAATACATTAACTGCTCTTCGTACACTTGCGATAAGTGTCCAGGAGTTGTCATTTTATCAGCTCTGCTTGCTTCCTTCAATAGTGTAATAAGATATATCAGCCACTGCAGTTGACAACTAATACTGTAGAACAAAGGAAAGACATAATTCTCAATGAAGGTGAAGCTACCCACTGACAGCTCCCTAAGGAGGAGACTCAGAGGGGTGGCATGTTTCTCATGAAATGCAGTTTAAATGGCCAGGTGTAAGAGTACCAATCTTAATAGGGTAGAACAGATTTGGTTTGATTACTCTGGACAGTAAAAGTACAGAACACAGGAGATGGGGTTGCTAATGATAGCCACGGGATTGTTATTGTTATGTTCTTAGCCTCATTAAACCACAAAAATTAATTTTCTTTTTTCCTTCTTTTTCACTTCATTCTCCTGTTCACTTCTGTTTAGCTTTATAAAAAAGTCACATGGACAGGCATGAGTTTAGCCACTGCACACGGCTGAGGTCACCAAACCACTATTGACATTTTTCCTGAAGTTAAATCCAAACTCAGTTTGAGAAACAAGTAAAGTTTTCCACACACCTGCAGTACAAACAATTTTCCATGTCTCTTTTGAACAGTAGGATAAGGACTGAATTGTTTTGATTACTGAATTGTTCTCTTTAAAGCTCAGACACACAGTCATTGCGTGCATTGCTGTGATAGATCAAGATAGAACCTTTTGATTATTTTTATTAAGCTTTGTATTCACCCTTGTTATAAAAATTCATTCCATTCTGTGTACGTTGAAAAAAGAAAAAAAAACTTATTTCTGTAAAGAGGGAATAAAACAAGATTTTTGCTGGTGTTTTCTTTCCTTTATTCAGACAATGCATATACTGCAGAAACTAATTGAGAATAAAACTTTTTAGATACTGTGAAGAGGTATTTGTAGCGATTGTTATTTTAATGGGATTTAATATGATTACTGATTTAGCTTTGACAGCTTTGTATTAAAGGAAGTTTAAATAGAGACAACACTAATCATAGCTAATCTTTACTTAATAAGCCTTTTGAAAGCTGTTGTACAAAAGTGCTTAAGTAATACTAAGGCAAGTTACCATATATCTAACAATATATTGGGCTTTTTATTCGTTTGTATAATGAATCAGTTTTAATGTGAACATTTTTTGATAAACTTTTTGTTCTGTATCGAGCACATATAAGATAGCTTTATTTAACTAATAAAAAAATTTAAAATGCTGTTTTTGTGCATTTTTATTTTAATTCCAATTTCCAACCAAATGCAGCTTGACACACATTGAGTCCATCCTTTAGAAAATAAGAAATGCATCATTTGCCATTTTGGAACATAAAGTAAAAATTAAGAATCTGAATAACTGTATGTTAAGCTATATATAATTGCTTAAATAAATGTGTATAGCTAGAGTGTATCTTCCTGGTTAGCAAAAAGAAGTACCAAATTAAACCAACTAATTGGAACTATCCTTCCTTTAGGAAAATAGCTAAAAAGTACAAATGCAAAACTAGATTAAAATTGATTATTTAGATAGTGATTTAAGTAGTGATTAAAATTGCTTTGATTTCAATCAATCAATCCACATTGTGTGTGGCCACCTCTGTTTCTCAATGGCCACTTGCTGCTTAATAGTGGTATTTTTGTGCACTAATTGTGTATTCTGGACTGGACTCACCGTATATCTCTTGTTGGAGCATAGAGCCAATTTTTTTGAATTTCTCTTTTTCATTTGATGTGGTCTGTTGCTCTCACATGGGCCTCTCCAGAAAGCAGTGAAAAGTCAAAGATAAAATGACTTGAAGAAATTAAGGGAGCGAACTGAAAAGCCCACTGAAATTGATCAGACTCTGAAAGAAACAGTTTTTAGAAAACTGATGCTTCCCAAGGTACAAAGGACCGGTATTTAATATCTTCTTTTCTTGCTTAGATGTGCTTTTTGGTCAACTCTGTCCTGTGTTTTTGATACCAATACATATTATTTTGTGTGCTTCATACTAGTTTCTTTTTATAGAAAACCCTAAGGAAATGTAATATTTTGGGGTAAATCTTCCACCGAGCACACTGGGAGAAATGCTCATAACTTCTGTTGTTGTAGGGAATTGGGAGTGCAGCCTTCTATTCAGAATGTGGAGAACTGAAATCTTTTTATCTGAACTCCAGCACTAAACAAACTCAATTGGTCATATTTTATAATTACAACATCTCTTTTCCTCCTCTGTTAAAATTGTAATTATTTAATACATTTTTATAATATTAAGTAAATATCTTTAAAAGAGGAATTATTAAATGTTTCTCCTGTAAACTGTATGTCACAAATACAGAAAAGGCATTATCAGCTGCTTGCACATCTTCCACTGTGCAGGTTATCCTTATAGGAACAACAACCGGGTTGATTTTCACAGTTATATCATGTCACCGTGCACTGGTATAAATATGCAGAGTGCGCCAAAAGATTCCCTTTACGCTGTATCTGCTGTTGTGGCTGCAGCAAGATAAACTGTATCTGTTCTTCCTAAGTTTAGTAGTAACAATATTTATCACTTTTCCAGTGCTTTCCGTCTTTTTAAAACACTTCATAAATATTAGTTTCTTAGATATCCCTTCACCGTTGAGAGTTGGACACTTTCATTCTCATTTTACAGATAGGCAGATTGAGGCAGAGAGCTTATGTGGCCCAGACAAGGCCAGAGAGATCCAAGTGTTAGAACCAAAAGGTGAATTGGGGAATTTCACACACTCCACTCACAAAGCCTGGCAAACTATTAAGAAGCTGAGTGGAGATTCTAGTCAGGGGAAGAGAAAATACCTAGTCACAGCAAACTCCATCACATCTCAGTTGGTGGCTAATGGCAGAGCTCCTAATCAAGACGGAGCTTTCAGCCGAGCATTTAAAATGGTGGTTGCTGAGAGATGGCAGACTCCAAGTGTAGACACGAATCTGATTGCTGCTTTCACTAATTAAGAACTTGACCGGGCTATACATTAGCTGCAGCTTAACAAGGCTCCTCGATAATAACAAGTTCATCTTTGACTTTGGTTCAATCACCAAATACTGGATGCTTCGATCTCTGAATCATTGTAACCAGGATTGCTGCATCCCCCAAAACCTGGTGAAGACGCAAAGTTCGTAGCTGTTAACAAGCCAGGGAAACCACTGACAGACTCAAAGAGCTACCGACAGATTTCTCTGTTACCTATAAATTAATAGACTAATTCTGAAACAGATTAATAAAACAGTTGAATCTCAGTTGCCTTGCCTTCAGGCTCAATTCAGGAGGGGATGATGCACCCAAGATCAACTTCTTCGCCTGACTCAAGACAGAGGAAACACATTTGAGTCAGGAAAGAAAATTGGCACAGTCCTTATTGATCTGATGGCAACCTCCATAATTGTGTGGCATGTTGGGGCTGACTGCCAAGTTGCTACAATTTACTTTTAGGCAGATGGTGCAGTTAGTCCAAGAAATGACCAGTCCTATGATTCTGTGATGAGAAACTAAAGTTTCATCCTGCAAGTCAGGGAGAAAATCAGTTTCTTTAAACGGCTTTGCAATGGCGTTCCACAGGTTCTCTTTTGTTTAATATATACACATACAACCTACCTGAAATGCAGGCCAAGAAATATGCGTAAGCTGATGACCTCTGTACTGGACATCTATGTCCTGGAAATGACTTCCACAGTATTGAACAGAATCTCAGCCAAGACATGGAAACTTTGACTACTTCCGGTATTGGAGATGACTTCCCAATAAAACCAAGAAAGTGGCAACTACTTTCCATTTAAACAGTCATCTTACCAATCAATCCATCTTCATCCATGTTCAAGGACGGCTACTGCTATTCCATCCAGTTGTCTCATACTTGGGAGTAAAACTCGACCAGGGAATAACATGCTGCGCCAACTCAAAGGTCTGCTCGTATTCACAGGAGGAATCCCATTCTGTGGTCCAGAATGACACACCATGGCTAATCTCTCATCACCCGTTTGCTATGACAGCTAGTGCACTCTTGAACAAGTGTGCTGCTTGTCCTTTACCACGCAGGGATGATCAGCTCAACCCGGGAGCTGAAAATTATGTCCTTACAGAGTGGATGCATCAGTGAGAAAGAGAAGCCAACACACTAAGTAAATTCAGGAGTCCATCGCTGCATCTGCTGTCCGCTTGATCATAGAGCCTGGTCCCGGCTCAAAAGGCTACTTTCTGGCTTGACCAGAGTTGTTGCAATCATTTACCTCATTGGCCTGGTTTTCTACCCGTGCTGTGACTGCGGGGAAACATTGCAGAAAACAAATGTGGTGGAAGAGTGCCCAGCCTGACATCTGGACAGCAGTCTACAAAGTCTTGCCTCCCTTGATACAGAGTCCATCCTCTGGTTATGGAACCTGCGCATTGAGCGCTGATGTTTGCCTGCAAGAGTTTGAGTCCAGTGCTCAGACCACCTGTCTTCATTTCTTTAGTGATGGTTAAAGGCTGTTCAGGCTTGTTTCTGATTAAAAGTAAATGCAGGAAAGAGATATTCTCATGGGTATTTGTTTCTATTTCTTTTCTCCTTGCTTCCTGTCTGTAGCCAGTGGATGGACTGAAGAGCAAGAACCTGTATTATAGTTGTCATTGAAGCTCTCCTTCGTAAACTTTATCATACAGGAACATGAGCTACAGCATAAAGGGATCCATACAAGGCTAAAAGGAATGGGACATTTTTGTCAGGGTTACAGTATAAAAGGCACGCCCTTTTTCTCCCCCTCCCCCCCATGAGCTTACTCCCTCTTCTGACATGCAACAGCAGCAACTTAGAAATTTATTTTGCATTATGTCCAAAATTTGACATTTCAGAAAGTGGTTATTTTGTATGAAGAAATTAAAGAGAAGAATTCTTGAAGTCACTTTTCTTTTGCAGTTTTGTAGAAACACTGAAAATTCAGAAGTGAATTTTTATTTTTTTGTGAATTTTTTGACTGTAGAAAGGTCCAGAATATAAATTTATTTGATGCCATTATGAGTAGGACTCAGCCCATTTCTCAGTTCCTGTATTTTATATGTGATCTGTCCCTAATGCACCTAGCACTATCATACCTAAGAACAAACATTCGGTAACAAAGGCCATGCCTACACTATGACTTTTATCGGTATAACTTATGTCGCTAAGGGGTGTGAAAAAACACACCCCTGAGCGACATAAGTTACACTGACAGAAGTGCTGGTGTGGACAGCACTATGTTGGTGGGAGAGCTTCTCCCACCAGCATAGCTACTGCCGCTCGTGGAGGTGGTTTTATTATGTTGACAGAAAAGCTCTCTCCCTTCATCTTAGAGTGGCTACATGAGCGATCTTACAGTGGCACAGCTGCATCAGTACAGCTGTGTCGCTGTTAGCTAGCTAGTGTAGATGTGGCCGTTCCCAGGTTACTCTTTGCTGTCATCTCCCTCCTCCCTTCCCTGCAAGGGTAAAGACAAAACCAGAGCCAGCAAGACCTCTTGTGATCTTGAGGAGTTGGAAGCTCCTGTCTTCTGTCTTTTTTTACATCCGTTCTCTCTGGATTTGGTCAGGCTCACTAACAGAGAAGAGACAGTTTGCCTCACAGTTAAAATTTCAGCTACATTAGTTGTTAAAGAGCACAAATGCCCTTCTGACCTCCACTAGATCCTGAAGAACTTCTTACTCCAGAGATGAAGACCTCCAATAGATTTTCTGTAAGGTTATACAGCCGTTACAGATAAATTTTACCGAGAACAACCCACATTCAGCTAGATGTCGTATCCCACTGTCTGGATCTTGTCTCTTCCAGGAACACTTGTGGCTGTGACATCTCTTCTGACAAAAGAGGTATATTGCAATTACACCTTTTTGGTTTATGGATTTGTACTGCCTCCTATATTTGCTACTAGCTAGAGAGGCATGGTGAACCAAGAAAAACTATACTGAAAGCATCTTTATTGCATTATGCTGGCTTCACAAACCACAATCTTATTTGTTGGTTGTGTTTATCAGCCACCCATGGCAAATCCCCATCAAACGGGAATTTAGCTGTTCAGATCTGAGTAGACCAAGATTAACTTCAATTAGGATAATTTGCTAATGTTTGTAGAGTGCTTTTGAACATGAAGCATGCTATAAAAGTGTCTGAGTAGTAGTAATATTTATAAGATGCATGGTGCCAGAATCAAGCTGGAGTCTATCAGTGTTTGTAGAAAACCCTGTTTCAATGGTGTAATTAATTTAACAAAGACCAGTGAAGTTTTTTCCAGGAGTTGCACTTATTTAAGATCACCTTCTTGCATAATAGACCTCCTAGGCCGAGGGCACAGGTTTCTGCAGTGGATGCTTCAGCTATCACAATTCCAGGATTTTCTAGGTTCATATCCTTCCATATCTCTCTTCCTAGAAGCAGTGACAAAGCTATGATACAGAGGTCAGTTGAAAATATTGACCACTTCTGAGACCGTTTGGCTTTTAGGTGATGTATTGCTGCATAGCTACATTATCCAATTAATCTTTTTAATCTTCAAAATATCTGCCAAAGAATTTTTTACGAGTTAGGAGTCTGGATGCATTAGGGGAAGCTTTATTCCATTTTTCCACATTGAAGTCGTCTTGAAATCTTTTCTCTGTATGTAGCCATAAATTTCCCATTCCCTCTGGACTAAATCATTTCATTCTTCCCCCCCCCCCCCCCCCCCAATCCTTTCTTTCCCAAGGAGTGTACATTTTTTATTCTCAGGGTATAAGGAAGGCCATCAAATGCTATATCCACAGGCTAGAATAATTCAAAAATAAGATGTATTCTGTTCTGTTTGAAGGTCACAAGTAATAAAGCCTCCCAGGCACTATCTGCTGGTGAAGCTTTGCTGCCAAAAAGGTAACATACATTATCTTTTACATGTCTCCCCTGGAAGCAATTGATGTTCATTCCATCTGAGCTGTAATAGTCTCAGACAGAGAGAAACGGGCTGTCGTGAGAGTTCTTGAGCTACAAGCCCTCCGTTCACTCTGTGACAAACCACTATGAAGTAGTGACTATATGCATAGTATGGACTATATGCATGTGAGATGTTGTGAATGTGTATACTGTGCATTGCATCTTTAAATGCAAGGAGCCCCTCTGCAACTTGGCTGACGGTAGGAAGGTGTTGCTGTGTCACCATTCCAGGTGGAGCAGAGATATCTTGCCGGGAGTGACATACACACTCTGCTTTCTTTTTTGCAGAGATAGCATATTTGTTCTCTTTTTTGTTACTTTCCTTAAACTAGAATAAGTCATTTTGCCTAGGGAACATAGTGTAGGTGTTGCCCTATCAACTTGTTTCATCCTGACTTGTTGGGTCTGACGAACTGCAGTATATATTTTGGAAATTTTGTGTTGTGCTGGGTGAAGGGGTGAGCAGTGCAGGAAATGTGAACTTATCTATAATTAAGAAATTGGTGAGCTCAGGAATACTTCTGGGTTTCATTTGATCTCATGCAACATCATCTGTTGCAGTGATTGACCCTGACACATCAGTCAGAAGAAATATGATCTTGTGATTAAGGCACTGGACTAAGACTTAAGAGATCTGGGTATAGTTGTTGGCTCTGCCACATGCTTCCTGAGTGATCCTGGAAAGTCACCCAGTCTTTATGTGCATCTGAACTGTGCATTCAGGTACTACCAGAATACAAATAACAATAACAGCATGTCAGAATGACAAAGAAGAGAGACACCTGAATGCTGCTTGCATTGTTCACCTCCATAACACTACAAGCAAAATTAAAAACATGCCATCATCTATCCCATAGTGGCTGATTTTTATATGAAGATTCAGAGTAGCTAACTTGACGGTCTTTGATTTAGTCACTAGTTCTAGTGTTGAAGGACCTTCCTCTTCTTTTTATAATAAAATGAAAAAAACATTGGCATGTAAAAGAAACAAACTAGATACATAGCCCTATATCGTTTAATACCTTGGCATCAAATTTCAGATTTTTAATTTTTTTATAATTACTTATTGTCTGTTAATGGCATTGAAAACAACAGAGGATGAAAATAACATGACAGTGGAGTTCAAATTCTGTGCTCTGTGTCGTGCTCCTTCTAAAAACATAGAGGTGCAGGGTTTTTCTCTGAGACTTAAAGGAGAAGGAACACTCCCGTCACTACCCCCCCAATCTATAGCTGCTATCCCAGCTTCAGAGCTGAGCTAGCACTCCTGAGTTACATGCAGTGTGAAGGGTGAACAAGAGACTCTTGTCTGCCAGCCTCCCTGTTCTGTACCCAAGCACTATACTTGCACACTCTGCTATTGGATTGCTTTTGCAGGCTCCAGCCATTCTGTGTGCCCCTGTGCCATAAAATGCATAAGTTCTATGTCCAGCATGCTACATGCCCACCAAGGAAGTGGGGGAAGGATTCCCCACTAGGATTTTCCACCGGTTTAAGCAAGAAAAAAAAGGAATATTTGGTAGTTTGTTGGTGTATATTCTGTTTTGTTGAGCTTTGCTGTACACAGAAGAGGCAGTCTTAGAAACTTACCAATTACTCTTTCTTCCTTGAATTTCAGAGAACATATTTCAGTGTTTTGACTGGCTGCTCTGGAATCTTCAGATGAGAGAACGCTTACTCATACCATTAAATATAGGAGTAGAAGGGTATTTTAAAAATTGCACTATGGTCATGAGAGAGCCAATATATTTGCAGAATGTTTCCTTATTGGCAGAAGAACTCAGCAGTTTCTATTGCTGTTTCTCTCTCCAAAAGCAGCCTCAGCAACGTCAGCAAGGTTGTCCTGAAGCTCAGATTCACATCTGGGTACAAAACCTGCTCCTCAGAGCACAGTCCCTTTGGTGGATTGGAACAAATATAAACGTGTGAAATATAATCCTGTTAGGTGTCAGTTCTCTGGTATATTTGAGAAAGATACACATGGAAATTAAAATAGAAAAGGTCTGGAGGGGGCAGGGGAGACTTCCTTGCAGTGGCCACAATAAGTTTGCTAAAGATTAAGAAAACCAAGAAACCTGCTTCATTGATGAGTAAAAACATGTTTGTGCCAACATGTGGCAGTTTCACTTGCATAAAAACTATCCATATATGGTGCAAAAGTCATCAAGACTTTGGAGTATTCTGCTGAATAAGAGTCCAAGCACACAAACTGACACAGCCTTGCTTTAACCTGTCCATGTGCCATATGAAAAAAACATTGTCCACAGTATGTTGCTTTTTTTTTTCTTTTGAGGTTTGTTTGGGGAGTTCAGGCATAATTTGCTAATGGTGTATAATCTTATTTTCAGTACTTTTGGGATTTGCAGACTGATTTGCACCAGTTCAGTTCCTCTGCATTTTGAATAGTGCATTACTGATCAATATGAATGCCATTTACGGTAGAAGAGTTTATGGTTTATCACACTTGGGCCTTTAGTCCATAATATTCAGATGAGGGTACCTGAAATGAGGCACCTACGTAAATGGTCTACTCATCAGAGAAGCTGAGCTTGCATCTCTCCCATTGTAATCTGTTGCTAATATTTCTGAAAATTGGGCCATTTATTTAAGTGTGTAGCTTAACTATTCCCTCAGATACACAAAGTGGTGGACTATTCCTTGGAATATATCAGTTGATCTGAATCGGGCAGGACAAAAATACAAAGAGCAAAGTGGTCTTTTAATCATGTAGGTTTTCATAAATATCTTTAAATGTGAGCCGAACAGGAAGGGTAGCTCCTGCTGCTGCAGTCTTCAGAGCACAGCTCTAAAGCATGCGCTAAGCATGAAGTGTTTCCGCAATAAAGGTGGTCAGCCCTGCTCCAGACAGGAAAGGTCGCAGCCTTTTTTAAATTACAGAGCCTTCAAGCAAATGAACTGTTGCTCAGCACCTCAATATGGGACCTCTCTGAGAAGAAACCTGCTCAAACAATTTTTCTCAACCCTATCAGGGTCTATGAATGAGCCAACAATACCTTTTAGTCAGTTGTACTAAAAAGCTACTGATGCACTTGCAAGAATGACCTTCGTCAATCACAAGGATTTGATCACCTTCTTGGGGACACCAATGCAGGCCCTGTCCCCTACCCAACTCTAAAACCCAATGGAAAAGGGTCAAGAAAATCTGAATACTCCAGAAAATACCAGCATACAGAACTTCAGGGCTGCCATTTTGAACGGGCAGGTCCTATGATTACAGAAACTAACGTCAGTACTCAGTGATGACCTAATAGCTCTGTGTGTTTCCTTATCTGTACCTTCTAAGAGAGAGATGGCAAGTCAGCAGAGCCAGGAAACTTACGCGTTGCTTGATGTTAGTAGCCCTTAGAGTCTCTTGGGAAACTAAAATAATGTATAGCTACCAGTGATTCTCATGAGAACTCTATTGTAAATTTTTTTACAAATTGTTCTGGAGCACAAGACCGATTAACACATACTGTTTCATATAATCCTTCACTGCTATTTGGAGAGAATCCTCACCCAATTACGCTAAAACCAACGATCCAGCAGTGCCTGCCTTCTGCATTTTGAATCCTTCTAAACTCCTACAGTTTCATAAGTGAGAGGTTCATGCTGTTAATGCGAATGGAAAGATACATCAGTAAATTCATTTTGGGCTACGAATAGTTAATTTCATATTTTAAACCTCTCAGGAAGGGCTTTTTATATTACTAACACAGTTGTTGCCCTGAGAAGCTTTGATATCGGAACATAGTAGTTTAATAAGTGTGTTTAGCAGAATAAATTCACTCCTTTCATTTGTATTCTTCAGCTAAAGGAACAATAGTATCCCAAATACATCAGAATAAAGCTGAACCTACAGAACACTGAATGAGCTGTCTGCCAAATGAGCAATCTTCCTCCTTTCCTTAAACAACAAAAGGCTCATGTTACTCCTGTCTCTATAGCTCTTCTTTATTTATTCTTGATTTCTCTCCTCTATCCAGATTTTTTTCTGTGCACACAGCCCAGGCCTCTTTTACAAAAATTTACTCATTTACTTTGCCACATGTTTCTATTGTTGTTGTTCCTGTTGTAGAAATGACCAGATGCCCCTACTGAGACTTCCTCCCCCCCCCCCCCCCAAGAATTTACAGTGTAATCAGAGAAAGGGTGAAAGGGGAAATAAAGCAGTGAAATGATTTGCTAAAACTCACATTGGAAGTCAGTGGAAGAGCTGGAAATAGAAACCAGGTCTCCTGAGACCTAATCCAGTGCTTTATTCACCCGACCATGCTGCCTCCCCATGTCTTTTCCACGTCTTCACTTTCCCTTCCCAATCTACTTTTCATGCCAACTACCTCTTTACACCCTCTCTCCTCCCCTCTCCTTAAATTGAATGGCAGGCAAGTGTATTCTGTGTGATTGTCAGCTTGTTGTTTGGCGATTCTGTTGATCTGCCAAATCAATTATTTGCTCGTTCTGATCTCTGTCAGTGATCGATGGCGGAGTGGTTGACCATACTTGTTTAGAAACTGCTAACTGAGTGGCAAGTCATTGATCTGGCTAGTTATTAGTTCAAGCATCCTAGGCACTGGCAGACATACTAAGGGAGCCTGATGTGTGACTGGCTAGAGAATTGAGATATGGTCCAGATTTTTTTTTTCTGTTGAACCTAGAGGGTTTTTCCACCAGTGATTGACTCTCTGATGAACAGTCTGTGCTAGCTGCACTGAACATCTCAGTTGCTTTTTAATTTTTAAATCAAATTCTTTCTTAATCTTTTCCCATCAAGAGCTGGCATTTTCCTACTGGGATTTCACTATCAGCAACGAGTATAAGACGACTCCCCAAAGAGATACTTGCATTTGCACTCCGATTAATAATTTGTTTTTAATTGGAGTGAGAGAGAAGTACATTACAAATATCAAAGCAATAGCAATGGCAGCCCTAAAAGAGAGAGTCTTAGCAAAGCTATTTAAGACTGGATCTGATCATGACTCCATTTGTGGGAAAATCCCTCACCACCTGGCATTATCAGGCAGTAGTGTACAGAGAAAATGTATAATAGATGGCTCTTCTATGTAGCTGTTTTGACAAGCTCCTCTGAATAAAATGCAAGTAAATTTGAATCAATTGCCCTAAATTGTTGGAATTCACTAAAGTAATCTTTCTACGTTAAGGTTTGTATTTGTGTTAAATCTAATCATATTGAGGCACAGGCAATCTAATTACATGCAATTGTGTAACTGCTTTTTTTCTTCTATGATTAACACAATTTATGAAGGGGAATTAGTCTTTTTCAATCAATGTAATGGAAGAAATGCTTCTTTCTGTGATCTACATTGGTAGTCTCAATGTGTAGATGAAAACAAACACTTTGCCAAGGCCAAAGATCACTAATTGTGATTATTAAATATGTTTCCCAGGTAATACTCTTAACTGAAAAATACTTAATTAATGCTACTATTTCTGTATAATTAAAAGTTAAAGTCAAGAGGACATTCCATTGTGTGTGTATTCCATACACAGCAGAGAATAAGCATACTTTTTTGTGTACAGTTCCAGCCTGTTGGTTGGAAAATGTTTCCCCTTTCTGTTTTCTCCACTTTTTCCCCCCCTATTTTCCCCTTTCTGATTTCCCCTCCTCTTTCCGAATTAGAGAAACATAGTCGTAGATCTATATCTTGCGCTAAGACTTCCTTGTAGTAAAGAATTGGAGAGAGTGGCTTAGAGCAGAGGACACTGAATCAGGAAACTTATGAATTGCATAAATTCTGAATTTGGATCCTGGTTTCTGTTCCTGACTTTAACACTGATCTGTTGTGTGATATTGGTCAAACTCCTCCTCTCTCTGTTTACATTCATTTCTTACCTATCTCCTATAGGTATTTGTAACTTTGTAAATCTCCTCAAAATTCTTGGATAAACGGTACCATAGATTAGCAAAGTTTTATTATATTATAATAAATAGGATAATATGAATAAATGGCATTTTGAATCAAACCTAGACCTCTTCTTTTCTTTATGTGCTAAGTAACTGTTCTACACAGGGATTCACATTCCTTTGCCAGTCGCCTAGCAGCATTCCCCAGCCCGGTTTTCTCTCTGCAAGGTATTTGTCTCTCTTTCACAAACTGGCCCCACTGCCATCTCTTAAAGTGCAATGCTAATTTTGTTCCTCATATTTAAAAAAAATGATTAAAATTGTTTCTCCTCCTATTCTGCACATCTTGCCCAGCTCGCCACAAAAAAATTAAACTACTTTTTTGCACAAATTTGAACTTAAATATTTTTACCAGGCTGATTGAAAGCAAAATCCAAACAGTTAGGATTATGAAAGCAACAATATACAATGTGGTGCAGCTATAGTGGTACAGATATTCCCCCTTTGGGTTTGTTACAAGATATACAAGTGAAAAAGGACCAGTAGTTTTAATCACCTTTGAGTAGCGATAGTTCACATTATTGTTATACTTTCTGGGCTGTGTTTCATCTTATCAGTTCTTGGACTGTTACAAAGGAATCAGAATACCTTCTCTTAGTTCTCTGATTTCCTAGTTACTGTGACTACTGTCTAGTCTTGTCGTACACTGGAGATTTCTATAACCAATTACTTCCATGAATGCCATTCCACAGTCTGTCATTTCTTTGGTGCCCCAATTTAAGGCTGTCTTGACTTTACATTTAGCTTTTATGTAAAAGCAGAGCAGGTCATGTGCTTATCCAAAGGCATTAGCATGGTAATTTTCTTCAAGTTGAGTAGGTAGAAATAATTAATGGACTGCTTTATTGATATACATACCTTCTTCTCTCTCTGGTTTCAATTCCTGGCTTCAATAAACTAGTTTGAGATTTTATCTAAGGGACCAGTAATTACACCGGGCAAGAATAATTGCTGCACAAATACAATCTGATTGTGTTTTGTACCATTCCTAGGGCCAATTTTAGAGTTTAAATATACAAACAAGGATCTGCTGCATGAATAAGTTGACTGGTTTTTATTTCAAATCATACACTCCAAAAAGGGTTACTTACCATTGGAAAAAAAAAAAAGTGTTCTTGAAAGTTAAGTAACAAATTTCCATTAAGAATCATAGAATATTAGGGTTGGAAGAGACCTCAGGAGGTCATCCAGTCCCATCCCCTGCTCAAAGCAGGACCAACACCAACTAAATCATCCCAGCCAGGGCTTTGTCAAGCTCGGCCTTAAAAACCTGTAAGGATGGAGATTCCATCACCTCCCAAGGTAACCCATTCCAGTGCTTCACCAGCCCTCTAGTGAAATAGTGTTTCCTAATATCCAACTTAGACCTCCCCACTGCAACTTGAGACCATTGCTTCTTGTTCTGTCATCTGCCACCACTGAGAACAGCCTAGCTCCATCTTCCTTGAACCCCCCTTCAGGTAGTTGAAGGCTGCTATCAAATCCCCCTTCACTCTTCTCTTTTGCAGACTAAATAACCCCAGTTCCCTCAGCCTCGCCTCGTAAGTCACGTGCCCCAGCCCCCTAATAATTTTTGTTGCCCTCCACTGGACTCTCTCCAATTTATCCACATCCCTTCTGTAGTGGGGGGACCAAAACTGGATGCAGTACTCCAGGTGTGGCCTCACCAATGCTGAATAGAGGGGAATAATCACTTCCCTCAATCTGCTGGCAATGCTCCTACTAAAGCAGCCCAATATGCTGTTGGCCTTCTTGGCAACAAGGGCACACTGTGGACTCATATCCAGCTTCTCGTCCACTGTAATCCCCAGGTCCTTTTCTGCAGAACTACTGCTTAGCCAGTCGGTCCCCAGCCTGTAGCGATGCATGGAATTCTTCCTTCCTAAGTGCAGGACTCTGCACTTGTCCTTGTTGAACCTCATCAGATTTCTTTTGGCCCAATTCTCCAATTTGTCTAGGTCACTCTGGACCATATGCCTACTCTCCAGTGTATCTGCCTCTCCCCCCAGGTTAGTGTCATCTGCAAACTTGCTGAGGGTGCAATTCATCTCATCATCCAGATCATTAATAAAGATGCTGAACAAAACCGGTCCCAGGACTGACTCCTGGGGCACTCCGCTTGATACCGGCTGCCAACTAGACATAGAGCCGTTGAGCCCGACAATCTAGCCAGCTTTCTATCCACCTTATAGTCCATTCATCCAATTCATACTACTTTAACTTGCTGGTAAGAATACTGTGGGAGACCATATCAAAAGCTTTGCGAAAGTCAAGATATATATGAAGTCAAGACAGATTGATAACTTCAGTGCATGTCAGTTTTGCTTTCACAAACTGTTTTATTGTTTCTGTCAGTCCTATTCTACAGTGGTCCTTATTAAAAAGTCGTCAGTTAGCAACAGTTACCCCATAGTGGTAAATAAGATGCTGCAGTCATTTCCTATTCTTTGTATTGTCCTAGAGCCTTAAATCCGGCATGTCTTTTCTACAGGAAGTAAATGTTGTTAAATGGAATTTCATCTGTAGGGGCAGCATGGGTGGAATGGAATGGTCTAGCGCTGTAGAGCTGAATAACTGCAGTATATCAGTTATCACTGTGTAGTAACTGTTGGCAGATATTGACTTCTTAATGCCAGCTATGTACTTTAAAACTTTCGATACACTAAAAAATATTAAGCCAGGAAAATACATTACTATATATTGTTCTCCGGCAAGTGCATATATCCGACTGCAAAATTTGGCACGTAACTCGTACAGATTTCATTGCTGGGGTCAGAATTTGGCCAATTGTAAATAAGACAGCTAAACCCCTGTGTCAGGTAGTGAAGTTATAAGCCTGTGCTCAACATTTCCCTTGAAAAAGTTAATCTCACACTTCTCCTTTCAACCTTTGCCTTACCTTCTCTTTCTGATTTCTGTTCCTTCTCTTTTCTGTGTCTCCATTCCAAGTCTCCACATAGTTTATGCCCTGGCATTGGCACACTGCTATTACCTGTCACACTGACAGCTGCAGATCAACCTCATCAAGCTCCTATACTGAAACCATTCTGTATGTTGCAGTCCCTGGAATGTAATTAATTGTAGCCATCATGGAACCTATCTCCCTTCCCTCCCTTGAGTTGGGTCTCTCTTCTCTCTTCCCTTGCTGCAGTTTTGGTTTGTAGAATTAGGGAGAAGGGGAGAAGTTGATGCTGCATTCAGACCAGGCAGTAATTGCGGTCTGGAGAAGTCAAACTTGGAGCGCATGGCCTGATTCCAGAAGTAGGCTAGATAGTTGCTGCTGGGAGTTCACAACTGCAATAAAACATAGGTGTTTGCTGCATTGGCAGCAGGGTGGGAAACACACCAAGACCTGTAGTCCAAATTCATCCCCCTTTAAGGGGGTTGCCTTTATGTAACAATGCCCAGAGGTTGGACTGTACTTATAAACACAACTCTTAGGCTGAGCTGTCTGTCCCTAGGCTTGCTCCAAACTGAGCTTTCTTGTTCATCCAGTGTCAGAGTTACTCTTGGCTGTTTATACTCCTGAGGTGTAGCTAGTGAGACCCCTTTGGTTTGCCTTCCAGGGTGAGTCAGCATAATAGTTCTGAGTTTCTCTGAAACCTATAGTTCTGAGGACCTATAGCCTGACACCTGGTCACAGATGAGGACAAATAAAACTTAGGCTGTTGATCCAAGGGGTTTCTCTAATTTAGAAAGCATCTCATCGAGGGTTTGACAGAATATCTTGTGAGATCATTAGAGGTAACGAGCCAAATCCTACCGTCTATCACAATGCTCTTGGTGCCTTCAGTGCATGAGTAAGAACTGCAAAATGTAGTCCAAAAATGTGCACTTGTTTATTTGAGAACAACAAGAAACCTGAGAATACCAAGAAGACAGATGAAGCCTTAATAATGCACTAGGTACGTTTCCACTTTTCTACCTGATAAGGTTGAGAGAGAGCCTGCTGTACTATCTTCCAAAAACCTCAGTCCTTCTACAGCAGCAAACTAGCAGAGACAAGAGAAGACACAACACATCACTTTGTTGAGGAATTCAATATTAGTGCTCTGTGTTCAGTTTTGGTGTTGCTTTGCTGTGCACATGGCAACACTGGTCTGTTCGTAGTAACGATGGAAGGTTCATTTATCTCACATCCTCAAGGCAGGCTAGAAGGCAGCACCTCCCACTGAAATTCAGATGCCTCTGGAGCGACATTAAGAAAAAGTTTTGGACAGGAAGAGGAAGGATGATCCAGTGGTTATGGTATTAGCCTGGGACTCAAAAGACCTGAGCTCATTTCCCTGCTATGCCACAGATGTCCTGTGTGACATTGGGCAAGTAATTTAATCCTTCTGTGCCTTGGTTCCCCACCTGTAAAATGGAGGTAATAGCACTTCCCTAACTCTCAAGAAGAATGTTACCATCTAATTATTCTTTCAAGACTCCATGCACGCGCACCGGTGCTGAGGGTGCTAGGTATTGATCCTCTGTATTCACACTGAAGAGTGCAGTGCCACAACGGAAGCCTGTCTATCAAAACAAGAATGGGTCTATTTCAGAATAACAACTAGTATCCTTAAACTCTCTTTAGGCTTAGAAATTGAGAGCTTGAGCCACTTGGTCCCTCCCATGAGCAGAGAGGAGCCCAGAACCACAGATCTCTGTCAGAGGAGAATGGGAGAGAGACTGGTCCTACTTATGCAGTAAAACTTCACAAAATGAAAACTGGCAATTTTGTATTACTGCAATTGGAGAGCGACCTCCCATATTCTTGCTGTGAACCCCAAAATTCACTTTCTTTTTTAACACTCTGACACAGGGAGATGGAAGTGTCTGATCAATGGGTTACACAGGATTTCCGTACAGAGATGAATGACAACACAGACTCTGTCCCAACGTGGGCACTTTAGGTGCAAGGGCCTTCTCCTCTGTAGCTGTCACCGTACTGAACAGTCTTCCTGTATCTTTCCACCTTACAGAATGTTCTATCCACATCCATCTGTCTAATGGGTTGTCTTCTCTGCAGAGTAAACCTGGGGTTCTGTCTTGATCGTTGTCCCTAACTTGAGTCCTGTCCACATACAAAAACCCTTAATGTGAGCATGGGGCTGCTTTTACCTCAGAGTGGCTGGCTCGTTGGGGAGTACATAGGCTGGAGTTTGAGGCAGTCTAACTAGTCAGCTACTGAATCACTCTGCTGCCCATCTGGTCACTCTGCAGCTCATGTTCTTTCACAGTGTGACCACTCTCACTGAAGCTAGGTTGATGCGAGAGGAATCAACTGGAGTTAACTTTGCAGAGAAGACATAGCTCTAGGTACTTACATGGCTCTCTTAGCGATAGCGCCTCACAATTGGCATGTACTTAACTTCACCAACACCCTTGTGAAATAGGGCAGTGCTATTATTCCAGCTTTTTTACAGGTAGGAAACAGAGGCACAGAGAAACTAAGTGACTTGCCTAGCGTCATTCAGGAAGCTTGCGGTGGAAAAGGGACTCGAAACCAGGTCTCCAAGTCCTACGCTAGCTCCTTAACAAATGGACCACCCTTCATCTCACAGCCTCATATCCTATCTCACTTCCAAGTTTCTTTTTTCTCACTATAAACTTCCCTTTCCCTGTGCTATTCTTTACCTCACTAGCGCTCTCATTGAAATCTGTAAAGCACTGTGAAAAGCAGTCTTCATGAAATATGCTATTTTAGCTCACACAAAATTATGTTGAACTGTGAGTTTGGCAGCAACATTGCGAGATTTTGTGGTATTTTGTAGATATTATGTAGTTGTTCTGTACTGGGAACGAGACATCATTTGCACGGCCTGCATTATTATGATTTATAATGCCTTACTGCTTCCTTGCTGGCTAAGGTACCCCTCTCTTTTGCTATCACATGTACAAGATTCATCACTTCTGAAATGTTGATATAGAGAGAGAGAGAGAGAGAGAGAGCGCGCGCGCATTTGTGGGAGTTGTAAAAGAGGTCAGTAGCAGAGCAAGGGTGAAAGGGTTAATAAAATTGTAAACTGAAGTGGGGCTGAAAACAGGAAGGGCTGTGAATCTGTGAGCAGTGAGATGGAACATTAAGGGAGGGAACATTAGGGTTCTTTTTAGACTTTAAACATATTAATAATGTCTCCTAAGAGGTATTAATCATGGCTGAGAACTGAGAATGGGGCCGTAAATCAGCAGATGGGAGGGGAAGAGAGATGAGATTTTAATTTTAAATAAAGACTTGTATGTTTTATGGCTCAGAAGTGAAGATTACATTGTTGGTGCAGAATCCCCGCAGAGCAGCATCTCGCCAACTGCAGGCATATTTCAAAGTAACTGCAAGTATCTTTAAGCTCTCCATAGTTTGTGAAGTTGAGAGCTTTGTGTTTGGAAGGTGATGGGGTGATGCTTTCTTATCAGGTATAGTACATCCTTCCAGGCTGTCACAGCAAGTGCAGACTATGAACACGTAATAAGAAACTTTATTTTTAGGGCCTGAATATAGCAGACAGATGTAACACTAGCAGAGTAGCAATCCATCCTTTATTTAGTATTCTGGACACTGATATATCACTCTCGATATGTTCAAATTTGGTAAAAGGCATCAGAATTCTTAATTTTATTGTGGGATGCTGATACCAAAGTGTTTC
This sequence comes from Natator depressus, assembly GCF_965152275.1. Lineage (NCBI taxonomy): Eukaryota > Metazoa > Chordata > Testudines > Cheloniidae > Natator > Natator depressus. Next base: position 12,187,755 of record NC_134247.1, read on the forward strand.
ATTATATCTCATTGTAATATGTTATCCACAAATTGATCAAAATGGCAGCTGTCGTGTGACACAGGCCACAAGTAAGTGTCTCAAGCATCTTTGCATATACCTAATAAAAATGATTCCCCCTTTCATCCAGTATTCAGATAAGGCTGACAAAATCAGCAGCAGTTGCCTTTGATGTGCCAGTGTTAAACTCTTAACTTCTCCATTTTATTCCCCTGATTCTGAGAAATGGATATACTTTGAGCTGGCTAGTGTCCTGCATTGGAAAAGTGAATAACATATTATGCATGCCTGGCATGTTTCTGTGGCAAACTGGATCCTTAGCAAAGGGAATTTACTGGGATTTATAGCTGATGGCAGGGCTGACATGACTGGTATACTGAAACTTTTGGCAGAATGACCAGTATCTGGAAAACCTTGTTTAAATGAGATTGCAGTGTCTGTGTAGACTGCATGCAAATTAGCTTGAGAGAGTAGCTTTTGCAAAGTAGGGTGGTGTGTGCTCCAAGGTGTTGAGCATGATAGATTTAAAATATTCTCATATAAAGATGGTCAAGTAAATTGGTTTACTTGGGCTATGCAATTTTTTTCTCCATTACATACTGTTGACAAACTAAGAAATTAGTTCATTAGTGAAACACGATAACTTGGTTTGTGTGCAAAACCTACCTGTCTGTCAGTAATTTTATTGGCTTATGTTTTTCCATATTGTATATATCCTGATAAATCCTGTCAATCATTCTAATTTTTTTAGACTACACTAATGTGAGTGATGGATTGATTAAAGTTTTGTTGCTACTGTAAGAATCCGATGACCACCTTGGACATTGCTGTCATGGTGCTGAATGTAGTGTGATTCGACTGCCTCTCCAGCACCTTCTTACCGCTATACGGTATTCTGCTGTCCACAAACCTGATTCTCCTACATCAAACCTGTAAATATTTTATGTGAGCCTAAACTGGTACGATGACTGGTACCAGCAAAGGACAGACAACCAACATATGCTTCTGAGCCGACATAGGAAGATTTACAGGAAGAAAACGCCTCATAACCCCACAAATACGCCACTTTGGAGGACATTACCATCCTGCCAGATCTGGACTCTCCCATCCTATCAGAACACATTCTTACAAAGGTGTTCAGGACTCCATGAACATTATGAAAGAAGCCAGTCTCCTATGCCCTCTACTAATCAGGTTATTTCCTCATTGACCGTTCTGACAGTTCTGAGGGCACCAACTTCGGAGAGGGAGTCCACATTTTCTTCATAGGGTGATTCTGATATGGGAGAAGGACAGTTGTCATCTCCTCCAAAAGCCATCAGCACTGATAGATGTTCTAGAATCTTCTGGGGCCTGACGCCATGTAAGATGGGGTACCCCTCTCCCTGGGACTCGTGGTACCCTATGCCTTGGGGTCCACCTAAATCCCTACTGGACCCTTCTCACTGTTTATACTGGGCACTGTGGAACCCATACAGGCATTACCCTGAATCTGCATGATCTCATTGAGCCTCTCACCATCCCTTTCCATTGAGGGACCAGCCTGAACTGTTTCTGGAGCCCACAGGGGAAGAAGAAAAAGAGGCAGATCTAGTGGTAAATGCTGGTACCATCAAGCATATAGTCTTCCATTCCTGATAAGGCAGTTGCTACAGAATTACATTTGCTGCTGGACAATCACAAACAGTTTCAGGGGTCGTTAAGAAAGATTGTTGAAGCCCCCCAGATTCCCCTGGAAGAAATCAAAGAATTATTCCAAAAACTCCTGGACGTTTTGCGGAATAAAGGGTCAACTAGAATAGTGCTCCCAGTCAACGAGGCTATCCTAGAGCAGGCCAAAGTGGTGTGGCATGCCTCAGGATCAAGTTCACCCCCTCCTTACTGGGTGGAAAAAAGAACTTAGACTAATGCCTTGGGAGGAACATTCTTCACACAACTGTTCCCAACTCCCTGCTTGTTCAGGCTGCTACAGAAAGGGGTAGACAACAACATACAAGATCTACGCCTTCATATGAAGAGGCCAAATGCTTGGGCCACATAGAGAGAAAAATATTTACATGTAGCAGCCTACAATTCTGAACAGCCAGTTTATCAGGTGCTACTTGCAAAGTATGACTTCATCAGCTACTCTAAGTTTTTGGAATTTAGGAACAAACTCCCTCAGGAGGACAGAGTACAGTTCTAAGCCCTTATCGATGAAGGTAGTCTAATCATCTCTTCAAGTTGCAGTAGACACAGAAAATACAGCCTCTAGATCAGTGGTTTTCAACCTGTGGTCTGCAGAGCCTTGGGGGTCCACAGACTAAAATTTCCAAATGGGTCTGCACTTCCTTTCAAAAATTTTTAGTGGTCCACAAGTGAAAAAAGGTTGAAAACCACTACTGTAGATTGAAGGCAACTGCTGTCAGTATGCACACGGATTCCCGGCTCCATCCTCGTGTTTATCCTGTGAAGTACGGACCAGTGTGGAGGACTTGCCCTTTGAGGAGGATTACTTGTTCAATCAAAAGACTCTGTCATTGTACTCATTAAAGGACTCAAGGGTAACCCTCCATTCCCTGAGAATATACATAAAGAAGACACTGCAATGGTAAATGAACTAGACAGAGGAAGCTATATACATACACCAGTGTGGCTCTTAGAAGTGAACTATCTTGGCAGTTTAAAAAAAAATATAAATGATTGCAGGACAAATTTAATGTCATGGTGACCCACACAGTCTTTCCTGAGCACCATCCTAATGTAAAGACTAACTTCCTGAAAATCATAGTGTGCTTTTGTGACAGGCAGCATGCAAGATGCAAGGTTGCCCTGTCAAAATCAGAAAGAACGTAATAAAACAAGCACTTAGGGCAGCCATTCTCAAAGAGCCTCCATGCTTTTTCCCCCCTGGATGTTCGTAGTTTCATCATTTAATTCTTGAAATAATTGGCCATCGTGAAAGTCGCCACTTCTGTACTTTGCTTGGTATTCTTTACTGCATTATCCATCATCATCTATAAAATGTATTTTTGTAAAGCTTGCAAAAAAATTGTACAGTATTCATTGTATAGTCTTTATTCCCTTTAGCAAATGCATTTCTCCCATCAGAAATCTCAGTAACTCTGAGAAGCCATTCACATAGCTACAACCTCCTAATGAATATTCCACCTCTTTGAAGTTATAGGTCTGAAGTTCCACCATTAGTACTAATGCATTTTGCATTAGCACATGGTAATGCAAAAAGTCTTATTTTGGTTGCTATAGTGTTAGAATATATCAAGGAGAATTTGGCTAAACTTGAATACCTATAACCCACATGAAAAAGCAGGAGTTTTCTCCCAGACAACATTAAACAGAATAGTGAGGTCTTGTGGTACTAAAACGTCACTTTTTAGAAAATATGCTACGGTGCATTTAGTTGGAAATCAGGAAGTACTGCTACAATTGATAAAATACACGTGCAACAGTACATCTTGTTCCTGATGTGCTATTTTGTAAAATTCACTCATTTGCAGCGGCCCCCTCGATCATTAGTGTAATTTGGAGAAGTTCTTAGCAGTATTTGACTGTCAGCATCATGTCATTAACAAAAGCTTTTCAAGCATGATGGAAATAACATGTCAAGTGGGGTATACATGTTACAGGGACCTCACTCAGTCATTTTGTTGTGGATGGAGTGAAGCATGAGGTTTATCCTGGTGTACCTGTTTGCATGGGTTACCAGGTGTTGTGTGTCAGAAGGAAGGACAGGAACTCTGCTTTTAACAGCGTCCTGCCACAAAACCTTCTGGGATCAGACTGTTTGATGGTGTCAGATGCCACAGATCTCAAGTCCAGGCCTGTGGAGTTGCCAAGCGAGAACCTTACCCTCTGCACCACCACACCGCAAGGTCAGATGAGGGAACTGCAGCTAACACCCCATTGCCAGAGGCTACATCCACAGACTCCGCTGCATCAAGTGACTGGCAGCAGCCTACTGATTAGACACCACTGGGCATAAATCTTCCTGTTCCTGTCCCATCCTTTGTCAGAGCAGTGAGTCATTAGATCTTCTGCTTACCAGACCAAGTTTGTCTCCCTGCTTGGCTCCTGCTCCTTGCTCCAGTTACAACACCTTGATCCTTGTTCCCATTTCCTTCCTCTTCACCTGGTTTCCACTCCTTGTTCCTGCTTCCTCACTCTAATTCCAGTGACTGGCTCAGGCTTGACCCTTGGCATGACTTGTGACTCCGATTCCATCTTAATCGTGGGCATGGCTACTGACTCCAACCATCCCAGTTTGGGAGATTTTAGGCAGCTAAAAGTCGAGTCACGCAGCGGGGCTAAGACAGGCTCCCTACTTGCACTGGCTCCACGCCGCTCCCGGAAACCACGACATGTCTGGCAGCAGCTCCTCGGAGGAGGTGAGGTCAGGGGGTCTCCGCACACTGCCTTCACCCCCAGCGCTGATCCCGCAGCTCCCATTGGCAGGGAACGTGGAACCGCAACCAATGGGAGCGGTGGGGGCTGTTCTTGTAGGCAGGGGCAGCATGCAGAGCCGCCTGGCTGCCCATGAGCCTAGGAGCCGCTGCCGGACATGCCGCTGCTTCCGGAAGTCACCCATGGTAAGCACCGCCTGGCTGGAGCCTGAACCCCAAATCCCCTCCCACACACCAACCCCTGCCCCTGCCCCCTCCCGCACCCAAACTCCCTCCCAGAGCCCGTACCCCCCTCCCACATCCCAATCCCTTGCCCCAGCCCTGATCCCCCTTCTGCACCCAAATTCCCTCCCAGAGCCCGCACCCCAAATCCTCTTCTGCACCCCACCCTGCAGTCCAGAGCCCACACCCCATCCTGCACCCCAACCTTCTGCCCCAGCCCAGTGAAAGTGAGTGAGGGTGGGGGAGAGCGAGTGACTGAGGGAGCGGGGCTGGAGTGAGTGGGGGCGGGGTCTCAGAAAAGGGTGAGGGCAGGGGTGTGGCCTTGGGGCAGAGCAAGGATATTTGGGTGTGTGCAATTAGACAGTTGGCAACCCAACCCTGGCACTGACCCTTGGTGTGGCTTCTGACTCTAACTCTGGATTGATCCTTCACATGGCTTTGGACTCTGACTCTGCCCGTTAGTGTGACTTCTGACTGCGAACCTGACTCTGCCCGATCTCTGATGACGAGGTTAGACCGCCGCATTATGGGCCCGGATGGGTATCTATTAAACTGGAAATCAGTGTACTAGGAAGAGATCCATGTTTGTTACAGCTGTTCTGCTACTTCAATCTCTTCCTGATGATTTCTGAGCTCACCCATTTCTTATATCATGAGATCAAAGAGTTAACAGAAGGAGACCCTGGAAACTGAAATTTCAGTTATTGCAGGAAAAAGAGGAGCTGAGAATATCTGTGGCTGATATATTTCATCACACTGCAGAAATGGGAAAATACTCAACAGCTGCAAAACATTTTCCCCTCAAGTTCTGTGTATATTTGTGTTTGGTTTGTGCTGCACAAAAAAATGAGTCATTCTAGTTTTGTATAAAGTTTTCTTAGTGAAATCAAATATTGGGGCTCAAACCAAAATCTTTCATCTAAACCACCCTAAACGTTGGAGTTGTTTGTAGCTCTGAAATAGCTGTGTAGGTTTTGTGGCTGGTATAAATATAAACAGTCTAGAGCAACAATGAACAGGGTAGCATTATATTATCAACATCTATGAAAATTCACCATAGTATGTTGTTGGCACAGAAAAAAAGTCATACAAATGTTACAGTTGCATGGTTAAATGCTCTGGATATGGAGTACCACAGCTTAGGCTGGAAACACAAACTTAACTCTGTCCCTTTCCATGCATTATGATATATTCTTTAATTACGGGGGCACACATTTTTTATCAAATAAAATACAATATCATGCACGTTTTCTTTCAGCAAGTGTACAGGAGCAGAGTTAAGGTCGAGCATCATCTCCCAACTTCCTTCCAATCCAGGTTAGCTATGCGGTGTGGCCCATGAGTTACATGAGGGGTATTATATATTGCTGCCCATCAGACACACTTTTCTTCCACCTCCTTATGAGGCCATACCACCCTCCAGAGTAACTCAACACCGGTCTGAGTACTAGTCACAAATCACTGATTTCTCTTAATCCACTGAATGGAATAAAAACTCTGCCTGTCTGTCTGATAAGTCTCAAAATGTAATTATAAGCGGGGAATTCTCATTGAGTGTGTGTGTTTCCAATGGAATCCTGCAGGGATTGGTTCTTGGCCCTTCCGCTATTTAACATTTTTATCAAGGGGGAGTTGTTTTTATCAAGGGGGTGTGTGTTTGAGAGAGAATTGTGTGAATCAAAAAGAGACAAATAGATCTTGTCTTGTCTATGGAACATGAATATTCTGTGGAATAGTGACATATCCATGTCTTTTCTAATACATTATTCTTATTGTCAGTGTGTACCAAATATTGCAACTTGTTTTAGTTTTCTTTGAGTGGCTACATGTTGGCCTCAGTCCAAGGAATAAGTGCAGTGTATACATGTAAAATGAGCATGAGGATATGAGATATTCAAGTCCCTGTTGAGAAAAAGCAAACATTCTATACCAGTAATAGCAGATGAGCTAGTTACAGTTAAATCCGGAATGATTAAGTCCAGAGAGCTTAAGAGGGGCCAAAAAAAAAAATCTCCTTTGTTGATATTTTAATATCTCATTATCTCAGATTTGGGTGTCTGTGTATCATGCATTAAAATGCAGTTACTTGATTAATTTTCTTGAGTTGATTATATTGTGAGCACAGACAATACAAGAAGCAGTTTAATTGTTTCCACATCTGTTTTGTGTGGATTTTTCTTCCTCCCTCCAGATTCTTTCTTAAATTTGTATCTTTTTTTTTTCCCCCCTTATAGTTCCTTCCTTTTGGGGATTGGTGAACTCAGCCTGGAATCTTTGCTCTGTTGGGAAAAGGCAATCACCTGTCAATATAGAAACCAGCCATATGATCTTTGACCCTTTCCTAACTCCACTTCGCATAAACACAGGAGGCAGAAAGGTAAGTTTTCTGACATGTCTTGAAAAAACTTAAAAAACCAAGAGTTAACAGATGAAAAATATGTGCCACTTTCAGTATTTATGAAGTATTTTAACCTTGTAATGCCAATAAGCTCTTAGGCAGAATAATAATAAATGTAAAGCTGTGAAAACTACACATTGTTACCTCCCCTGCAGTGATCAAAACTGTACACTTTTAGGTATCCTGAAGCACTTGTTAATTGCCATACAGTACTGGTTCTTTTAAACTCACCTGTGAGTAGAATGGGTTCATTTATAAAAACTCACAGCTAATAAGTGATGTTTGTCCTGCCAGACAAGTAGGATTGTAAAGCCTCAGGAATGCAAATATTGTCTCAGAAGGCTAGATTCTCCTCTTTTGCTGGTATAAATCAGGAGTAACCTCACTGAAATCAGTGCAGTAACATTGCTGTAAATAGAGAGGAAAGAAGATTCGGGTCCAGAATGTTATGAAATGGAGGATTTAATTGGCTCACTCTGGAAGCTGGGGAGAGAGAGGCAGGCTCATAAAAATCTGTTCAGAAAACAGTTCAGTCTCCTAATTACTCTAGAGCTTATCAGTACTTGTGCTCCTAAAACCAAGTTACACTGAAGCAAAGCGCCTCTGCCATGCATTAATTAGAAAGCATACAAAAATATTTATAATAAATCAATATATCTTTGGGCACATTAGATCAGATAGAAATGATGGGTCAAAGACGATTTACCTTACTTGAGCTGAAGAAGACTACACTCATGAGTAAGGTGAACAAGATTTGGCCCATTGGTATATTTGCAGTGTAATTACTAGAACTGCTTGGTTTTCTAGACTAAATCTGCAAATCTCAATTAATTTAATATTTTTTCTGAAAACAAAACAAAAACCAAACAATTACATGGAAAAATCAGTTGCCTTCTGAAATATTATTGTGCCAATTTGGAGGCTACATCCTATTTTACCGAAGTATGAAACAGGAGGGATTTTTAGTCCTGTTTTAAGTGCATATTTCAATGTAACCTTAACTATAGCGTTTCTACCAACAATTCCATAACAAGAGCTGTATGTTCTAGTAATGTGGGTCACCTTCTGACCTTTTTTATTGTTGCCTTTTAGTCTTCTGTATTACCTTTTGATTTATTTTGCATGATTAGATTGCATATTATGGAAAGGGCAGAGCCATGAGAAAATTCTATTTACAAATTATTTAAATGCTGTGAATTTAAGAGGATTTAAAAGGATTTACCATACTCATAAGAATATATTGTTAAAATTACTTCCCCCTCAATTTAAATATAAAAAAGTGAAGGGAAACAAGTTTTGTCAGAGGCAATTGGTAAATAACAATATCAGGGTATTTCATTGTGTTTGCTAACATCTGTGAAGAGTAGTTACACACTCTATTATTCATAAACTGCAGCTTTTACGTGGCACACATTTTAAAAACTATAGACCTGATTCTGCATTCAAACCCTATATGTTTAACTGAGGAATTGTTGAATTGTATTTTATTATTATTAGTTTTGTTGAAAGTTATCAGGTTGGTTTGTCTTTTTACCTGTAATTAAGTTAATTTGGTTGAGTTTTCAATAGAACTAACAAACGATTCTTCTTTTTCTGCTCTGGGTTTTTGTCAGTGACTGAGGTGTTAACGAACCTGTTAAGGTGTCAATTACATATACAGATACAGAAACAAATAGTGCAATTTTCATTCAACCCTTAAGAGCAGGGCCAGCAAGACCCAGAAGATTAGGGTCAAACACCTTATGTTGGAGAGATCTCTTTGCCAGGCCTCAGACCCAGGTCAGGAGGACTTCATTTATACATCAATCTCTGACTGAGCATAGTGCACTGCCTACCTCGGCGCTGCATTCACCCAGACTTTGAGGGAAAAGTTGGAAAGTACTCAGTCTCCAAGAAGAGGCTTTCTAGTTCTCCTCACAAAAAGCCTTTCTGGGCTTGGACTCTATATGAACTTTAAGTATGCGAGTCGTCCATTGAAGTTCCTAACTTAAGTACATAAATTAACTTTAAACATATGCTTACGGGCCTTGCTGAATTGAGGCCTATCTCTTCATACACAAAATACACCTGAAATTATTTAATTGTGCAGGATATTAGGAAAATATCAGGTATAGTACATAAATATTTGTGTTTTAGCAAACAAAAGATCTTATAAATACAGATCCTTAGGTTATATATGGCCCCAAATTTGTTTTTACTGAACCAAGGATCAATAGATATGTTTCCAATTTCTTTAATTAAAAATTGCACTGGAAAGTTTCATGTTAAGAAATGTTTCTGTGCGTTGTTTGCAACACAAAAATGATAGCATTATACTAATGCTGTAAAACTTACAAGTAAAATTGTCCAGAAATTATTTATGGTTTTAGTTCAGCAAAATACTTGAGCATGTATATAAGTGCTTTGCTGAGCCCAGTCCTTTAAGCAGAAATGAAACTGTTTTATGTACAAAGTACAAAATGAGAGAAATGCAAAAAGTGAAAAGAAAATTATATTTCAAGCATCATTTCCAAGGACTTCTTAATTACATGATTTTTAAAGTAATAGTGTTCCTTTAGCTCTAGGCAGAGCTCATTCATTATCTCATATTCTTTCCATTTATAGTTGTTAAAAGAATAACAACCAATATACATGGATTTACAAAAAACAAAACAAAAAAACACCAAACCCTGCAAATGGGAACAGACACATTTAAAAATGCATAGACAAGATCTGAGTCCTATTAAACTCATTTCTAAAAATGTCATTTTATCAAAATTGCCATTCAAATGGAAGTAGTTATTTGAAAGCATATTTCAAGCAGGAACTGGTCCTAATGATTACTTTGAATTATTGCTCCTAAGAAATGTGTATTCAGCATAAAGATTTAAGAAAAACACAGGAAGTAACCAGAGGTTTCAACTGTATTTATTCAAATGCAGGCATGGTATTTTTCAACCCTAAGATTAATTTTAAAATAAAATATATTGATCTGGTGAAACCTCTTAGAAATAATTTATTCTTTCATAACATTTTATCTGTTAACAGGGGAGTGCTTAAAATGGTATTTTAATATTTCATGACTTACATCTATATAGCAGTTCTCTTGTTTTATTCAGTCCTTTAGTGACATGGAATAATATGGATGAACAGATAATGTGAGGTAACAGGATAATTAAAATCATAGAGGACAGAGTCTCTTTTACAAAAGGTGTAGATATTCCAAAGTGATTTATCTTCACCTGTTGTCTCGAGCAATGAGCTTTCTTTTGTGCATTGCTGTTGGAAACAATATGGGACATGTGAAATTTGTCCTTAATATATTTCCATAGCAACTCTGAATGTTTATACAAACAGAATTGAGAATCAGTTTAATCTGTGGCACAGAATTTGAGAAAATGCATTACTCAATTATGTTAATTCTATTAATTAGAGCTGGTCAGAAATTTCACTTTGGAACACTTTTTCCATTGAAAAATGCTGATTTGACAAAAGTGAGCGTTTCACAGAATGTATTGAGTTCATCAAAATTTTCTATGGTAAATTATTAATTTTTTTTCATTTGTTAGAGTGAAAACATTTCATGTTTACTTTATTCTGACTTTTGTAATTTGTTATAATTTGTAACATAACAGTCAAAACAATTAAGTCTAAATTAAATGTTTTGATGATGCTGAAGCAAAATATTTCATTTAACAAAAAACTAAGATTTCTACTTTTCATCCTGATTCACGACAATACAAAATTTGGAAATCTCAAAAGTTCCCACAGGATGGGAATTCCATTTTTTGACCAACTCTTCTACTAATAAAACACTGTCTGGGAAGGAGTGCCATGGAGATGTTATATCAGTGGGCCAAATCCTGCTTGACTCATGCAAACGAGAACATGTGCTCCTCCCCTGGATGAGATGATCAGCCTTTGGCCTGTGTGTGTGACTTAGCCCCCTATACAAAAGATTTCTAAAACTGATCAGTAGGGGTCAAATGATAAAGGTAGAAAAGAAACTCCAGTCTCGGGGCCAGATTGTGACTACCTGTATGTGTGTGTGTGGCTGGCTGGCTGGGGGAGCTGTCAAGTCCCATGGTATGGAAGTCCTCTCACATGGGGCAGGAAGGAAGTGGGGCAATAGACCCACACCCATGAACTGATCAACAGAGCAAAGCTACGTGTCTGGGGGAGGAAGCATGTGGCAGTGGGCACGTTTGTCTGACTCTGCATTGACCAGCTCATTATCGTGTGAAGTGCTGAGGGCAGCTTGAGTACAAAAGGTGATTCACAGAATACATCATTTCGTCTCATGACACCAGATATACCAATCCAATGCAGTTTCACGTTTTGGGGAACTTGATTACTTTCAAGAAGTTGCCTTGGGAATTACAGCACTTCCTTAGCGTAGCTGCTACTTTAGCAGTGCTGCAGTTGATATCTAGGGAAGTAGGTCAGGCCTTTGAATTTGAGAATTAGCTCTTGAAGTATGTTAGATCAAGGTGGATTGTGGAGTTCTACTACTGAAATTCTACAAAGGGATTTGATCCTTGTCAGAAGCATTCATTTTTTTCCTGTGTATTGGCTTGGGTTACTGTTTCTGGAGCTTGGAGCGACGTCTGTTCTTAACCATTGATATGTTTTGCATTAATTGTTGTTGCTTGTGGGAACCCCGATTGATCTAAATGTTGAGGAAGTGGAATGACAAATAGCCCTTTTTGATTCAGATATTAAGCTTGGGGAAAAATCCAGACTTTTTCCTGAACATCTCTTCACTTTGCTCACTGAATTGAGTGTCATTGCTCTAAGCTGAGTGGTGGTGGTGTATATTTCAACAGATTTTCTTACATTCTCCGTTTGTTGCTAAGCCTTGTTGGTCCTCTTACACTGAGGATTTGGTTTAGCAGGAGCTATATTTATATTTTTTTTTCATGTTGGACGTGGCTTTCGTGTGGGTTGAGGCACTTGGGTTTTCAGGGCTATTAACCAATTGATATAGCAGCCAGGGAATTGCTTTGACAACACTTAACTGTGGTTATCACATTGTACAGTAAGGGATTTTTTGGAATTGATACTAAGACGATTAAGTGCAAATAACAAGAGACTGTAAATTGGTTGAACCTATAAGAAATCCTAGAGTTAAGATAAAGAAGCACAAGCCTAGATACACAATAGTGAGCCAGAAAACCTACTAGTCGTGCAGTGAAATGAAAATCTTCATTAAATACATCTTTTAAAACTGATTTGATTGCTGTACATGAGTGCAGATGGGGAGGGGAAGGTTCAGTTGAAGTTATCAGTTCTTGTAACAGGAACATAGCAGGTGAACCCGGGTCTTGTGCAGGTGTCCTGATTTTTATAGAAACAGTCCCGATATTTGGGGCTTTTTCTTATATAGGCTCATATTACCCCCCACCCATCCCGATTTTTCACACTTGCTGTCTGGTTACCCTATGTGCAGGTATGTAAAGGGGGAACTGATTTTCTTGTACTTCGATTTTAAAAGTAACATTTTTAATATGACTTTTTTTAATTCAGTGCGACTATCCTAGGCCTAAAAACTCTATAGGCGGGCTGCGCTGTTCAAGGGAGGTTTAAGCAGGTGACTTTCAGGAAGGGGCTGCTGCTTGGTGGTGCATATCCCTGCCATGTCATTCTGTCAGTTTTGCCCTTTTTGAGCTGGGCCTTGATCCTGCAACATGCTGAGCGCCCTCCATTTCTGCTGACTTCAGTAGGAGTTGAAGATATTCAGCACCTCATGGGTCTGAGCTTTTAGTGCCAATGTTGAATTAAAAAGCCAAGTGCTTGACATCACACTGCTGAAATCAGTTGGGGATTTGCCGCAGATCCAAGTCTCACTTTTGCGGCAATACCAGTAACATATTTGACCATCCTGTTACTATTTCCTCAAGTCTTCCGTTGTTAATTGCAAATTCAGTTTGTTCATGCAGCCATCTAAACTACATGCCTGTTGATCTCTGATTCAGCAGCATGAAACCATATAGCTCTAAAATATTTCCATGAAATTCTCTTTAGGACTACAGGCTTGTTTAGATGAACAGTTAGTGAGTGCATGGCAAGCTGAGGTGTAAAGCTATAGTGCACTAGTGTGCTGCATATTAACTGTCCGTATGGCCCCTGCTACTGCACACTAGGAAACCTTCAGCACACAGTAGCATGGTCCACGCAGATAGTTACTGTGTGGCATGCTAGTGCGCTGTTGTAGCTTTTACATCCCAGCTGGCCAGTCACTAGCTGTTCATCTAGGCATGCCTAAGAAACTCACCTTTACACAAAATAGTTCCACTCCCAGTCTTCTCCTAACAGTCTCTGTCCTTTCAATATTAATGGAAGAACTCAAGGAATTGTAGGCTTCGAAAACTTTGTTTCAGACTTTTTCAAGAACTTTTGTAGAGCTTTTGAACAAACACATTGAGCTAAGTTCCTCCCAAGAATAACTCCCCTGAAGTCAGTGGAAGAATCTGTTCCATTGTTTGTCTGGACTACAATACAATCACTTTTTAGCTACAATTCTGATCTATTTATTTTGTAACTGGAAAATCATTAGAAAACTAAAAATTTTGGAGATGTGTAGCCCCTAATTGAACGTTATGAGCCAAAATGCATAAGATTTCTTGCTCCAGGACCTCCGCCTGTTACAATTTTTCTGTCCTTTCAGTGCTTTGTTGACTTAGGCTTTGTAATGGAGCTGGTCAAAATGTTTCCATATTTTTAACCAAAAAAAGTGTGAAAATATTTCTGAAACGTTTCACAAAAAAATTCTCACCATTTTTCATACCTCTCTGCTGTGTATATGTCCAGACATTTCCCTCTGCCCTGGGCACTCTCTGCACTTTGGATTTTTCTCCTATCCTAGTGGGGAAAGTGGGTTGGAGGTGACATGGGGGCACAAGGGAAAGAGTTTTGGGACAAGGGCTGCGGGGGGGGTCAGGCATGGTAGTGCTCCACCTGCATGGCTACGAGCGTCTGGATCGAGTCCGCTTGGCGCTCCATTATGCTTATCAGCCAATCTGTGCTTTGCTGCCAGAGCACCATGCTTTTGTGCCGGCGCTCCTCATTCTGCTGGCGGATCTTCCTTTCACTGTCCCGCCACTCCTGCACTTCTCAATTTTCATTACTTAAATGCTGCATTACTTCATGCAACGTGTCTTCCTTGCTTCTACGTGGCCTCTTTCTGATTCTTTGGAGTCTTTCGGCCGGTGATAACACGGACGGCTGAGGTCTCAAGGTTGCATCTGTAAAGGCAAAATGCAACACTTAACAGAGGCAATGATTCCCCATACTTAAGGGCAAGCACAGTCTACATAATAGCATAATTTGCCCGTCCCAAAGTGAGCGCACATAACGCACGGGTTATGGTGAATAAGCACAGGGTCAAGCGTGACTGATTGTTTCACTCTGTACTGTCCTCTGGGTTTCTGTGCCTTGGGGAGAGCCAACAGCGGTAGGGGGCCCCTATACTGAACACTTTCCCCACATTTTCCACAGGAGTTTGTCCTGGAAGATATCTCGCTGCTGAGGGTGACCTGAGAAGCAAGGGAGGGTCTTCTACTGCAATGCGGCTTCCACCCTGGCCCATATGCAGCTTGCCTGTGTGCACTAATGGTCCCCCCATCCCTCATGGCACAGTGACGCTGACGAGTTAACCTTCCTGGGACAAGGACCACAGTGGCTCTCCCAAGAAACCTGCGGAAGCGCATTGCCCAGCTTCTGGATGAGACCTTTAAAGAGATCACTGAGGCCGATTACCGCGATGTGAGAGCACATCAACACCCTATTCTGCATCTAAGCATGCATTCAGCCCTAACCCTCCTCACCCCAAGAGCCCGCACCGAATAACTTCCTTCCCAAAATAAAAGCCACTTACTGGGAACCTCCTCTGGTGTTTGTCCTTCCCCAAACACCGGCCGCCGTGACTGGCTACCTTCCTCTTGGCTCGAGAACAGCTCCTGGCTACATGCATCTAGGGATTCCGGGGTGTCTTCCTCTCCCTCAGCACCCTCTCTCCTGCTTCGCTCCTCCTCCTGCCTTGTTGAACTGGGCTCTGAAGTGTCCACGGTGGTACTCGGAGTGAAGGTGGGGTCGCCCCCAAGTATCGCGTCCAGCTCTTTGTAGAAATGGCAGGTTGCGGGGGCAGCACCGGAGTGGCTGTTTGCTTCGCGGGCTTTGCGGTAGGCATTCTGCAGCTCCTTCACTTTAATCCTGCACTACAGTGCATCCCAATCATGGCCCCTTTCCATCATGTCCCTTGATATCTGCCGGAACGTATCTTAATTCCTACGGCTGGAGCACAGCTGGGACTGGACAGCTTCCTCCCCTCAAACACTGATGAGGTCCAGCACCTCGCCATTGCTCCCTACGGGGGATCACCTGGCGCTTGGAGGCATGGTCACCTGGAAAGATTCACTGAGAGCACTCCAAGCCTTGCTGAGCAAACAGGAATGGGATTTTCAAAATTCCCAGAGAGTTGAAAGGATGGGTCTGACGGTTGGTCATCTGAGGGCAGGGTAGTAGAGTTCAAAGTGACGACCAGAGTGGCTGGAACAGGCATTGTGGGACACTTCTGGAGGCCGATCAGAGTGCACTAACAGACCAGGGCGTCCACACTGGTGCTGCGGTGCCCCAGCGGGGGCACACAAAACATTATTCCACTCGCCGAGGTGGAGTGCCAGGAGCGCTGTAGCCGCGTAGTCAGAGCGCTCTACGTGCCTTGCCAGTGTGGACGGGTAGTGAGCTAGTGTGCCCGGGGCTGCTTTAATGTGCTGTAACTCGCAAGTGTAACCAAGCCCACGCTGTTCATGAGCCACAAAAGAACCATTATGTGGTGTCATAGAATCATAGATGATTAAGGTTGGAAGAGACCTCAGGAGGTCCTCTAGTCCAACCTCCTGCACAAAGCAGAACCAACACCAACTAAATCATCCCAGCCAGGGCTTTGTCAAGCCGAGCCTTAAAAACCTCTAAGGATGGAGATTCCATCACCTCCCTGGGTAACCCATTCCAGTGCGTCACCACCCTCCTAGTGAAATAGTGTTTCCTTATATCCAATCTAGACCCCCACCCCCCTCTGCAACTTGAGACTATTGCTCCTTGTTCTGTCATCTGTCACCACTGAAAACAGCCGAGCTCCATCCGCTTTGGAACCCCCCTTCAGGTAGTTGAAGGTTGCTATCAAATCCCACCTCACTCTTCTCTTCTGCAGACTAAACAAGCCCAGTTCCCTCCATGTCCTGCCATTGCAGTGCAGTGTTGCAGAAGTCCATGAGGACACTGTTTCATGACCATGCAAGTCATGATGTGGACACCTCAAGGTGGTGTTACAGCATCACTCTTGTAGTTATTCTGTGTCTCTCTGCTGCTCCATTTCATGGCAAGGCGGGTCTCCATCTCCACAAGGCTGCATATCACTCGTACAGATAACTGGATTCCAAGATCCGGAATTTTAGCTTGAGTTGCTTAATGTGTTTACATGCATATTAATTCCCCAGTAAGAATGCTGCTGTTGAGAACACTCCAGATGATGCAGTTCTTTCGCAGCCCTGGCTTTGTCTCTTGATTATCAATTTTAGTAAATTTAACAGGCAGCCCTTCGGAGTTTTAAAAAAAAAAAATCAGTTTTAATAGACCATCCAAACCCTTATTAAATACACGGCGCACTCCTCCCCTTGCCTGCGAACAAATATATGATTTATCTTGTTTCTCTTTGTCACTCCACATAAGCCCCGCAGCAATTGGCAAAAGAACAAAATAATTTTACTGAGAGGCTAGTGTAGTGTGGTGTCACTCATGCAACAGGCACTGTGGACCCCAATCTCTAAAGCAACCACAAAATCCCATTAAAACAGAATGACCCACTGTAACAGGCTGGCAGCCTGGCTGAACCACCCACTGCTGTTAACAGGAAATGAGATGGCGTAACAGTGAGTGGGAGTAGCCTGTAAGAGGGGTGACATTTTCTAATCTATGTTATGCAGCAGGTTCGACTACATAATCATAATGGTTCCTTCTGGCCTTAAAAATCCATAAATCTCAATTCTGTTGAGAGGGTTTGGTCTGTTGCTATCATTGGAACCCTGCCAGAGGAGAAGGCATTGGGGTGCTTGGACATATTTTGTGGTGTTGAACCTGACCCTTCAGGAGCTCAGGTTTTTTGGAATGGGATGAGGAAATAGTTCTCGCTCACGCCGACTAAATCAAAAAACTTTGATCTTTCTGAAACTAGGAAGTGGTGGCCAATTTTACACCAGCAGTAGTTTTCCCTCCTTTCTTAAATGGTTTCTTAAATTGAAAATGTATTCCTTTTATTAAAAAGTGTTTCTCATAGCATTGCCCCCCAAAGTTAACAAATGGTGGAGTTCAAGAGGAAAGGCTGCTGCTGCTTATAGCAGTTTGGGAGTCAAATCTCAAACAAGTGCCTACGAAAACTTCACACAACCATACATCATCATCTCTTTTGTTTAGCCCATTTTTAGAGAGAGGTTACTTTAGAATATTGTTCTGAGGCTTACTTGTATTTTGTCCTGCTTGTTAAATCAAAGCCATTGTTGTTCTGTACAGATCTTCAAGTGAAAGAAAAAATAATATTAGTGGAATTTCAATTATCTAGATAACTTTTCACTAAATCAGAGTTGCCTGTATTTTAAGACATAGTATCTTGCAACTTGCCAGGACTAGAAATAAGTGCACAGTTGCCCAGTACCAAGAGAAATACAAACAGAGCTTGATCTGTAGCTGGTTAAACCAGCTGAGCTCTGTTGAAGCCAATGGAGCCAGATTGATTTACACCATCTGAGAATCTGGCTCCAAATGGATATCTAATCTATGTAATCTTCAAGTTAGCAGCAAGTTGTTGTCATTGTGAAATGATAGGCCCCGATCCTGCAAACACTTACAACATTTATCCATGTGAGTAAATTTGCACGTGCGATTCCCTTTTTTTCAGGATCAGGGTCTTAAATAGTTTTTAAAACACGGTTTATACCACAGATTATGTCCAATGCCTTCTCAGATGCCATGGGCATGCAATTGTATAACAACAGGGTGTGTCTTATCTCTCTACTTAAGTTCTTTTCCTAGTTTGCCTTTTCCTCCTTACTAAAAGGACACTAAGTCACCCTTATTTTAAAAAAAGCATGGTTTTCTAGATCTTGTGCATTTCCAGGCATGAAGATAAATTTCATGTTTTATTTTGTTGGAATAATTCAAAGTTCACAATTTGAGATACTACTGCAATCACCACTTCTTAGGACTGGCGGAGGAGCCAGGTGTTGCTTAATATGGTAATAAAAAAATTCCAAAACAATTTTTGTCATATTTAAAAAAAAAAAACAGTATGAGAATAAGATTCTCTCTCCTGTCTTTGTAAGTCTTTCTTTTGGAGATGTCTGCTTGCTGCTGCGAAGTTAAATATCATAGGATTTCTGTTCTAAGAAGTCACACTGAGGGATTTAAAACACCGATTGTTTTACTAGTTTTTATTTGATTGTGGAGGTGGTTGGAACACTGATGGTAATTTGCCTCTTGTTCCCAAAATGGCATTTTGACAATAGTTTAGCAAGCCAGCATGTCAGTGTCACTCCTGAGCCATCTCCACTACAATCAGTTGCAATTTGCCTTGACCTTGAATTTAGACTTCTGAAATGGAAGTTCTGTGTTCTGCATATTGTAGTTCGTAGAGGGCTGGGTTTTCAAAAGTGCCTTCAGGATTTCGGTGCAGAGGTCCCATAGAAAATCACTGGGACTTGGGTTTCTAAATCCCTACCTAAAATCTTTAATACTTCAGCATGGATTTGGCAGCAGAAATACAGTTCTCTGCAATATGAACAAGCATGATTAAAAATATAAAACTACTGTACCTGGTAAGGCTGGGGCAAAATCCTGACTCAGGGTTACATGTGTTCCCCCCCCCCCCAAACCGTGACTGTGCTAAGGAGAACCATGGGCAAAACGGTTGCGCTCCAGTTCTGGTTCCCTGAAAAACACAGGCCATGTCCACATTAGGATAAACCATGTTAGCTAACACATTCAAGCTAATATGTAGAGCTGATTTTAAAAAATGTTTTGCTGCAAAAAAATGTCAGTGATTTTCATCCAAATCTTCACTCCGTTTTTAGGGGAGTGCGCTCAGAACCTGCGTTCCAGTGCAAATTCAAACATCTACAATGCTATTTTATAGCCCCACAGCCCGAGCTCTGTGAGCCTGTGTCAGCTGACCCAAGCTCTGACTCGGTGCCATGGGATTTTTATCACTGTAGATATATCCTGAGTCCACAAGCCAGTCCCACAGATACCAGTTTACAATGCAGACATACGCACTAGGATTAACATGTTTTAAAATTATACCTTTTTTCCCCTAGTTTTTGCAGTGCCAGGCTGAGCAGCAAATGACCATTGTGTGATGGGGTTTAAGATTTATTATTATGATTGTTACTATAACACCTAGGAGCCCAAGTCATGGACCAGACCGCACTGTGCAAAGTGCTATACCAGCACAGAATAAAAAGACAGTCCCTACCCCAAGGAGATTACACTCTAAGTACAAATCGAGGTTACGGATTGTTCATCCCTGTCTGGCTGTATCTATGAGACAGTACTGGGGATAGACAGTGGTCACACTAGCAACCTAACCATTGGGTTAGAGGGGTCCATACATTGGTCCATACATTGTAACACACACCTTCAAAGTGCTTCTGGTCCCTATTCTCACTCCTCCACTCCAGTTTCTTATTTCCTAGCATATAAAATTGTGTGGGTATTTTGTCTATCATAGTGCTAATAGTGCCCATTTTCAAGAACTCTTTTTGTATCCTGATGTGTTTTTAATTTTGGATTAAAATCATAATGCTATAGAACATCAATATTGCGTTTTGCCAAGTATTGAAATTACTACTTGCCATCCTTCCTTTTTTTCCCCCTAATAAGTTAGAGTAATGGTAATAACATGATAGAGTAACAGTATTTACAATACTTTAGACACACAGTGAATCCTGACCAATTAATTAAACCTTGTATGACAGGGTCGGGCCAGATGACTACAGGAGCGTAATAGAAGACAGATGTGTTAGCCCCAGGTTAAGTAGGTCCCTTTTCCCTGGGTAAGGTAACAAGGAAGGTTCCAGAACAATCAGGAACCTTCTGGAGACAATTAAGACAGACAGGCTGATTAGAACACCTGCAGCCAATCAAGAAGCTGCTAGAATCAATTAAGGCAGGCTAATCGGGGCACCTGGGTTTAAAAAGGAGCTCACTTCAGTTTGTGATGCGTGTGAGAGGAGCTGGGAGCAAGAGGCACTAGGAGCTGAGAGTGAGAACACGGACTGTTGGAGGACTGAGGAGTACAAGCATTATCAGACACCAGGAGGAAGGTCCTATGGTGAGAATAAAGAAGTTGTTGGAGAAGGCCATGGGGAAGTAGCCCAGGGAGTTGTAGCTGTCGCACAGCTGTTCCAGGAAGCACTCTAGACAGCTGCATTCCACAGGGCCCTGGGCTGGAACCCGGAGTAGAGGACGGGCCCGGATTGCCCCCAAACCTCCCAACTCCGGGTCAGACACAGGAGGAGTCGACCTCGACTGTGGGTTCAGAAAAACGGCCAAGCTGAGGGCTGCCGTGAAGCTCCAAGGCAAGCAAATCCGCCAATAAGCACAAGATCCACCAAGGTGGAGGAGGAACTTTGTCACACTTGTCAGTTTGGTGATGCCATATGGTAGTCATTTTAGGTCATGCTTAAAGACTTAACTTGCTTTTAAAGGCACATAACAGTCTGTTGCAAATTACCTTCTTTTTATGATCACTAAAAATGACTCTACCTGATTTTGATCTATTGGGAATGAACAAGTCAGTGTACACTGGCCAAGGACTGTTACATAAACTCTGTAGTGCAATGTGTGTAAATGAAAATTATTTGGTTGGATCCCTTATATTTTTCCTTTCATATGGAACGTTGATAAATTCATTTGTATATTATTTAAATTAATGCCTTTATAAATAATTGGTTCATTTAGCACATGCTACAAAATAACGATATTACTTAGCAGTTTTCTAACCTAAAATAGGGTGGGGAAGAGAGAGAAACTGACTAGAAATCAGTGAAATGGTTTCTCTGCCAGCTCGTTCCGATTCCATGCTGTTCAATCAATTCTGAGTATTACTAGCATTTTCCTCAAGAGTGTAATATATGGCAACTGCCAAGTTTTGCTTTGGTGATTACTAAAAGGACAGATTCTGTTGTGAACCATATTTCAGCACTGCAGAAATATAAAAAATGAACTGTTAGAAATGGTCCAGGAGGAATGAACAGCAATAAGACATCAATGTCATCTGTAAACTGATTTGTGTGAATTTTAGAGGACTTAATAATATGATGCTTTGATGTATAGTGTGATCGGAATGTTAATACATCTGATACAACTGTCAGAAAGTTTAATGAATAAAAAATGTAAATGATATACTATCACTAGTTAAGATAAGAATGTATCTTCCCTAATACTCCTCTGGCACTCTATGCGCTCTATTAGTAAGAGAGTATAAAATGCATTTGGCAAGTTAAAATAAATTTTGCATGTCAGTCTGTCATTTGCTATTTACAGGAGAGTAAGACATTTTTAAACTCACTGCTACTTGTATATTCTACTATTTGTAAAATATATATGAAAATGTGAAAAATGCACATTCAAGGAATATTTGTGAGCATACACTCCGGGTTCTATTTTCTTATCACTGAAATGATCCTTAACTGAGATTTAAGTGAGTTGGAGGATTTGTGTAAGTTTGCCATACACACGAACACAAATCCTTTTCTGGAAATGCCAGGAATCTCTGAGAATTTGTCAGCTTCTGGAGAATTTGTGAAGCCTAGAAAAGGGAAGGTGACGTGATGAAGCCCATTTAAAAGTAAAGAAACCTGGTCCTGAGAGTTTTGCCTGCCTAAGAGCTTGCAGGATCAGGTTTCATACACATACAGGATGTTTAGATACACAGTCTTCCTTGGGATTCGTGCCTGCTTAAGAATCCGCATCATTCTCTTTGAAGTAAATGCAAGGATATATATAGTATATTCACCTTACAGTGTATAGTGTAACATCCTCCAGTTACTTGTCTTGTTACTCCACAATTACAGCCTCATGGCATATACATTATACCAGTTTTGCTCCCTTAACTGAATGACCTCCTAAATATAAATGAATGTATGGAAGGAAACAAGGTATACATTGCATCATGTTAAGTGGGAGTGAGGTGAAGTTCAAGAGACTCGAAGAGAGAGGGAGCTGTGTTTGGCTCCTGTAGTTATCTAGTTCCTTAACCCTTCAGATTGCTGCTCCAAACCCATGATCCTCTTTGTAAATCCAGAGATACCCAGTGATGCTAAATGGCAGCTGAACAGTCTCACATTACTGTTTTGTTTTTCCTTCAGAGTCCACAGAAAATATTTTCTTGTATGACATACTTTTAACAAGTGTCTTGGCTGCTACATTGGAGGAATTAAAAGTGCCATGGGACTTCTTGGAAAAAGTTGGTATATTCATCCTGATGCCATATTCAAAATGGGGTAATTAAAATTTCACCTGAATAATATGCTTTTAGAGTTTCAATTGGATAAAATATTGTCCACATTCTTTCCTGAAACGTGCAGTGTTGCTGTGTGCAGTTAAACAGCTTGTTATCTCACTAACTCGTTATCTCAGTGATGGAAAAAAGCTATCATCATGTCCTCACATCCAGGTTATCTCTAAATCTTGCAGATTCTTTCTGCATAACGTCTCTAAAATACTGCCTTGCCTATCGATCCACACAGATAAAACTCTCTCATTCAGGCTCTCATCATCTCACGTTTTCATTACTGTAACATTCTTTCTCTGACCTTGGCAAAGGCAATTTTGCCCCACTCGTATCCATTCAGAATATTGCAGCAAAGATCATTTTCCTAGCCTGTTGCTTTGACCAGTTCACCTTTCTTTGCATCTCTCCACTGGCTCCCTCTTCTCTGATGTATCAGATATAAGCTACTTGTCTTAACTTTCAAGGTCCTTCATGACCTGTCCCTGCTCTACCTATCTTCTTTCATTCAATATCAGAAAGTCAACTCCCATGTTGCTGGCCTCCACTGGCCACTTGTTAAATTTTGAAAAAAACACCTTCTTGCTTTCTCCTATGCTGCCCCTTGCTCTTGAGAGAAGCTCCCCATAAACACACTCAAAACTAACTCATTATCCTCCTTCAAAACTCTCCTCTACCGTGAGGTCTATTTTAAAAACACAGCTTGGCAGTGCTTACACAGCTTGTGTACTGAGACCAGAGCCTATCATGGTGACCAGTACTGTCCCATTATTTCCTTATGTTCCCCTATCAGTCAGTCTGTATCTGTTGTTAATCTCTTGTCTTGCACTTAAATTGTAAATTCTTTGGGGCAGCGACTGCCTGTGTTTGTACAGCACCTAACACAATGGGGTCCTGGTCCATGACTGCGGCTTTTAGGTGCTATGATAATACAAATAACAAATATTAATCATTTATATGCATGTGCCAGTTCAGGGCCAAATCTGTACTAAATATTAAAGTCTCAGTAGCTCTATTGAAGTGACTTTTACTGGTGGGCAGAAGTTTTGTACTAATCAGTTTGCAACTTTCATAGAATTTTTGAAACTGTTGGGTGAAAGGTACCTATAAAATGTCAGTCATTCGATCATTTGAAACGAGGGCGATGTGTTACTGTGTGGTTTGGGCAAGGGATCTATTGGAAGATGAGGAAGCCCATATCAACTTTAGAATATCATGTCTCCTCCTAAACTGGTGTAAATCAGCATAGCCCTATTGACTTCAATGAAGCAGTGCTGATTCATATCAGCTGTGGTTCAACCCCCTTTTTTTCTGGTCCCTGGTTGTTCCTCTGTTTGTCATGATGCTGTTTTGCTGCACATGATGAAGATGTTACTCTAGCAGTCATTCTAATATCAATGAGAGAAAATTGTGGTACAGTTCCATGCCGTCATGTTTGGGTAACTTAACAAAAAAAGATCAGTGACTGTTCTCATTTCTGAGGACTGAATTGTTTGAAATATTCAGATGGGTATAAAAAAGATCTATTGAGTGATTTTTTTATGCCCTTTTTCTGTTTAGCAACACACATGGGGCAGTATTTTGATAATATGCTTTTTGGGTTTATTCCATCCTGCTTTAAATCTGTGCACAAATCCAGATTTTTATTTTAACACTCACTCAGATGTAAAACCTGTTTGTTTTTATTTTCATTTGATTTGGTGTGAGTGACTGTATCTGATGACGGGAGAAGATTGAGGATTTTTTCTTTCTCATAGATTCTGATCTCACAATAAGAGTGAATAGGTCTCTAGCAGTGTATGGTTCAAATAGAATTACAATTTGTATTTCAGATTCATTAAAATACACTTCATGGGTTTCAGATGGATATTTCATCCCTTACTCTTTCGTTACAAAGGATGAAATTATACTATGCTGTATGGGAGTATAGTAGAGCTTAGTAAAATATGATGATTTTTTTTTCGGCATGCTGATCTCTTGGGTTCAATATTGAGGAAATATTTTATATTGATGCTTGCCATAACAGATGAAAATATTCTGTCGTTTCATACAGGGCAGCAGTCGGCAAAAGGCTGACTTGAAAAGCAAATTTAAGATTTAAAACAGACTTTTTTATGATCGTTGACTGAATTTTGGGGAAATCTTTTATTTAAAGAAGGCAAATATCAGATACCTATTATTTTCAAATATCCGTGACATTGCAGTGATTGGAGTGAAGCAGTTGTCCTTTACAGACGATGACATATTGCGGACAGTAAATATGAAAATAGCTGACTCCATAACTGTTACAAGCCAACATTTTAACAGCTTCACAAACATTTAGGAATAATAATTCTTGTGTCCTTTTCACCGCAGTCTTAGTTTATTGTGATTACTCAACTGTTTGAATTGATGTGTGCAGTGTCCTTGTTAGCAGGTGAGGGCGTAGCATAGTGCCTGTAATAGTATATAGACTTGATCCGGTGATAAAACTCCCATTGACTTCAGTGGTAGAGAATCAGGCCTTATGGCCCCAGTTGTGCCAACAGTTATGCACATGCTTATCTTTACACACAGGATTAGTTCCATTGACCTCAGTGGAGCTACTTGTGTGTGAAATCAAGCATGTGGAACTGGGACCTAAGAGGCGAGGTGGATTTTGGGTCTCCAGCTCTACATGTTGCTGTTCTCTTGGTCAGGGCTCCTACTATTATTTTTCTCTGTTTGCGACCAGAAATCACATTGTATTTGTCAGGACTTTCTGCCTGTTCTGCAACTAGAATGCTTTACTTGATAATGAGCATGTGTCAATTCTGCTAGACCTAGCTGGGGATAAATCCCACAGTTGGCAGTCTGGAATACAAATTGCTGTAGCAGTGGAATGTGCCATTCAATATTCTGAATAACATCTCGGTATTAGAAGGAACTGCAAGTCTGTTGCCTTTCTCCCTGTCCTGTTAATCACAGGTTGCAGAGTAGAGAGACAGAGCATGTTTATAGACAGAATTAAACTATGTATTTGGGATTAGAAACTAGAAAGGAGCTTAAGGATAAAACTGAAGAGGTGGTCAGTGTACTGCTTCTAATAGGCAAAAACAAATCCCAGATCTGTGGATCAGCAGCTACTCATCAAGTCTGAGATCCCGGTGGCAAAATGATGCTGTATTTGAGCTCACTGTCACTCCAAAATCGAAGAGGAAACTTCAATAGATAACAAAAATGGGAAGAAAGTGAGCATAATTTGGGGATGACAAATGATCCTAGTGAGAGGGATGGTGTATCCTGCAGTGAGGCTGCAGGAGTAAGAGTTACAAGGAGATCACAAGTTGAATTTCTAACCTATTCTGAAGTTTTGCTTTTTTATTGTGGGTATATTCTTGCTATACAAATAATGTAACAGAAAACCATGTATCATCCTCATATTGATTAGTTGTATGCCAGCCGTCTCTGTCAGGTGCATGAGTGCCTGATTTATAACTGTTCGTTGTGGATAACTTTCAACTGACAATTATGTTTTCAACCCCCTGCCACCATGCTTGCTGGTTTCAGTGGGGCTCGGTGTGTGTGTGTGTGTGTGTGCGCAGGAGACTGCCCGCCTGAAGCGGGTTGCAGGATCAGGACCTAATCATGTGCATCCTATAAACACAAGCAGTTCTAGGGCCCGATCTGTCACTTGCCACTTAGACAAAAACCTCCTATTGGATGTCCTGCCACAGGCTTCCTCATTGTGGCTGCTCGCTGCCTTGCCTCTCAGAAAAGCCATTGATCAGGAGTGAACATTGCATTGAACACCACTATCTTACGTGGCATCATGCCACAAAACTTAGGTTAGTTTGCATGGGAGCTTGCTTCTTATAGTGGCTGCTCCATACCTCTCCTTAACCCCACTCCCATAATAGATGCAATCTAAATCAGATGATGTTCCTGCAGAGAAGGGTCTTTTAGCTGCTAAGTGAGGTGGCTGGTGCAGGGACACACTTAAAGTCCATTTTGTAGCCTCCTGCCCAGTCCCCAATTTCAATGGGCTTCACATACATTGCTCCCCTCCATATGTGGTTGCAGAAGTGAGCATCTGACCTTACGGCCTTTCTTTAGATGGATTCTTGTCATTAGAGTAATGGAGGCAAAAATACCAGGTGAAATATTCATCAGTTGCTAGAAAAGAGAAGTTATAGGATAGCCACCTCGGCATGTAAAGACGCACTCAGAAAGTGGGCAGCCTTATAAGGGAACCCAAGTAGTAAAAAGCTGATGCCTATGCTAACCTCAATAGCAGGATATCCAAAGAATACTTTTAGAAGCCTCCCTTTAGAAGTGTGTGTTCTTTCTTGAAGGTATTAGAAAATTATATGCTCCATCTCTTCTTTGCACTATAATTTTGTTCTTGCGAAAATAAGTACTGTTTTTCTCCAGATTCTATTGTCTGTTGACATAAGTAGGATAAATAGACAGAAATAGTGTGCCTTCAAGCTTTCCTCCAGTTCTGATTAGAGCTCTTTATGCTTTCCCTTGCTTTCACTGAATAATCTGCCTTCAAAAATATAGTAAAAACTACATATAATGGTTGTGAATGTTGCAGATGATAGATGTGCTCTGTTGCAGATGCTTGAAAAAAGATAATTTACTGTTTTTGGTAAAACCAACTTGATCTGAATATACCAAACATGGATTAATACTTTGTGGATAAATAAATATTTAAAGAGCAAAGGAAGAAGGTTAAACATTATTTTCAAGATTGTCTTAGGCAGAAGTGAGGAATAAATACATATAGTCAAGTAAATTCAAAACTGATGCTGGAACTGCATGTGGATTATTGTTAACATGAACCAGAGATACCAAAACTATTGAATTTATATTTTATCTGACCTGCCTGTTTGAAAATAGCTTCACATTTATTACATATGCCCATGAGATAACAAAGCTAGCAAATAATACTGGGCCAAATAACCCTTTATCCATACCAATAGTCCCACTGAAGCATGAATAAGGATTGCAGTATTGATATTCTGTGGCGTGTAACTTAATAATGATCTCCTGCATATAAAATGATATAAAGCCAAGGCATTCATAGAACATACACTTTGAGGTGAAGCCAAGACATTTATTTTGGGAAGCTAGAGAACTGTATCCAATTAAAATGTTCTATTCTAGTGAAATCAGTACAGAAAATTAACAGGATCGCAGCTTCATTCTCTCCCCTTCAGGATAAATGTCTAATATTGTATACTGTGTCAAATGATTTTTGTTAATTGACTAAGCAGGTTGATGGAAGAATGAAGCTTCCTGAATCATTATTGAAAAACAGTCTTCTGGTCAGCGTTTAAGGCCAGAATGGACGACTAGATCAACCAGTCTGACCTCCTGTGTCACTACCACCACCACCCAGTGCCCGCACACTAAACCCAACAACCAGAATTAGACGGAAGTATTATAGCCCACAAGAGACTAGATTATATGTGCCACAGGGAGAGAACAGGAGGGGCCGAGGTGCACTAGTGCCTGAGGCCCTCTCGGTGGCAGGGAAATAAGCCCAAAGCACAGACGTAGCCAATCTGAAAAGGGCTTAATTTACAGCGTGTGGATTTAAATCCAAATGAAACTCCAAATCAGAGGATACCCTCCCAGGGCTCTGGACACCCTGGACATACATTCAAAGATTGAGTGTCATAGGAACTATAACAAAGAGGGTCAAGCTCAGGGGCATGTTGTGATTGAAGCATGGCATGGGGGAAGAGATGTGATCTCAAATAGGTAAGTCCTAAGCCCTCTAGGGCTTTATTGGTCAAAACCAACACCTTAAACTCCATCCAGAAACTAAGCGACTGACGGTGCAGATCATGGAGCACCGGCAAGATGTGTTCCTATAGGGAGGCTCTGCTTAACCATAGTAGTAGTAGTTGGGGGGAAAAAAAATCAAGATTCTTTTTTTTTTTTAAAAGACCTGGCACCTCTTGGGTATTGTGCCTGCTGTCTTTTATGCATTGCCCAACTTGCTGTACCGTACAGCGCTTACCAAACAATACAGCCTAATAATTCTGTAGCTCAGCTAGCTCTATCTTTGTTGAAGTTGAGTACAAGTTTACTTAATATTATTAAGGCTTTGAATATTGCCAGCACTTTGGTCGTACTCCAGCGCAAGGGTAAGTAGAGGCTGTGAGAGAGTGCAGGTGAGCTTAAGCAAGCAGCAGAATCCTTTGCACTGAGAGTACGTCCGCACTTCGAGCAGGAGGTGTCATTTCCAGCTCGAAGAGACATGCTCGCACTAGCTCTGATCAAGCTGGTGCCCTAAAAATAGAAGTGTAGCCTCTGCAGTAGGAGGGGTTACATGCCTTGGATCTCAGCTGGGATCGTATTCGGAGTGGCGAGCCTCTCCCGCCAGTGGTGCGGCTGAGGCTCAATTTCTGTTTTTAGTGTGCTAGGTCAGTCAGAACTAGTGTGGTATGTCTACACCTCCAACTCTAAGTGTAGACGTAAACCGAGTGGCAGTAACTCTGAAGCCCCTTGTGTGCCTACTCCTTTACTCTGAAGGTTTCAGAGGATGCGCGCACACACGTGTGTTTATATTTACATATAAAAAGGTGTGGACAGAGAAACATGGTGTTACGTTACCATAATGAAGATTGCATTTATCGTGTTAGCTGCCTTCTCAACTCTTCGGCCTCCTGCTTGATATTGGACAGAAGTAAATTTGCACTCTTACTAGGTTCTCCTGCTCTCTCTGTCCTACTCTATAACTTTTTCCATTTCATCTCCCTGTGTGACACTCCTTCCTTCCACTGTACAGGATCAAGCCGCAAATATAGGGTAGCCCTCCAGCAATCTGACAGACCAATGCCAATTCCAGGTGGTGCAATGGAAGAGAGGATTGAGAAGTGTCTGAAATATAAATGAAGGATAAGGAGAGATGAAGCTTATCAGTAAGTTTCAGAGGGGACTACAAACTTCAGAACTAAATCTATTCTAGCAGCCAGGAGCTGTCAGGATGATAAATAGACTAGTCTGTAATATCAGTTTCCATACTAGGGCAGCAGAGAAGAAGAAATAATTCACACTCCAAAATCTGTTAAAATAACATTATTTGATTTAAAACCGTGACAATCTGGAGGTAAAACAGAAACACAAACCTTGATTCATGTAATATTGCAGATATTGTAGGCAAATCAATGACTTTTCTGAAGTCCCTAAGTCAGTGTTGATACATGATAATTATCCACTTCTCTGTTAAATCTCCTAAGCTTTTCTCCACATTTTGCTGTAGCATTATTTTGTCAGACGGAAACAGTTGTCTCCGTCATCTCACATTATTTCATTATAACTCCCATAATAATTATACTATGACTAGGCATGAAAAGCATCAAGGAAATAACTATTTAATAATATTTTGCACTTATTGTATCTTTATCTGAGCATCTCAAAGTACTTTGCAAACTGTGCATGTCCAAGAGATTTTGATATGCATCATATCTCAAATATCCATGTTGTTCGATATAAATCCTCTTGACTAGCCCACAGCCATATACGTGCAGGATGGTGTGTCCTTTATGTGTAACCTTTGGTGCTCTCATTTCAATTCTCTCCTCTTTTGATTGTGATACACAGAGGTCACTAGTAACGAAGTTTCAGTCGAGGTCCAAACACACTTAAAGTTTAAGGATGTTCCTGTCCATGGGGCTTGATTCAGCCCATTTTAGAGGTAAGCATCCCAAACTGCAGATTCTAGATGTGGAGTTTCACATGTGAATATCTCCAAAATTAGGGGATTTTCAGATCCAGAGTTTTGATTCAGGACCCTCTGTCGATATTAAACTTTACTTGAACACTTTTTGTGTCAAAGGTGCAGAAAGAAAGAGGGTGCATGTATAAGGATAGTGCATGCCCATTTACTCCCCATGCTTTCTCCAGGGAAGGTGGAAGGGAGGACTGGACAGAGCTTTGTGCTCCATCTCCCCGTAGTGTACCAGCCAGCACAGCAGTGCCACATACACGCATGCGTGCGCACGCACACACAAACACACTAGGGCAGGAATCCTGCCTCAGAGTTGCATCTGTGTCACAGTGCCACCCAGTGCCGCTGCTGGAGTCGCACAGTTTACACACATTGCCTTGCTGAGGGCTGTGCGCCAAAGGCATCAGTTAGCCATGAATAAGAATTTTGCCCAGCATTCTGATTATTAGTGTAAATCTGTGTTTGCCCAGTGTTCTCTTTTAGTCTATCATGCAACTACTTGTTTAAACAAAATTTTAAAATGTACACTTGTCTCATCGCACAGATGTCCTGACTCCTTCAGACTCCATCAAACTCTTCTGTGTAAATATGTTTGTATCTGGTTTCTTAAGGCATATTATATCTTTGATGGACACTAATAGCTCCTTCTGAGCCATCACAGCTTTTGATATGAATACACAGTTATGATCTTTATAAAAAATATGTATCATTAAAAATGATAGACTCGATCAGCACCATGACAGACTGTCAGGTAAATCCCCATTTAACCAGTTTGGAGCTGTCACTAGTTTTGGTGTCAGTTAGAAGTATAGAAATGTTGTTTAATGGATCTCTTGACACGATGGCACCTTATGGCTCTTGGTGCTGGGCAAAGATTTTTTTCAGCACTTTATTCTTCTGATGTAATTTACCAGTTAGATTGTAGATGATGCCCTATTGGTCTAAGCCTTAGGTTTACAGTATCTAGACTGCCTGGAGCTGCGGGTTCAAGTGTCATAGTCAACTCAGCCCTTTATCCCCTCTGTCTATAATCTGGTCAATGCAGTCTGTCCCCTGCTCATCAACAGGCTATCTGTTGCATCCTTGTCTGAGGTACATATACTGAATTCTTCTACATGGGCATTAATAAAAAAAACCCCACAGTATATTTCTGAAAGAGCAGGCGTGTGCACCAGCATGCTTGGTCATCATTCAAACGCACCAATCCTAAAACGTTATGCAGCGTACTGTGCAAAACTCCTTCCTGTTTATCACCCAGATTTGCCTCAGTCCCAGAAGTGGCTGCATTTCAGTGGTAAGTGATTCCTTTGTGACACTTTTGGGGAACCTTTGGAATGGAAAATTCTGTAGTAACAAAAGTGACTATTACTGTTGTGAATGTTAATTATTTGTAGCATCTTTTATCATGGGCATCTGTTACCTCGAGTAATGAGTTCCTAGAGAAGCAGGAGCCTTAGTGGAGAAGGTTTGATGTACAGAACGTGGAATTGCATAGGTAGATATGTTAAAGATTAAGGTTGCTATTACAGAAAGGAAATTGCCATGCTTACAGTGCAAATGTGTCCTGTAGGTTGCAACAGTACCATGGTTCTGTATTTGAATGTTTGTCTGCTCCTTCCTCCAGCAGAAATTTACCATTTTTAGTATGTTTGTGGGAGAGGAATACTGAAAATTCAATATCATAAGCAAAGAGTTCTGTAAAAACTGATAAGCATGTTAAAATGCTGTCTCAAAAACAAAACAGAATATAAAACCCGCGTGTCTGCAAATGAGATTTTTTTTTAGCTTGTGGAAATGCTGGCAAGATTTGAACATAAATATACTGCTGTCATGTGAAGTGTGTGATGAACTCAAATTGGAGAATGTGCATTGTGAAATCTCCTGATCTGCATTGCAAACTGCAGTGTGAGGACACATGTAACCATAAGGATTAATACAATATACAGTGTAATATACAATATAATATACAGCCTTATTTTGAGGTAGGCTGTAGCTAAGCTTCTCTTACAACAGTGGAGTAAGTGTCCTGTATAGTCTCAGGGCATTTCAGTAGACTCATATTTTTCAAATGTAATTGTCAAGGTTCCTCCCCCACTCTGAACTCTAGGGTACAGATGTGGGGACCTGCATGAAAAACCTCCTAAGCTTATCTTTACCAGCTTAGGTCAAAACTTCCCCAAGGTACAAAATATTCCACCCTTTTGTCCTTGGATTGGCCGCTACCACCACCAAACAAATACTGGTTACTGGGGAAGAGCTGTTTGGACACGTCTTTCCCCCCAAAATACTTCCCAAAACCCTTGCACCCTACTTCCTGGACAAGGTTTGGTAAAAAGCCTCACCAATTTGCCTAGGTGACTACAGACCCAGACCCTTGGATCTTAAGAACAATGAACAATCCTCCCA
The DNA here is from genome assembly GCF_965152275.1 of Natator depressus. Classification (NCBI taxonomy): domain Eukaryota; kingdom Metazoa; phylum Chordata; order Testudines; family Cheloniidae; genus Natator; species Natator depressus. The sequence continues at coordinate 12,220,427 of NC_134247.1, forward strand.
ACACTTGCACCCTCCCTTTCCTGGGAAATGTTGGATAAAAAGCCTCACCAATTTGCATAGGTGACCACAGACCCAAACCCCTGGATCTGAGAACAATGAAAAAGCATTCAGTTTTCTTACAAGAAGACTTTTAATAAAAATAGAATTAGAAATAAGAAATCCCCCCTGTAAAATCAGGATGGTAAATACCTTACAGGGTAATTAGATTCAAAACATAGAGAACCCCTCTAGGCAAAAACCTTAAGTTACAAAAAAGATACACAGACAGAAATAGTTATTCTATTCAGCACAATTCTTTTCTCAGCCATTTAAAGAAATCATAATCTAACACATACCTAGCTAGATTACTTACTAAAAGTTCTAAGGCTTCATTCCTGGTCTATCCCCGGCAAAGACAAAATGTAGACAGACCCACAAACCCTTTGTTTCTCTCCCTCCTACCAGCTTTTGAAAGTATCTTGTCTCCTCATTGGTCATTTTGGTCAGGTGCCAGCGAGGTTACCTTTAGCTTCTTAACCCTTTACAGGTGAGAGGAGATTTCCTCTGGCCAGGAGGGATTTTAAAGGGGTTTACCCTTCCCTTTCTATTTATGACAGTAATATTCTTTAAACTGTTTAAAGTGAGGTTTCACTTCATGCCTCTTGGAATACATCAGCTGCCACCTAGCACCTCTGTAGTCCAAGTAGATTATCACCTTCCTTTCCTGCTTTACTCTGAGCAATGCAATGGAAGAGGAGAAATTACACAGCAGGCCTGTCTTGCTGCAGGTGCTCCTCACTGGACGTGAGGGCATGAATTTTGACATGGAGAAACCACTCATTTGGGTGAGGAGGGTACTTCTGTGCATTTGACACAGGGTCACCCATTTTCTAGTGCTGTGTACATTTATGGCCTTATATAAATAATCGTTCTCACTAAAGGTGGGAATATTCTAAGATACATACTGAAAGAAAGAGGGATTACTGGGGAAGAGTAAAAAAAAATTTGCATTTCTTTATGCCTCTGACTGATACAATCTGTTGTCCTTAGCATGTTTGTTGTAAATAATATTGTGAATAATATTGAGGTTATTGCTGGAGAGGGGTCTGCATTTTTGAATCACACGCCAGTTCCACATTACATGAAAGTATGTGGCAGGCTATAACTGAACACTCCATATATAAATTAGGAACAATATTATGGCATCTGTTGTATGTAATGGGGGAATATAACAGCTGTGCAATATGAAATAGTGAATCTATCAAATGATTACAACAAATTTTATAAATATTCCTGTTAGCTTGGCTGCAATCATTGTTTGATAAGATGAAAAGGTGGTGGTGGGGAGAGGTTCGGCATATCAAAAATGTTACAATAAGAAGTGTGAATTAATGCAGCCGGGTTTTGTCTAGCAGCTAGATTTCTGGAAATAGCAGAGAGTGCCCCATCCAACCAAAAGATCAGCCTAGGTGAGGTGCCTTGCCTGTCAGTAATTGTAAAGCTATCAGGCACTTTACTTCTGAGATTTCTTTGATTACTCTGAATGGTGTGATGATGGATAAAGTCTTTGCAATATAAAAATCCTTCATGTTACTCTGTCATGCACACCTTACAGAGCCTTTGGTATCAGTTCTGCAAAGGTTCTTTGAAAAGGCTGGGAGAAGAGAAAATTATCTAAATGTTGGTGTAGCAAAGTGAAATATGGAATTACTGGAACATTTACATATGCGTAGAACTCAGCAATAGAATAGTAGTAGTAATAATCATAATAATACATCATATTTATATAACAATTTTTGTCCCAAAATGCTTTAGAAGGTGAGAGACCAATGATACACTGGGATTACTTCTTCCATCTCTACAATATGTTTCACCCTTGAGGTGGCTGCAAGAGGTTGTAAAGAGTTCCCAACACAACAGTTTAGATTGAGTGTTTTGAGGGGGAGAGGAATACTGAAAATACCGGAGAGGGAGAGGAATTATTTAAGCTCAGTACCAATGTGGATGCACGACAAATGGATATAAACTGGCCACCAGGAAGTTTAGACTTGAAATTAGACAAAGGTTTCTAACTATCAGAGAAGTGAAGTTCTGGAACAGCCTTCCAAGGGAAGCAGTGGGGGCAAAAGATCTATCTGGCTTTAAGATTAAACTCGATAAGTTTATGGAGGAGATGGTATGATGGGATAACATGATTTTGGTAATTAATTGATCTTTAAATATTCATGGTAAATAGGCCTGTGATGGGATGTTAGGTGGGGTGGGATCTAAGTTACTCAGGAAAGAATTTTCTGTAGTATCCGGCAGGTGAATCTTGCCCATATGCTCGGGGTTTACCTGATCGCCATATTTGGGGTCGGGAAGGAATTTTCCTCCAGGGCAGATTGGAAGAGGCCTTGGAGGTTTTTCACCTTCCTCTGTAGCATGGGGCACGGGTGACTTGCTGGAGGATTCTCTGCTCCTTGAAGTCTTTAAACCACGATTTGAGGACTTCAATAGCTCAGACATAGGTGAGGTTTTTCGCAGGAGTGGGTGGGTGAGATTCTGTGGCCTGCGTTGTGCAGGAAGTCAGACTAGATGATCATAATGGTCCCTTCTGACCTTAGTATCTATGTCTGAGACCAGAGACTTGGTGTATATATTGCTCATGATCTCTCATTTATTTGAGAGGGGCAAGGTATAATCTTATATTTTATACAGATATAAGAATGTCCATACACAAACTACCCCCCCCCAGTTTAACTAAATTAGTGCAGCATCACACCTTTAGGCAAGTAGTCCAATGTTGTGTGCAGACCAGGCCTTAAAGTTAAACTGAGCGTGGACTGTCCCATTCAGCTTTTACTTTACCGAGCTCCATTTGCTCTTAAGGCTTTTAGGCAGCCAGTCCTTTTGAAAAGAGGACAAATCCTTTGCCCCGTTGGTCTGTATATCAGTTTAGCATTTTACATCTTCCTTTCTTTTCCAGCAACCATCCATCACCCTGTCCAAGGGGCAACCTGGGGAGTGGCCCATCGGGGGCAGAAACTGCAAGGTTCTCCTTGTGCATTTCCCAAATTATCCCACTGGGAGGAGAATCGGGGGGGTAAGTGGGTGCAGGTAGTCCCTGCAGAAAAAACAGCAGGGTTAGTTGTGAATCAGCCAAGGTCCACCAAGATGTGTCCATTGCAAGGCCCTGTTCTTCATACTTGGGGACCTGCTGCCCCCACTTCCGGTTCCCCTGACATCTTGACTCCTCTTCCCATGGCTAACAACATGTGTGTGTGTGTGTGTGTCTCTCTTCCTATGGCTGACGGGGTGGGGTGTGGGGGGTGTTGGTTGTTCCTCAGAGTGGAGAGGGCATTGTGCATTAACTTTCTGGAGATTTTATAACTGACGTTGGGGGATGATACCTTCCCACCACTTCCACATGAGCCATGGGGATCACAACATGATGAAAGCAGCAAATCCGTAGGGGATGATCTCCCCCTAGCTGCAGATCAACAGCTTATTTTATCAGCTTTTCTTCTTCCTTAAACTTTTAAAGGGGCACTGCCAGATTGTATTGGTAGAAACAAGCTTTTTGTTTTGTAAAATCAGAACCTGAGTAAATGGAAATATTGCTGTTAATTGGTTTTTAAACATTCCCACATTTGTGGGTTTTTTTAAACATTGCCGTGTAGTCTTTGCAACCCAGACATTACAGTATTGTACATGAGAACCAGAAAATGAGACCCAACACAAACTGAAGGTGAAACTGAAAAACAACAAACAACATAAAGAATGAGAAGTAGACATGGCCCCGTTCTTCCCTGCCCTCACCCCCCGCCCCATGGAGATATTAAAGGCAACTGCAGAGTAGCACAAGGACTACGACTGTGTCCTGCCTTTATACTGGTGACATAAGTTCCAGGGGCAATGCTCCTTGCACTCCCACACAGCAGCTAGACATAAATCTTGTGCTTGAAATGGAATGTGTCTGTTCAGTGGAGGCAGGAGGGCTCTTGTGCCCTTGTAGGACAAAGGTTTATGTAGAGATATTTAATAAGGCATTAAGTGTTTGTTACATTTCGTTAGCTTTTTCTGATATTATTTTGATTCCAATCAATAAGTTTTATAACTCTATACCTCCACTGGCTCATTGCAGGTAAGTTAGCTATCTGCTCTGTGTCATGATATGCTATAGTTGGACAATTACTGTATTTAGTGACTAGAATGTGACTCCTTGTGTGAAAACTGATCCTTTTATGTGAGATGTAATTGTTTCCAGGTTATTCAGTGCCTATTGAATTAGTATTGAAAAGATAATTTCATGCTTAGTTAAGTGATGAATTCAATTCGTTTCTAGTGAGGCAAAGTAACAAATGTGACTTTAACAGTATTAATTATATGCAAAGAAGAAAGTAAATACTGTACAGCTAATGAGGAAAGGTAAATTAACCAGGCATTTCTGTTTGTCAGCTGCCTATTCTTTTATCACTGCTGATGGATTTTAAAAGGGCAGGCAAAATCCCTTGAATCCAGATGAGGTCAGTTCTGATGAAAGGCTGTAGCTGGCTGGAAACTGTTCAGTGATCTGTGTGAAATGAATCTTATGGCCAAGTCCTTATCCTAATAGACAAGATTTAATGCCATAGAAACCACTACACAATTGGTCCAACATTTTGGCAGTCTGAGTATAGGGACCAGGGGTCATGCAAGCCCCAGAAGACTGATTGGCCTCCCCAAAACATGCCTCCAGTGAGGTGATCTCTCCAGCTCTTGGCTGAGGCACTCTGGCATGCAGTGTGTGAGAAACGGTGGCACTGCCGCTGGTCATGCTCTGCCTGCCTTGTGGCTAATCATAGGACTTCAATCCTTAGGGCCGTCACTCTGGCACCTCACTCGAGCTTTAACTTTATGCACCTGTGTGCAATATTGTTAGAACTACAACCAAAAGGCCACATCAGTAAGGTCCTTGCTCCATCCTTAGTCAGAATGAAATCAGTGGGAGTTTGCCTGATGGAGTAAAGGGCAGCTGGGGCTGTTTCCCATCACCCTCTCGCCAGGTGGTGCACAGAAACTTTGTGAGCAGCATTAAAAAATATCACTCACTCTACAGTTGCATCCTCTGCAGGGAACCAGCAGGGGGGCTGCTTTCATCAACACCCTGCCCAGCTGAGGTCTCCAGGACAGAGAGAGCAGGGTTACAAGTCATGTTATGCCTCACAGTTGTGGCCAGAAATTGAGTCATTCGTTCTTCTCCCTTAGTACTCTCCATGATCATCTCTGCCTGCATTAGAAGACATTACCTTAGCTGAGCAGAATTCTGATTCTTGTTCTTTGCTGCATTCCACTCCTGACTTCTCAATTGAGATGACGTTTCTCTGCAGTCAAAACACTTCAGACCGTTGGACATATTTGAATCAGAATTAGACTGTTTCAAATAAAACTGTGTTTAAGAACAATGTACAACAGATGGAGATAAAAATTCAGTGAGTTTGATAAGATTAAGGATTCCTCCACAAAGAATAGTAGCAATTCCGGATCTGACTGGAGCTCTCATCACCACAGAGTAGGATTTATGGAAAACCTTATTTAATCTGGAGTTACTCAGACTTTGAGTATTTCTGACACTAATAGTCAAAGGTCCATTGTTAGCTTGCTGATAGCAACTGATATTCTTGTAAACATAGCAAAACTGTATTATAGACCCTTAAAAATTATTTTACAAAATACTTCTATTTTAACTACAACTATTATGTTTTTGTAACATCACACAAGAAAGATCCAAGGATAAGGGAGGTCTGGAAATGACCAGTTAAACCACAGCTTATTAAAAATAAACTTTCTGCTTTTCCTGGTGTCTCAAAAATAATTCATAGTTGATACAAAAAATTAACTGGTTTCAGAGTAGCAGCCGTGTTAGTCTGTATCCGCAAAAAGAAAAGGAGGACTTGTGGCACCTTAGAGACTAACAAATTTATTTGAGCATAAGCTTTCATGAGCTACAGCTCACTTCATTGGATGCATGCAGTGGAAAATACAGTGGGGAGATTTCTATACACAGAGAACATGAAACAATGGGTGTCACCATACACACTGTAAGGAGAGTGATCAGGTAAGGTGAGCTATTACCAGTGGGGGGGAGGGGAGACACCTTTTGTAGTGATAATCAAGGTGGGCCATTTCCAGCAGTTGACAAGAACGTCTGAAGAACAGCGGAGGCGGGCGGGAATAAACTTGGGGAAATAGTTTTACTTTGTGTAATGACCCATCCACTCCCAGTCTTTATTCAAGCCTAAGTTAATTGTATCCAGTTTGCAAATTAATTCCAATTCAGCAGTCTCTCGTTGGAGTCTGTTTTTGAAGTTTTTTTTTGTTGAAGAATTGCTACTTTTAGGTCTGTAATCGAGTGACCAAAGAGATTGAAGTGTTCTCCGACTGGTTTTTGAATGTTATAATTCTTGATGTCTGATTTGTGTCCATTTATTCTTTTACGTAGAGACTGTCCAGTTTGGCCAATGTACATAGCAGAGGGGCATTGCTGGCACATGATGGCATATATCACTTTGATAGATGCGCAGGTGAATGAGCCTCTGATAGTGTGGCTGATGTGATTAGGCCATATGATGATGTCCCCCGAATAGATATGTGGACACAGTTGGCAACGGGCTTTGTTGCAAGGATAGATGCCTGGGTTAGTGTTTTTGTTGTGTGGTGTGTGGTTGCTGGTGAGTATTTGCTTCAGGCTGGGGGGGCTGTCTGTAAGCAAGGACTGGCCTGTCTCCCAAGATCTGTGAGAGTGATGGGTCGTCCTTCAGGATAGGTTGTAGATCCTTGATGATGCGTTGGAGAGGTTTCAGTTGGGGGCTGAAGGTGATGGCTAGTGGCGTTCTGCTATTTTCTTTGTTGGGCCTGTCCTGTAGTAGGTAACTTCTGGGAACTCTTCTGGCTCTGTCAATCTGTTTCTTCACTTCAGCAGGTGGGGATTGTAGTTGTAAGAACACTTGATAGAGATCTTGTAGGTGTTTGTCTCTGTCTGAGGGGTTGGAGCAAATGCAGTTGTATGGTAGAGCTTGGCTGTAGACAATGGATCGTGTGGTGTGGTCTGGATGAAAGCTGGAGGCATGTAGGTAGGAATAGCGGTCAGTAGGTTTCCGGTATAGGGTGGTGTTTGAGACCATTGCTTATTAGCACCGTAGTGTCCAGGAAGTGGATCTCTTTGTTAGTCTCTAAGATGCCACAAGTCCTCCTTTTCTTTTTGAGAAAATTGACTGTCATCTGAATTCCATTCTCTGCATTTTTAGACTCTCAATATTATTTCTGGATAAATTTTGTTTAATTGAATTTTCATATTTCTATATAGAGATCTATATCATTTGTAAGCTCAAAGTCCTCTCTTACTGGGATTTATTGTTTTTTACTTTTTTGCGATGGGTTATTTTTTTAAATTTAAAAGCCTTAAGGCATTTTATGTAAATGAAGAACTGGGATCAGATGGTGAAATCCCTGTTACATCCTTGAATATCAGTAATACATTGTGATGCTTTATTTTCTTATGCCAAGACTGTCTACATTACAGTCCTCTTGATAAGCATGAGCTAAAAATATGCTCAATGCTTTTTTGACACTTAACTGTCTCTACAGGCATGTCTGCACTGCGCCTTTTCAGTGGCAGTCACATACATTCCCATATAGCTCCCCTTGCATGTGAATAAATAGCATTTGGCTGAGGAGATACAGCTTATGTGAGTAGAGTAAAACGTGCCCGAAAGGTGCAGGTACATTTGCCAGTACACACCCTACGTGTTCTCTTTTTTCCCAAGGCATGCCTCCTTGCTTACACTGCCATTTTTAGCAGTGTAGTGTCCCACTGCGTTCCCACTGTATGGTTTTTCCCATCTGCAGGAAGACTCTGTAAGTCGGGAAAGGCTTGGGTGGGGGCAGCAAGGATAGGCTTGGGCCACTTTCCACTGTGGAGCTTTTCCCTGCTGCCGGGAAAGGCTCTGGCAATGGGGAAAGGCTGCCAGTGTCCCCCCGTCTGGAGCCCTTCCCTGGGTTCAACCTTTCCCCGCCAGATCCTTTCCTCGCTGCAGTGAAAGACTCCAGCAGCCGGGAGGCAACAGGGAAATGACGAAGCTTTTCCTTGCTGTCTCCCCCTGCCAGACCTTGTCACTGACGTGTGCATCTGTAGAGCAGGCTTTTCACTGCAGCGTGTAACTACACGTACCCTATGTGCTGCTGCCAGAGGAGCACAGTAGATGTAGCCTATGGTGATAACCTTTGTAGACTTTCCATTAGGGTTGATTATAATTTCCTTTTTTTTTTCTTCTCCGTTGGCATGGGCCCCTGGGTCCTTATTGCATCCCATTGAAGCCAATGAGTAAATCTACCATGCAGCCGGGGAGGTGCCCCTCAGTCTGACTAGGCAGCACACGCTGCGCGAGCGAGCACACTAAAAATAGCAGTGTGGGTGTCGTGGCAGGGGGAGCAGATCAGGCTAGCCACCCAAGCTTGAACCCAAGGGGTCAGGTGGGCATGTAATTTGGCAGCTAGCCCATGCCACCACCCGTGCCAAATCATCCCCGCTGCTGTTTTTAGCTCACTAGCTCAAGCAGAGCTAGATATCTCTGTCTACCTGGGCTGGGAGGCCTGCTCCCAGCTGCACTGTAGACATTCCCAGTGGGACTCTGACTCTATCCAGAGCCAGGAGTCTGTGTCAGCAAATTATGATTCAGGGTTTCTTCAGGTATGTTGGCAACAAGAAGAAAGCCAAGGAAAGTGTGGGCCCCTTACTGAATGAGGGAGGCAACCTAGTGACAGAGGATGTGGAAAAAGCTAATGTGCTCAATGCTTTTTTTGCCTCTGTCTTCACTAACAAGGACAGCTCCCAGACTGCTGCGCTGGGCATCACAACATGGGGAGTAGATGGCCAGCCCTCTGTGAAGAAAGAGGTGGTTAGGGACTATTTAGAAAAGCTGGACGTGCACAAGTCCATGGGGCCGGACGAGTTGCATCCGAGAGTGCTAAAGGAATTGGCGGATGTGATTGCAGAGCCATTGGCCGTTATCTTTGAAAACTCATGGCGATCGGGGGAAGTCCCAGATGACTGGCAAAAGGCTAATGTAGTGCCAATCTTTAAAAAAGGGAAGAAGGAGGATCCTGGGAACTACAGGCCAGTCAGCCTCACCTCAGTCCCCGGAAAAATCATGGAACAGGTCCTCAAGGAATCAATCCTGAAGCACTTATACGGGAGGAAAGTGATCAGGAACAGTCAGCATGGATTCACCAAGGGTAGGTCATGCCTGACTAATCTAATCGCCTTCTATGATGAGATTACTGGTTCTGTGGATGAAGGGAAAGCAGTGGATGTATTGTTTCTTGACTTTAGCAAAGCTTTTGACACGGTCTCCCACAGTATTCTTGTCAGCAAGTTAAAGTAGTATGGGCTGGATGAATGCACTATAAGGTGGGTAGAAAGTTGGCTAGATTGTCGGGCTCAACGGGTAGCGATCAATGGCTCCATGTCTAGTTGGCAGCCGGTGTCAAGTGGAGTGCCCCAGGGGTCGGTCCTGGGGCCGGTTTTGTTCAATATCTTCATAAACGATCTGGAGGATGGTGTGGATTGCACTCTCAGCAAATTTGTGGATGATACTAAACTGGGAGGAGTGGTAGATAAACTGGAGGATAGGGATAGGATACAGAGGGACCTAGACAAATTGGAGGATTGGGCCAAAAGAAATCTGATGAGGTTCAACAAGGATAAGTGCAGCGTCCTGCACTTAGGACGGAAGAACCCAATGCACAGCTATAGACTAGGGACCGAATGGCTAGGCAGCAGTTCTGCGGAAAAGGACCTAGGGGTTACAGTGGACGAGAAGCTGGATATGAGTCAGCAGTGTGCCCTTGTTGCCAAGAAGGCCAATGGCATTTTGGGATGTATAAGTAGGGGCATAGCCAGCAGATCGAGGGACGTGATCGTTCCCCTCTATTCGACATTGGTGAGGCCTCATCTGGAGTACTGTGTCCTGTTTTGGACCCCACACTACAAGAAGGATGTGGATAAATTGGAGAGAGTCCAGCGAAGGGCAACAAAAATGATTAGGGGTCTGGAACACATGACTTATGAGGAGAGGCTGAGGGAACTGGGATTGTTTAGTCTGCAGAAGAGAAGAATGAGGGGGGATTTGATAGGTGCTTTCAACTACCTGAGAGGTGGTTCCAGAGAGGATGGTTCTAGACTGTTCTCAGTGGTAGAAGAGGACAGGACAAGGAGTAATGGTCTCAAGTTGCAGTGCGGGAGGTTTAGGTTGGATATTAGGAAAAACTTTTTCACTAGGAGGGTGGTGAAACACTGGAATGCGTTACCTACAGAGGTGGTAGAATCTCCTTCCTTAGAAGTTTTTAAGGTCAGGCTTGACAAAGCCCTGGCTGGGATGATTTAGTTGGGGATTGTTCCTGCTTTGAGCAGGGGGTTGGACTAGATGACCTCCTGAGGTCCCTTCCAACCCTGATATTCTGTGATTGTATGATTGAGAAGTAAGGTCAGTTTGCAAGGTTTAGAGTATCCTCAACTCCTAGTGAAGTTCCATTAAGTTGAGGAAGCTGAATACCTTCTAGGATGAGACCTTAATTTAGTCTCATCAGCCAAACCCTCCTTGATTTACTATCATGTATAATCCATTGAAGTCAATGTGATTGCTATTGGAAATGAAAGGGGGGACTGTTTGCATGAGGAAGACAGGTGCTCTTTGGCCCCAAATGAGATACAAGTTCACATGGAAAGCAGTGGAGACATCTGTGGTGAGGAAATCAGGGCTCGAAAATTCATTCTGCACAATAAGTGCCTTTGAAGAGGAAAGAGAGGGTGCTTGGTTCATGAAAAGCGAGTGTACTGGGTGGATTTCAAAACATAAGAGGTGACATAAAACCTGTGCTACTACAGCTTTTAGCCATTGAAATTATGGTTCTGTGGCACCCTCAGCTTTAGCTCACAGCAGAGTTACGGAATGGTTGGCCAGTTAGGAAGGAAACCCTGGTTTAAATAAAAATGTCTGATGATTAGCAAAAACAATGAGAACTTGAGAAGAGTACCTGGAAAGTGTGCAAATATTTATTAAATAGGGTATAGATTAGAGTTTAGGGTGTAGAGTTTCTTTGGCCTAGATGCTCTACTTGGAAGGCAGAGTGATAAACCAAAGCTACTGTTGTGTTGTGTTGTGACGCATCTCTGCTTGGGGACTTTGCAATACGCAGGACACTAGGAAAGACCATTTGGTCCAGCAATGTTGTCCCAATCCCACCTTCCATCTTTCTCACCACACTTATTCTGTCCCCTTCCTCTAAAAATATGGCCAGATCTTGACCCCAGTGAAGTCAGTCAATATGACTAGAATTTAATAGAGCTGGGATTTAGACACATGTATGTGACTGCATGTAGATCTCAATGGCCTTCTCTGCCAGTATACTCGTCACTCTTTTTATTTCTTATTTAACTGCATTATTCTAGCATTTTGGGGCCCAGTCATGCTTCCGTTGAAGTCAATGACTATATTTTCATTAACTTTCGTGGGAGTCAGATCATGCTGTTAGTCAACATTCCCCTTCATTTTTCTTTTTTCTTTCTTACCCAGAGCCATCAACATTCCTTAACCAAATTAATCTGCTTTGTAACTTTGAAAACACTGAGTTGACTCCAACATTCATTTCCCTCCCCCCTCCCCTTCCACCATGAAGGGATTAAGCCCTACTTCTTTAGCCTTTACTTAGAACAGGGAACTGTCTTTTTGTTCTGTGTATGTATAGTGTCTGACACAATAGGGTGGTGTTATCCTCCTTAGGATAGGGTTTCTATAGCTGCACACAGTACTCCTCAGTGGATCAGTGTTCTGTATAGTATCAGCTTTTTAGATTTATATTCTCTCTCTCTCTGCTCCAGCATCTTTGTGCCCTGCTTTACTCCTGGGGAAATTCTGCACCACTGCGTGTGTGCATGATTAATGAGCCATGCATATTTTTAATTTTTTGCCTGGAAAAAGCTGCTGCTGAAAAGTTGCTGCAGTTCTTCCTTTTGCCCACCAGAGGGTACTGTGGCAATAGAACACAGCAGCCACTCCCAGACAGCTAGGGAAGAGAGAGAGTCTGCCTTCTTTGCAGTGTGTGTCAGGCCAGGTCAGGAGACAGACAGCGTGGGGTGCTGGGGGAGTCAGATGGGCGCTCCATAAGGGCTAGTGGGGGAGGACAGACTGGGGCAGGCGCTGACTGTGAGTGGAGGCACAGGGCCACAAAGGGGATGGAGATGTAGGGCCACATAGGGACGGGGGAGTGGCTGAGTGGGGGCACATAGACATATGGGGATGGGGGGTGCAAGGACACATGGGGATGGAGCGAGTGGGTGTCTGACTGGGGGTGGAAGGACACATGTGCCTGACTGAATGGGAGAGGCTAGGGGTCAGCCAGGGTCTGCATGGGGGAAGCTCCCTAACAGTCCCTCCCCACCCCTGCAAAAAACCTATTCCATATTTTTGCCACCAACACCCAACAAAACTCCAAGTTCAGACCCAGGCTCCTTCCCAGCAATTATTTACCTCTCCCTCACCTCCTCTGTTGCCCCTGACTCCCCCAGCCTTTGTACTGCTTGTGGGAGGTGCAGGAAATATGGTTCTGTATTGTAGTTTAAATGAATTATAACCAGAGTTCCGTATTAATATGCCTAGTAAGGAATCTATTTGTCAAAAAACATTTCCTGAATCTTTTTTGTTGTCTGTATTGTTACAGACATACTTGCTGACAGGTACTTTGAAATCAGTGTCTCAAAAAAATTGAAGCTGGTGTGATTATATTGCGTTATTTTGACAAATAAAATATGCAGAATTTTGCAGAATTTAAAAATATTGTGCACAGAATTTTTAATTTTTTGGCGCAGAATTCCCCCAGGAGTATTCTTTGCAGTTGTTGATTTAAACAATGCTGAGCTGAAGGTTTCAACCTTTTTTTTCCCCTTCCCCCCATGTTAACTTTTCTAGATCTATCTTTCATGAGCCTTTATGTCTCTCTCCTTGAACATATACTTCCTATTTTGATTGTTTCATCTGAAGTTGTCACTGTCTTTCATCAAACAAGCTGGTGTTTATTTTAATGGCTAAGCAGAATATGAGAGCAGCGTGCCTGGGAAAACACTCCATTTTATTACTGTTGCTTATCTTTCTACTTCCATAAGAAATAGGGAATGCGTTTTATGATCTGTAGTCCTAGGATAGGTATCTTACATTTGTGCTTGCACATAGCTGCAGTGGTGCCTGGTACCCGTGTACATCATTTGGCCCACCTTTGCCCAGGCTTTACACATCATGCTTTATGCTTAAGGGATAATGTTCACAGTGGTGGAATACATAAGGCAGTGAACATCTTTTGCAGGCCATTAAACACACTGAAGCAAAGCCCAGGCATTTGAGAAACCCCAAAACTGTTTGTTGTAAGTATAGCCCAGTGTCACAAAGAGAAGCCTCGGACAACAAGACCAGCATTAAATAAAAAGCTTTTCCTTTGCTTGGCCTTGCGAGGGCTGGAAAGTTCTGCAGTGCTGCCTTCTAATACGTTCCTTCACTTGACTGAATAAATCTTTCCTTCTTTTTTTGTAATAGAGTGGGTGTTTTACACAGTGTCACTTCTGGTGGAGCAGGAGATAGTTCCAGTGTAATTGCTCTGGATAAAAGCCGTGAAACCTCTTCCTTTACATCAATATGGAGGTTCATGACAGTCATTTTTTTCCTTTCACAAGTGGCCCCTTTATTCCCAACTTTTTTCTGTTCTTGCTACAATTCTCTCTCCTTCATACTTTTCTCTTTCTTATAGTATCGTTGCGTCTACTTTTTTCAGCACTTCAAAGTTTTATTAGCAAGAATGCTCGAGGCTGACGCATTCAGATATTACATGAATAAGTTGGACACGGGAATGGTTATGAATCGCAACACTTTTCTTATTGTGAGACCTTTGTTTATACAAGTTCCTCTGCTTTTGTAACTTCACTCATCTCTGACCTAAGAGTAACCTTTTCTTTTTCTTCAGTTTGTCATTATGAACGGATTACCTGAAATAGGATGTTTTTCAGGGTGTTTGTCTTTTAAATGTGGTCATTTTTTCCTTGAATGTAGAGACTAAGGATCCGTATAGACTGCTTAACTCCCCATGAAATCAGCTGATAAACTGTTGTTGATTTTCAACGAGAGGTGGAAATGAAAAGTGGTCTCTGTGTCTATGGGTGCAGTGTTGTGCTCTCATTTATGGGCCCAAATACTAGCACTCAGGTGTCGGCACAATTATTCCTGCAAGTCAGATAGTTCAGATGCTGAAGTGATGATATTTGTGCCCACAATTAGTGGCTAGTACAAAACTGGGTCTGTAAAAATAGATACCAGGTTAGGGCCCTATACAAAATCAGGTCCTAATTTTCTGTTGATGTGAATGGAAGTTTTACAACCAGGGAAAAAAGAGAATCCTTAATATTTCATAGAGCTTCAGAAATACAAAGCATTTCTGCTGTATAGCTCTTTGAACTATAGTAAAGCGCTTCTTGTTTATGGATCAGTCATTGGGATTATATCTTCTATCAAAAGCAAATACGGAAGGAGTAATAGAAGTTTCTCAGCTTGAGTGGATGGATATCTTCAAACCATATGTTGTAAGACACCTTTCATCAGATCAGGTTATCGTCTGAATAAAACACTGATTGGAGATTCAAAATGGTGATCAGCTGAATTACTTTCTTTCATCTTGTCTTTTTATTTATTGTTGTTGTTGTTGTTGTTTTTATGGCAGCAATATATTTTGCACAGACTAATGTACAACAGTGCATATGTAAGCCTCTCTAATAGAAACACTAAAACATTGTAGGTCATTCCTGTCTCAGTTTAGCTGGTGTAAATCTGGTGCCTGGGTATGTTTATAATTATCCATTATGCCTGGTTAACCTCAGCTATTAAGCCTGATCCAGAACTGTTGGAATCAAGCACAATCAAGCTGAAAGGTGTATATACAAAGACTAAGGATATTCCTACACCTCAGCGGGAAGGTGTTATGCCAAGCTCAGGTAGACATATGAGCACTGGCTCACGCTAGGTTGCTAAAAATAGCAGTTTGGCCGCTGTGGTATGGGCAGCAGCTCAAACTAGTCACCCGAGTGCGTATCTGTGGGGGTCAGGCAGGGTTATACTCTGGGGCTAGTCTAAACTGCCGCCCATGCCACTGCAGCCACACTGCTAGTTTTAGGTGCTAGCTTGAACAGAGCTAGCATGTATCTATCTACTTGTGCTTGGAATTACCTCACGACTGCGGTGTAGATGTACCTTGAGTTGGTAGGCCTAAGCAGTGTTGGTTTATACTAGCTGAGGATCTGGCCCTCTGCCCAATGTAATTGAATTGGCTCCCTGGGTGTTGAGGACAGAAGTGTACAGCTCTCTGTGCATTTCAATAACATACTGTGCTCTTGTGGATGAAGCTGGTACTTGTACTTTTGCCCACCCTCAGCCATTTCTCACTCCCTGTTATGATCAGAGATGTTTCCCTCAAGAGGGTTGCACAGATTCTGGCTCAGAAGTTCCATTTTCATGAGTAGTTTCACCTGCTGATAGAAATGTGGGGAAAAGTCGGAAGAAAATGGCACTTTACACAAATATTTCCAGGGTGATACTTTTTGCATTATATGGAACCGTGGGTTCAGCTTTGACAAAGTGATTGGTCATTGTGACCAATGCACTCTTTTTGGCCTGTTGTGCATTTCATTTATTCTAGAAACGACAGACAACTTGCCAACTGCACGGTTCTATGTATCTTTATAAAAGTATGTGTTTTATGGATCTGATGAGTAGGTAATAGAATCTGGCTTAAACATGTAGGTAGAGAGTACTCTTCTTTGTCTTCCTTGTGATCCCTTTCATTGACTATTCGGCGTGTTCGGTGGACCATCTCTAAAAGTGTGTGGAAAGGATAACCTAGCTAATATAGGTGAGGATATATCTTTAAGAAATGTCACACTGTAGCACTCCCTACGGGTCATTTTAGGAATAACGGTGCAAGTCTATAGCCTTTGGTACCCATTCAAAAGTAACTGCTCGGCCACGGACTCCGCAGCACCCTATCAGGATAAATTCAAGGAGACCATGCATATGTTTGTTCTGTGTACGAAGTCCTAGGACAGAGAGATTGGAGTGCAGAACAAGGAGACAAATTTAAAGTCATTGACTGTGGATGGAAGCGAACTGACAAAGAGTGGTGTGTGGGATAACGTCAGTGGGGTTGGGTTTTTACTCATACACTCTGAAACAGGAATTAATAGTAAAAGGGGAAAGTACTACTGTGGATTTTAATTAACATTTGACATACTAGTTCTCCTTTAGGAAAAAGATGGATCTTCAGTTTATTCCTGCCTCGGGTTCTAAAAGACATTCCTACAGATTGGTCTACGTTTTTTCCTTTCTAAGGTTCACCTTCAGACTTTATACTGCTGCTCTGAAGTGATTTTGCTAGAGCACTGAACTGAGCATGTAACAAACACATTTAGACAGCTTTAGTAAATGTAATCCTTAAATAATCTTAAAATAATGTGGACTGCTGATTTTAGGGTGGGGGGACTCTGTAATGTCTTGAATTATCCAGTTTTATATTATGTAAATCACTTGGTTGGTTTTATGCCAGCGATGTAGCATTTTCCATGCCTAGGTGCTGCTTTTAAGAGGTACTTTAATGCCCATCACTTTTAAGTCAGTTTGTACTGTTTTTTCTACATCATGGAATCCTAGCAATGCAGAAACGATGTTAAAAGATTACTAATTAGTATATTACTATTATTATTAGAATCTTGCCACAATGGCTAGCACAGTTCTTTTTCCCTGATCTTAAATGAAAATAAGATTAACATTGTGGTAATTTTATTTTTACTAGTGAGCAATTTGGCATGGGAAGCAAAAATGCAACAAAAGAGTAACACTGTCTCCAACACACTTCATTATTAGGAGGAGGGAAACGGTAATCAGATTTATTAATAGGGGATCATATATAAAGGGCTTCAAAGAGCTGATGTAAATGGAAATAGAGTTCGGTAAGGAGATTTGATTAACAACTGCTCTAATCAGCTACACCTACCTTCTAACGTTATAATCACGAGAACAATTATGTGTTCATGTAACAGCTTGAAAGAGGATTTAAATAAAAGAGCAAGGGGAGAATAATTAAATTTGACAATTTCACTAAATATGCCTGCATAGATGACCCTAGAAAAGGTATTAAAGTGATGACAGCAGCAGCTGGAGACCCTGCACCAAGTGTGGAAATAGAGAGTCTAACACAGTACTGAAGAGCAAAGGGAATAATTCTAAATGTCTCATCACAGTTAATCCAAAACACATTTTTGTGCTTCCAGATTGATTATTAATGGAAGGCCCCTGGTACATTCATGTGGACCCTTGATTTGCTGAACTGCAATGTGTGTTTGTTCAGTTGGGTATCTGCCCAATAACTTGCTCTTTGAAGGGCTTTCCTAAAATTGTATTTACACAGACCTTACCTAAGAATGGGCATCCTGCATCAGAACACCAAAGGTCCATCTATCCCAGTATCCTGTCTTCCAACAGTAGCCAATGGCAGATGCTTCAGAGGGAACGAATAAAACCGGCATTCATCAAGCGATCTATCTGGTGTTGTCCACTCCCAGCTTCTGACAATCTGAGGCTACGGACACCCAGAGCATGGGGTTATATCCTGACCATCTTGGGTAATAGCCATTGATGGACCTATCTCCCATGAACTTATCTAGTTCTTTCTTGAACCCCATTATAGTTTTGGCCTTCACAACATCTTTAATCAAAAAATTTTATACCCAAAAGCCATGCTAGGAGCTGTGTATGCTATCCCTTCCCTTGCCCAAGTTCCACCTGTGAGTGCTTTATATACAGTACCAGTTGTTAGTGATGTCACAGTGATCTCGTGATAGCCCAGAAAGGAAAATAACTATACTAAGGTTTACATGCACTCAAAATCTCTGAAGAGGGAGAAGGGGTTGGAAAACTGAAGAACCCCTATTCAAAACATGTACTGAAGATTCCTGAGTGCAGATCTCATTTTCATCTTACTCTCCCTAACACAAACTTTCACTGCCTTTATTAGTTTGCTAAGAAAAATAGATAATAGAAAAATATCTATGCAAAAAGTACAGGAGATCTAGAACCCAACATATACAAAACAAATGAACTACCTTGGAGTCGAGAATACATTTCATAGCAAGCTGACAAAAAGCAGAGAAATAGTTGTGGAGCATGAGCCCAATTCTTTTCTTTTACACCAGTGTATGGAGCTACTCCAAATTTATACTGGTGCAAGTGTCTCCATAATGCCAAAGAAACGTAAAGGATCTTGTTGCCATTTTAATCACAGAGGACAAAGCAACGAAATATAGCATATGTGCAGCTGAAAATAAACTCTGCACCCAAAATAATCAAGTTGTAGACATACCATAAGACATTGGAAAGAAGAATCCAACTTTCTTTAAAAAATGGTCTCTCGATCCTCAGACATAGATAACAATTTACTATATGTGGCAAAATGTCTTCCAATCCCAGCAAGAAAGAACAATTTAAACAATAAAGAGGTAGAATGTTGTGTTTGAACTTTGGAAACAAAGACTTGAGTAATGGTGGTGGTACAAAAATAATACTCTTCCCATGAAATTTGAGGCCACCTATTCCCAGATACAAGCAAAGGTAGTGTGGATACCATCCACCTAATATGTGTGGAGTACGATATATAGAGGTGACTTTTTCGAGAACTCTTGGTCGCTGAGAAGCTACTTCCAAAGTTCCACAAACTCCAGCTTGTTCAACTGAAATCCTAGACATACCTCTCACCCCTCCAAGGTTCAACTGTTGGATGTGATATGTATCAAAGACCCAAAGTTAGGAACAGACAAAACTGCTCATGTAGGAAACTCAAAATGCTGTGAGATCAAACCTTTAGTGTAAGTAACTTTCTTTAACCTCTGGGGTTTTTTTATTTCTAGTGATTCTTTTTTTCTAATCTAAATAATTTTCAGCAGTACAAGTGTGGAACATTGGTGACTTTGGGTCTAAAATGAATAATGCCCTTTGGAATGAGAGATGTTTGAGAGAGATGTCATAGGGTAATATATACCTAACAGAAGGTCTGTGATATGGGTAATTGAAAAATGCATATCAATCTTCTACAGTTGAGGCAATCTGCCTAGTCATCTATGCATTCCTCCCACTTATACGGCCCCATCAGTTCCAAATAATGTCAGACAACATGGTGACCCGTTTTTTATATACACAAACAAGGCAGGGTGAAATCTCTTCCTTTATGCATAGAAGTGGTCAACGTATGGAACTGATGCATCAGGAACCATATCTCACACTCAGGAATATACCTATCAGGTGTACAGAACTATCTGGCAGACAATCTCAGCAGTCTCTTCTTCACAAAGTTACACAATTCCATCCTAGTTGCCATCATAATCATCAGAAGGGTGAGTGAACTAGGAGCACTCCTGGCTGACCCACCATATACCATGTTTCATAGGGAGAAGGTTTCCCTGAGCTTCCCCTGAAATTCATCCCGAAGGTGATTTCCGAGTTTCACTTAAATCAGCCTATTCGCTTACCGGTATTCTTTCAAAAAACCTCATGCTTCCGAAGGAGAAGAGATTTAGCTCTCTTGACATCAGATGAATGTTAGCCTTCTATCTGCAAAGAACGAAATCTGTGAGGAAAAGACTTGTTTGTTACTGTGACAGGGAACAAGCATTATCTGCTCAGGGACACTCTAAGTGGATCTCCGACTGTATCCTCCTTTGTTATCAGCTGGTGTTTATCACTCCCTTGGACGAAGTGCAGGCCCCTTCCACTAGAGCACAGGCAATCTCTCTCTAGCATCTTTGAGAATTACCTGCACTGAATATTTGTAAAGCAGCTAACTGGAACTCTACTCATACCTTCATGAAACATTATGCCTGGGTCCAGGGCTCTTCTGCAGTTGCAGATGTTGTGGGGACAGCAGTATTACAGACATCTATACCTATTACAACCTTGCCTTCCTCTCCTCCCCCACTTTGAATCCTGCTTGCCAATCACCCACATGTGAAAAACACAAAAAAACACAAAACACAAAGGGACCAGAAGTCAAAGAAAAAATAGACATTACTTACTTGTAACTAACTGGAGGTTCTTCAAGATGTGTGCTCCTTATCTCTATTCCATTATTCACCTTCTTCCCTTCTGCTTCAGATCTTTCTGATTTGCAGTAAGATAGGAACTGGAGAGATGTCTGTCTGTGCCGCCCCATATACCTTCGGAGGGGAGCAACTGCATAAGTGCACACCAGTAGATGCTACTTGCTAGAAATCTCCGGTCTCAGGTGCATGAAGCACATGACTACCCAGGTGTGGTATACAGATAGGGACCACACATCTCAAAGAACTTCCAGTTACAGGTAAGTAATCTCCATTTCCTGCAAAGATCATTCTTTTGGGAAAACAAGCCCATTTTCCATCAAAAATGTTTTGAAAAGAAAATTTTTCATTAGTTCTAGTCTTTTGTGAAGTAATTTATCATTGATGGCAGTTTTATCCTCTGCTAAATTATATAGCATACTTTTATTACAGTAAATATTTTCTTCATTTTCTTCCCTTGTATTTTCACCTGCGCTGTACTCACCACAGTTAATATGAAATGCACAGTGGTTTGAAATTGATGCATGAAAGGAAGATTGATTTATTTCATATAGTTTACAGTCTATTTTAGTATTCACATCAAGCACTCCTCTGTTCCCTCCACATCCATATTTTACAGCATTTTAACTGATTGATTGGATTTGACCCATCACTTTGATGGAACCCTTGCCACGGAGGGCACACGTGCATACCCCACAAATCATTTACTTGATTTGTTTCAAAACTGTTTAGCTTACCCTTAGGTTATTGTTGTGAACTTCCGGCCCTTTGATTTTGATCAGATTAACCAAGCACGTGTGTTGTTGTCTGAGAGTCCCAACTCCCATAGATGAAAGCTTAGTGTACTAACTCACTGCTCCCATCTTTTTTACAGCGTTTATACGGTCTGGGTCAAATCCTTCTATCCTTATTCAGGTCAAATTCATATAGAATGAGTAAGAACCGCAGGGTTCAGTCCTATACACACATAATGAACCTTGTACAGATGCTTCTAAATCGGATGAAGTGTCATCTCCTGTGTCAATTGCAGAGGCAAATGGTGTTGATACTGGTGGTTGAGTCGGTACTGAGGCCCAGAAGGGGTCCTGTACTTGCATGGGTACCTGAGGTCAGTAAGGATGTTGAGTTGGTACTGACTGGAAATGTATCTATGTAACCTCAAAGAGTACAGAGGAGCAAGAGCTACCTGCAGAAGAAGAAACACCATCTTATCTTTTGCTGATGATTTCAAAGCCTTTCAGGACCTTATGAAACATACAGCTGAGACCCTGTATATTCTGCTGGAGGAGATACAGAAGCCCCAACACTCCTTGTTGGACATTTTCCCTATATCCATCTTTGCCATAAAACCGCTTTGCCCATAAGCGATGCTCTGCTGGCCCCTGCATGTTCTATATGGCAAACCCCAGCTCCTATATACCGATATGTAAATAGGCAGATATAAATACTATCTCCTACCCAAATGATCAGAATCTTTCTTTTCCCATCCTGCATCCAACTCACTGGTTGTCGAGACAGTCAACAAACAGAACAGACAACACCAGTTCTGTTCTACACCATCCAATAAAGAAGTCAACACACTAGATCTTATGGGATGAAACAGCTACTCTTTGGCCACACTGCAGTTCACAGTAGCCAATTACCAAGCCCAGATGGCTAAATATGATTTTACAGACTATTCCAGATTCTCAGATTTATTGAACTCTTGCCACAGGATCAGAGGGAGCAATTTCAAGCCCTTATAACAGAAGGCTAGACCATCTCCAAGGCCTCACTAGATGCCACTTGACACATCTGCTCACTCCATGGCTCTGGCAGTAGCCAGGCACTGAGCTGCTTGGCTGCAGTCCTCTGGTCCGCCTCAGGAGTTACAAAATATTGTCGAAGATCTTCCTTTTGGGTTATTCAGTGATGCCATGGATGGGTCCCTTTACTCTCCGAAGAGCTCCTGGGTGACGCTGCAATCTCTTGGCATTCATACACCGAAGGCAAAGAAAAAATATAGTAGATTGCAGGTGGCTTGGTTGTCTCACCCGGTACACTAGCAGCCCACAAGAATGACTGACACCACCAAGAAGAAACCTAGGTTCACTAGGAAAGGACTGTCCTCTACTGCAGTCGGTGACATCCTCAAAACAACTATTTCAGCCCTCTGGCTGAGGGTCACAATCTCTCTCGTGCTCCGGATTTTAAGCTGCACATATCCCCCCTCCACCTGCATGGGGACTGTCTTTATCATTTTCTACTTTCTTGGAAGCTCATTACTTCAGACAGATAGATAGATCCTGAAAGTGATATCTCCAGGTTACTCCATCGAGTTCATAGAATCATAGAATATCAGGGTTGGAAGGGACCTCAGGAGGTCATCTAGTCCAACCCCCTGCTCAAAGCAGGAACAATCCCCAACTAAATCATCCCAGCCAGGGCTTTGTCAAGCCTGACCTTAAAAACTTCTAAGGAAGGAGATTCCACCACCTCTGTAGGTAACGCATTCCAGTGTTTCACCACCCTCCTAGTGAAAAAGTTTTTCCTAATATCCAACCTAAACCTCCCCCACTGCAACTTGAGACCATTACTCCTTGTCCTGTCAACTTCTACCACTGAGAATAGCCTAGAACCATCCTCTTTGGAACCACCTCTCAGGTAGTTGAAAGCACCTATCAAATCCCCCCTCATTCTTCTCTTCCGCAGACTAAATAATCCTAGTTCCCTCAGCCTCTCCTCATAAGTCATGTGTCCCAGACCCCTAATCATTTTTGTTGCCCTTCGCTGGACTCTCTCCAATTTTTCCACATCCTTCTTATAGTGTGGGGCCCAAAACTGGACACAGTACTCCAGATGAGGCCTCACCAATGTCGAACAGAGGGGAACGATCACGTCCCTCGATCTGCTGGCTATGCCCCTACTTATACATCCCAAAATGCCATTGGCCTTCTTGGCAACAAGGACACACTGTTGACTCATATCCAGCTTCTCGTCCACTGTAACGCCTAGGTCCTTTTCTGCAGAACTGCTGCCTAGCCATTCGGTCCCTAGTCTGTAGCGGTGCATTGGATTCTTCCGTCCTAAGTGCAGGACGCTGCACTTATCCTTGTTGAACCTCATCAGATTTCTTTTGGCCCAATCCTCCAATTTGTCTAGGTCCCTCTGTATCCTATCCCTACCTGCCACCGTATCTACCACTCCTCCTAGTTTAGTATCATTCACAAATTTGCTGAGAGTGCAATCCACACCATCCTCCAGATCATTTATGAAGATATTGAACAAAACCGGCCCCAGGACCGACCCTTGGGGCACTCCACTTGATACTGGCTGCCATCTAGACATGGAGCCATTGATCACAACCCGTTGAGCCCGACAACCTAGCCAACTTTCTACCCACCTTATAGTGCATTCATCCAGCCCATACTTCTTTAACTTGCTGACAAGAATGCTGTGGGAGACAGTGTCAAAAGCTTTGCTAAAGTCAAGAAACAATACATCCACTGCCTTCCCTTCATCCACAGAACCAGTAATCTCATCATAGAAGGTGATTAGATTAGTCAGGCATGACCTTCCCTTGGTGAATCCATGCTGACTGTTCCTGATCACTTTACTCTCGTGTAAGTGCTTCAGGATTGATTCCTTGAGGACCTGTTCCATGATTTTTCCGGGGACTGAGGTGAGGCTGACTGGCCTGTAGTTCCCAGGATCCTCCTCCTTCCCTTTTTTAAAGATGGGCACTACATTAGCCTTTTTCCAGTCGTCCGGGACTTCCCCCGATCGCCATGAGTTTTCAAAGATAACGGCCAATGGCTCTGCAATCACATCCGCCAACTCCTTTAGCACTCTCGGATGCAACGCATCCGGCCCCATGGACTTCTGCACGTCCAGCTTTTCTAAATAGTCCCGAACCACTTCTTTCTCCACAGAGGGCTGGCCACCTACTCCCCGTGCTGTGTTGCCCAGCGTAGCAGTCTGGGAGCTGACCTTGTTCGTGAAGACAGAGGCAAAAAAAGCATTGAGTACATTAGCTTTTTCCACATCCTCTGTCACTAGGTTGCCTCCCTCATTCAATAAGGGGCCCACACTTTCCTTGGCTTTCTTCTTGTTGCCAACATACCTGAAGAACCCCTTCTTGTTACTCTTAACATCTCTTGCTAGCTGCAGCTCCAGGTGCGATTTGGCCCTCCTGATTTCATTCCTACATGCCCAAGCAACATTTTTATACTCTTCCCTGGTCATTTGTCCAATCTTCCACTTCTTGTAAGCTTCTTTTTTATGTTTAAGATCCGCAGGGATTTCACTGTTAAGCCAAGCTGGTCGCCTGCCATATTTACTATTCTTTCTACACATCGGGATGGTTTGTCTCTGTAACCTCCATAGGGATTCTTTGAAATACAGCCAGCTCTCCTGGACTCCTTTCCCCCTCATGTTATTCCCCCAGGGGATCCTACCCGTCAGTTCCCTGAGGGAGTCGAAGTCTGCTTTCCTGAAGTCCAGGGTCTGTATTCTGCTGCTTACCCTCTTCCCTGTGTCAGGATCCTGAACTTGACCAACTCATGGTCACTGCCTCCCAGATTCCCATCGACTTTTGCTTCCCCTACTAAGTCTTCCCGGTTTGTGAGCAGCAGGTCAAGAAAAGCTCTCCCCCTAGTTGGCTCCTCCAGCACTTGCACCAGGAAATTGTCCTCTACATTTTCCAAAAACTTCCTGGATTGTCTGTGCACTGCTGTAGTGCTCTCCCAGCAGATATCAGGATGATTAAAGTCGCCCATGAGAACCAGGACTTGCGATCTAGTAGCTTCTGCGAGTTGCCGGAAGAAAGCCTCGTCCACCTCATCCCCCTGTTCCGGTGGTCTATAGCAGACTCCCACCACTACATCACTCTTGTTGCGCACACTTCTAAACTTAATCCAGACACACTCAGGTTTTTCTGCAGTTTCATACCGGAGCTCTGAGCAGTCATACTGCTCCCTTACACACAGTGCTACTCCCCCACCTTTTCTGCCCTGCCTGTCATTCCTGAACAGTTTATAACCATCCATGACAGTACTCCAGTCATGTGAGTTATCCCACCAAGTCTCTGTTATTCCAATCACATCATAATTCCTTGCCTTCACCAGGACCTCCAGTTCTCCCTGCTTGTTTCCAAGACTTTTTGCATTCGTATATAGGCACTTGAGATAACCTGCTGATCGCCCCTCATTCTCAGTATGAGGTAGGAGCCCTCCCCTCGCAGATGTTCCTGCCAGTGCTTCCTCCCACTTACCTCAGGGCTTTGGTCTCCTTCCCCCGGTGAACCTAGTTTAAAGCCCTCCTCACTAGGTTAGCCAGCCTGCTCGCAAAGATGCTCTTCCCTCTCTTCGTTAGGTGGAGCCTGTCTCAAATCGTTGACTTCCACGATTCGACGGTCCCTACCCCGGCCTTTTCCTTCCATGGGGAGGATGGACGAGAACACCACTTGCGCCTCAAACTCCTTTATCCTCCTTCCCAGAGCCACGTAGTCCGCAGTGATCCACTCAAGGTCATTCTTGGCAGTATCATTGGTGCCCATGTGGAGAAGCAGGAAGGGGTAGCGATCCGAGGGCTTGATGAGTCTCGGCAGTCTCTCCATCACATCGCGAATCTTAGCCCTCGGCAAGCAGCAGACTTCTCCGTTTTCCCGGTCAGGGCGGCAGATAGATGACTCAGTCCCCCTGAGGAGAGAGTCCCCGACCACCACCACCCGCCTCCTTCTCTTGGGAGTGGTGGTCGTGGAACCCCCAACCTCAGGACATCGCATCTCATGCCTTCCAACCAGCGAAGTCTCCTTCTGCTTTCTCCCCCCAGACGTATCATCTGGTCCACTCTCCGCAATGGTACCTGTGGAGAGAACATGAAAACGGTTACTTACCTGTGTCTGCGTTTCTGGTACCCGGACATTCCCCCTTCTTCTTCTGGAGGTCACATGTTGCCAAGCTTCTTCACTGGCCTCTTGGCTCCACTGTGCAACCTGCTCTAAATCTTTAGAGCTTTGTGCCTGTAGAAGCGTATCCTGACTTTTGTCCAGGAAATCCTCAGATTCTCGTATGCAACGCAGGGTCGATATGTTGTTCCAGACCTTCAACCTTCTCTTCCAAGATGGATACTAGCTTGCACTTTGTACAGACAAAGTCGCTTCTGTCCTGTGGAAGAAAGACAAACATGGCACATCCAGTGCAGGTCACAATAGCTGAACACCCCCCCTCCATATCACCTTCCTACTATGAGCTTCCTCAGAGAAGCTGGCAAAATGTAAGCCTCACTGGGCTCACCCCAGGCAAACTCCTGCTGTGTGCTGCTCTGCTGTTCCCCGCTGCTCATCCCTCCACTCCCAAGAGTCTCTTGAGGCAGAAGGTACAATCCCTTCCATCAATGGAAACGATCAAATGTATCCCATCAGACTTCATTGGGAAAGGATTCTATACCAGGTATTTCCTGGTCTCAAAGAAAACCTGTGGGGTAGAGACCAATTCTGGACCTCAGGATGCTAAAAACCTTTGTCTGCATTCAGTGATTCTAAATGGTAACCCTAGCAGCTGTAATTCCCTTTCTGGTCCAGGAGATGGGTTTGTTTCTCTCGACCTCTAGAACACTCATTTCCATATAGCCATGTATCCTTTGCACAGATGTTTCCTATGTTTTGTGGTGGGCAGAGACCACTACCAGTATCCTGTCCTGCCTTTCAGCTGCTCCAGGGGTATTTACAAAAGTCCTATCAGCTGCCCCAGCCCATCTTTGTCACGTGGGAATAATTGTTTTTCCCTACCTAGATTATTGGCTCCTGAATGGTCGGTCATTTCTCAAAGCTCAAACAGCACCCAGCAGGACCACTCACTGGGCTTCTGCCTCAGGGTGGAAAAGTCTGCTCTCACACTCACTCAATGAACAGACTTCCTCGGGGCCATTCTGGACTCTTCTATTGCCAGAGCATACTTGCCCAGGGATGGATTCAACTCTAAGTTCAGCTTCATCTCAACAATATAATAGAGCCCACAGGCCGCAGCAAGAGCTTGCCTACAACTTCTGGGCCATAAGGGGGCAGCCTGTACATTTGTGACCCCTTTAGCTAGACTGCAGGCCTGGTATCTTCAGAACCATCTACAGTTCCAACAAACACAGCCTATCCAAGTGGCTGTCTGCACCCTGAAGGGTTCTCAATTCTCTAAATTGGTGGAAGGCTCTGCAGAAGGTCTGCGTAGGAGTTCTGTTCTTACAGCCCATTCCGTTAAGGATCATCACCACATAAGTTTCCCTGATAGGATGAGGCACATGGTTTCAAAACTTCACAGCTCAGTCAAAGTGGACCCCTCAGGAGGTTACCTTCCATATCAACGTACTACGTACAGCATTTTCTTTCACACATCAGGGACCATTCATTCAGAATAAATGTGGACAATAGAGCAGCAATGTATGATATCAATCGACAAGGAGGAGCAAGATACCTAATGTGCCGAATCCATAAAACTAGAAATGGTGCATATCACAATCCATATAGATCTCAGCAGTTTATCTACCAGGGTTACAGAACACAGTGGCAGAATCCCGCAGCAGACATCTCAGCGTCAACCATGAGTGGGAACAGGACAACAAGGTATTCTTGGAGATATGTTTACCTGGGGCCTTTGACAGATAAATCTCTTGGAACTCCATCCAATGTGAAGTGCATGCGATTCTGCTCAAGGGGAGGGCACAGCTGCACCTCAGTGGGAGATGCCTAATAATTCCTTGGACTCTCTCACTGCTAGATGCTTTTCTCTTGACTCTCTCACTTATGAACAAATGAGACAAAGAAAATTAGTAGCCATTCTCATGACACATTGTGGCCGAGACAAGTGTGGTTCCCAGAGCTGATTTACGTGTCTCTGTGACCATCTCTCTTCCTTCTCCTGACAGTCAGTCTTCTCACTCAGGAGTCCAGATCCATCACCCACCCAGACCTCTCGGGGCATCGCCTCAAGGTGTGGCTACTCGGTGGTTCTCTGGTATAGAACTAGACTGCTCCCTAGAGGTACAGACAGGGCTGCTTCATAGCAAGAAACCTGCAATGAGAAAAATTTACCTGCTTCCAGACTTAGTGCAGTCACTGATCTGTGCTTCCTCTCAAGTCTCACATAACACATACACCCAATTACCTATTCAGTTTTAAAAATCACAGATGATCCCTGAGTTCAGTTAAAGTTCACCTAGCTATTAGCACTGCCTTTCATTCCCACATTGAGTGGTTTTCCGTCTTTACCCGCCCAACTCTGACAAGGTTTCTCAAAGGCCTCTTGCCTCCGGCTAAAGAACCAGTTCCATTGTGGGACTCCAACTCAGTCCTCAGTGTGCTGAGAGAACCACCGTTTGAACCTATGGGGAACTGTTCCTTCCTCCATCTATCTCTTAAAACCTCATTCCTTTTAGCCATTCCCTGGGCCAGGAAGGGAGGGGAGCAGAGATTGGAGCACTGATGGCTCACCTGCCATACGCAGTGTTCTATCGTGCTGAAATGACGCTATGGCCACACCCTCTCTTCCTTCCTAAGGTTTCCTCAGAATTCCCCATCAACCAAAAGATTCAACTGCTTGTATTTTATCCCAAGCCTCACTCTTCAAGAGAAGAAAAGAGCCTTCATACACTAGATGTAAGAAGAGCTCTTGCCTAGGCCGAACTGGGTCCATTAAGGGCTTCACCCAAACTTTTTATTTGAATTGCAGAACGCGTACTCCACTTAGGAAGGAAGGAACAATCCGTTGCATACATACAAAATGGGAAATGACTGCTTAGGAAGCAGTATGGCTGAAAGTGATCTGGGGGGTCATAGTGGATCACAAGCTAAATATGAGTCAGGTAAGGTAATGCAACTAACCCACTTTACAGATGGAGAACTGAGGCACAGAGACTAATTCATTTGCCTAGGGTGTCTGTGGGGGAGCAGGAATTCAACCCAGATCTTTCACCCCCCAGGGTAGTTCTGTAATCATTGGACGACCCTTGGTCTGTATGTAAATGTGAAATAAAATGTTTGATTTTTTTAATTTAAAAAATGCCGGGACAAATGCAGAGGAGTGGTCACAGGGGTGGGGCTGGAAAGTGAGCCTGCCCTGCATTCACTTAGCGCAGCAGCTCCTGCGGCTCCTGTCATGAGGGGCAGCATCCAGGTTCCAGCTCCAGGCATTGTGACCTGTTGTCATGAAAAACGGGCCAAACCTGAGCGACACTGCAACCCCGTGCACCAGGTTGCAGTAATACTCAAATTTGGCCTGGCTGCCCTTCCCATCCCTGGTCACAATGGAGGGCAGTTGGGTCAAATCTGAGTGGTATTGCCACCCTGTGCTCCAGGTGGCGATGCCCTGACGGGGGAAGCAGGCTTGCAAGGTGGGAGCAGCTTCTGTGGGGTGAGTTTATATCAGTCAGGGACAGAGACAAGTCAGACAAACAGCAGAATCATGGTACCCAGGACTTTTTTCCCACCATGACAAACCTGCAGCGCTACTTACAGCCATGTTATGAAGGTATACACTCCCCACTAGAGTGCCTCCTTGTGGCCCAGCGTGAAGGGAGAAGTTCTCTCCCATTGGCTTAGAGCGTCTTCATTAAACTGCGTTTTAAGTGTAGACCTGCCCATCTGGCCACACTTTGGGTATTGTGTATGCTATCAACCTTAGCTTCATTTGCTTTTTGTCATCTTTGTCCCCAGGCCTGCAAACCATTTAGCGTATGAATGGAGAGTGGGAGTGTTTGGCCCTGGAACAGTCCCTGAGTTTTTGCTGCTTTCCAGGGTTTTAGACCTCTCCCCTAGTTGGAAGAATTGCTTCCAGAAAGCTTTTTGCATGTCAGTTAGTCTTGCTGCTGTGGGGTGTCCCTCTCTCTCAAACTGCATGCTAGGTGCTTCTTCCATCAGAATGGCCAACCGCTGTGCCTTCTAAGCTATTTTTACAATAGCTCATGATACAACTAACTCTGAAGTGACACTTCTGCAGGTCAGCAGAACTGTCCCATTGAGCATCAAAACCACTATTCCGTGCTCTTTCATTTTGGGGACTAACTCCCATAGTCCATACCTGCGTCAAATTGCTATTCCTTCAAAGTGTGTCTCACCTGATACTTATTTTCCATTCTCAAGCTAGGATCTGACAAAAAGTAAACATTAGAAAAACTGTGGTGGCTACTATTATTTTTAAGTGTCTCAATTTACAACCAACTTGTCAGATTAACTTTAGTTTTGGTGGAAAAACTGCTTCTGTTGGCAAGCCTCGCTATTGATCAGATTACATGTTGAGTTCTGGCTATGCAAGGAGAGGGGCAAGAAGCTTGGTCTGTTAATAATGGAAGTTTAGTCAGTCATTTGACACTTAGTATTAAACCCGCTGGAACTGATGTTCCGTATTTACATTACTATTTAAATTCCTGATAACTTCACATTAGAATTTAGAGTTTAATTAACTAATCTTTGATTCTGGGCATGAGATTTCAACCAGGAGAAAAGAGCAAATTAAATTTAATCTCTTTTTTTAAGAAAGTAGCAAAAAAAAAGGTAGCCTTTTTGAATTCTGGTGAATACCTCTGATTTTAGGGTGTCATAATTCAGAACCCCTAGTCCAAATTGATTTCAAATTTGGGAGAAAAGTTATTCCTCGGTACCAGAGCTCACTTATCAGTTTTGAGGCCAATATCCTTTTCTTTGTGGATTCTAGGATGAGGGCAAAAATTGATCTTATAATGGAAATTCAGATAAAATCTTAGTCCCTGATTCATGTAAGTACTTAAGTGTGTGTTTAAATCCATCCTTGTTCAGGACAGAATTTACGCACATGTTTAACTTCAAGTCAACAGGTACTAGTGGGAAAACTTCCCTGAATTGGAACCTTAGCTATAAAATGGGTATCATATCCCAGACTCTTAGTATTTCTCTTTCTCTAAATGGAGATATATTTTTCTTTAATTTAAATATTTAAACGATTTCTCCACTCAGTTGCTATAAATCACAAGACTCGGAACCCAATTATAACTTTCTGACAACTTTCTGAATTCCCTTTTCATACTTCCATTTGCTTTTAACATTTCATTTCACTTTGTGTTTACAAATAGACTGAAATTATGTTAAACCTCCTTAGAGGGTAATATAAAGATCTTAAATAACAGATTGCAATTTGTTCACCTTTTGTGCTGGACGAATTAATGGTTAATGACTTATTTGCTGTTTTACATGGGTGCTTCCAACTTTTTTCTTACAACAACAGAGGTCTTTGCTGAAATGGTCATACCTGGGTTATGATGGAAGCTATTCTGCCGTTATGTTTACGGTACAGTGTATGTCAAATAGCAGTCAAAGTAATTTGGGCATCACGGGAAATAATATGAGAGATTCTAGTGCTTTCTGTAGAAACCTTCAAATTCCCATTTCATTAAAAATTCCACTCTGCAGCTGGTAGCAGAGATTACTGTGTTTCACCATCTGTGCAGATTAATGTTTACTAAAAGAGAGCGGGTGCAACAGATGAGATGGCTGGCTTTGCAGATAAAACAAAAAAACTCGAAGTAGAATATCTTTTCTCGACTTTTGCATCTTACACCTGTTTCATTTTAATCGCATGACTAAATTGTTTAAGGCAAACAATTCCAGCTTTATAAAAAGCTGATTAATTTAGAAATTTCAGATCATCAAGCTGTTTTTGGACTTGTAATTGCACACTGTTAGTAATGGGAATATTTGGACTTCATTAGGAATTAGTTGAACACCTTGCATTATACCTTCTGCTAATCTCTGAATATGATTTCTTTACCCAAGCACCCACAATGGCTCCAATTCGTGATACTGGAGAGTAACACCAGATGTGCTATAGACTGGATTACCAATGAACAGCTAGCATTTGGAAACTCAATTGATTAAAACCCATGCTACTGTTGTTTTTATTTCCATGCCCTTCTTCTCTGGGAGCCTTTACTAATCATTCCCGAGGGCAGCCACCTTGTTTACGGAAACTGCATTTTTAATCAATTTGATGTCACTACATATCCTACCATGTTACAATTTTCAAATTACATTAGCCTAATTTTTATCCAAATGCATAACAGAGAACAAAGGAAATATAGTGCTGCCTTCTTGCTGCACATCAAATAATGAAACAAATTGTTGGCAATGATCATTGTACTGGGGTTCATCACTAAAATTAATGGATTTGCCAGGAAATGGGATAATAACTTTGATTATTTCTTGAGAGCAAGTGGAAAGCAAAAAAGGCAATTAAGGTAACCTTGAACCTCAGCATTGCACTGCACCTCGGACCAGATGGTCATTTTATGCTTTTATGGCATGTGGGAGGAAAAGTGTGTCCATTTAGGGCTTCTCCCCACCAGGGTAAAAGGTATTTTGTTGTGTTTTTAAGCTCATTAGCGAACACATTTTAACCTTCTAGTGGAGACAGGGCAAGTTGTTTTGTAATCAGAGCTTCTGATTTTCAGTTTTACCAGATAAACACTGATAAAACACCCCCAATACAAAATAAACAAATGAAATAATAAAAAATGAAATAGGTGGTGGTCCAATAAACACCAGAAGAACTCCAGAAATGGTTACTGGTAGGTAAGGGCTTGTCTACACAGAGCTGTAATGCAGACTACGAGGCTGTGATTTCTTAAGTGCACTAAAATGTGGTGCATTAGTTGATCCGCGTAGACGTTGCTGGGGTACACTAAAGGTTCCCTAATGCACATTAACATTGTGCTGTTTGAAACAGTACAATATTAAAGCGCACTAGGTTACTCATCACAGTATATACAAAGAGAGAGCCTGGAAAACCCTCAGTGTTTGGACATGTACATAAAACTCAAAAATTGCTTAAAAAAACAAACAAACCCAGAAAAATTAAATTAATAAATCCGCCAAGCCAGACGCCCAAATTTTAGTAGATGTTGGCTGGTCAAAGGCGAAACTAAAGAGGGGAGCCTAGGAATCTTTTTGTTTTCATTTCCATTCATTGCACCCCTTGGTTCAGGCTGTTATCACTTCTCTATTGTTAGCTGTAATTTGTGCAGTTCTTCCAGTAGTTTATCTTAATTATTCCTAAGGAGTAACAAACAAGCCAGCAAATAGTTTGGGGCTGTTATTTCAGTAATATGTAATAAACATATATTGCTGGGAGCTTCAAAGCTTCTCTGTTTCCCCTTGTGATGGAGGATGCCTCTTCAGAGTCATTACTCTCTAGATAATATTTCAGATAGTTTCAGCTGGTGCATAAGAAATATAAATATATATAATATATTTATAAGAAATATAAATATTGTCTCTACTTTCTCTATTGACTGCATAGTGTTTTGTAATTTTACCAGCTTGAGGAGTGCATAACTCTAATTGTTCTTCTAGTCTCTTATTGTGTTATCTCACTTTCATCTCTTGATTTATATGAATGTTTTCCTGAAGGAAAGAAAGCTGTCACTTAGGAAGAAAAATAAAAAATCTTAACTGAGAGTCAGTCCTTTTGTAAAAAGAAAAAAGAAAAGGAGTACTTGTGGCACCTTAGAGACTAACCAGTTTATTTGAGCATGAGCTTTCGTGAGCTACAGCTCACTTCATCTATGCATCCGATGAAGTGAGCTGTAGCTCACGAAAGCTTATGCTCAAATAAACTGGTTAGTCTCTAAGGTGCCACAAGTACTCCTTTTCTTTTTTCTTTTTACGAATACAGACTAACACGGCTGATACTCTGAAACCAGTCCTTTTGTAGTGCATCTTGCATATTTGTGTTGCTTTTTTGTATCTTAAAATATTTGGAACAACAACACAAGTAGAATAGTCTCCATGGTTTTAGATCTGACTAATAATATTTATTAGGTTTCAGAGTAGCAGCCGTGTTAGTCTGTATCCACAAAAAGAAAAGGAGGACCTTAGAGACTAACAAATTTATTTTGAGCATAAGCTTTCCTGAGCTACAGCTCACTTCGTCGGATGCATGCAGTGAAGTGAGCTGTAGCTCACGAAAGCTTATACTCAAATAAATTTGTTAGTTTCTAAGGGGCCACAAGTACTAATATTTATTAGTGTCATGATGAGTTAGGTGCTCTAGAAACGTTGTTAAGATAGGAACAATTTAGAATGAAGGGGATTAAAATATATTGCTGATACAAAGGTGCAATTTGTGTAGCTGTGTGGGAATTGAATTTTCATCTCATGGAAAATTCAGATGTTTTTACTTTTATTTTCATCCTAAAATTAAATGACCATTCAAAATGGATCAAAAAAAATTTGCAGAAAGAAAAATTCTGAAAAATTTATATTCACAAATATATATATAAACCTGCTGTTTCTAATAGAAACAAAACACTTTATTTCAAACTTTCCTATCAAAAATTTGAAAAAGTCTTTGAAAAATTCCCACAATTTTTTTTTAATTTGACCAAACCCCATATTTTGGGGCAAAATTTTCAGTTTTTTGAAAATTTTCCTCCCACTCTAATGATTTGCATTTTCTTCTTAGCTGAGACATTGTATCATGCACATTTCACTTTAAAGTGGAGCAGGTGGGAGCTCAGCTAAAAGGGTTGGGGAGCAGCCCTTCACCTCCCTGCATTTGCTGAACAG
This sequence comes from Natator depressus, assembly GCF_965152275.1. NCBI lineage: Eukaryota > Metazoa > Chordata > Testudines > Cheloniidae > Natator > Natator depressus. The sequence continues at coordinate 12,255,163 of NC_134247.1, forward strand.
CACTTCCCAATAATGCCATCTTTTGCCCGGCTGGTGTAGTGAGAGCTCCTCCTCCTCTTTCGGTCTGCTTAAACCACCGATCCTGTCCTGTGGAGATGGTTGACTGCTCTTTGGCTTTGAAGGTAACAAGTTACCTCTTGAAGATAACTTTTGCCAACGGGACTTTAACCTGCAAGGACATATGTCCCATGTGTGATGAAAATGACAAGGAGGAATGTTCTTCTATAATGAAAATATTGGAGAGAAGGTTGCACTATTAGCATAATGTGTTATGAAATCCAGAGGGGTTGCATGGTCAGTAGCCATGACTGGTTGAAATTTGTTTCCTTACCTGGAAGTTACTGTATCTCTGTGTTTATCTAAGTGACACAAAACTGTAGGAAAGATTAAACTTCAAACTCCAAAAATTAATGGGACGGGGTAATGATGGCTAGTGGATGCAATGGGAAAAAGCCATTATCCAAGAAAATAATACCCTAACCCTTAGCACAGTACTTGTTTTCAAGACAGACAAATGCTCTCCAAACACCCTGTGTGGTAGGTAAATACAATATTATCACTATTTTACAGAACAGGTTGCTGAAAAGGAAGCTAAATGAGTTGCCCAAGGCCCCATAGTGAGTCATTGGCAGAGTTAGGGTTATACCCCTGGGGTTCCTGATGCACAGCTCAGAGCACAATCCACTAGACCATGCTGTCTCTTAGCATGGAGTTTATAATGGAAACTCAGCACTGTGGTGCCAGCAGCCCATTACAATTATAGCAGGAACTTTTTGAGGAATAGTGGGTCTGTTCAGTCTTTGCAAACCAAATGCTTTTTTTTTTGTGTAGTCCACAGTTCATTTTAATATAGCTTTCTGCCAAGCAAATAGTTTATGGAGCTCATTAAAGCACTTTTGAAGGAATAAAAGTCAGATTTTTCATGGAAAAGCAGAAGAAAAATCAGTTCTTTTCATAGAATCATAGAATATCAGGGTTGGAAGGGACCTCGGGAGGTCATCTAGTCTAACCCCCTGCTCAAAGCAGGACCAATCCCCAACTAAATCATCCCAGACAAGGCTTGTCAAGCCTGACCTTAAAAATATCTAAGGAAGGAGATTCCACCACCTCCCTAGGTAACGCATTCCAGTGTTTCGCCACCCTCCTAGTGAAAAAGTTTTTCCTAATATCCAACCTAAACCTCCCCCACTGCAACTTGAGACCATTACTCCTCATTCTGTCATCAGCTACCACTGAGAACAGTCTAGATCTATCCTCTTTGGAACTCCCTTTCAGGTAGTTGAAAGCAGCTATTAAATCCCCCCTCGTTCTTCTCTTCCGCAGACTAAACAATCCCAGTTCCCTCAGCCTCTCCTCATAAGTCATGTGTTCCAGTCCCCTAATCATTTTTGTTTTAATGTGAAATTTTTGGTGATTGATCTTTCACTTCTTCTGTATATGACTTTGAAGTGGTTAGCAGTATACGGTACGGCTAAAAACCATAAGTAATTTTTATTCTGCTTTTTATTTTACTTGTATGTGTCCATTGTTCATTTTTAATTTGTTTTATGTAAATTGGGTCTCCTGACATGAGCCAAATAAAACAAAGTTAGATTAATTGGCTAATTTTCAAAGACTCATTCTGTGTTGATGGCAATCTTTTCATGAATTTTTTATTATTCTCTTGTTTAGTGTGCCAGTGATTTTCTCTGAAAAGATGGGGAGTGATTTTCTTATGAATATTTTGGGTGGTGGACTAAATTCAGCTTTGACATAAGCAGGCGTAACTCCCATTGACGTGAACTGGAATTTCACCTGCTTTATATATATATATATATATATATATATATATATATATATATATATATATATTTTCTTTAAGTGTAGTGCAATCCAGATTTTCTCCCACAATGTTTGGAAAATGGGGGCGCTAGCAAAGAACAGTGCAAGCTGCTCGGTTCTGACCACTTCTGAAAAGCTGGCTGCTTATTTAGGTAACTAGGAGATGCAGGGGCTTTTGCAGATCTGGTCAGTGATTAGTACGAAGAAGGTTGCTCCATGCTAGTGGAGTTTCCGCTGTTACTCAATATTTGTATCTGTTTGTTTTTTTTTAATTTACTTCTGTGGGACTGTTTGTGACCGTAAAGCTTTGCACGGTTGGGCTCTCAATTAATATAAATTTGATTGATCAATTGTACCATGTATTTTCATTTGCAGAAAGTGAGTGAACATATGTTGTTAGGCCCAAATCCTGTTTGTCTTACTCATGCAAGTAGTCACACTGACTTCAGTGGACTTCTCAGGTCAGAATTTGGCATTTAGTGGTACCTAAATATCTTGTAAGAAGCCATGAATAATGTTCAAGTACCCTTTTGATGCTCAATAGCATGATTTTTTGCTGTGCTACACTCTTGGATAATCTGATTCAAATTAAGTGTCTTCACTGGATCTTGATACAAGCTGTTTCTGCAGATCATGCCCTCAGCTGTTACTATCCCTTTTTTAGTATGAGTAAAGAAATCAGTCGTTGTGCTGTCAGTGGCGGGTGAATATAAATTAAATACTTGAGAAGAAATTATGGGCTAGTTCTGCTTGATGCTTCATAAATTAAAGAGCTGAGTCTTTCTTACTTGCTGATCATCTTCCAGATTCACAGTCAATTTCACATGTCTAAAATTCAGGGAGATGGTTATTTGAAATAGGGTGCCTGTGTATGTTAGAGGAATTTGTCCCAGGACAGCTACATGAATATAGTTACCCATTGTGACAAAGTTCCTCCTCTGCCTTGGTGGGTCCTGCGCTTATTGGCGGATTTGCTCGCCTCAGAGATTCCCGGCAGCCCTCAGCTTGGCCACTTTTGCTAGTGGCTCAAACCTGCCGTCCACTCAGCTAACCTCATCACTGGCCAGCATGGGGGAAATGGAGAACAATCCCCGCAGTCTCTGTGTCCCACCTAGTGGGTCGGAAACAGGCCAGATCCCTTTCCAATTTAGACCTTCCCTTCTGGTGTTTCTCACAGACCAGGTCAACTCCTCCTGTGTCTGATCAGGAGTTGGTGGGATGGGGGGAACCCAGGCTCACCCTCTACACCGGGTTCCAGCCCAGGGCCCTGTGGATAGCAGCTGTCTACAACGTTCCCTGTATCAGCTGCATGACAGCTACAACTCCCTGGGCTAATTCCCCATGGCCTTCCCCCCAACACCTTCTTTATCCTCCCTGCAGGATCTTCCTCCTGAAGCCTGATCACGCTTGAACTCTTCAGTCCTCCCGCAACACGCCTTCTCACTCCCTGCTCCTTGCGCACCCCCCTACTAACTGATGGGAGGCCCTTTTTAAACCAGGTGTCCTGATTAGCCTGCCTGCCATAATTGATTCTAGGAAGGTCTTAATTGGCTCCAGTGTCTTGATTAGCTTTCCTGTCTTAATTGGTTCTAGCAGGTTCCTGATTGCTCTAGGGCAGCCCCTGCTCTGGTCATTCAGGGAACAGAAAACTATTCATCCAGTGGCCAATATATTTGTCTTCTACCAGACTCCTGTATCCCACTGGTCTGGGTCTGCCACACCATGTTAAACCCCTAATGTAAGTGCACTCTACTGATATAAAGCAGTGATTACCTGGATAAATTTTACTCTGACAACTTGCATTAGCAGTTTGTATCATTAGCTACAGAGGTGCAAATCTTCAATCATTTTCCTACTGTAGACAGGCTCAGAGCAGTGAGGACAGTTCTGGTGGCTCACAGTGCCATTATTCTGGTGAATTAGCATACTCCAGCTTCTAACAAATGTTCACTAAACCAAACCTTCATTAAAGATCCTTCTTTAATACCAGAAACGCTTCCTCTTCCAATGCACTGCCGTTGAAATATTATTTCCTCTTACTATTCTGCTTCCCACTGCTTGGGTTGTCTCAGCATTTTTAGCAGATAACTCACTAACTAGCTCCCTGAATCAGAGAAATTCTTCTAACTATGGCTTCTAGAAACTGCAAGCATTAATAAAATAGCATATTCAGTAAAGTTTCTGGTTTAAAAAGTGCAGTCCTAATAGTTGAGGTCTGTGACAGATCATCCATTAAAATTAAGCATGCTGTTTGGGAAGACGCTACCCATCCAGATGTGGAACTTCTTGGAGTGTCCAGTAGAAATACTCTAGAATAGAGGAGAAAAAGCAGAGGTGAGAGGGAGGAATCCATGGCCTAGTTTACAGCACATGTGGGCAGATTAAGGGGAAAAGGACAGAAGAAATGCAGAATAGAGTTTACAGCACATCTGGGCAGATTAAGGGGAAAAGGACAGAAGAAATGCAGAAAGAAGAAAGAGTATAGATGGTCATCAAATACAGAGAAACGTGTTTTAATTTGGCACACTAACATAAAAAGAATTTCTTAATGGAACTGATCTGCTCACCTAAATGAAGAAGAATTAGGGCCATCTCTTAAGAGAGGAGATTGGCTGATAAAGGTGGTTTCTTGTACAGCTTTTATGCATATATATCTATTCTATCTGCCTAGACTTGTATAGGTGGGACAGAATATATATGTATTTAGCCTTTACAAGAGACCATCCTTATAAGCCAAAATCCTATTACCTTCAGTAAGTGCAAGTTTGCACTAATCAAGTCAGTTGAGGCTTTGCAAATGTAACTCCATTGTAGTGAAACCACAGTTGAAGATGGCAATAAAATACATTTAATAGCTCACTGAAGGGGGCGGCTATTCAGCTGTGGCTTTATGATTCTTTTGCCATCCTCTCCACCTTGAATCAAGGCCAGAAAAGCAATGCCACTCCATAAAAGTCGTACCATTCTGTTATTGGCAATGTAATCTTTAAAACTGGCTTGCAAGTAGGAAAATGTAAAGAGGATTTCTTGAAAAACGGCACACCTCTGTGAAAATACCGAGAGTTAGGAAAACCAATGAGCAAAGTTATGTTCCCTTCCTTTCTCCCGCCTCCCCGGAAACTAACACTCTTCCCTCCCCCCCCCTCCCCCCCCGTGAACCTCAGATACCCAGCACTTTCCGTAAAGATTAATTGGAGGAATATTTCCTGCCACTGCCTTCTGGGGGATCTCGCTCTCAAAATGTCCCAGAATTATAGTCATTGATGACAATGTCAATAGTGTTAATTTAGACTATTAGAAGATATGTACAAAATATCAGGCTCTGATGGGACCTGTTCAGTTCCAAGATTTGCAGTCCCATGCAGGCTACCTTGCCAATCCAACACCGTTTGGCACAGAAATAGGATTGTTTTTAATTCGCAGGAAAGGGCCTTCTCCCCATCTCTTGTCCTTTTCAGGGATGGGACACTCAACTGTTATCCTGTAATTAAACTATCACTACAAATAGGACTCTACCCCCAGCTGCTAAGACAGACCACCCCAGGTGAGGCTAGCTTGGAGCTGAGCTACCATGTCCTGCCTGCAAACCTTGCTGTCAGTTCTCACTCTCCGATATTATGTCTAAATAGAGGATTATTGGCTCCCACATCTGAGAAGTGGGCACCATCCAAATGAGAGTCCTCTTGTGCTGCTACTAGCTGAAAGGGTGGAAGTTCTCTTTGCTCAGATAAAGTCCTTCCATGTCCTCTCTGCTGCTGTTGGTCTGTGAGTGCTTCCTCAACCCTGTTGTCATAGCTGCTAAGACCATACCAGCATGGTCAACTGAAAAAGCTGCCCTGTGGCAGCACACAATTCCTCGTGATTCAGTTGAGCAGCTCCATGCCTTTCTTCCCAACCAAACTGTTGAGCCACCTCAAGGTTATATCTGCGGGAAGAATGCTGTTGCCACAACCCATGAATCAGAGCATCACATGATGGCTGGGCCCCAAGAAACATACCTGATTCCACACACAGCCTTAACGGAGATCCTTGCGGATGACTCACTACCCCTGTGTAGGCCTGGCACATAATGAAATGGCAGGTTCCTGGATTGAGAAGGATCTGCACTTCAGTCTTGTCCTGTCACACCCATGGGAAAAGCTATAAAATCAAAGCCATGAGGTTACATATAAACAAGTGCCCCGTCACAAGGGATGGGGGAGGAGGATAGGTGAGTACTGGGAAGAAAGAGAGAGCTCAGGATCATTGGATACTTTACAGGGTGCAGCGGAAAGAGGCCTGCTTCTACCAATCACCACCTTTTAGGGGTGGCACTGCAGTCCACTGGTCAGCTCTAGCACTTCTAGGGGTATATCTACACCGCACCATTAAACCAGGCTCATGCTCAGATTTTAACCTTAATTCTCCGGCTGTTCACACAGAAAAAACTCTAACATGTTTGGATGTGTTTCAAGCTTTGGCTAGCAGGCCCAGCTGTGGGGGAGGAGGGTGTGCTAGACCCTGCGCTCTGGTTTAACTTTGGCTAGAACCCACCCCTTTTGCAATGAGGATTCAGAAAAAATCACTCAAGTGCTAATAGCCCCCCCAGTTCTCTTACTACAGTTTCCCCTGAAGGACAGACAGGTTCTCCCGTAATTCATACAGTTGACTGGGAAAGGATCCATAAAGTGCCTGTGCACAAAACCATGGGGTAGGCCCCCAGACACATGAGCAATTGCAGAATCAGTGGGGACACAGTAGCATGGTGTGGCGCTGCAGTGGGGATGCTCACACCTGGTCTAGGCTAACCTGGTGCCAATTACCTGGATTAACTGTGTGGCATAGACATAGCCTCAGAGGCACTGGGCCACATGTATGGGGTGCTGCTATTGGCTGAGGGTCATTGCTGTGCCATCCAGAGCTTCACCCACCCTTCTGGCCCTACCCCCTAATCCAACAGTAGCTGAGCCCTCACTTTTGTATATTTTGGGAGCTAATTCCCTCCCCCTTAATGAACAACAGAATTCATTGGATTGCTCCATGTGTTGGAAGGGAGATTGTCAACAGCCTGATTCATCCATCAGCCTGCTATACAAATCGTGGTATTTTCTGAATGAAGCAGGAGGTGTGAAATCTTTAGCTACTGCTGCCCTTGCAGTTATTTCTGAAAATGTGTCAGCCCTTTCATGAAGTGTTCTCCAAATATCTAAAGAGGCGTTTACAGAGGGACACTGCATTTCAAAACAGCGGTTTGAAGAGCTACTTGCCATTCCTTCTGCCTGCCGCATCCGTTATATATTTCTTTATCACTGCATCCTCAGAAATGTAATATATTCAGCCAAAATTATTATGCAGCATATGCTTATACTGGGATGATGTCCTCTAGGTTTGTACAGGCGGAATTTTGTGTATATTCAGAGATTAAGTATTAAAATAAAAGCCATAAAAAACCCCAACAATTATTGGGCTAAATTATTATCTTGGTTACCGCATTGCTGTAAATCCATGGTAGCTTAATTGGCAGTGATCTGATGGGTTTAAAAACAAAAAGAGAGTGGCATAGTTATGTCCCCAAAGCATTACGCTAAGGGTTAAATCCTGTTCTAATTCACATTAGTGTTAATCTGGAGTAAATCCAGTGAAAACAAAGGATTTACTCCCAGTTTTATATTGCTGTAAGTAAAAGCAGAATTTTGCCCTGTGATGAAGCCCCACAACCCAAGCCCCGTGAGCCCAAGTTCGTTGACCTGGGCTTTGAGATTCAGTGCCGTGGGTTTTTCTTTGCAGTGTAGACATACCCTAAGTGGTCAGCTAAGGGTCGGGTTGCCCTGTTCTGAGCACATGTGACTGGCTACGCGTGGTGAAGCGAGAGGAGAAGCCAGCAAAGGTTCTCTTCATGGAGTTTTCCTTGGTCCGTCTGTCATGGAATACACAGGAGGGCTTGACCCCCAAGCTCTGTGGAATTGCAAAGCTTGGGAGTGGGTAGGTCTGAGGTTTTATTTCAGGGCCATCTGTAATGGGAACTGCATTTCCAGCCGGTTGGAATTACCTTCATGGTCTAATCATCTTCAGCACGTGCCCCATGCCCCGAGTCCCTGGAATTGAAGGTGTTTCAGTTTCCCGCAAAGGTTTAAATAGAGCCAAATAATTCCCACCTTTGCCGCCACCTCCTCCTCATCCCAAAAATGCAAAGCAAACCAGATGAGGAATCCCAGCAAAGCAACAGCAGCTCTGCCTTTCCAAAATAAATAAAGCTGCATTATTTTCAGGCGGCTCTCACTCTGCTGTATTGTAAGCTCAGTGGTTTGAGCATTGGCCTGCTAAACCCTGGCTTGTGAGTTCAATCCTTGAGGGGGCCATTTAGGGATCAGGGCAAAAATTGGGGATTGGTCCTGCTTTGAGCAGGGGGTTGGACTAGATGACCTCCTGAGGTCCCTTCCAACCCTGAGACTCTCTGTGATTCTGTGATGAGCATCCAAGCAGTAATACGGTCACCTTGGCTTTGCTATGGTGAACAATGCCAGCGCCTGATGCCAGCTCTTCTTGTAGCCCGCAAAAGGGAGGTGGCGGGGAAAGCGTATGTAAGAGTGTGTACTGAGTGTGTTTGTGGCTTGCAGACTTACTGATATACTTGGAGTCAGAATTCACTGTACAGTTTCATGGGGAGGAGAAAAACTCTACTGTTGGGAAGTTTTGTTTGGAAATAAATTGTTGATGAGGCAGGAGGCTTTTAAACTAATTACAGTTTGATAGATAGCTAAGAGTGTTTTGTCTTCCTGAATCCATCATTTTTTGTCTGTGAGGCATGTACCATGGTTTAGAAAATGGCCCAAATCAAAATTCTAGATCTAAATACCCCAAAACTCTGGAGGAGTTTGGATAATAATACCTAGTTCTTTTATATAGCACTTTTTTATCAGTAGATCTCAAAGTGCTTTTCAAAGGAGGTCAGTATTATTATCCCCAAATTACAGCTGGGGAAATCGAGGCGTAGAACAGGAAGTGACTTGGCCATGGGCCACCCAGCAAACCAGTAGCAGAGCCAGAAATGGAACCCAGGTCTCCTGAGGCTTAGTCCAGTGCCCTAGGCCACAGAATTAAACTATGTAGCATTACTTAATACAAAATTTTTGTTGGGTTCTAGTTTAACAAGACTTCTTTTTCTTTCTGATGGCTGGGTTTTATTTCTTTGTTTTGGTTCATTTTCATTCTTGGGGGTTTTTTCTTCAGCGTGTCCGAGTAAAGAATGCTTGAATCCTTCAGTGGAAGGAGGTTCAGATTCAATGAATAAAGGGTTAGAGTTCCATCACAAGTTTCATACTAGATCAAAAATTTTAGGTCTGAGAACAGCAGACCAGATTTCGATTTTTATTTACTAATATAGAGATGTGCAATAATAATTAATCTAGTATTCTACTAGGAAATAATCCATTATACAAGAAAAGAATAAAAATGCGAGTGTTTTGTGAGGGTCAGTGTGACAGATGTGACACTATAAAATCGCTTTATCTACTAGTGAAACCAGCCAGTGGAAGCATGTGCCTGGCAGTGCAGAAATTCCACAGCATTATATTAGCTTTGCAAAAGAATCTTTTCTGCCATTTGTTTATTTTTAATGCCTGACTAGTAAACCTCACTGGCAGAATGAATAATTACTACCATTCTGGTTTTGTGTTTCTTTCCTTACAGTCCCAATCTATTCTGCATCATCAGTATGAGATTCAAGCACATATAATAAATTAGACTAGCTGCCACAGCAGTGTTCTTACTGCTACAGATTTGCATCAGTTGACAGTAGATAAATTGCAAAAAAAACATGGAGGAAAAATACATGCATTAAAACCATGGAGTGTTTTAAAAACTTTCTGAGGCCCAGGAGTTTGATTCAAATGCTGATTCAGACCCCACGTCAAATTAAAATGTGAACTGTCTACATTATGCTGTCAGAATGCCTCCAGGCACCACTGTTCAGTTTCTGTGGTTCTGCCATGCTTCCCAGCAGCTCTGCAAAGGGGCGTGAGACGGGTTTGGTCACAGAGACCCCCTTGGGACTGCACCTGATGTACTGAAACTATCTCTGAGCCTGGTTTCCCTGCCAGCTTGGGACTTCAGAACCCTATTTTGATGAGCCAGACATGCCAGCCGGCTGCAACATAGACCCAGAGTCTGAACCATGCCCCCAAAGCTGCAGACTTAACTGAAAATGGCTTAGTAAGTACTCCTGTCTCCAGCACCTAGCTCCCAGTGGTATCCAAACCCCAAATAAATCCGTTTTACTCTGTACAGGGTAAACGTATACGGGTAAACTCATTAATTGTCCGCCTTCTATAATACTGATAGAGACAGATGCACATGCAAAATAAAACAGGCAGTTCTAAGCCTAACATGTGAAGAAACTGATTACAGATGAAATCTTACCCTCAGAGATGTTCCAATAAGCTTCTTTTACAGACTGGACTCCTTCCCAGTCTGGGCCCAATCCTTTCCCCAGTACAATCCTGGTTAGTTCCAGCTCAGGTGGTAAGAAGGGGATTTCTTCATGACTGGCCCCCTTTGTTCTGTTCCACCCCCTTTTTATAGCTTTGGCACAAGGAGGGAATCATTTGTCTCTCTCTGGGTTCCCACCCCTCCTTCTAAATGGAAAAGCACCAGGTTAAGGATGGATTCCAGTTCAGGAGACATGATCACATGTCCTGTGAGCCCCCTTCTAGTCCTCCTGGACTGGCCTGTAGGTATGCAGGGGATACTTGCAGATAAACAGAGTAATCTACGGTCAATTGTCCTAGGCAATGGGAGCCATCAAGATTCTAAACCACCATTAATGGCCCACACTTTGCATAATTACAGTAGGACCTCAGAGTTATGCTACATATTCCTAGTTTCAGATACAAGAACGATACATTCATACGGATAGGATGAACACACTCAGTAGATTATAAGCTTTGTAATGATACCTTACAAGAGACCTTTTGCATAAAGCATATTCCAGTTGCATCATATCCACACTTATAAACATATTTTTATACAGCATTATGGAATGCAACGTCACAGGGAGCTGGGGTGTCATTTTGCCCTGAATGTGTGTTGCAACATAAAGCAATGTGTGTAGCTACCCATGGGCAAAGTTATGGAGACAAGATGGCAGATCCTGTGCCCAGCAGTATATCCTTACTCAAAGGAGTAATATAGAAAAGGTTATCCTGCCTCATGTAACAATCCCAGCAAATAGAAATGTCTTCTCTTTTTGGGTAGGCAACCTGAGTATTTCCTTGGGTGAATTCTGCAGGCTGTTAATTATGACACACAATTTTACTGCCTTAAGGGAAGACCAGAGCTATGATCCCGCATTGCACTATGGGGGTATAAGTGCCATATAACCAGAAGTTATGGGAAGAAATTAAAAGAAAATTGAGGCTGAATATCTGGAAAAACTTTCTGATAGTGAGATCTACTAGACTGTGAAAGAGTTCCCCAAGGGGGAGTAGTGGAAACTGTATCACCTGATATACTTAAAACATGAGTGGACAAAGCAATTGCTATAGAGTATACTAAGGAACAGCCCTGTGTTGGCTTAATCCTGATCCTGCTATCCTTGTGTATCCAAAACTTTCTTCTTCAGTGGAAGTATTAAATGTACAAAGAGTGCAGGATTGGGGCCTTGATACATGACCCCTATTTTCCACCAGCCCCTTCCCCCCGCATGAAAATATTTTACACGTTTTTAAATAAATCAGAAAATCCTAGAGTTTGATCAATTAGAATGATTAATTGCTTTGTCCTCATGTCAGATTATTACTAATTAAAGCAAGTGCCCATAGCTAGGCTGGTACATGTGGGTGCCCTATATACAGCACATTTATTTGTCAATCAGAAATTTCCTCTCTGCTCCTTTATTCACAGTCCCTGGTAAGCAGAACATGGACCTGCTAACATATGTGATTAACTTTTGAACCCAGGATTTTTGAGTGGGTTTTAAATTAGGCAAGCTAACCCATCCCCAGTATTATTTATTACATATATTTGTTTTTACTAGCAACGTTCCGAAAAGTGCATATTTCCATCCTGATGTGCATACATTTCTTTAAAGTCCACTTCTTGTAGATCTAGTCTACATATCATATGATGTGACAGTTCCTACTGTGGCTTTATTTTTATTGCCAAATACAAATGTTTGTCTGTTTGTGGGTATTACTGCTGTAGGTTTTTGTTTTTGTTTTTTTTTATCCCACTGTCTTTTTAATGATTACATGTATCTTTCCTCTAAATGCTGCTTCTGCTTTTTGCTAGGGCGCTCTCTCTTTCCAAGTGAAGTGCTCATTGACTTCCTGAGTGGGGACCAGTGCATAAGGAGGAAACAAGATTTGATTATTTAAATCATATGGACATATATATACTATGTACGCAGTCAAATCAGGAAAACATGCACAGCTAGATTCTCACACTGGTACAAATTTTAAGTAGCTCCATGGAAATCAGTGGAATTATACAAGTGCAAACCCCAGTGTAAGTGACAGCAAAATCAGATGTATTGATTCTATACTAAAAAGAGACACTGGCAATTTAAAAATCACATTCCAGTCTGAAAAATGTCTACCTATAATTGTTTCAAGTAAAGCCAAAGGTAACTACAACTGAAAAAGGGATGACAATTTTTTTCTAATTTGTTTTCTTTATGCCTTTGACAACATTTTGCTTGTAATCAATTTCACTCTTTCCCCTGTACATTCAGTTAGCTTCCTGTTTAGTTTGTGTGTGTCTTTCCCACAGCAACAAGAGAGAAAAGCAATTGTAAAAATAGGGCAATGTGAGTATAATACTACACAATTTGGTGGGGGACTCGAGAGATGTTTCAATACCTGAAACTGTTTTAAAACTTATGAAACGTCAACTTTCAAGGTGGTGATGCTACTTTACGGACTAGACTCTGCTTTTCAAACCAGCACCAATCTGGGTAGCTCTACTGACGTTGTTCTAGATTTACACCACTATAACTGAGATCATGATCTGACCCCTGTATCTTAAATGAACCATGAAAACAATTGAAACAGAACAAATTTGTGAGCACTGTTCACAAGTCCATGCTTTTCTTCACCCATATTTGACTTCTAAACTTTATTATTCTGTTATTTATCTAACTCCAGAAATGGGCAAAGTGCTGTTCAGTAGGATGATTGTTCCAAACAGATAACAGGCTCCTGCTTTCAGAGCTCATTGTATGGGCATGACTGCAGACAATACAGTGCAGAACAAATCCAGCATGACACATGCTCATTTTAGCAGAGTGCTGTGCAGATAGAGTGCTTTTCTGAGCCTTACTTGTTGGCTGGTGGGTGCTTAAGTTGCTATACCAATTCTATTTTTAAATCTTGACACAGAAACATCTCTGATGGCATTATGGAACCGGGTGAAAGGTGGTTGTTTTGTTCTGTTTATTAATAATTTTATGTTACTGCTGAATAACAGTGCAACCCAGATGAGGACACACTGTTTCCTTTAGTTTCCTCGGGAATATTCCAAGAAAAAGGAGGTTTGCAGTGGGATTCATCTGATTATATTTGTGTGGTTTAAGGGATTTTTCAGTTTTATCTATTTATAAAATTACTTGGAGCTGAGGATTAAAGAGGAAGGTTTAATGCAGGAAAGCTGATTTAAGACTGAGGATCTTTCTTAGCAGCATCCATTTAAAGTTAATCTTTGATCATCTGCGAAGCTGATTACCTAACATGTAAAACCTATAAAAAAATCCTCTTTTATTATGCAACAGAAATTTTTTTTGTTCTTCCAAGTTCAGTTGATCACACCAGCAAATGCATTAAATCTGTTAATGAAGTACAGTCCTAAATGTAACACTGAAATATTGCCAGCCTTGGGGGAAAGCAAAAATAAGAGAGAGATTGTGGGATTGCATCATTGTTGCTTTCAGTAGTGAAATAGGATCATAGGATCTTAGGGTGAGAGATGAAAGGGAACTGTAAGATCATCTAGTCCATCCCCTTGCAAGGAATGGATATAGTCCATCCAACAGAGGATATATCGGTGAATACGCTTGATCTTAGCCAAAAGACTTATTTAAATATGCTTGGAACAGAGCATGCTAGTGCTCCCCTTGGTTCCAGGCTGGCTTATATAGCACTGCCAGAGATTCATTGCTACCAATACCGGAGCCAGCTACGTTAAAGCTAGCGTGGGTATGTCTGCATGAACTAAAGTCGCACCACATGATTGCAATGCACTCTCTGTGCAATCTTTAAAAAGCACAGCTGCTATAGGTGCAGTTGGGGGTCTTTTCTGGTGTGGTTTTCTTGACCATTACTGCCACTTGGAATTGTACTCCGTTTGAGGGGTTCTGCAGCAGGCCAGAGAAACCCTCACAAGTTACACACTCAGACTTGATGGAAATTGAGTTAATATAATCCATGGATCTGGCAGGAAGAATTCAGGAGGCAGCGTCCCAGAGTCTCACCCTTGGTCCATCTGTCTTCCCTCCTTCATAGATCTTGATCCTCACTAGACTCCTGCACAAGGGCTTCCATGAGTTTAAGGGGGAGGGAAGGAGAGAGAGAGAGAGAAAAAATTAGGTGACGGTAGCTCTCCTGTCCACCCAGTCCTCTTGCAAGCTAGTTCTACAGGTTTTGGCTCACTTCGTCTCACACAGAGTGGGGGGGAGCACTGAGGTCCCAAATACTGTGTGGTGGAGGACAAGTTGTGACTACCTGTACACATTAGTGTTTATGGAGAAAGTACCGTTGTTGCCATTTTAGAGAGGGACACGGAGATGTTAAGAGACTTGCCCAAAGCTATGCGGCCACTCTGTAAATTAGTTGCGTGGTAGGAATAGAACCCATATCCCAAGCAATGGCCTGTACCTCTCAACTTTTAATATTAGCATACTAAAGAGAAACTGCCTTCACTACAGCTAAGCCAAGTTGTATAAAAATCCCAGAATCCTTGGCAGGGCCCCACCTGTCGCACTGCAGGAACACATTAGACAACCACCATCCTTTTTATAACAGCAGCCAACAAGCACCTCAGTCAAGTAGGTGACCTAAAGATTGTTCAGTAAAATATTAGGCTGCTTCCTTAACTTGCAGCAAACTGACACTTTCCCTGGCTAACTGGGTGGGAGGTGGGATGTTGTTCATGATCGTAACTTATTTTCCTTTGGAAAACACTCTTCTCCAAAGTAAAATGACTGATAGTTTGTCATCAGTGGAAAATAGGCCACAGGGGCACATCTTGCTTTGGTGTCAAGATGGATCTTCCTAGCACTGACGTTTTCATTTTCCACCTGATAGCAACTGGTTTTTGTGGCTGAAGGGACAAATCCTCAGCCACCCGGTAGCCCAACTGGGTTGGACACTGAGGAGCTCTGCAGGGGACAGACAAGGAGGAATCCTCACACCACCCCCAGCCCACTGAGTGGCTGCTGATTAGTTTTATCTGGCTTATCTCAGACTAACAGAAGCCCAAAATGCCCATAACATAGCCCTGTTGTGTGGGAAGGAGCAAAGGGTCCATACGTACTAGTTGGCTCAAACTCTGGCCTTGTAGGCTGCCAGCAGGGTTTTGTACATGTGTACTCTTCCCCACCCACCCACACACACACACACACACATATGTCTAGCTCCTCCCCTTACGCAATAGAGTCACAATATTTCCACTTTCAAGGGACAATTGCTACAGCCAAAGTGGTTGGAGGTGGATTTGCCCCATAATGATTAATATGATTGGAAATTCCTCCTGACACAAAGCAGTCTTGCTCTTGCTTGATACCTACAGTCAGTCATGTGTTCATGTGAGCTCATCTTGCTTATCTGCCTATGTATTCAATGCTTCCTTATGAAATACCCGCACTGTACATGGTGCTGCTATGTAAGAGAATCATGACAAAAACCTCTTTCCCTGAATAAATCTCCATTAGCGATTTGCTCTGTCAGGTTGTCATTTCACGTGTCCTCATAATATCTTGGCAGGGATCCACATCAAGAATTCACTTTCGGCAGAGATTTATAATCAGACGGATTTATTTATGAAAAATGGATAGAGCTCTAAAAAGGGGAGACTGTGATGAGGGGCATGGTGCTTAGTTACAATCAAGTACTTTGCTGTTAAGAGTTACCTCTCTGGGGACAGGCAGCAGATGCAATCTGCTGTGTAGAGAAGATGTAGCGATACCAGTTGAAGAAAATGGTGATAACTTGCTGAAAGAAAACATTTTCAAAGCCTGACAAATCCATCTAGAACTTAAACAATGATTTAAAAAATCATCACCTAAAGGCAATGCCAATAGTTTACCCTTATACTGTCACGTTTCATCTGAAGGCACTTTACTAACATTAATGACACCTCCCATCATCTATGCGAAGTAGGTATTATCCCCATTTTACAGAAGAATAAACTGAGTCATGTAAAAGTTAAATGACTTGCTTGTTCCTGGATCTGAATGCTACACCAACTCTTCTTCCTGTTTTATTTACTCTGAGTTTTCCCATGGGAAAAACCATAAACACATCTTTTTAATTGAAGAGTAAAAGAAAACAGTGCTGTCCATTGTCCTTGTAATCCTAGTTATTTCCACCCAGTATTCGATCCGTAGTGAGGGGCTTGATTTTTAGCAATCCTGCTGTGTCCCTCCTCAGTCAATACACACACTGTCGTCAGTGGGAATTTTGATGGGTGATGGGGCAAGGACTTAGCTTTCAGCAGGAAATGCAATTTGTGTCATGATAATGGGGAGAGACTAGTCTGTAAATTAACCCAAAGCAGATCAGCAAATTGCAATGACTCGGAGCCAGGTCCTGACATCCTTATTTCTTACATTCATTAATTTGTCTGATTAAGGACCAAACAAGAACTGGGTCCCAATGCTGCTCTCCACTTCCTGGAGTAGGAGGTAACAAAAGCCCATGGCTCTGGCAAGGGGAAGCATGGGAAGGGAAAGAACTTGTGCAACATTTCCACACAGCCCTGCAGACGCCCCTTTGCAGATATCCACATCTTCAGGTGGGGAGGAGTAGGCTAAAGGCCCAGATTATGGATGTGCAGCGTCTGCAGGAACTTGTGTATGTTTTCTTCCCTTTCCATGGACCTTTTAAGCCACTCTGTTCTGGGGGGACATGCTGGTTAGGAGAGCTTCAGGCAACACAGCTCCTGCAGGTCAAGGACCAGAGCCAGGAGTTGGGAGCCAGTGAAGAGGCAAAAGCATTCTACATAAATGCCCCTTGCGTCGGGTGAAGCAAAGGAGATGGGGGGAACTGAGCTCTCATTCTTTTCTGTGGGAAGAGGATGGCCAAAACCCTGCACATCCCCAGAGCAGAACTGAGAAAATTCTATAACTGCAAACCTGCAGCATTTCCACACTCTATTGCAGATTATTCTCAGGAAGTGGTAGGGGACATGGGGATGAGTCTACTGACCTCAGGATCAAGCCCAATATTAAGAAGTGAGATTTGCTTCTCAGTGTTTGAATGACTCGGTGTCATACATCTCCCTGATGTGTAATGCATTAAAGAAAAAAGATCCTAGGCCCATCTGAAACAGGTTTGTTTTTGTTCAAATAAATCAATCAGTCTTGTTTTTTAATTCTCTTGCCATACCTTTATCCCTCCCCTCAAAAAAAAAAAAAAAAAAGATTAACCGTTCAAAGTGCCATCTGGAAGTGAATTTGGAAAGGTCTTGGGTTGTTAGGAAAGCTGATGGCACGTCCTCTTTTTATACCTTCAAAGCCCTTTATCTGTGGTTTTTACATTCAAATGAGACATAATACACAAAATCCCAGGCTTATACTTACTTTAGCTGAAAAAAATCTTGCTTCTCACAAATCAAGACTTCACATTATCTAGACATGAAACCTTTTCAGCTGATTACGAACGTATCTGTATTAAACTGTAGTAAGGGGTTTGTTATGCCTTCTGCCACACAGGCCTATTGCACATGAGATTTATGTTTCACGTCTGAACTATAAGCCCTCCTGGTTGAAATGAAGGGGCAGGTCTAGTTAGTTTTATCTTGGGGGAGGCAGAGCAAACCTCACATGAAAAAAATAAAGTATTTTTGGGATATAAAAATGACCCTAGGTTTGAGGTGCTCCTGGTTAGAAATGTGTCATGGGCAGATCTGTATTACCACTGGCAAAAGGTTTTCTTGTTGTCTGTGATGTAGCTGTTCAGACAATTAAAGATTTAGAAGCACTTTGCTTACTGGGCGCATATTTGGTGGCACAGAGAATCTTTTTTAAGGACAGGGATCCACCCACACAGAGCCTCGGTGAAATGACTAGGGCTCTGTGTAGATGTAAGGTTCCAGCCAGGCCCAATCCAATCTCAGGATTGGGCCTCCGTGTGCCGTATATAGTACATAATCCATGGTAAATCCAGAAAGGGAGCAGCTTCCAAATGGAAGCTTAGTGTCATATCTTCAGAACATGAATGCTTTGGTTCAGTAAGTGACTGATGCTGTTTGTTCTTTGTTTCTGTACAATTTAGGCGGCTTGACTTTTTGGTAAGCATTAAATTGAATTTCAGTGGCTTTGTAAGAATTATTTTTTGTCATAAAAATGCTACTGAATACATCAAGTCACTGGCACATCTGTAGCTATAATATGTAGTCACTAAAAATAAGGGATTTTTATGTTTTCAAAATGATTTGGACTGTTTAAAAGCTCACATTTTAAACAGCCCAAATAATACAATTTTAGTACCTTAAAGCAATAAAATAATCTCATTTACAGTAATTAAAACACATTAGGCTGATTAAAAATGCTCCACTGTATTTTTATTTAATGGCTAGCAGCTTTATAGCTTTGTCGGTATCAGTGCAAATTGAGAAGGTTGTGCTCTATGCCAGTCAAATAGGCACATTATCTAAATAGGAAGTTGGAAATGAAAAAGGTGCATTATAATTTATTTTTATGATTGACACTTCTTTCACTGTTGTATTTGTTTGGAGAGCCAAGCAGACTTTCAAGAATGGAAGTAACATGCTCTTTTGAGCCTCAGAATACTGGCAGTGTAAGTGTCCTGTATGCCACAGCTCAAGAAAGACTCCCAACAATGGTACCTAACCTGAAACAAAACAACCAAAAGATTCAGTGAAGACTCAGTTTGCCAAATACAATCCTGGGGTAACTCTACTGGTATCAATGGAGTTTCAGCCTGGATGAATTTAGTTCACTATCTTATAACAACTCCACCACCCCATACCAGGGTGTTAAATAGATTAGCACCAAATTTTTCTAAAACACCTCAGTCCCATTTTCAAAAGGGAAGTATACTTTGGTTTTTAAAGGTATTTGGGCACCTAACTCAGTTTGATTTCAGTGGAAGTTAGATACCTAATATCTTTTAAAATCTGGTGTTCAGGAGCCAGTGTTATTGAAAGTCAATGGAATTTAGCCGAAGTGCCTAAGTCCCTTTTGAAAATGAGATGTTAGCTCCTGCGTCATGTAGGTGTCTTTGAAAATTTTGCCCTAAAACACCAACTCATTGCAAGTGAATAGGACTAGTCATACTTGTATATGTACGTGTGTGTTAGTATGTACTGAGTATGTGTGTAACCTGACCAATTGTGGTCACTAAAGAAGTGATGGCACTTTCAAGAAAAGGAGGGCTGTTAACCCTTGTGTCCTAGCCAAAATTCTAATTCTGATGTTCATATTCTGCTGATATAAATTCCTTCTGTAACTTAAAGCACAGAAGTTATTTTTCTGTCCTCGTTGCTGTTGTGTAGTGTTGTTGGAGCAGAATAACTACTATGTTCCACAACGGATGCCAAATCCTGTTCTATTACACCCTTGCAGCAACCTCATCGAAGCAGTAGGATTACAAGGATATAAGACTAGAATTTGGCCTACCATCTAATAAAGTACTTCAGGATCTGTCTAGAGGAAAGATGGCAAAAGTAAGGTTTTCTAATTACATAGGTGTTAGCTATTATCTTTACTATTTATTCTCTCCTGTGTCTCAAAACCATTTATCAGATGAACAAAGTTGTTCATCATGAGTGATTTCAAAATTCATTAGTAACAACCAATATGATGTTTTCCTAGGTTTGGTGTGTAGTTGTTCTTCACTGTCACAAATACTGTCTTAAAAGCTAAACATCTTACAGTATAGGGAACTGGTTGCTTTAGGCTTGCGTTTACATTGAGGACAAAGGAAAGCACTGTATACCATTTTTTACCTTATGAATTTGAAGCATATTGAATATAAATCATTCTCATGCATCATATGCTACTTTTAAAAACCAAAATATGCATTTAAAAGATTTATTCAATCTTAAGCCTGCCTTCTAGCATCAAAGATCAATGTGTAGTCTGATTAAGTTGTGCTCTATAGATTTCTGCAGTCAAGTTCATCAAAGAACCCATTTCTCTTCCTCTAATGATGCTGAACCTAAAGTTCTTCTCTGAAGTACTTTAATTTTCACTTGGTCATTACAAGAAGACAGTGACTTAATGAACTGCAAATAGAAGAAGAAAGTAACATAAATCATTTTTGCATCTTTTTTTTTGTGGTATTAGCATAGCTGTTCGTTCATCATTATAATGCCTCCAGTGATTTCTTCCTGTATGATAGTGAAAATTAAATTATGCTGCATTTTCTGTAATTCAGTGCACCAATAAAAATAAAAAATCATTAGAATAAATAATCAAGATAAATTAATGTCAGGAAAGTATAATACTATTTTACACTGTGCTAAAATAACTGTTGCACAGATGATTGCTTTTAGGATAATAGTCACTAGACATTTATCATAAATAATCAGTCTGAAATTTGTAAACTCTTCTTCTATGAAAGGGCTTTTTCTTGTCATTCTTTCATGGTTTTTTCCCCATCCTCCATAAAACAATTGCCTTAAAAATATAAGCTAATGGTTTCATGCTTTAAACACTTATCTGCTCCATGTAATTGAAGGTAACATTGGATGCTAATTTAAGACAATTTTTCTCTAGTTATTTTTTTTGCAGCATTATGGTTCATTTTGTATAACTATTAAAAAACATACTGTCACAGTTCAAGGCAACTGCATCTATATTTCCCCTCTATGATGCACTAAGTCTCCCCAGAGATCAACTCTTTTGGCTGGAGGCACACATCTTTCTCCCCCTCCTGACAGGGGTATTTCCAGGCTACTCAGTTCCCTGCCTACATTGTGAATGCCCCAGCGAGTGAGACTGCCTAAGCAGGCCAGATTTTCCTTCTCCTCAGAGGCTATAATAGGGTCCTCAGTTGAGATACCACACAGCTCTTCCTAAGCAAGCACATTTATTCTTAAGATAAAAGCTTTACAGAGAAAACACATTAAAAATAATGAGAACCTATACACATGCTAATTAGCTTACCAGAGATCACCCCATCTCCACACGGGCTCTTGTTGGTGTCAGTCCTTCCAACCCTTCCCTAATAATTGGGGCCGTCCCCTTGGACAGAAGGTCCTGTCCATTGTTTGGATCAGAAAGCAGGTCCTGGATCAGTTTAAACTTGGGCTATGTATCCAATAAACCGTTCTTAGTCTGTTGGCCTCTGGAGAATCCAGTTGAACTTGTATAGGTGAATCTCTCCAGGTGCTGGCACCTGTTACCTAATCACCTTTCAATTTGTCTAATCACTCCCCACTGTTCTTAGTTCCTGTAGGGGCTGTGGTCATCTTCTCCCCCTCTTCCCCCCTCCCCCCCGGAATTAAATACGATCACTAGCCCACAATGGTACATAAACTTAGTACAGTAAGATCTCCCAAAGAGATTGCTGGACATTGCCCTACACACATGCTACTAGTATATTTTAACCATAAGTAGAATGGTAAATCAGCTGTGAGAAGAGTAAAATTCCTAAAGATTTAAAAAAAAAAAAGTACTGTACATCAAATGACTGTTGCAAAGTAAACTGATGGGGCCAAATTCATCCCTAGTATAATTGCATTGAGTTTTGTGCAGTTGCATCAAATTTAGTTCATCACATGTATAATTTGAGAACAAGAAGTGAGAATAGTAAATGATTTTGTCTGTTTTTCACCATGACGAACTATGGACAGTCTGATACACTGTCAGAGCAGATATAGATAGATATAATATAGGAAACAGACTTCCAGAATTAATGTTTGAACTTACTTTTCTAAATAGTTATCTATGTGACTTTGGGTGAAAAAAACAATTGAAAATTGAAATGACTTAGGAGCCCAAGTCCCATTTTCAAATGTAACTTAGGCACCTAACTCGCGTTGGCCTTCAGTGAGACTTTAGACCAGATCCTCAGAGGTGTTATGTGCCTAACTCCCATTTATTTCAATAGGAATAAGGCACCTAAATACTTATGCTCCTAAATGAGTTAGATGTAGCAACATCTCAGAATCTTTAAAAGTCGGGACCTTAGGCACTTTTGAAAATTCTACTTGGCACCTATTTGCATCTTTAGGTGCCTAAATACCTTTAAAAATCTGACCCTACAGTGCTTTTGTAAATGGGGCTTATTCTTCTAAGTCCCTGAGACACTTCTTAAATTTTTACCTTTGAGTTTTATGGGGCTTGCTTTGCTCTTGATAAGTGTATGCAATCCACATTAATGCAGATGCGGAAAGGAAAAAAGGTGACTATTTTACAGTTGTGCTACCATACAAATTTACATTGCTGCCAAATAATCTTGAAGTATGCTCTCACCTAAAGGAATATTATCGAGATTGGTACAGCAGATCTAAATCTTGGCCTAGACATACCATGACTGTGACCTCACTTTGAAAATCTATACTTTCACCTATACCTCTTATGATTCGGAATGGTACTGGACTTACTAAGAATAAACACACTGGTGCTTGGGCTCTCTGAAAGAGTGTGCATATAATATAGTTTTTGTCCTACCATTGTCATACTGTATTTACTGTTTAAAATGTATGTATATACTTTAGACAGTGGTTCCCAAACTGGGGCTCGCAAAATGTTACAGGGGGTTCTCGGGGAAAAAATTCCCTAATGGCAGACAGAGCTGTCCCTAGGGAAATGGAAAGGGAGGTGGATTTTTTTTCCTGTTTTTAAAATTAAATAGGCAGCTAGTATTGTTTTTAAAATGATGATGAAGAACAAGTTTAAGCTTTGTTGTAACATGTGGTGTTTGCCTGGACTGCTCAAGACCTGAATGCTTGAGTAGGAGGAACGATGAGTTGGTTTCTTAAATACGTTCATGCTGTTTCACATCTGATACTCCTTGATGAAACATAGAGGCCTTCTCTTATAACAGGCTTATTCAAAGTGATACAAGCTACGAAAGTGAGATCTTGGAAGAGAGTTGCTGTTTTCATAATGTAATAAAAATACTGTAATGATAAATAATAATTAATAATAGTGTGTAATAAGCATGTCATAAAAACAAATTTTATATTTCCAAGATCACTGCTTTTATAATTTATACTCAGGTAAAGGAGAAAATCCCTGGAAATATTCATTTTTAGGAGGGGGTTCGCGAGACTTGACATTTTAGTGAAAGGGGTTCGTGGGTTGTTAAAGTTTGGGAACCACTGCTTTAGAGGGTAACAACCTCCAGATACTGCACTATTTGTTTTTAGGTCTGCCAGTCTTAATGTCCTTTGTAATTTCCTTCTTCCTCACCTTAAAATTTGTAGTTGCAGCTTTCACTTGTGCCAGCAGTTATGGGCCAAGTCCTGTTTGCCTTACTCACATGAGTAATGCCATGTCCTGCAAGCAGAGCAGGACTTAGTTTGAGGCTTGCATTAAGAACCTAATCTAAATACACTTTTTCTTCTGTATTTGATTTTAAGAGTTATTTTTCTATTTACATATTAAGCTATATGGATGGACTGGACTCCTCACTAAGTCCTTAGTTAGGCAGAACTTTCACTGACTTTAAATGGAGCTGTGACTGAGTGACAGCTTCAAGATTTGATCCTATGAAATCATATTTTAAGAAACAAAATCTAGAGTCCCCAGGATACTTAGATTTCCAATGTCTGCTCCAACCTGCGTTGTTACTTGGAGCTTCCACTGAGCATATTTGTAGTCGTTGAAAAAGCCATATCTCCAATAAAGCTGCTCAGCTCAAAAACCAGGACTTGGGAAAGGAAAATGTATATTTTCTGGTCACATCCAGGTTTTGAAGAAGATGGGGTTTGGAAGACCTCAAAAAAAAAAAAACCCTTTCGTTTATGGCTTTGAAACACAATTTGGTCTACAGAGGTGAAAAGCTGGTTCAGTTAACCCTCTGTACCAACTAGTCCTCTCAGTTTGGAACTTGATTAGTTTTGCAGCTGACGTTGAGGGAAACTGGTAGATTATCTAGGATCAGCACAGGGGATCCTTGAAAACTGATCTTGTTGAAGGGAGGACACATTTTAGACAGCGAACATCAGCAGAGCCCCTTTAATTTCCAAATGCCGACTGGAGTTTGCCTAGTACTTAGAGTTTCTAGCAAGAGTCACTTCTGGGATGCTCATCAAGGGTTCATTCTGCTGAGTTTGAGACCAGTAGCAAAACAACCCCTTCAATAGTGCAGGATCATGTCTCAGAACCAGGGGGGAAAAGAGAGAGAGAGAGGCCAATAATTACTATTTGAAAGTATGTGGTTAGTAACAGTAGAAGTTGTGACTGTATAAACTTTCCAAAAACAGTGGTTTCCAGTAATACACTGTATTTAAAAGTAATGAACAAGTACAGTGGTCACCCTTTAAACCCTTCCTGTTTTGTCTTGGATAATTGGATAGTGTTACTAAATTTTAGGTCTTGTCCAGTGGACATTGAAATCAGTAAGAGCCTTTTCTTGACTTCAAGTGTCAGGGGGGAGCTGTGTTAGTCTGTATCTACAAAAACAACAAGGAGTCTGGTGGCACCTTAAAGACTAACAGATTTATTTCAGCATAAGCTTTTGTGGGAAAAAACCTCACAGAACTGAAGAAGTGAAGTTTTTACCCACAAAAGCTTATGCTCAAATAAATCTGTTAGTCTTTAAGGTGCCACCGGGCTCCTTGTTGTTTTCTTGACTTCCGTGACACTGAATCAGGTCCTATTTGCAATGTTCCCTACGGTTAGAACATGGAGTACTTGCACATTCTGAGGTAACGTTATCAAGTTATCTAAGATAATTGAAAAGTTTTTATGAGGGATCCGTGTATGCAGAAAAGAAACACAAAGTAACAGATAGCGAATTATCACAGCAAAGGAATAAACACACATTCATGGTCATTCCTGACTATAGTAGATTTTTTTATCGTTGATGATAGTGCAACACTGTAAATCTCAGCTTGAAGATATAGTATATTTTCTTGTTCATATGACTGTATAATTAAACATCTATGTATTGTAACATAATAGGTCAGATTCTCAGGCCCAGTTCTATTATTCCTATTTATTAATTGCATTGTCATATAGCCTAGGGAGCCCCATTTGTGGATCAGGACTCCCTTGTGCCAGGTGAGGCACAAACACAGACAAAAAAAAAAAGACAGTCCCCATCCCAAAGAGTTTACAGCCTAAGTTCTGTGTCCTTTGCATTCCTTGGGCAGTGCAAAGCAGGTAGTCTGGCCACAGCTGACCAGTTGAGAATCTCATGATGGAAATGAGTTTTAATCCAGCATAAAGCTGGCAGAGTTGACTTCTTCACCAATCTCACACTGGGGTGATGGTATGGCAGAAGTGGGGAGGAGGCAGAGCCAAACTTCACTCCCCTGGCACTACTCAGTTGGTCTTGGAGGGATCATGACCAGCTATTGTAAGTTAAAGCAGCCCCTAAGTTGCTCTAACTTCTGTCAGAGCCAGTGCAGCCTGAGAATCGGGGAGCTGTAACTGGCTACCTTACTCCCCTGACCTGCACCAAGTGTATCTCTTCGCAGATGAGAATCTGATCCCCTTTCTATTCTTTTTTACTCCTACATTGTCGCATCTATTCACATCAAATACTTTTGTACTGGCGAATAGCTGTTAGGTTATAGAAACCCCATGAAATAGCCATCTGGCAAAGTATTTAAAAGCTTCATACTCTCATTTGTAAGCTCATATTGTGTTAAACATAAAATCATTTTTATCACTGGGAGTAATATTGCCAGTTTCCTTCATTTTTTGTCCTTATTGGCTTTATTTCTATAACCTCTCCTTGAATTCATAAAAAAAAAATTAACAAGATTAAAGTATCAGTGAAATGAGTTATTGCTTGTTGCTTGTTTCCAATCTGCAATGCCACTCGCAGACAGTTGGGTCGAGATACAACTCTGTGTTCTGGAAAGGCATCTAATGTATTGCACTTATGTATAATGAATGTTTATAGCCACTGAGGGCTATAAACTTTAAAAAATAATTATTATATCCCTTAAAAAATTAAAGGGAAAAGCTGCAGGGTGTTGCAGATTAATGCTCCAAAATTGCCAAATCCATTCTTGGGCAGCACTGTTTGAATAATGTAAATATTTTCAGTGCATGCATTTTGTTACTAAAAACTGAAATCAGTGACTAAGCAAGTCTATAAAGATATTTTTGGATCCTTTTCTGCAAATTAAGAGGTTTCTTAACTTGGCACAGCTCTACTTCTGTTTATCAGAACAGCATATTCTTGCAGAACTAAAATTCCACTAATACCATCAGGGGGTAAATTTCCACAGCAGTAGCTTGAAATTATGTGCATAAACCTTGTACAGTGCTTTGCAGATAGGATCCCTGGTGGTTTTAAACATTCATTATTAAACACACAGAAACACTTAAGTTACCGAGCAACTCTGAACATGAAGGGGGTAAATCTTAAATGCTTGACTGATAAGCTATACAACTTACATGCCAATTGTATATCTTAGTGTGTTTTAACCTATTTTATGTATTGATTTGCTTATTCATTTATTTTATAAAAATGATTTTATTTCAACAATAGCTCCCCTGGGAGCCATTGTATAATAATAGGTATCAGCAACACAGTCCCAGAAATGCATCTTTATAATGTAGCATAAGTAAGATTACTGGACCTTCGGGTACAGCTTCATCAAATCTCTACTGCATGCACCTTAAAGCTGCTCTTTATTGGATTTCACAGATACAAAGGGCCAAATCCTGCTCCTCTTGAAGTCATTGGGAGTGTGGCCTGATCACTGGCTGGGAAGGAGGGAGGGAAAGAAGAATTCTACCCTCAGTTACTTACGTGCAATCCCAAGGCAATGGGGTTCCATGGTGTAGCTGAAGGCAGAATTCTGTCAAATGGATCCAACAAGAACTCGATTTTATAATTTAAAAAATCAGCATGATTTTGTTCTGAATTTAATGAAAAAGATAATATTCCTTGTAGCTACTATATCCATGAAGGCCTCAATTCTGCAATCTCTTGCACACATGAATAACTTTGCACATGTGCATCGATGCTCTTTGCTCAACAAAACTGCTCATATTCTTAAAGATAAGCTCGTATGTGTTTGCTGGATGGATGTGTAATTCCCTTGCTTCAGTCTATGTGTGCTTTAAAGTGAGGTTCCTCTCTGAAAACTGACTGTAAAAATAGCACTGTAAGGTTCCAGACTTACTGTGTCTCTCTGATTCCATATCAGTTTTAATTAATCTACCAATATAAAGCTATTTTTTATTCTAACTGCCACTCCTGGAGACTTAACATGGGTTGTGACAGTCAAGCTGGTTTCTTGCCTTTTCATACATAGCGGCTAGTAATAAATATACTGCAGAACACACAGAATTACTCCTCTGCCACTGAACTGAAGGCTAAAAAGGTTGTGTGGCTGTAACACAGGGTATAATTTAATAAAATGAGTTGCACATGCGTAACTGAAGATATAGTTTGTCATTCGATACCTTTAGCATTTGTAATGATGTGGAAGGAAAAAAAGAATCCAGCTGCGGTCTTGGATCCCAAGTTGCGTGTTCAGGGCTGGCACTTATTAAAAACTTCTTTTTATTTGTAGACTGGGTACATCTGAGGTGAAGGTAGTAAGATGCAATGAGTATGGAACTCCAAGCAGTCTAGTGTGATTTTTTTGTAAATGTTAAGATTTGTAAGGGGTGCTTGTATCTTGGGGTGAGGTACTTCTCTTCTCTGTGTTGAATAAATTTAAATAAATAAAATGTACTTTTACTGTCACATTTCAGAGCACCACCTCACTTTCATCCCTGTCAATATGCCCAAAGCAGAGCTATGGGGAACTGTTTAGAAAATACCTAACTAAGAAGGGAAGGGAACAAACCTCCACTTATGTTTGTGTGTGTTACCCAATCCCCATCAGTATGACTCCTGTCGGAGCCAACATGCCAGACGTTCTGCATCAATGCAAAAAAACAAGCAAAAAACCACACACACCCCCAGCCTGTAGGAGATGTGGATACAGAGTCTGCATTAATTGCTGCTTCAGCTTAGGCATGGAAATCCTGTCTGAAATCAGACAGCAATGGAAATATTCACCTCCAAAAAGCAGCAACTGCTCTCATAAGAATTCCAGACTAAGAGGAACGAAATAGAGAAAATATGCTATGGGCTACATGCAGAATTGTTTCCAAATAAAATGTTTTTCAAAGATTTCCCACAAGACATCAGCAGCTTCCTCATACAGTTCACTCGCAAGCTCGCTCCGGGAGCACAAAAACTAAAGGCATCTGTTCCATCTCCCTGCCGTTCCATGTGAATGAGCACATTAAAAGGTGCTCCAGCACTGAGTGAGGTACCTGCAGGATGTAGAACAGTTGATGAACAGTTGACTATTGTTTCTGGTCTTATTGAGTTAGTCGGGGCAATTTCAAAGGAACCAAATGGAGTTAGGTACCCTCCTCTTAATTGAAATTCAGTGGGAGCTGAGTGCCTGGCTTCTTTGGAAATCCCAGCCTTGGTTCAATGGTGTTGAAATAAATGAATAGTAACAATTCTAAAAGCAAAACATCTGTCCATCTGTCTTATGCTGCTGTTCATCGTTGTAGTATCTGGGAGCCAGATTTTTGAAGGTATTTTGGCACCTAACTTCCATTGGTTTCAGTATGAAGTAGACACTTAATTACTTTTAAAAATCTACCCCTTGGTGCTTTCCATCTAAAATAAATAGCAATTGCAAAGTCCCTAGTAGACTTCATGGGGTCTCTGGCACTTCATTATGGGAGTCAAAATTCTGCTTGGGGTAGAGTCGTTTTTCTTTTTCTTTTTTTAGAGCTTATTTCCTCTTTTCTTTTTGTTGGTTCGTAGGAGTTTAGGGATAGAAGGGGATGCCTGTATTGTCTCTATCTTATGGTGGAAAGGCTTTTATGAAGAGGGCAATACGCACTGAGAAACATATAAGCCAAAACCAACAGTTTTGATGTTACTTTTAAAAATAAAGTATGCCTGCTGTATTTTAATTATGGATGTGTAAACCTCCAGACTTATGTTCCAAGAGAGCAAAAACCTCCCCTCACCTGTCTAGAGAGAAAAGGAGTACTTGTGGCACCTTAGAGACTAACCAATTTATTTGAGCATGAGCTTTCGTGAGCTACAGCTCACTTCATCGGATGCATACTGTGGAAACTGCAGAAGACATTATATACACCGAGACCATGAAACAATACCTCCTCCAGGGTGGGAGGAGGTATTGTTTCATGGTCTCGGTGTATATAATGTCTTCTGCAGTTTCCACAGTATGCATCCGATGAAGTGAGCTGTAGCTCACGAAAGCTCATGCTCAAATAAATTGGTTAGTCTCTAAGGTGCCACAAGTACTCCTTTTCTCTTTGCGAATACAGACTAACACGGCTGTTACTCTGAAACCTGTCTAGAGAGAGTAATTTTACAATGTTCAAGTCTCCTCTGACCTTGAGCAGCAATGGAAAAAATTGTATACAAACTCATGACACATGTTTTTTTCAGATTCTCATGTTTAAATCCTGAACACTGAGAAACACAGCATTAAATCTCATAGGTCAAGGGTTGGAGACAGTTCACTCTAGATTTATCCCCAAAGGAGTACTACACAAGGAAATTATGAGGTAAGACCTCTGGTTTAAAAAAAAAATGTATGCGTACACAGATGTTGGAGAGGGCAGTATTGGTGTGCCTGGCTATGTTTGCAACTCTGCAAAGGATTGAAAAGATGTAACGCTATTCAGGGCAGATAACACAAATTTCTCCTTGTGGAGAAAATACGAGTGCGATCTTATGAAGAAATATTTTGCAAGCTAGACTTACAAAACTGAACACTGCAAACACAAAATTCACAACAAAAATGGCATGGTACTGGGAACTTTATATCTTAGGTGAATGTCCACTGAAGGTCACCTGCACTGTTGCAGGAATATTTGATGCAAGATATTTCAGGAATATGTATCCTAAATCAGAGGTGGGCAAACTATGGCCCGGGGGCCACATCCAGCCCGTGTGACACTCCTGCCCAGCCCCTGAGCTCCTGGCCTGGGAGGCTTGCCCCCGGCCCCTCCCCCGCTGTTCCCCCTCCCCCACAGCCTCAGCTCACTGCACCGCCAGCGCAATGCTCGGGGCAGTGAGGCTGCAAGCTCCTGGGGCAGCGCAACTGCAGAGCTCGGCCTGACCCGAGGGGTGGTCAGAGGGCGGGAAACAGAGGGGTTAAATGGGGGCAGGATTCCCAGGATGGCAGTCAGGAAGGAGAGAGGGGGTTGGATGGGGTAGCGGGGGGCCGTCAGGGGACAGGGAGCAAGGGGGGTGGGGGAGGATGGGGCAGGAGTCCCGGGGGGGCCGTCAGGGGACAGGGAACGGGGGGGTTGGATGGGGTAGGAGTAGCGGGGGGGCCATCAGGGTGTGAAAAGCAGGAGGGGTTGGGGGTCGGGCCACACCTGGCTGTTTGAGGAGGCACAGCCTCTCCTAACCGGCCCTCCATACAATTTTTATTTATATATAGATGACACTCTCATTTACACCTAATGTAAATAAACAATGTGTGTTATCAACAGTTCAGTTTACCTTTTATTGAATGTTAATAATGAAAACGAGTGGGTCTCTTTTCGAGAAGTTGTGTCTGCATTCACCCAGATATAAGGCTGTGCTCATGTACCAGGTGGTGTGCGCCTTCACTGGCACCACAATGACTTCAGATTGGTAGTGCGCGTAAAGCTATATAAAAGCTCTGTTTTGTGCAGGAAACTTGTCCATTGTGGTAGATTGGAGCCTCATGCAGCTTGACATTTGCTCAAACCTGAGGACATTTTTGTGCCAAAATAGGACGGCGCTGCATATTCTAGCTTCAATTGACTCCCAAAGAAACGTGTTGCATTTAAAGCTGTGCAACCGCCTCCCGAGTTTGGCTTGAACAGGTTTTGCAAATAAAGATGTGAGAATCCGTTCGTGTGAGTTTGGAAGACCTGGGGGTGAAACCTTGGCTTCATTGAAATCCGTAACAAAACTCTCATGGACTTCAGTGTGGCCAAGATTTCACCTCTGAACTTTGAAAAGATTGAACTAACCTACTTTCCTGTTGTCAGATCTTATTGCAAACCCCGTGGATGCGGATTGGGTTTATGCCTGGTTTCAGAGGCACCCCAGAAATGGTAGAGATCAGTTCTCAACTCGGCTACAAAAGCAGAGCACTGATCTCAAGCAACCCCATTTCCCTTTGTAAAACTGGCCAATGACAAAAAATGAGATTGTTCTCAGTATGGAGTGGTATTACAAAGTGAAGCTCTATCTAGAATACTAGGCCTCACTTCTCTCAGAAAACTTATCCTGAGGAAACTTTCCAGTTTAAATCTTGGATGTAATTGTGTGATCAAAATTTAGAGTAAATAATGGCAGGTTCCTATAAAGAGAGAATTTACAGCACACTGGGCCAGTGCTAGTGTCAAAGAGGTTAAGGGTGTTCATCCAATTAGCAATGAAGTCAATAGTCCACTGAATTCAGTGGGAGTAAGATCGAGTTCTTGTTGACCGAAAAACTACAGAAGGAGTTGGTAGCAAAAGCAGGATTAGAATTTGGGAGTTCCTGGTGGGCAGTCCAGTGGGCAGTTCACTAGATTACTCTGCTGCTGGATAATGGCGTCCACCTTCAGGCCCTTTGTCCACAGGGCGACACAGCTCTGCTCTTGGTCTGTGCTCAGTTCAGTCAGTGTCGGCCGCGTTGTGCACGTGTACATTGTGTGCGTGGGTGGGTGTTTTCAGTTGTTGCTGAAGTTCCCTCAGTAAGCAACTGTGGAAGTACAAGATGAGCAGCCTCCAGATATGAAGAGCTTGAAAGACTTACCTTTAGATTAGAGCGACATCTGTTAAATATTAAGGGCAAAATCCTGCCCTTCGTATTAGTGAGGGTAGAAAGCATAAGGAGTCTCTTGTCCCCACGTACCAGCAGATGAAGATTGCAGTCTTGCACCTGAGGATACTAGGATGGGAGAACACACAACAGAGATTGTCAACAGCACAAATGTCAATTTGGCATACAATTTCTATTGAAAGTCAACATGCCTCTTGAAAATATCCCCTTCCGTGTCCGAGGGCATGTGGTATACAGGCTTGAAGGCATGGTCAGCGTTTGGATCACTGGCATATGTGCTGAGCAGTTGGTAGTCTACCCACTGTGCTCCTCTAATGCTTGACAATCCCTGGTTGCACTCAGGTGGTCTGCTTAGGCCTGGCAGAATAACTGTCATGCAGGATGCACCATCTGTACTTGCTCACCTGTCTCTTCCGCACAAATGAGGTCAGTAATTTTGCACTGGGTACGTTGTTATGTTAAGGCTAATGACAGTTTTATCATCTGTGATAATTTGTTACACTTTTTTTTTTTCAAAAAAAGATTTCAGATTTTTTTTCTTCATTACACCCAAATTCCTGCCTGAGAGAAAAAACACCCTTGAACCTGATGCTGTCTGTGCAGCTGACAAACATTTAACTTAACTACAAGATCTCTCATAAGTTTAAATAGTTTGTGATTAATTTCTTTCTGCAGAGAGGCCAACACTGTACTGAAAGGAAAATATTAAAACTACATTTTTTATAATGATAATCCAAGAGATTTAAACTCTCAGTGATTTTCCCTGATGCCATTGTTTAATCATAGGAATTGGGCACATAGCCACCACTACACTATCGGGAGCGGTTTAAAGCATAATATGGGTTTTGCTTTCTGCTGGTTCTTCATAAACTGTATATATGATGGTATTAAAGCATGTAACATGGGCTCTAAATAGAACCATCCTTTGCCACCTTTAATCCCTTGTTTATAAAGATTTTTACTATTTGATAATTATTTTCAGCACCATGTGATCTTTTTATGTGGTTGCAAGGACTAGTTCACATTGATGGCTGATACTGATTGGAGGAAGCAAATAAGCTGTAGAGACTAAAAACACTACATTGAGCAAACAGACACAGAAATGAAATTTTGTGCCTTGAAATGTTAATAGCAACCAAATGTACCTTCTGGCCCTGTTAGTTCCATGATCATTAAAGCATAGATTTGAGGTAATTTCTTATATACACTCAGAGCCTGATTTCCAGGGCACTGAGCACCCACAACTCTGCTCAACAGGAGCTGCAAGAGTTCAGCAACCTTTGAAAATCAGGCCCAGAACTCTAACTTTAAAGTGCAAGGCTATCTTTTTCTTTTCCTTTTCTTTGCCAGTTTTGAACATGCCTCAGCTTCAGAATTTCACTGTCTAATCCAGGGGTCGGCAGCCTTTCAGAAGTGGTGTGCCGGGTCTTCATTTATTCACTCTAATTTAAGGTTTTGCATGCCAGTAATACATTTTAACGTTTTTAGAAGGCCTCTTTCTATAAGTCTAGAATATATAACTAAACTATTGTTGTATGTAAGGTAAATAAGGTTTTTAAAATGTTTAAGAAGCTTCATTTAAAATTAAATTAAAATGCAGAGCCCCCCCGGACCGGTGGCCAGGACCCGGGCAGTGTGAGTGCCACTGAAAATCAGCTCGCGTGCCGCCTTTGGCACGTGTGCCATAGGGTTGCCTACCCCGGTCTAATCTGTTGACCTCTCTACAGCATTCCTAGAGCAACTATTAGCTTGGTATCTAAGGCCTCAACTTCAACGTGACACTTAAGAACGTACAGGAAGAAAGCAGTTTAAAATCCCATTTATAGTATAATCCTGCATGACTGAACGTTCTAGGGAGGCATAATGTAGATCTGCCTTCACTGGAGCAACTGTTGACTTACAGCAATGCAACTGAGAACTGTCCAGAGTGACCAGGGAGGGGTAAAAAATGTCCGTACCAACATATTTTTAGAATCCATAAGGCATAATTCAGCCATAATACCGTTGTGCTAATGATATTGACGCTACAAGGTGATTATAATCTAAGAAATCTTGTAACACTGTGATGCAAAGCTTGATTCTTTCACACTGGATCTGCGTAACTTCCATTTACTCTTGCAATGGGAGAATTGGCCATTGTATCCAAAGCAGAATTCACTCTCATTATCGTGGTTTCTCCACAAGCACACACCATGCACAAGGCAGCACAGTTTACAACTGTCGGCAAATCATTTTTCCAGTAACTGCCACCTTGTAGTCAGACTGATTTGACAAATGCTTTACGTATAAAATAATCAATTGGATGATGCATGTTAGAGCTATTTAGTAAGCCAAAATATATCTATTTGGAGAGGACAGAGCAGTTTATTTTTCCAGGCCCTCTCAGTTTTGCTTGTAACTCTTGTACAGCATCCAGCTGTTTGGTGACTGTAACAACAGTTAACTATCAACTAGAATAAGTAATTTTCTTACTACATATGGTGCCTGATCCTTCACTCCCCATACACTCAAAACTCTTCTGAGTATACATGAAAGGCAGGGTTGGACTCAAAATTAGTAAATAATCTTTTACGTTGAATTTAAGAGGGTTCTTCCTTGGGGATGATGCTTCCTTTTTGAATATTAGGGGAGTGCCAAAATTAAAAACTGAAACTCATATTCATAATACTAGTGTACAGCAGGGCTGAAGTCTACAATTATGTCTTTCAGCTACGCGATATCAGTTATGCTAATTTACGTTAGCAATGCACACTGCAGTTGGACTACTGTCCACTAGGAGTCCATTTCACTTAGGCGTGAAGACTGGCTTGAATCAGAGTTTCCAGGCCTCTGCCTAGGAAAAGTGAATTATTTTCCCTATACAGATATCCTTACTGTAGGTATTTCATTATTCTACAGCATTCTTCTGTTTGTCATCCTTAACTTTGTGAATCTGAACAGCTAAGCAATGAGCAAAACTTGCCTATAAAAGTTTTTAAATTACAGAATTTTTTAAATTACAGAAATAAAATGTTATAATATTACAGCAGTCAATTTATATATTACTATAGTTGTGTATACTGTAGTTCTTGTCAATCAGGAGCATTTTTAATCTTGCAAATGTGCAGACACTTAAATACTGATAACATTTTTCTTTAGGCTAATAGTATGCAATTCAGATGTGTTGTTACACATCTACATGTAACAATAGAAGAGGATATTAGTATACATACTTGCTGCTATTAAAAAAATTGGACATGTATTTCTGTGTCGAGAGACCCTGCAGACAGTATGTTAAAAGCAGACTGAGTCATCAAGATCAGACATAGCGTTATCTGTATGCTGTCCATATTACTAAGAAGTATGTCATTCTTGCACCCTTTTTACTCAGGTGGGCCCATACTTTACATTACTAAGAATGCATTGGCAGCTGTTTGGAGAAATGCAGATGTCAAAGCTAAATGAATAATTTGGGCAATTGGCACTCCCTCTTTGGAGAATGAATCATTAGAATGTTCAACCACCTGAGCAAACCAGCTTGCTGTACACACCTGTAGGTGTGTGCTTTAAGACTGAGATTTTCAATTTGCATAAATCTCTTTAATTGTGATGGGAACTAGGCTTCCAAATCACTTCAGGTGACTGAAAATCTCAGCCTCAATTATAAAACTGGTATAACATACCCTACTGATAAATTGTGCAATTGTATTGTTTTTGGCCTACTGCATGTGAGCACAATCTTGCAACCCTACATACGTTGATATATGTTGCCCTTACATGCACAGATATTTACAGTAGGGTTAGAGCCTATATCTGCAATGCCACTAGTTAGAATTGAAATTTATTGTTCACTCAACTCTTGAAAAATAATCTAATTCTTTTCAAGCCAAAACAAAATTGTGTGAATTATTCACCAGGGTCCACTATTATGAAATAGTTTATGGTGACACCAGAGAAGTCATTGTAACATATTGGATTATCTTATATCAAATGTTTGCTCTTTTATCTTTTTGTAGATGTCTTCAAACTATAATGTAAATCTTGACTCATCCATTGCAAATTGCCAAACCATGATAAATTGCCATATTATCAGTACTGTGGTGTTTCTCTCAAAACCGTGTCTTAGCTTTTATTTTAGAAACGGTTTTTTATATGATTTTTAAGTGCCTCACTTCATCATAAAGCTGTGTATCCTGCATAAAGTTTAGATACATGTGGAACAAAAAGTAGGACTGTAGTCTTCTGCCTTTGAAAGACTATGCGTTAAAATTAACACACCCAGTTAAAGTGGAAGGGAAGACGCATTTACTTGTCTGAAATGACGCAGCAGAGGGATTGTGTGATATATCCCTATAATACATTTATAGGTGAAATTATAACTTCACCAGTCGAACTTTGGGATGCTCGGTTTAAGGATTGTGTAAGAAAGTGTTTTTTAAATACCATACCAAACTTTTGCTTCTGGAGTTGTCGCTGAACTTCAGCCAGGGACACTTAGAAACAAGTCAAGTTTCCAACTCTCTGTCCACAGGAGGAATCTTTATCCTGTACATTATTACGCTTGTAAGTATTTTAGCACAGCATGTCATTCTATCCTTAGCTAAAGATAGTTGTCAGTGGGTATAAAGAATGAATGATGTGGCACCACCAGAGAAGATGTTCCCATCATATCAGTCCACATTGGTACCACACATCTCTAAAGTAATAAATGCTGTGCTTTCACTCAGATCTATCGGGATTAAGAGGTGACTTGGATTGGCAAGTAGCATGCACTGTAAAGAGGAGTTGCTGATTTACCATTTATAGTCAATTAGCATATCATTTTTCATTGGCCTTTTCAGGTCATGTTTATGTGGCCAAAGTTAAAACATGCATATGAATCTTATGAGTGTTAGAAAATAGCTTGCACCACAATATTCATTTCGCCTGAGCAAATGTTTCTCAGCCTCTGATGAAACCCATCCTTGTGTTGGATTAGCAGATGAGTCCCCCACCCGCCCCATGTGGCCTAGAATACGAGAGGTTACTGGTTCAAATTCCATAAAAGGCCCTTTTGCTAAAGTGAAAATCTTTTCAGGTCAGAGTAGATAATCACAAGAGTCTCTGGATGAAATCCTGCCCCTATTAAAACCTATGGAGTGTGTTGCCTTTGTCTTCAGCGGAGCCAGGATTTCACCTTCAGAAACTATGTGCCTTCATGTTATGCCCCAGTACAATTAACAGTACCCCTTTCCTGCCCTTTTCCTCCTCTCTCCTTTTCTGCCTCTTCTTTCTTTCCCCCTTTTTTCTTTCTGGATTTTGCTCTGTATTTTTTTAATTGTCTGAACACTTTTTTGTTGTTGTTTGAATTTTCCTGACGTGTGCTGTGGAGAACAGGGATGCGCTCTGGCAGCTCAATGGAATTAAGTCACATACTGCACCTTAGTCAAGAGCATGGTTGGGCCTGTGGGCTGATGTCTTGAGACTAGATTGTGCTTTCTTGTACAAGAGTCTGCTGGGTGGTGTGGCACTGCACCACCCCTGAAGGAGCTGTTCGAGTGCATGGGATGCAATCTAGGTGGCATACCATGCACCATCTCTGCCAAAGGAGGAAGGGCCCTGTCTCCAGACCCCTTAGCAGGCAGTTTGCTAGCTGGATAGAGTAATGACTGAACAGCCTCTGCTCCCTGGAACTGCTGTGATGGTTAGGTCTTGCAGGGGGAGGCAGTATTGCCAACTCCGAGCACTGAAAAATCATGAGTTAGCCCCCCATAAGTCATGGGATTTTAAAAAATAATAGATGTTGGCATTGTTTGTTTCCCCTCAGGGTTTGGAGCCTTTGGAGAGGATGTTTTCAAGCATTTTTCCACAGCTAGAAACTTACTTTGGGTTTTTCTAAGGAAAGCTGAGATTCTCACCTAATCACAGGTTTCAGAGTAGCAGCCGTGTTAGTCTGTACCACAAAAAGAAAAGGAGTACTTGTGGCACCTTAGAGACTAACAAATATATTTGAGCATAAGCTTTCGAGAGCTACAGCTCACTTCATTGGATGGCATGCATCCGATGAAGTGAGCTGTAGCTCACAAAAGCTTATGTTCTAATACATCTGTTAGTCTCTAAGGTGCCACAAGTCCTCCTTTTCTTTTTGCAGATACAGACTAACACGGCTGCTACTCTGAAACCTATTAAAACACAGACGTTTCTGTATTGTTCAGAAATAGGTCGTTTATTTTGTGGTGTTTTCAGACAGTACTACATAGCCCATATTGATATGTATGTTTTATACTGCAGGCTGTTGATACAGTGAAGTAGAATTCATGGGCAGTGAATGCAACTGATTGTGTGCTGAAAAAGAATAAAAAAACATTGTGTGTCTCATTAGCATGGTGAGCCAAATGCTGTCTTCGTTTATACCTGTGCTAATCCAGAGTAGCACCATTTAAATCAATGTTGTTCTGGCTTTACACCAGTGTACTTGAGAGCACAATCCGGCAAACCATCAGCCCTTCAGCTGTGTGCGAACTAAGCATTCTGAAAACAAAAGTAACAGAATGGAAATAAGAACAGAATTTGGTTAATATTAGAAAGGCAAAAGATTTTTGTGCAGTAAATTATGAGGTGATGTCTTGGTGTTTTAGTCTCTGAGGCACATTGAAATTGTAGCTTTATGTTCTGTATTGACAGGTTCATGTAAAATTCAGTACAGCCTGTTACCCCTTGGCAGCTATTCTCTGCAAGAATGGATGTGTCAGCCCTCATCAGCAGAGGTGGTGGCCAATGGAAGCCTTGCCTCAATGCGTCTGGAGTTTCCTCTTTAACAGGCTGCTGTGTGGGCGCTTTAACATCATTGTCAGACAGACAGGCAGCTGTTCTGGGTGAAAAGGCCTTCCCATTGGTGCTAAAACTGGCAGATGTTTTCAGTGTTCCTCACAACATAGTGACAGTTTAACTGAAACAGGCTGCACAGTAAGCGGTGAAATGCACTCTTGAATACCTGTGCAGATAACCTTGCATGTCTTGCTTAGTTACCTTCTATCAACAGCATATTTAGGTACGGTATATTCTGTAAAATCAATACTTGTCCTGACAGAACAGAAAGGAATCTGTACAGCACAGACCAGCCTGTTTTCACAGCTGCTAACTGTATATTCTCATTTACTGATGGAACTCTGAAGTGTGAATAGGAAGAACAGCAGAACGAGACATTTAAACATTGTTTTTAAGATTTCCTCCTTGGGCACTGAAAACTCTTTAAAGGGTCCATGCCCCTTACTTGTGAATTATTTTTTAAAGAGGGAGTAAAAATATCTGGCTACTCTAGTTATCTTCCAGAAATCAATAGCAAGAAAGCAAACTACTGTTTCTTTCTCTTCTGCCTGTGCAATTGTGGTTTCAGTGAAGTAAAATCACTCCATAGTGAATTAGATTAAAAAATACAGCATAGCTTCTGCATAATTCCCATAATATTTCTCTACCACCCAAGCATTTAAAATCCATTTCTTGGAGATGAAGCATTCATTTAGGGAGATTTACTAACCCACAGGTGAAATAGCTGATCACCTGTAACTGTCACAATGGCTTTGCACAGCTCAGTCTTTCCAAAGTAATGTAGATGCTGGCTTCATGGTGAGCAAACCCATCCCCAGAAACATCCAGCACAATATCAGATACAAAAAACCCCCAAGTTCTATTTTGTAGGGGGAAAGTTCAGATCTGCCAGTGAGAGGGGAACTTATGGTGATGAGTTATTTCATTCCAAACCTCCTGATACTTGGGATAGTGCATCTCCTTACCCCGGGGTGGTGGAGCTGCCCTATAGCTGGAATTTCTCTTCTGGTTGGAACTGGTGGCTGTCAGGAAGGAAGACACAATAATCTTCTGAATGTTTTGGCTCCTTATCTTGAGTCATCTTGAAATTGTTCATTGAAATTTCATCCTGCTTGCTTAAGTTTAATACATTGCCCTGAATTTTTAACTGTTACACTGTGGCCAAAATGTTCAGAATTGGCTAGTGATTTAGGGTGCTTCACTGATTGGGTACTCAATCTCATTTAATAGAGGCCTGATTTTCAGCCAGGGTTAAGCATCAGCCCTCTGAAAATCAGAGACTTTTAAGGTACCTGAAGTTGGGTATTTAATAACTGAGGTAGCTAGAATCACTAGTCACCTGTGAAAATGGTGGTATTTTCAGTTCACAGGATGGGACTGCTAATGTGTTCTTAGGAGTTTCTTTCAGGGGAATGCTGGCTAAATAGTTAGGCATATTTCCTATTTTGTTTGGAACTATAAGACTCAGGCCTCATAAATGTTTTAGGACACATGGGTTATGGGTGCTCAGCTTTTCTGAAAAACAGGCCCTAGATTGTAAAAATAGGGATTTCACCCAATTCTAACTGGAGCCATTAA
The DNA here is from genome assembly GCF_965152275.1 of Natator depressus. NCBI lineage: Eukaryota > Metazoa > Chordata > Testudines > Cheloniidae > Natator > Natator depressus. The sequence continues at coordinate 12,295,498 of NC_134247.1, forward strand.
GACGGATCAGACTTTCCTGAGTGAGGTTGAAGTCTAGGGAGCAGTGAACTCTGTTAATGAAACAATTACTCTGAAAAGTACGTCAGGATTCCTGTAATGTTGCCATTCGCAGAACAGAAAGAATTCACCCTGCTACTGATGAACTCTCTTTGTGATACTGTAGGGGAGGAACATCTTACTTTTTCACTCTAGAAGCTTTGTCCTTCTTTTAGTTATATGTCAGCTGGGATCTCACTGTAGCTGTGTATGCGCCTCGGGCGCAAGAGGGGATCTTTTTGAGTAGCAGTGTCTGTTGGGGCCGCACATGCCTGTGACTCCTTGCGAGGGCATAAAGGGGTGAGCAGTCATGACCCTCCCTTAGTTTCCTCCTACCACCTGTAGCAGCAAGACAGAGTCTTTCTAGTTTCTAACCTGCTACTGATTTTTCTGTCTTACTACTTACATTTTCACTGAAGAAACTTCTGCTCATCCACCCCCTTCTCTTTAGATTTGGTCATTGTATAAAAAGAGAAAGAGAGACCCTCCTGGACAGCAGGGTAAGGCGCCTCACGCCATCCAACACGCAGGACTCCAAACCCTTTGGGTTTATCCCTGCCCAACTTGTTATAGACTCGCTCCCCTGACCTATGGGCATAATCATTGCTTATTCTGTCTGGGGGGAAGAGCGCCGCGTCCCAGATTGGTGTTCAGTGTGTAAATCCTTCTGCCTGAGAACTCATAAATCTAGGGATGCATAACCAGCACTTGAATACAATAATGCTAAAGTGTGGAGCTGGGAAGTGAAGAGCTCATAAGGGACCTTAAGAAACCTCCCTGGGAAGTTTCATCTAGGGATACTTAAACAATTGATGCCTATCCCTTCAGACTGAGAGGAGGCAAACACCTCCAAAGAATGACTGAAAGGGTCATCATCAGTTAGTGCTCCCTTGAACACACGCCACATCCTGGGGTCCAGCAAAAGGAAGGCAAAAAAAGACATCATCAAAATTGGCACTGGATACATCAGTGTTGAGACTGCCTCAGCGCTGGTCATGTCCGTGCTGACACCGGCAACAACAGTGTCTGCATCATCCTGGGTTTGGTCTAATGTCACTTTGGACAAATAGGTGTTGGACATAGTTGCTTAAGGCTATCCCCACTCATTTCCGTACCCTCTCTCTCTACCTGCCCCCCTTCACCTTTATGCCTTGCACAGTAGAACAGGGTAGATGTGCAGCCCTGATGGACGCAGCTATTAAAAAAAGTCCAATCTTACTTGCATGAAGCATATGCACAGCTGCAGCAGGATCCACATGGAGTACCAACATCTCGAAGAACCACAGTTATTGTAGGGTAAGAAACTGTTCTTTTCCCCTCTTCTCTTTAATCTTCTTGTCCTACCCTAAGGCACTTCCCCTCTAGATAGAGGATTCATAGAATATCAGGGTTGGAAGGGACCTCAGGAGGTCATCTAGTCCAACCCCCTGCTCAAAGCAGGACCAATCCCCAACTAAATCATCCTGCCAGGGCTTTGTCAAGCCAGGCCTTAAAAACCTCTGAGGATGGAGATTCCACCACTTCCCTAGGTAACCCATTCCAGTGCTTCACCACCCTCCTAGTGAAATAGTGTTTCCTAATATCCAGCCTAGACCTCCCCCACTGCAACTTGAGACCATCCTCCTTGTTCTGTCATCTGCCACCACTGAGAACAGCCGAGCTCCATCCTCTTTGGAACCCCCCTTCAGGTAGTTGAAGGCTGCTGTCAAATCCCCCCTCACTCTTCTCTTCTGCAGGCTAAACAAGCCCAGACTGAACACTGGTATCTCTCTGAGGCGACATTCAATGCTGTTTCTTACATCAGCCAGCAGTAGCAGCTTTGGAGAGAGGATATTGTGCGCCCAACACGTCCCTCTGCTCTTGAGAACTCCACTTTTGGCAGGGAATGTGGGGATCTGGAGTTTTCACCCCAGGGATTCCTGTATTGCTGGTCTCAGTGTTGTGCTGCCAGTGTTTTGACAAGGGTCTCCCCAACACTTTCCCTCTTAGCTTGTGTGAAACCACTTGTAGTGGAGCGCACGTGGGCTGCAGACAGAAGTGGTGAAGGACTTGGCACACACTAAGCACATTTGCTGGAAATGTTTATACGTTGTTCCACCCAAAAGACATGTAAGAAATAGCATTATTGTATTCAAGTGCTGCCGTGGGGAGTTGGGAAGTGAAGAGCTCATAAGGAGAAGTTTCCATGAATAGTTTCATTAAAAATACCTGCCATTTTGTGCAGTCTAGTGCATTCCAAAGGCAGAACTTTTCCTCTTCAGATGTACTTTAATCTCCAGAGAAAAGTCTTCTCTGGCAGGATTGATTGAACATCTGGAGTGGCAGTGACCCCATGAGAGTGAGGGAAATCATCCTAACCTTCCCTTCAGTTTGGTGGTAGAATTTTTACAAGGCATTTTCTTTCCAACAGATCACGGGCTGAGGTTGGCACAACTGGGAATCAAACAGATCAGTAGAAAATTTGTGCATGGTAGAGCCAGGTTCTTCTCTCAGTAAATCAAATAATTTCAGGGGGAGTTACACAGGATTTACCATAGAGTAACTGAGATCAGAGTCTCAGCTTGGATCATTGCTTTTCCAAGACAGCATGATATTTATAAACAGAAACCTAGGCGAACAACTGCTAATTGAATTTCGCTGTTTGGCTATAGGTTGTTTCCCCCTCAAAGAACCAGATGTTATCATTAATTAACACTACTTAATCAAGGTATTTTCCGTAGCAATTATTTGAATGAAAGCACGTTAGCATTTACTTAGGATGATTTCAAAAGCCATTTCTGTATCCTCATGTTCCACTATAAATGTAAGATATAGTCATTAGTCCATTTTCCTTCATCCTTTGGTTTGATTTCCTTCTCTGGAGTGTTTTGCTTTGTTGTTTTTATTTGCTTTTTAAGTCAGAGCTGTGCATGACTATTCGAGATTTTTCCCCCACTCTGCTTTACTGCAGTGGTGGTATGAACACTGTGAATTAATTATTCCCATTTTGTACCAAATGTTTATAAAACATGATTAAATTTGTAATGAATATATTTTTCTTCATAATATTTGGAAAAAAGTTTTTAATTTTTCCTGTTCCTTGGTTAGTCCTGTATTCCAAGGGCCTGATTTTCAGAGGTGCTAATTCCTGTGTTTCCAACTTTTGTGTTTTTATTAGGGCTGTCAATTAAAAGTCGCAAGTAATCGTGAGATTAAAAAAAGTCACAATTAACCGCACTGTTAATAATAGAAAACCAATTTAAATTTATTATAAATATTTTAGATGTTTCTACATTTTCAAATATATTGAGTTCAATTATAACACAGATACAAAGTGTAGATTGTTCACTTTTATATTATTATTTATATTACAAATATTTGCACTGTAAAAAAGATAAATAAAAGAAATAATATTTTTCAATTCACTTTGTACAAGTACTGTAATGCAATCTCTTTGTGGTGAAAGTGCAACTTACAAATGTAGAATTATTTTTGACATAACTGCTCAAAACCAAAACAATGTAAAACTTCAGAGCCTACAAGTCCGTTCAGTCCTACTTCCTGTGCAGCGAATTGCTAAGACAAATAAGCTTGTTTACATTTACAGGAGATGCTGCTGCTGATATTGCAATGTTGGTTCCTCATCATACTGAGCTTGCCATGTACATTTCCATCCATTCACCTAAAGTGCTCAGTAAAGAAGTTTGCATGCATGTACAGTAGCATATTTCAACCTAGTTTATAAAACAAATCAGTTCATGCAAGTTCATCTTTCATTTTCTAAGTATAATGTCTGAATGTGGTGGGGTGATTGGCAGGTGAGAGCATGGGATACAAAGATACATACACCTCAACAGGAAATCAAGAAAATCATAATATAAAAATGGATTGTGGTTCTGACATCATTCAGATCTTTGTTTCTCTTTCATCCCATTCCTTAAGGCTCCAGCAGACTTACCAGAGCCTTTCTTTCCCCTCTCAGGAACTTCCCCACTCCCAGAGCTTTCTGTCTATACTCTGCTGTGGGGTTTGAGTGATCTCTGACTCTGATGGGGCCCAGCCGAGCCCATCTGCTGAAATCATGTGCACCTCGAGACATCTTTGAGTTATACAAGCCTGAGACTTCACAGAAGAAAAGTGTATCCTGCCCCTCCACCCACTCACATGCACAACTGGAAAGTTCATAGATTCCAAAGCTAGAAGAAACCATTGTGATGATGTATCATTAAAATGGATGACCCAGGGCCACATCCACCCCACTGGGTGCAGGACTGGGTCCTGTATTTGCTTACATTTAAAAAATAAATATATAACTATCATCATGGAGTTGAGACCAAACGTGAAAAGTTTCAGCCCCAAAAGAATTTGTTTGAGAAACCAGAATGCTTGTTGTTGGTGAAGACTGTACAATATATTGGCATAAGCTCATGCATACACATATATTTTACCCTTTCCATCACCCACCTCTCTTGTGTATAGCAGTATTGTACAAACAGTCCCATGTTTATAGGCTGCACTAATGTTATTGCTTTTCTTGTATTCCTGTGCACATAAGCCTAATTAACAGCTATCAGTCAATTTGCTCATGATTTGATCATAATTAATGATATTCTTAAGTAATGACTTTGCATATCTCTAGCAACCAAAGCCAAACTTGCCAAACTATTGCTTCCAGTAATTCAATTCTTCCTCTTTATTTTGGGGAATTAAATTACACTAATGCAGTTAGTCCTATAGACATTTGTTGTCCGTTTTCTTCTGGTGCCTGAATATTTCTGCACTATTGACTGGGTTAGGGTGACCAGATATCCCGATTTTTGGGTCTTTTTCTTATATAGGCTCCTATTACCCTCCACCCCCGTCCTGATTTTTCACACTTGCTGTCTGGTCACCCTAGATGGGGTTACTGTAATTCATTGTCTAGGGAGTGTGTAACCAAAGTACAATACCTTTATAATTGTCGTGTGTACATGACTGTCTTACAAAAACTCTACACCTTTAAATATATTGTCATGATTTTGGGAAAGAGATCAACAAAATCTGAACCGTTTCTTCTACAAAACCGTCTTCCTCTACAATATTTTGTTACAGATAGGAGACAACAGAAGGTCCAAATAGCCATCATGATTTGTATGGTCTTATGCTGTCTGGGCTTCCAAGGGCCAGATTCGCCCCCCAGTGTCATGCCATTTCTGCCAGGATGACAAGTCCTTGGCAGAGAGAAGTCTCCAGAGGGATATTGCAATAGTAGAAAGTGGCCACAGTGTCCCATCTGCGGGGGGGCAGTGCTGGCTGGGAAGAAGGCATGGCCATGGGCTGTGCTGCTTCAGTATATGCAGTCCATCAGTGATGTATCTATGGAGCCCTGACAGCAAATTAAACCTGCTATCCCGCAGCCCAAGCCCTGCAGGATGGCAGCAGCAGGAATCCTGCCTTACCCCCAAAGATGCTTTGTGTTGCTGACTGCACCTCCATGTGCCAAATGGGGCAAAATAAGCCCCAGGAGTTAAAAGGTTCATGTTCCCTGATGCTACAGCATCTCAGCCAGAGAAAAATACATAGCAAATGGGCACAAACTGAAGGGCTCACACTGCAGGTCCATAAATCCCTAAACAAAATGTCTATAGGAAAGGCTACAGTCCATACCAGATGGTCTTGCAATAACCAACATTATCCTATACCCTGAATCTAGGAGATCCAGCTAATCTTTGAGTGTTTGCACTGGATATCATAAGCAGTAGCATGTGGTACTATAAAGAGCCTGTGACAACACACCATTTCTACCTAGATTTGTCAGCTATTCGCTTCAAGTTTAATTCATGTACTGATATTACAATGTCTTATTAACATTTCATTAATTACTATTATTTATGTGTATTACCTTAGTGCTTAGAAGCACTGGTTACCCACCAGGACCCCATTGTGCTAAGCACTGTACAAACAGAGAACAAAAAAAGATGCTCCCTGCCCTAAGGAGCTTACAATCTCAGGCCACGTCTACACTACAGGGGTAAGTCGGCCTAAGTTATGCAACTCTAGCTCTGCGGTGTCTACACCGTGCTGGGTCGACTTACTTATGCTTCTCATTCCGGTGGAATATCGGAGTCAACGGGACAGCGATCTGTGGTTGATTTAGTGGGTCTTTACTAGACCCACTAAATCAATTGCCAGTAAGGGTAGACCTACCCTCAGTATGAGACAAGAGACAACAGAGGGAAACAGGCAGACAGATGGGAGAGTACTAGGAAACAATGAGACAGTATGGGTCAGCAGTCGTCTCAGCACACCAGTGGCCTAACTGGTGTCAAATTTTTTTTAGGTCTCACAGCAGAGAAGAGTTTAAAGGAGGGATCTGTAGGAGGCTGATAAAGTAGCTTTGCAAATGTTTACAGGGACCTCTGCCAAGCATGAGGGGCAGCATAGAACAAAACATGAAGGTGCTTGATTGAAAATGTAACAAGTGGGTGATGGAGAATGGAATAATGGGCCAATCAGAAGTGGGAGTCAACCTTGGCAATACTGAGTAAGAGATGATAGGTGGGGAAGCGATAGGCCATGAAGGGCCTTGAAAGTGAAGACAAGCATCATATGTGTTATGTGATAGAAAAGAGTGAACCACTGGAGGGATTTATTGAGAGGGGTGCTGTGGTCTTTGCAGCAGCATTCTGAATAGATGTGAGTGGTGCAAGATTATATTTGTCAAAATCAGCACTCTCTTAGCAATGTTATTTGCAAGATTCAGACAAGGCCTGGATATGAAGACGTAGGCCTGATTATTGCCTAAAACATAGGTTGACCTACCTACATAGCTCAGGGCTGTGGAAAATTTCATGCTCTGTGCAGCATAGTTCAACCTAGCCCCCGCTGTAGACACAGCTAGGTGAATGAAAGAATTCTTCCATCGACTCAGCTACTGCCTCTCAATGGGGTGGATTTACTACAGTGAAGGAAAACCTCCGTCCGATGCTGCAGCATGTCTACGCTACAGTGGCATCGCTGCGGCTGTGCCTCTGTAAGAGCTGTGTTGTAGACTTGTCCCTAGAGAGAGAGGTCCTGCGCAATGTGGAAAACCTTTGTATTTGATTTGATTTCCTTAGTCACTTCTCACTCATTTTTAAAACTACCGTCACAGCACCATACTAACATTTTATCAAGAAAAGCATCATGCACAGTGTTTTATTGGGCAGAAAACTGATTTGGAGGCTCACACCAGAGACTTTGGTGGGACTATATATAGTTAGATTAAAATGGCATAATCTTAACTTTCTGAACCTACATTTTCAAGAGTGGCTAGTTGTTTTAGGTGCTCAGGTTGAAACACCTTAAAAAGACCCGTTTCTTTAGATGATGGGACTGCAGCATTTTCTGAAAAACAGGCCCTTTTTAAAGCACCTTAGGTGGAGCAGCCGAAGTCACTCGTCAGTTTTGAACACTTAGGTTCTTACTAATTATAAGGGGAAAATCCATCTGCAATTTCACATCCCTACCCTACCCCAAGTTAACTGTCTGTGGAGATTGGGGTTGGGTAGGGGAGGAAGCGTACCCCCAGAGGTGGAAGAGGAGCCCCGTTGCCTGCAACAGCCTTCCCCCCACGTGGGGGTGGAGTTCACTAGTGACTCTCCATAGCTGAAGATCCAGTGTCCACATCTTCAGAAACCTCCCTAGAGCTCTGGCTCCCCTTATTCTGCTCCACACAGAAGAACAGTACAATATTCAATGCATTCAGGCCCTTATTTGTCCCTTAAATGAGTAAAGCACACTTGCTTGAGTATTACACATCAAAGAACCATACACCTACTGGCATATACACGTCTACAGCAACTACTTTTGAACCTTTCCGTGTATAACGACACTGCAGCAAATATCTGTACATGGACTTGTAGATAACACTGCTGCACCTAAAAACATGCATTCCTGCCTGTGTATTTTATTGTCTGTTTACCTGCACGCTAACCTGTAAGTAGCTCTCTAAACCACAACATTTGGGTAATTTTTTTAAAAACTGCTTTAAAGTAAGAATGGGTTGGAAGATTTGTTCTGGTTCCTCTTACTTGCTACCAGCGTGATGGTGTGTATTATGTGACAGTGAAAAACTGATCTGTCCTTCATGGAAAATTTCCTATAGAATATAATAGGGATGAAACCAACAGTAATCTATAGAAATCGAAAAGGATTCTGCAGCAATTCCTCTAAAAACAATTCGATAGAGACTTATATCCTAATTGTAAAATGTTTAATCCAACCTAATAAATTCAATGGAGAATTATATCTTGCAATAGAATTCTACAGGATTAGATTAAACTTTGGAGAAAGGTTCTCATTCTCTATTAAGTTCAATAGGACTTTTGAATAAGGAAATAAGATATTTCAGACAGATACGTTCAAATTCAAATACCAGATCGCTTCTTAGTACCAAAAATGTCCTGTTTTATTTCCACTCCTCCCTTACTCTAAAAGAACAGGGGAACTCAAGGATTCTGGCTATGCAACTGTTCTAAATGATCAGGCTTAATATATAGTAATTAGATTGCAAAAACATTAATGTTTAATCACTTTTTGTGATTTGTGCTCTGAAGGTTTGATATTTGTATAATTAGTATCATGATGGGTTTTCTTCCTAAGCCGGTGGGCTCCCAAGCCTACATGATTTATGGTGAATTAAAGCATAACAGTATCACCAGCCCCTAGAGCAACAGTATTGTGAAGAAAAGCATTGGTTGATCATGTAGAGTTTTTTTCAAGGAGCTCTAATCTGGATGCTTTTAGGGCTAATTTGCACACCTGTCTATTTTAGAAGTTTTCCGGTTTTACCCCTTGCGGATAAAGGTAATTTGCTAATTGGAGCTGAAAACACCTGTTTTTAAATCGGTATTAATTCATTTTGCTGTCTTAGAAATCCCAATAATTAGTTTTGCTGTGCAGTGCAAACAAAGCTACATACAATAAATACCTACTGATCTGCAGTTCTACCACCTCAGGCTGTGATCTTGATAGATCTTCGGCAATGGATATCACAGAGCTAAGCCAGATTAAGCCTGGTTAACGCATGAAAGGGAGACCATCTAGAAGCCGGGTCCTATATAGGAAGTCGTGTTTGTGATTCAGAAGGTGAAATTCTTTCCTCAGCATCAGTAAAGAATCAATGTCCTGCAGGGTGTTATCATTCAAAGGTGATAAAACCAAGATCCTATCACTTTCTATCTTTAAAGTAGGATCTTTATCTTGTTATGTAGGATATCAGTCGTTTTAGTGTCTAGGCGCAGAGAAAGACTCTGAGATTGCATGCTGTACCATTTTGCAGTTGAGTAACTGATGCCCCTCAGTTGTTGGCAATATTATGTTTTTGTCCAGTTTTTCAAAATATTTCCGTCTTGCCTGGTTTAAGTTTCAGACAGCTGTTCATCTAGGTTCTGGTGTCCTTCAGGGCCCAGGAAGGATTGCCAATGACACTACCTGTGTTTGTTGTAGAAGTCCAAGGCATCTCTAGAGGTTTAACATATAAATTGAATAAGGTAGAGCATAGGAAAGTACTTTGTGGGACTCCACATGCAAAAGTTCTCTCAATACGGCAGCAGTTTCTTGTCACAGGCCTCTGCCATCAGTCTGAGAGAGAGTCTTCTGGTCCACATGGGGCAAGTCCATCCACTCCCATTAGGACTCACCAGCAGCTCAGCAACAGCTTGTTTTGCTCAATAGGGAGGCAAGGGAACGGCATTTCATGAGTGGCTAAGCCTGGTAAGAACTCACATGGCAAATTAAATAACTGCGTGCACCACCACTTTTGTAAACAAACAAACAAAAAGTGAAATATTGGCACCATTAAATCAGAGATGAAACTCCCATTCATTTCAATAGTGCCCTGGAGTCTTAGGGCCTTATAGTCTTAAATCTGGCTGATACTGATTTAGCTCAAGTTGATTGCTGACCGACTTAAGATAAATCAGTATAAAATCAAACTAATTTGAGTGTCCATACACAGGTAGTTTGCATGGTTTAACTAATCAATTTAAAAACACACCTTCAGTAAAACCGAAACACCTTGTGACATAGATGAGGCCTTTGAACCTCCAAGCATTCAAAAAACCATGAGTCAGGCCCAAAAAACCATGAGATTTTTACCAAATTAAAAAATATGGGGTGCATTTGGGTTTTCAAGCTGTTCTCCCCACAACTGAGGGCTAGAAACTTTTGATGTTTGTTCCCTTGTTTATAAATGAAAGCTGAGACGCTCAAAAATGCCCCAGAATCAGGGAGAAATACCAAATATCGGGAAACTTGGCAACAATGCATACTATCGGTTGTGTAACCAGGGACAAAATGAGAGCGGTTTGTTTTACCCATCTTTTGTATGCTGCAATCTTCTCCCACGTAAGATAAACCTAGAAATAAGAACAAATACATTTATAAAGTATATTTCATTTGTTGGACTCTGGATAGTGGCATCCTGTTCCCCGGGAAACTCCCTTTCCCACTCCAGGTCTCCTGCCAAGCTGGCTCTTTGTTCTTTTCTCTACTGCACAGCAGGAAGCAGACTTCATTTCTGCTTCCCACTGATCAGTGGCTGGCGGGAGCAGCAAGTCTGTGCAGTTGGTCAACAAGGGAGGTGGAAGCTGTCAGAGATGGGGGAACAGTTTCTCCTTAAAGGGGGGAGGGGGAGAAGAAGAGACAACTATAACTTTCATGTGTTATATTGGAAAAAAAGCTAGTTCTGTGTCCGTTTGAATGAGGTTTTGAACAGAAGCAGTGTGTTTCCATTGTGAAAGGTGCAGTTTGGAAGTTTTGGTTCCTAGTCATTGTAGTTGTGTTGTAATGTACTATAGTATTGTGATCTAGTTGTAATGTTGCTGCTTTTACATGGATACGACTTTGATTACAGCTGAGGTCTCAGAATGTTACTATTCAGACCATGTTTACAGCAGCAATGTTACCAATATGTAAAGGAGGCTGCACTTGGGTGACCCCAGAGAACAGGTTAGCTATGGGCTGCGTCAGCTGACACTGGTTGCCCCACTATTGAGTAAAACCTTCACATAGTTCTGTCTCCTGGAAGGAGTTTCAGGTGTGTCAGAAGCAGCCCTAATGCGCAGGGAGTCGTATGGATATTGGAAAGCTGAGAATTCCCTAACCCAATTGCAGTTCCCATGGAGGAAGGGTGGGAACAAACCCCAGTATCAAATTCCACCATACATAACATGTGACATTTGCAGTAGCCACATGAGGTTCCTAAACTTCATAATGTGGAACTCATCTTAATGGAGAAATTTCCTCATGGACAGCTTTCCTTGTGTTTGCGATTGCATAGACAGTCTTCTCTCCCAATCAAAATTGTATAAAATGCCTTTGGGGGACCCCACTGTTTACCTCTCTGCATTGTGAAAACTGACCATTTATTCCTACCCTTTGTTTCCTGTCTTTTACGCAATTACTGATCCATGAAAGGACCTTCCCTCTTATTCCATGACTGCTCAGTTTGCTTAAGAGCTTTTAGCGAGGGACCTTGTCAACGGCTTTCTGAAAGTCCAAGTATACTGTGTTGACTGGATCATCCTTGTTCAGTGCTTATGGATACCCTCAAATAATTCTAATACAGTGGGTGACACTAAGTGTTAGATTTAGATAAATGGAGTAGGATGCATCTAAACATCTAATATTCAAGGTGTCACATAGAGGTTAGGTGAAATGGTGCTACTTCCCAAGACAAAAGTTGGGGGGGGTCTGCTTTGAGAGAGAGTGCTCAGAGATCACAATGCTTCAGAAGTGACTGACACATACACATCCTCTTAGTGACTGCCTAAAATATGTAAGGGCTCTAGAGGAGTCGGCTGAAAGGACAGATCTCTACCTACTTCACAGGGATAAGCTTTGATTTGCTCTGCACTGTGAGTGACTATTGAACTTCTAAGAAAAAGGGAGAAGAAACAAAGGGAAAGAAGACAAAATAATGGCATGCCAGAGAGAGAGAGATGGAGATGATAGCTAGAGAGGTGTTAGGAAGATAAGAAAGATGAGCACTAAATGGAAAGGACATGGAGCAGAAGGAAAAAAGCCAACACAGAAAAAGTTTTGAATTAGGGAGAGATGCAGAATACAGGAGTGTGGTAGGCTGGGGGAAATCAGACTGTTGAAGGGAACTGCCTCCACTCTGGCAGTGAGTGTTGACAAGATGATACATGGTGTAGCACTAGACAGGCATTCAAGAATAAATTCACAAGGGATGCAGTAATTTTTTTAGGAGGTACCATGAAAAGCAGTTTACTAGACCACTGCCGATACCTTCATGTTACCCACAGATTGGATGGCCCAAAACAATGTCACTGCGAGTCCATAGAGATGGCATTTTGTTATAAAGGTGATATGATGTCACTTTAATCTATAGAAAGATGTTCTTGGGTCAAACCCGAACACGATCACTTCGTTAATGTAACGTAGGTTGGACTGAGAGGTGAGGGGGCATGTGTGGCTGCCTTTGAAAATGTTAACGTTAACTCTGTTATGGGTCAGTGGATTAGAACTTCTTGCAATCTAGACCCTTTGGGGTATAGCCAGGAAGCTCACACAACTCTTTCAGAACAGGACTCTTTTGAAGTTACACTTCAGTCCTTTTGGACAGTGTAACCTGTTATCTTTGCATTACCTCACCTGGCCCTTTGCAGCGTTTTGGATCCTCTTCCTTTTCTAGACAAATAAAAAACTCAGAAGGGGCTGGGGCCGCAGGGTTCCCCTCTCCCCATACATTTTAGAGACCTATTTCAATGGCAGTAATTGATGCCAACTAATCTCGCTCAGGCTTGGAGCCCACCTATAGCTGCCAAAGGATGACATTGTAAGGAGAGTGATCACTTTAGATAAGCTATTACCAGCAGGAGAGTGGGATGGGGGGAGAAAACCTTTTGAAGTGATAAACACCCATTTTTTCATGGTCTGTGTGTATAAAAACATCCTCACTGCATTTTCCACTTTTATGCATCAGATGAAGTGAGCTGTAGCTCACAAAAGCTTATGCTCAAATAAATTGGTTAGTCTCTAAGGTGCCACAAGTACTCCTTTTCTTTTTGCGAATACAGACTAACACGGCTGCTACTCTGAAACCTATACATTAATTAGCTCACTGCCAGCTCTCACACATTGCACAGAACTGTAAAGCTCACTGTTGTGGGAGTAATCCTTGAATCTCTCAGACTGATTGCATATTTGCTGGGATTCATGTTATGAGATGGAATCAGTTTGTCATTTCATCTCCTAATAATTTACCAAGGAATTCTGGAATGTTTATGGAAAGCAAATCAGCATATTTTAATACAATGGATTATTATTTCTTTTGAAAAACATCTTCAAATATAGGATCGAATTTCCAAATGGCCCCCACAGTTTTCAAGTATATACCTTTGCACACAAGCTCATATGTGTATTTGCATATGCAAATGATAAAGTTGGGCACATGACCACCTGAGCTGTATATGTAAGTGTAGAAGTTTACTAAGGTGAGAGAGAGAGAGAGAGAGAGAGAGAGATCCACAATTTCTCAGCCATGGTAGCTGAGACAGACTGAAATTTTACCTCAAACCTGACTCTTCACATATTTTCACTTTTTTAATATTTGATAAACCTGGTTTAGACTAGCCAGCCAAAAATCATCATTGAATAAGTGTTCAAAACAGGAAACAAAGTGACATATCCTGTTCAAAAGAATGATTGCTTAGCTTTGAAAGGTGTGTTTAACTATGCATATTGAGCACTTTGTCTTTTCAACAGCCATTTTAAAATACACCAAATTTGGGGATGATTTTCCTCTGACACGTAAATCAAGAGTAACTCCATTGGAGTTACATGAGTGTAAATCCAGTCTGCCTGAACAATGGATCAATCTCCAGTTGACATCCAATGGAAAAAGGAACAGACTCCGGTTGTGTGCAAACAAACAGCAAAAACTTCCCGGAGCCAGTTCCACTTAGCAGAAGTTATTTGATAAATATACTTTAATGACTCCCTTTCCAGATGTCATTTTCACCTGATGTTTATATGGTAATTCCCACAAACTCGTTTACTGCATGAAACATGAGATTCTGTGCTATAGTCATCTGTACGTATATGTGAGAACAGGAGGTAGGGTGTACCACATAGAGCGAAAATGTACAGTTTGAGATTTCCAAATGACATCTTTAAACATTAGCTTAAAGATTTAAACAAGTCGAGTAACTCTGATGACAAAGAAGATAAAGATAAATGAATAAGGTACATTCTTTTTATTTATACACAAGTGCTACATAACCGTCAAAAGACTGCAATATGATAGCTGCTAGGCATATTTTCCATGATAAATAAGGTGGTCACAGGCATTTAAATCTTGTAGTAAAGTGATACTGGATTTGAACCACTTCTTGTATTTAAACTACATTATTTTGGATATCTTTAGCCATTCCTTAAATTATCATTTTGCATATAGTTTGCCTAATAATTTTATTCCATTTAAAAAGTGTCTGGATTCTCATAGGCCTGTGAAATGGCTAAGAATGTAGATTTCTGCTTTTAAGAAAGCTAAAGCAGACAAGAATCTGATTACTAGTTGCCCGTCCAAAGCATTGCACAGAGCCCACAAATATTTCTGAGAATACAGTTCTCAGCAAAAAGCACTATTTAAAAACATTTTAAAGAGCAGCCTTCCTGCATGTCCACACCTTGTTATATTTTTATTTATTTTTTTAACTGACTTTAACGTGCTATCTGGGCTTGGTATTTACCTGAAGCATTACTCTGCCTCCATTAATGCATCTGGAATTTTGTACCTGCAAATAAGTAGGCCTACACTTCTGCCCACAATGAATTTGTAGGTGCAAAATATTAATTAGGGGCCTGATTTTCAAAGGGGTTGCTAATCTACAGCTCCTACTGATTTCAGTAGGATTTGATGGCCCTCAGCATCTCTAGAAATCAGGCCACTGGTTGTCTGTCTAGTTGATTTGTGGGCATATAGCTGTAGCATATTGGCAGTGTAATTCTTAACAGATAGAGAAGAAGATTCTAAGTAAAGTGTAGTGAAACACCTGTCCCATACTAGTCTTGTCAGGTCCTTCAAATCCCTACTAAGACTCACTCCTACCATATGTTACCCAATTGTTCATGAGTCTTCAGCATGCATGTATATAGAATGCATATAAATATTGTACCTATTTTTATATCCTTCCCCTACTTATGTCTCCTTTTCTGGGGCTATACGGGAAAAAAAACAGCTGGAATTACCAAAACTAATGCCTGTCATCCCCATTACCTATTGTCAGTATGTTGTATCCCATTTAGCCTCCCTTCATTTTTTAAAAAAATCCATAGGTCTTGATCCACATGGCTGACCTAAGTGTGGTCGAACCGCACTGAAGACAGTGGGTGATGAGCAACTTGCTCAGAGCAACTTGCAGGATCGGGGTATTTGACTTTATGTTCTTCAGGGCACGAGCAGTCTCTTCCTTTATGCAGTGCCTAGCAGAATGATCATGTTTTGAGGATCTTCATCAATACTAACAACAAAACCTTCTTCTTCAAGTAGGGTCCCTGTGGTCTAAGGCTTCAGGTACCCATGCATCCCCATGTGTCTTTGATTAGAGAATTTTGGTAGCATTCTGCTTTCAGTCCACACCTGCACCCTACACATCCTTGGGTCCTGTATGGAGCATAAATAGGGTTGCACTGGCAAACCATTTTTAGTTACTTCTCAACTCCCTTCATCCTGAAACAGAGCATTGAGCGTGCCTGTTTCACTTACATTTAGGCATCAGAGGGGTAGCCATGTTAGTCTGGATCTGTAAAAGCAGCAAAGAGTCCTGTGGCACCTTATAGACTTATTGGAGCATGAGCTTTCGTGGGTGAATACCTACTTCGTCGGATGCTCCAATACGTCTGTTAGTCTATAAGGTGCCACAGGACTCTTTGCCGCACTTAAATTTAGATGTTGTTTAGATAGATAGTTTAGCTTAGTTGTAAATACTAGTTTTGGAGTCTGTTGTTTCCTCTTAATTTGCTCTTTCCCAAGTGAGGGGTGGTTCTGGACTTTTTCATTATCTGGGGGATGCTGGGATCCCCAGGCTATAAGTGCGGTCTTTCCTTCTCAGGAAGCCATCCTGGTTAGTGACGCTCTCGGTGTCTCCGTCCTTTGGGAGACCCTATATACCAGGCAAGTGTAAGATCTGCTCCTCCTTCAAGAGCAGATCTCTTAAAAACAGAAATAAAATTTAAACTGTTGATGATGGAACAAGACCTAGGACTGGCTTCCGACTCTGGCTCCAAGAACTCCCCTGTACACTGGCCTGAGAGGACATTTAGAGCCCCATGTACCACAGGATCTCAGTAACCAAGAGCCTCGTTGATTACAATGGCTGGTACCCTGTCCACCTCTGGTTCTTGTTCACTGAAAACCTAGAGGGATGCGGCACCTGAATCCTTGCCCATGGTACTGAGACCTTCAAATGCTAACACTGTGGGTACCAACAAGGGAGCAGGAGTGTTCTATAAGCTGGTCTAAGGCTTCGAAGAAGTCTTGGTCACAGACAGAGAATGTCCTGAAGACCTCAGGTCCCAAAGTGGAGTTCTATTGAGGTTCTGAGTGATTCCAATACTGTAAAGATGTCTGAGACTTTCTCTAAGAGCCACACTACCACTAAACTGGATTCAGTACCAAAGACTTCCACGTCAGGTGGTCATGCACGTACAAGTTAACATTCCACTTCAAAAACTTCTGCATCACCAGACTTTTCAGTATTCTTGGTACCTACACCCATGCCCCAGACCACTACATCAGTACCATCTGAGTCCGAATCTGAACGTATTTGCTAAAAGCATCCAGTATCCGTAGCACTGTTACATTCCAGACTGGTCCCTACATTGGTACTGACACCAGCCTCCAGTGGATTATACTCGCATCCCGTTTACATCACAGGAGCTTATTCAAGGTATCTCTTGGTGTCGAATGAGCCAGAGTCACCATTACTTACCGGTGCTGTACAGCTGTCCACATGAAGATCTTCACTGACCCCACGTTTTTTATTGAGACCACTTACTTCACCAGCATCAGCCATCCAGGGTAAACAGGTATCACCTCACCTCCCTTGGAATATGTTGAGGATGAGTCTCCTGATTAACAGATTTTGGTTCAGGGATCTCCTGTCTACTCAGCAAGATTCCACTCTCCTACCCATACTAAGAGAACAGAGGACAGATGACCTTGACTTCCAACTGTCCAGTGTGACCAACAGTGTCTGCCTCCTCCTATGGACGCCCCCCCCCCCCCCCGACCATTCATCTTCCAGATTTTTTCCTGAAGCCACATCAGACTGGGCAGGAAGCTGCCTTCCTTACCTTGGATGTTAGAAAGGTGTTAACCTTCTATCTGGACAGAACCAAACCATTCTGAAAGTCTTCCAATCGGTTTGTTTCAGTTGTGCTCCAATCCAAAGGATCCAGAGTCTCCACTCAGAGATTCTCAAGGTGTATTATTTCATGTTATGATTCTGCCAACATTCAGCCCCCTTCTAGGGAGTTAGCCCATTCTACAAGGTCGCAATCTACTTCTATAGCATTATTCAAGGATGTACCAGTTGCTGAAATTTGCAGAGCTGCAACCTCAACTTTCAATACATACCTGTCTCCAAGGTCTGTGTTTTGGTGCATGCTTCTATATCAGATGCTGCAGTTGGCAACACAGTTCGGCCTTCAGTATTAGACTCTGCTCCAAAGCTCCTCCTCTGTGTTGCGGATACTGCTCAGGAGTCGCCTAAAGTGGAGCACCCGTAGGGACGCTTCTTGATGAAGAAGAGGTTATTCACTTTGTGCAGTAACTGGAGTTCTTCCAGTGTGTCCCCCTATCTGCTCTCCATTCAGTCTGCTTCAGATTTTCCTCTGTGGGACTTTCTGGTAGAGAAGGAACTAAGGGGAATTCTTCTGCACAGCCCTATATATCCTTACTGGACATGGGGATGCACAGGGTGTATGAATGAGCCAAATGGGTGCTGCTACCAAAAATCTCCCATCAGTGTGGACTCATGCACACATGAAGTGGAGCACTCTTCAGGGGGGACACATCTCAAAGAACTCCAGTTACTGCACAAGGTGAGTACTCTCTCCTTTACCACAAGAGGTGTGCTTTGGGGTTTTCAAAAGCACTCCTTGTTGGTCTAATTTTTCTCCCATAGAAGCTTTACTGTTTACTTAAATCAGAGCAAAGTTAAGCAGATACTGAGCATTTATGAGAATCCTGCCTGAAGGCTTCAGTGGTCTGGCACTGAGGGCGAGGCAGCAACAGCAGTCCGTGTGTATCAGTGGGGGAGCGCTGAGCACGGGAAGGGAAGCAAGAATGACGGGCTGTATGGGGTTCTGAGAAGAGTCAGCGTTCAGAAAAGGAAATGTGAGCCTGTAACGTTGTGAATTGTAGCATAACACAGAAGTTGGATCGGGAAGGCTTAACATTTTTGCTGAGCCAGCCAATGGCTATAATGGAAAATGTAGTAACTTACGTCTGTAAATTGGAGTTTAGACCACCTCATAAACTACTGTGGTATGTACAAGAGCTGGCAGACTATAGCTGTGAGATAGGCAGTGGAAGAGAATATGCTAGGTACCATATATCTGGGGCATGCCAATTACTTTTAGTTTCCTACTTTATTTGATAAAGCAATAATAAGAAAGTAAATACTTGATTTGGTCTGAATACTATGAAAATGCCCACTGATTCAAGTAATCTCATAAAAAAGCAGAATCCAGTATTTTTGTGTAAGATGACACACAATAATTCGTATATATATCAATAATACCTACCTTTTATATAAAACTTTTTATCAGTAGGTCTCGAAGCACCTTAGAAAGGACGTCAGTATCATTATTCCCATTTTACAGATGGGGAAAGCGAGGCACAGAGAGGAGAAGTGACTTGCCTGAGGTCACCCAGCAGGCCAGAGGCCAAGCTGAGAATAGAACTCCGGTCTCCTGAGTCCTCATCCAGTGCACTATGCATTAGGCCACGCTGCCTCCCATTGATATAAGGAATATTAATATAAACAATATTAATTTTCAAAAATACCATGCAAATTTATAGCAAGCCCAAGGTCACATTTGGCATTAGCCAACTTGCTTTATTTTGTTTTGTGGAATGTCAAAAGCCTGATCTGGGCAATCATTTTCTTGCTAGAATACACACATTAGCGATAAACAACCTTTTCTTTTAGCAAGTCAACAGTGATGCACCTTGCCTGACTCTGAGTTTTTAACTGAAACCAAATCATTTTATCTTTCTCAAAAAATTCTTTACCAATTCTTTGTCACTGTTGATTTTCATAAGTGCTGCCATTGCATGTGATTCTCTGCTACTTCAAAACCTGCTCACAGCTGTATATTCCCAAAGGTGATAAAACACATTTGCTTTCCACTGAAAAAAAGCTTGAGGGTCCTGCTTATTGGATCTCTTTTACAGACAGGCCATGGTGATTCTATTTGTATGCATATTAAACTATGAATTCCACACACAATATTAGTAGTTCTGCCTTAACAGGGTAAAGGCTGAATTTTAGAGTGGAATTAAGTTCCAGGTACGGGAAACACAAATTTCTAACCTTCAGGGAGTGGCTAGATGGTAAACATCTAGGATTCAATTCTTCCCTGACTTACTCCCTGAACTTGCAAACTGCTCCACACAGTGCTTAAAGTGGCCTGAAAAAAACAGGATGGTCTGTCATAATCTAAGATCAACAGCTTTGGTAAGACAGTGCTTGAAAGTGCACCACTCGGCGACCTGGCTCAATTAAAAGAATTTGTTGACAGGTCTGCAACCCCTTGTGACAGCCCCTGCACACGCAATTTGAGCACTGGCTCCACCCAGGTGGACCCCCTGCAGAACAGGTTTTCCAAGTGGGGCATTACGTGGGGTTGAGTGGAGTTTTCTAGAATGTAAGTGAAATTGTTTTCAAACTAATTTTTTTCCTAGGAACAAAAATGCAGAACATCTCTATATGCTGGACAGGTACCATAAGCTGCTAAATGCTCCCACAACTATCTTGAGAAGTCATCCAATGGTTCTTCATTTATATTTATACTGTAACTTTAGGAGCTATTAAGGAACCCACATCTTATAAAAATGTGTATTCCCCCTTCTCCAGCTGTTATGAATCGGAGAGGTGATCAGTATGGGCTCAACAGTGATTTTTGGCAACTGTGTCCCCCCCCCCAACCCCCCGTTGAGGTTCATATGGAGCTGCACTGGCTCAACAGGGTGATGCCTTCTCAAGGTGGGAAGCCAAGTCGCTGTTACATTCCTTAAGCAGTTCAGCACAGGCAGTCTGCCCCCTTTGGTAGTATTAGCCCCACACAGTCTTTGTCCTCTTTTGTGTGCAGGGATTCCAGTTGTTCCATTGAGTGTTACAACACATCTGATAGATGTAGCCATGTCGGTTTCAGGATATTAGAGAGACAAGATGGATGAAGTAGTATCTTTTACTGGACCAACTTCTGCTGGAGAGAAAGACAAGCTTTCGAGCCATGCAGAACTCTTCTTCAGGTCTGGGAAAGGTAGTGCTCTGTGTAGCTCAAAAGCTTGCCTGCCTCTCTTATCAACAGAAGTCGGTCCAATAAAAGATATTACCTCACCCACCCTGTCTCTCTAACTCATCTGATAGTCAAGAACTGGAAAATACACCCCAAATATCCAACCACCAGAGTGAAAAGAGTGATAAGCCTCTACAGTGTTTGCACTTTGAAAGATCACTAACACAACTTCATTAGTAGCGGAGACCCTGGTCACAGATCAAAAGGATATTAGGAAACATGAAGGAGCTGCTTAATTGATTTCTAATCCTTTTAATCTTCCTTTCTGCAGTAAAATCTGGCATTACATGCTCTCTATACACGCTTTGTAAATGATGTATCTTGTGTCTTAGATCTATGATTTGTTAGAAACAGCATGTCAGTGGGTCAGCCATTATTAAAAATATAGTTGCAAATCCAATGCAAGACACAAAATTAGTGTGGTATGAAGACTATTACCATTATGTTGAAGTCCTATAGACTTAAATAGAAAATGATAACTTTATTATGAGGGTTTTTTAAAACCATCCTATACAATTCAATATAAGGATAGAAATTTCTTTTAAATTCTCTTGGATGGTTGAAAAATACATAGGATAGACTTCTATCCCTGCTACACAATTATAAAGAAAAAATCCTGTAGAAAGGGTCTCATTGTCTGTTAAATTCTGTAATTGTTTACAGAAATCACTTATTCATTGAGTCTAAGGCCAGACGGGATCGTGATGATCATCTAGTCTGACCTCCTGTACAACACAGGCCATATAACTTCCCCCACAATAATTCCTAGAGCGGATCTTTTAGAAAAATGTCCAAACTTGATTTACAAATTGCCAGTGATGGAAAATATAGCACAAACCACAAACTTTGGTAAATTGTTCCAGCGGTTAATTACCCTCACTGTTAAAAATGTACATCTTATTTCCAGTCTGCATTTGTCTAGCTCCAACTTCCAGCCATTGGACCATGTTATACCTTTCTTTGCTAGATTGAAGAGCCCATTATCAAATATTTGTTCCCCATATAGGTACTTATAGACTGTAATCCAGTCACCCCTTTATCTTCTCTTTGTTACGCTAAATTAATTATTATGGTACAAAGAATGCTATAGGAACGCTATTGGTTTTGTCCCTTTTAAATTCTGTAGGCGTTTTCCATAGGGTATTTTATAAGCAGAAAGTATATCTAGCACTATATAAAGAAAAAAGAAAAGGAGTACTTGTGGCACCTTAGAGACTAACCAGTTTATTTGAGCATGAGCTTTCGTGAGCTACAGCTCACTTCATCAGATGCATAGCATATCGTGGAAACTGCAGAAGACATTATATACACACAGAGACCATGAAACAAAACTTCCTCCCACCCCACTCTCCTGCTGGTAACAGCTTATCTAAAGTGATCATCAAGGAGGGCCATTTCCAGCACAAATCAGGTTTTCTCACCCTTCCCCCCCCACTCCCTCCCCCACAGACACACATACAAACGCTGGAAATGACCCACCTTGATTATCGTGTGCATTATAAAGAGAGGTTTCAAAGAGGGATGGGCTATTACCAGCAGGAGAGTGAGTTTGTATGTGTGTCTGTGGGGGAGGGAGGGGGGGGGGAAGGGTGAGAAAACCTGGATTTGTGCTGGAAATGGCCCTCCTTGATGATCACTTTAGATAAGCTGTTACCAGCAGGAGAGTGGGGTGGGAGGAAGTTTTGTTTCATGGTCTCTGTGTGTATATAATGTCTTCTGCAGTTTCCACGATATGCTATGCATCCGATGAAGTGAGCTGTAGCTCACGAAAGCTCATGCTCAAATAAACTGGTTAGTCTCTAAGGTGCCACAAGTACTCCTTTTCTTTTTTCTTTTTACGAATACAGACTAACACGGCTGTTACTCTGAAACCTAGCACTATATAGACAGCTACTACCTGATTTTGTTTCAATTAATTTCACTGGGAGCAGAATCAGGCCCAAAATTCAGTATATGTATAGTGCAATATGCTCGTCCTTTTAAACTCAAACAAAGCTAGCTCTACACTGGCCATGCCATATATGATGTGCAGCACCATCAGATCCACATCTTTAAAAGAGAAGAATTTGTTATCTGTTCTGCTGCTTCAATCAGCGTAGAGATTTGTTGGTGTGTTTGGCTTAAGTGCTGTCACAGCTCTGGGTGGTTAATTTAGAGCAAGTGCTCTTATCAAAATGTGTGTGTGTGCCTGCCGGCATTCAGACTGCAGGGAAACTGTGTTCTGGGAAACGCCTACAAAAGTGTCACAAAATGCAGAAACGATTCACATAAATACAACTAAAACTGGCATGATGTAGAAGAACAGAAAATTCCATGAAATCACTAGGGACATCACTATACAAATGTAATTTACCTGGAAAGTGGATGGGCACCATGGTCCTGAGTGCAATAAAAATCACTGATATGACTCACTGATAAATATAACCATGCTGACTGTACATCTATAGAAAACAGCAGCGAGGAAGCTGAACGAATTACAGTGACTTCAGGGTAAAGGAAAAACCACCGTACAAATCTCGGAGTTAGAGATTCAAACACAAGGGCTAAAATGTTCATACCTAAGCTCCTGAAGGCAGGCATCTAGATCAGAGTGGTATGATTTTCAGAGTTGTGGCAGCTCAGCATCTCTTAAAATCAGGCCACTTCTATTAAGGTGCCTCACTGTGAAAATGTTGACCTATGCTCTCTGTCTTACGAGCTCTGGAAGGTTTTTAGGGAGGGAGTGGGCTGGGGGGTTGTGGGTTTGTATGGGATTTTTTTTAAATAAATACTCATATTTTTATATATAAATTAAAGAAAAAACAAGACTATTTGGGTCAAAGGTGTTTTTGGACATAAGATTTTGATTCAGGCCCTTCTTTGTCTGCATTACTATTCTGTAGGAACACCCATTATTTTTAATTGCATGTCTCTTTGCTGTACAGAGTGCAACAAGTGACTTCAGCTCACTGCAGTTACACGTGCAGAGAAAGAAAAGGCAGGTGCATGTATCCCAACCAACCATAACTTATAGGAAAACAGGTGAAAAATACAACTCCATAATGTTTAATATCAAACTCCTGGTGAATGAAGATTAATGGAATACGTTCTCACCAATCAGCTGCTTCATCCTGAGCAGCCACAACTTCCATTGATTTGAGATTTGTTTGAGTCTAAAACTGTTCTAGTTTAAAATATAGAATCATTCTGCTTAAGGAAACAAGATTGCATTTATCAGAGGGGTAGCCGTGTTAGTCTCTGGTACTGGGTACCATGCAAGGCAATGAATTTAGCCATATGAAGTGGAAATCCATCAACTTCATGAAAACACTTGCAGAGATACAGACAGAAGGTGCCACTGGACTCCTTGTTGGTTTTGAAGATTGCATTTATAAACTTCTATTCAGGGTCTTATACTGCACTCATTACCATGTTGTCAAGTTGTCAGTCTCTTATAAAAAGTACTTACCATTAACTTCAGTGGGAGTTATGGGTGGGTTAATCTGAAAATTCATTTCTTCAATTTATTCTGTAAGCACAGCATTTTGCTGAGAAGCAATTAGATGGTTCCATTATTTTAATTTTACATGCTTTATCCCATATAAAATTAAATTGTAAGTAATTTTGTGTTGGGGGAACACTCATCAGTGGACAAAAACAAAGGGCTGAATTTCCAAGAGAGTTTGCCATACATGTACGTACACCTACTTTATCATGCAAATGGACATTTGGATATTTGTTCATGTTTAGCACATACACAGTTGTCCATTTTGTATGCACATGTAGGTTTTTTGAGTACACCTGTTGCATTCATTTCTGAAACTCTAGCCCGGAAGAGCAAAAACTACCATTTTTTCCTCAAGTTAAAGCTTTTATACATGTTATCATCACATGTATGGGATGATAGTCCAATAGCTGCGCAGGCATCTTGCTGTTTTCAGTGTAAATGTTTACTTTACTAACACCCATGTTATAATATAAGCTTTCTGTCCATTTAATCAAGGAACAATCTAAATTATCATTCAAGCACTGGTTTCTCTTTGAGTCACATCAGGAAGTGTATGAACAGATGGCATTTGAAGACAATTTAGCATTCTATGAAATGTGTCAACGTTTCTTACATTCACAGAAAAACAAAATGATTTCTAGCACAGTACTTGAAAACTATTGTTGAAATGATAAATGATTGCTTCTTAACTCTTATGTCCATATATCATCTGTTCTTTAATCAGCCTTTTTCATTTAAGTAATGTGATGAGCTATAAAAATAATTTGGAAATTTTACACATGTTCTATATCTAAATACTCTATGCCAGAGGTAAAAATATTTCTCCCTGTTACACATTATGGATGTTTCCAGTGATTCCTCCACACTGGAAGGGAACAGTTGTTGGAGAATATTTGTTTGTAACTGAGGAAAATAGGATGCTCCTTCTGTTTCCACAGTTGCAAGCTCTGTGAACTGAAAGTAAATACTCTCTCCCTCCCAAACGTAAAGCACCTGTGAAAACTCACTCAGGGGCATACTGCAAGCGCCTTACTCACTTCTTACCCTGGCAAAGCTCCCATTGCAGTCATAACAGTGTGAGCCTATTCAGCAGGGTACTTAGGTGTGTGCCTACATTTAGCGTGTGACTTATTTTACAAAAATCAGTGGGACTACACAAGTGCTTAACCTCACTGACTTGGGGCCTAGCAAATAAGGAGTTGTGGGTTGGACCTTCATTCAACTGATCAATTATTTTTAGGATACTAAATCTCCTTTTTTCAATGGAACTATCGTAACAATTGCCGTTGGGCTTCATTTTGTAATTGAAATGATTGGGAGTTTTGCTGAATTAAGTACAACAGAATTTGGACTGTTGACCTCATTCCACAAGAATGTCAACAACCAAAGGATTACAGATTACCATTTTAGTAAAAACTAGTCTTGTAAATTCAGCTACTTAGTCAGTGTCCTACTTTCAGGATAGTCATAGCAAACAATTCTGCATAGTCTCTGCTTATTAAAAACAGAGTGCCAAGATCAATATAGCAATATTTTGTAGGAGAAAATTCAATTTATCAAACAGGTTTGACGTTTTTAAGATGATTAAATTCCTTGTTTATTGGGCATCATAGAGTCTTTGGGAATATTTGGGGTGGAAGTGATAAAACATGAAACATAACAAACTTTCAAACCTTTAAATCACATCAGAAAGTGGATACTTCCTTAAAAAAAAGGGGGGGGGGACGACTCAAAGTCTAAATCTTGCTATCCCAAGTTATACTAAATCAGGCATTGATTAAGTTGCTGCTCCTGCTCCCATTGGCTTCAATGGTCCAGGATCAGAACCTGTAATCTAAATACTCAAGAAATTGTTCCAGTTGGCAAATTGGAAGATTTGTGTGATTTCATCATTTATTTTTAAGACATACCTAGGTCTGGCCTGTATGAGCTTCTATTTCAAGGCTCTGATGCAGGAAAGACTTAAATACATGTATAAGTGCTGTCCTGGATAAAGAAGTTTTCCTAAATTATGCTGCAGATTGGCTCCCATTAAATAACATTGAGTTATGTTTTTTAAAAAAAATAGATACATACTGCCTACCTGTAGGACGGATAAAATTTTCTAGTTTCAAGACTGTACATTAAAAATAATGATATAATGCACATCTTCTAGGGCAGTGTTTCTCATCCTTTTCAGTTTGATACTTGTTCAAAGTCTATATGTTTTCACAGTCCCCCTTACATTTATCATAAAAGTAAGAAGAGAAAATCGTATCAGTGATGACAATGACAAATCTGCATACTGTGTGTGTGTGTTTCAAGTGGTTGATAGAAAATACATGAAATTGAAAGGTACAAGAATATGGGAATAGGAGGATCTTTGCATTAGATTGTAATAAAATTTTCAGCTCTTCCTGACACCCTCCCCCTGATTGCCTTTTGTGGTTCCCTGGTTGACAAACATTTCTATAGTGTAACTTTAAAAGGATGTTTTCTCAATCCTGGTTTATCTAGCACTCACCGCAATGGGGAAGGGAGGTATAACCTCAAAAGGGGTGTTTTAAAAAAAAAAAAAAAAAAGGAGAAAGGAGATGCTGATTCATGACTAACTAGTATACACAACTTTAAGAGATTTCTCCTGAGAAGAGGTGGACCCTGAACTTGTCAATATTATGGTGTCAATAAGATCAAATGTTCTGCAACTTTCCTCAGTTTATATCATTAAATATTCGAGGTGGATAAACTTGCCTTTTGTCTCGGGAAACCTAAATTCATATCCGGTCTGGGTCAAGGCCCAAGTAGGAAAGGCATTTGGTCATCTCATTCTAGTTCCTAGCACACGTACTTTTGTTGTTCAACCCTATCACACAGTGATAGCTCGCTCTTCTCGAGAGAGCGTCTTCACTGCAACAGAAGGGAAAGATAAAAAGACATGTAATAAGGAAAGTGTTGGAAGTCTGGAATGATAGATATTGTCGTGGTTGCATGGGGAAACTTGCATACCACCTCTCCAACTTTTTCCTGGTTGTAGCTAGCTCTCTTTTAGGATACTCCAATGTATTCAGAAATGGAATTCTTTCCTTCTCTATCATGCTAGTCATAGCACTTTTTAAAACTGTAAACATATCAGTGTGTGACAAAATGTCCACGTGACTCATGTTTTAATTCCCATATTTCCCTCTTACTGTATAATATTAGTGTGGTGTAACAAAAGAGCAGTCTTTACTAAATCTGTCTGATTATACTGAGTTCCCCTTCAGGGCTCCAGAGTCCTAGAAAACCTAATGCTGTTGCAGAACGTTCTACACCAGTGGATTTGTCTTTGGGACTAGAAATGTCTTTCCTTCACCTTGACATGGCAAATTTCAAAATCCCTCATTTACAAGTAAATGAGGCTCCATTCCTCATAACAGTTTTTTAGGCATTTCAAAATTCTGTGTCATTCAATCTGTTCCTGGGTCACTGTAGGATTGTTTCCTACTTCTTTTTCAGTCTACATTTAAATACCCCAGGTGCGGGGGCTTTCACCAGTTTCATTGGGAGACTATTCCACAGCCTAACACATCTCTCATTTAGAAAGTGTTTTCTTATAACTTAATTTTTCCCCTTTTCTTAAAATACTCCCTTGTACCACCCTAAATAACTCCTCTTCACACTTAGTGTTTATACCTTTCTATTATTAGCTGTATTCTCAGCCTCCCTCACCCCTCAATTCTTCTCTTAGCTCTTTCATATGTGTTTTTTATATATTTCCCCATATACATCCATTCCTCCAACGCTCTGCTTCATTTTTGTTGCTCTTCCCTGAACTTTCTCTTTGTTAATATCTTTCTTACAGTGTGTGGCCCATAACTGAACACAGCATTCAAGATGCAGTCTCAGAGGGTAATTACAGAGTTTCATCTAGCTGACAAAGACAGCAGCTTTTCAGGGCATTCAGCATCCTGGAGAATCTCATGACACTAAAGCCTGCACAGATGCCTGGGTATTGAGAGGCAGATGCACAGAGTCTGTGGAAAGGATATTAGTGTAGGAAACAGCAGAGTGAGTGAATGCAGAAAACTGTCAACTAAATAAAAGACACAGTAAGAGCACACGTCAGTGCTGCAGTCTTTGCTATAGTTGGGATGTTAAGCATGTGCCGCATTAACTGAGAGTTCTTTTGTGGGGATTGCTTCTTTGTTGATGAATAAGAGGGAAAGTCTGGGGTGTGTTAAAAGTTGTACAATTACCTTTTACTGACTTCTTTGAAATTCATACGTTTA
Source organism: Natator depressus (assembly GCF_965152275.1). Classification (NCBI taxonomy): domain Eukaryota; kingdom Metazoa; phylum Chordata; order Testudines; family Cheloniidae; genus Natator; species Natator depressus. The sequence goes on from NC_134247.1 coordinate 12,323,824, forward strand.
GACAAAGTTGATCCAACTCATTCCAAATACTCTCTGGTGCTCCATACAATGTCTTTATTTCATTGTTTCTGAATGTGGTGTGCACAGTTAATGCATATGCCTTCCTGAGAATGAAAACTATCCCTGTGTAGGTGACATGCCAGTCCGTGGTTTTCTGTGTACAAGTTTGCAAATAATTCGTTTGTGCCATAGATGCCTGAGTGATGCTGTATCATCCAGAGCCCCTCTAGCTGATTTGGGATCATTCAGATTTCCCTTGCTCTCTGTCCTGAAGTCCCATCTTGATCTGACTAGAAGCTGGGCTGTGTAGGTCAAAGACCTAGTCAGTTGAATCCCATCATCCCTAATGCCACTTCCATGTCCCCCAACGGACTCTAAACCTACAATACATGGCTGAATTCAAAGCTTGGTGCAAGGCCTTCTAATTCAGGTCAGTCCGTATGAGACTATTTTAATACTCAAGGTCCCTTTCCTTAAATGGTCTTAGGGTGGCTCTCTTCTTCTTTACCAGTTTTTCTTTTCATAAGAATGAAAGTTGTCCGCAATATTTTTAAGTAGCTCCATTCTTCATCTAAATATCTTGAAAAGCTTAAGGACAATATGTGTTCTAGACAAATATGGTGACCATAAGAGAGAGAGACAAATTGACGTAACATGAAAATATCTTTCCTGAGGCCTTTGTCAGATAGTTACAGATGGTACCTTTGATTGTCTAATTGTAAGTATCTTTAAAATATGTTCCCCAAAAAATCAGCACTTATATATTGTGTGAGCAGGTGAAAAAAGTGTCTTTGTTCCTCTGTTGGAGAGACATGCTTGGAATGGCTTAAGAAACAGCATCTTGGTATACCAGGCCTCCACTTCAGTTGATTACTTATACACTTGTTATTTACAGAGAACTGTGTATGGAGTTGTACAGTAGGTTAGGGGACAGAACAAACAAGTTCTTCCCCAAGGACCTAGCAGTCTAAAGCCACAGTGGATAATATACAGTGGAACCAAAAACAGAATAGTGTTAAGCATGTTGTAGCTGGGATGGTTCACAGAAGGGGAGTCTTCAGCAATTTTCTGTTGGAGGGAGGAGAGAACTGTGTGTATTCATTTAGTAAGAGGATACTACACATTTATGGCACCAAGTTCAAAAGGAGCAGAGGTGATAAAGGGAATGATCAGAAGAGACAGGTGGGCAGCCCAAAGGGGACACACCAAGGAAGGGAAGATGGCACTGATATATGCGCATGCATGCATGCAGAATGGCTTTGAAGAAGAGAAGCTAGCATAGAGAATGAAATAAGATGTCGTGTCGACCGACTTTTAGTGGTGGAAAAGGGAACATAATCTAGCTGATTACATTGTGGGACTGAGGAAGGTATGGAGACCGCCACGGTGTTAGCTGCACTAGTGAAGACAAGAAATTTACAGAGAATGGACTAAAGAGAAAACAGCATACCATTTATTTCTCTAAAAGATTTCTGAATCCCAATGTGAGTCTAAAAGCAGGAAAGGACTTAATGCCTATAGTATTAGAGAAAAGGAAAGAGGAGAGGGCTTGGGGGAAAGACCGATATTGTGAATTTCAGCTAAATTGAGTAGGGCTGGTCAAAAAATATTTTATTTAGTCTAAGGAAAACAGTGTTTTTATCAAAATGACTTTATCGGTGTCTGTTTTCCTTGAAAAATTGTCATTTTGGCTTGTTTTGTTTTCAACAAAAAATTTGGGGGGGAGGAGGGGGAGTATGGAACCATTTTCTAACCAGCTTGACTACTGAGTCTGAAGTGATTGTGAAATACCCCGGAGACACAGGGGAAAGAATCCAGGGGCTGAGATGTATTTAGGAATTTAGTCTAAAGATATCAAAATTGAGGGGAACTGGTGAGATTGTACAGGGGGCACACGTGTGTGGATGTATAGAAGAAGCTGAAAAGAGGAACCAGGATGGTGCTGTGGAAGACTCCATGAGAGAACAGGAAAGATAGCGTTAAGTGTTTGTAATCTCAGAAAGATTTGTATTTTTTTTTAGGCATCTGTCTCCACGGAGTATATAGTTTATGCATGCTAAATTAAACCATGTTTTAGTCTTTCCTCTTCATTTAATTTTTTTTCTTTTGCAGTTTTTCAAAGTGATTGGAAAAGCTTTTAAATATCCCTTATGCAGCCATCTAGCGTGGATGAGCTTTCCAAAGATCCACTTCAGGTGGATGAAGGCATTGGAATTTGGGGGAAAGCAAAAATAAGTTCAAAATAGGGAAATGGCTTGTTCAACCTCATGTATACTGGAATTTCCCTATTTTCTCGGCTTAAAAAGTGCAAGAATGCTTTTGGAGTAAATAAAATGAAAACAATACAACTGCACCCCAAATAGGCAGGATCTCAAATGATTGTGATTATAGGCTTTCACCTTGTTTAAAGAACTAGCAAAAAGCCAGGCCATATTAAACGGCTCTCTCACAACTAAGAGAACACTGAAACTTGCTGATAGGCAGAATAGCTTGTGATTTTTGCATTCAACAAAAGCTTTGTCTTGACACAAAATGAATTTTATTGAAGTCAAATTTCAAATTATCTAAGCGCTAGTTTACCTCCAGACATAAAGGACTCAGGAAATTATTTTGAGCTAGCTATGCATTTTTTGTTCCATGACAGTAGCACTGGAGCACAGCTTGATATCAGCTATGTAATTGGCACTCAACATAATATTTCACAATTTTTTCTCTGCATGGGGCAGCTTTTGTCACTGAGCAAAATTCATACCTTTCCAAAAATGCTTAGCATAAATAAGAGTGACTTATAAAACATTTGACTTGTGAATAATGTATTGCGAATGGATCACTAACAGAAACTTGCAGTAGTTTTACGAGAAATATGGAAGCATTTTTGCTCCCAGACAAAATTTAGCAAGCTGAGTTTTGCAAGTTTTTCTATTAATGCCCTCATCTATATTTTCAGGAAAGGGTTGCTATGCTTATCTTGCTGGAACTTGGATGATATGGCTCATCTTGTGGTGAATGTAATGGGGTTTCCTGTAGGGGATTCAGTACATTTTACATGTCTGGGTCTGTTTTTGTGGCCATAGTGGTTAGGTAGTTTCAGAAAGTAGCAACCTACCAGTCACTTAATTATTTCAGAGTGCTTATGAAAACTTAATATACATAAGTTAAAACATCCAGGCCGCATAATACTCTGAGAGAACAAAATAAAACACCCTGTTTCGTCACGTTTTACACAATTGTATCAGTCTTAACTATGTTAGTTTTTGATTGCATCACTAAAAGGAAGAACTTTGCATTCACTTCCCTTACCGTAGTCAGCTAGCTATACAGTATGTTCATTAATTATTCAGTCACATCTAATGCTCTAGTAGCAAAACAGCAGGATGGTTTTGCCATCTTATTATTATAGCGGGGAGGGGTGTGGACAGAAGTGTTTTTCTTCCCACAAGAGTATATTAACCTTCAACAATACTTTTTATTAAGTGGTGATCCTGTGTGTAACATGCACTCCTACAACATTGATTACATCACTGTTTAGTGTTTAAAAGATGCTAGTCTGAGTGTCTTAACAAAGCTTTTACTGTTAGCAAAGCATGAAAACAATAAGGTATAAAACGCCCTTTGATTTAAAAAAAAAAAATCAGCCATCACCTATATTCCAAGTTGATCGTGGTTCTCAAATCTTGTTCATTAGCTACAGTTCTGACGGGAGAATTATTGCCAATGTACATGTTTTATTAGCAAAAACAGAATTTGAGAATATAAGAAATTACAAAAAGCAAAATAAAGAGTGTGTTTAGAAAGTCTGAACAAATGAATTTAACGTGGGGTATTAAATTTAGCAAGAGGCAGTAAGATCAGATCAATTCTCAGAGTCGTATGACAGTCTTTTTACATAGGTCAACTCATTCCATTCTGTATAATTCCCGGCAATTAATTTAGGTACCAATACCAACACAGAACCACTGATGTTTAGTATAAGTCCTTTTCAGTTTCCAGTTAATCTTATATTCCAGTTAAATTAGGAAAATGCCCATACAGTTCAACCAAATAGAACTTTAAAGTCAGAACTTAGTAATGAAGCAACTCCCTAAATTTCCAAGAATGTCAATTCAGTTCAGGGTCACCCTTCCAAAGGTGATCCAGTCAGAGCCTGGACACACACAAATATCATGGACATATACATGGACACACACAAATATCACTCATCACACCCCAGTATAGTACGGAGATAACGATTTTAAAGCTATTTCTAGTTTCTTTGTACTTTCCTCAGTATTGTAGGGTTCTATGCCACTTTACCACAGTTTGGAAATATAGTTAGTCTTTAGGTTAAAATTCCAGTCTAGCTGGTCTCCCTCTTACCTGAGAAGGTGATTATTCTAAACAATGTGGGTCTCTGTGAAGGCTATTATTGCTGCAAACACCATTTGTTACAGATTGCAAGGCTAAGTTAGCTTAATGAGTTCTTCAACCTCAGTTCTCTCAATTACGTATTGACTTAGCACTATTTCAAAACTAAGGTCAGTGAAATACAAGTATGCATCATACACATAAGTCATTTACAGTGTTTTAAGTCAGTGAGTACTTTCAGAGAAGTATTTAGATTAAAGTAATCAGGTTGCCACTTGAGCAAAGGTGGGGTTTTTTTGTTTTTATTTTTTGCTACTTATCAGCTGAAACTAGTATGAAGGTGTATTTTTGGGCTCAAGTGGATGAGTAGTTTCTCAAGATGGATAGACCATTCAGGTAGTTAGTTTCATTCAAGGTGTTAAAAGTTGTATTCTGGTTCTTTCTGGATTTTCACAGCTCTTGCAGAGTTGTTCACTTATATTATTTATGCATAAATAAACTTAAAATTAGTGTTGTGGGCTGATAACCAATGACTTGCTTTCATCCTAAAGAGGACTATATTTTGGTTGTGGGCAAAGCAGTTTCTATATATTGTCAGTGTGCAATGTTTAAAAGTGCGTGGGGATCAGTTTGGATGCGATAGGAATATGTTCTTATGGCTTGACTTCACAAGTGTAAACTATAATACTTGGACAACAGAATGAAAGCCATACAGAGGTGAACCCAAACAACTCTCAGAATATTTTGAAATCTTATACGGCATCTAGATGCTGGTATTTTATCAAGGACAAATAGATTAGGTTAGATAGAAGCAAATGGAAGAGACTGTGAGGAATTCAGACAAAATGGTGTCAGATTTGACAACATTCCAAGGAAACATAATGCAATTGATAGCTAAGGAATTTTAAAAGGTCCAGTTGGTTAACAAAAAATTAGGAATCAGGGCTTCAAGAGAAACCTTAGTATGCTAGATGATCTCATGTACAAGGAGCATAGAGGCCAGATATTTTAATTGGCATGCTGTCTTCATTAACTGAGACAAAAGAAGGGCCGTATACATTGTGAGGAAATGCCAGGCCTAAGATATGTATGACAAAAGAAACTGATGTTTATCAGCAGATGAAGAAAACCAGCAAACACTTCTTCTTGCTGAGAAAGCTGTCACAGCATCAGCCCGATGCTACTTTTTTAGTTTGTCTGAAAATATGCGGGTTGTAAATTATAAAATACTAAACACCGCAGCAGATAAGAGATGTTCAGACCCATCCTGCCTGCTCACCGTAGCAAAACTGTGTATTTTGCATGTTTTCCTTGTTTGTTCCAACACCACAGAAATAACTCAGGGTGACATTCGCCCTGGTGCACAGGGCCAGCACAGCACCAGTGCACAGTTAGTCTGAAATCCCCATCGTGCATTAATGACACACAGGACTTTTGCTGGTGATCTGTACAGGGGTCAATTTCACCCTTAATGGTCCTAATCAAACTGTGAGTATGATTTTGTCAAGTCATAGGGTATATCTGCATAGCAGAAGCTGTGCACAGGACAGCCTAGTTATCTTGAATCCAGCTAGCTGAAGTTACAATAACAGTGAAGATAGCAGAGCGTGGGCTTCAGCACATCCCGAGACAGATTCTGAGTATGAACTTGGATCACTAGCCCGCTCTGAAGCCCACACTGGACTGATTTAACTGTGGTTGATACCCACACTAGCTGTATTGAAGCTAGCTCAAGTAGGCTAGGCCAGCTGTAGTTTTGCTGCATCGGCTCATCTGTGAAAGCTAACATTCCCGTTTGCGTACTGCAATACTAAGAAAAAGATAAGTGACACTAAAATCATCAGCTGTGTATCTCGTTAACATAATGTAAGTAGAATGCTTTAGATAGATAGATAGAGCGTGTTTCTGCTGTCAAGGTATTATTCTTTGCAGGTTCTACTGGATCAGCTTTAGCCTTCATAGTCACTAACAAGCAAAGATTCTTGTAGTAATGTGGTCAGGGAAGTATAAAAAAGAATTTCATTATCCTTGGAAGTCAGCATGTAGCTTATAAACACTATGGGGCATTACAGTGGACCAGGAACAGTTCCATACCTTTAATTCCTGTGGGATGTAATTTATCTCTTGATAAGGAAGACCTTGAGGTTCCTCTCTTTAAAATTATATTTTTGTTACCAGAATGGAATATACATCTTGAAGCACATTATTTTGATCACTGAAAATTGACAGACTGTGCTTGTTAGCCAGGAAGTTTGCATTTTTAATTTGAGATTTGTTCCAGGTTTTCTCACAGATCAATCATTTAGGGAAGTAAACAGCCAAAAGCATGCTGTAATGAATGGGAAAGATTCTTAATGCAAACGTTGCTTTTTAAAAAAAAAAAATACATATATGCTGAAACAGGATGCATTTCATTTGGCAGGTAAATGGTTTAATTCTGCTCATTAACAGCGTTTCCTTTTTGAAAACCTTCAGACTAACCAGATGAAAAGATTATTTTAAACCTTGCACTTCTCTTCCCTATTAATTTTTCACACAGCCCTTTTTTAAATCAAATATTGATGCTGCTGCCTGTTCTTCAAAGCTAAGCAATTATACTGGCACTCCCTCCCACTGCGCGGCAGATTTTAATGTTTGGTTGGGGGGTGGTTTTTTCCCCCTCCCAAGCACAGCATAAGATCTACTGGATTCTTGCCAGAAAAGGAACTCTGGGTATATCATTTATCTGATGGCCTTCAAGCAACCTGCTGAGGCTGCACCCTGAAAACACACAGCTGCAGGCTAGTAATGTGTGTGATGCGAGTCAGAATTCACTATGGTCTCAGCGATACCACCACCTACGAAACTGCAAGCCCCGGATACGAGTCATGTCACTTACCCAGAAAGATCTGCTTTAATTCCTTTCTTGGCTGCGGAAGTAACAATGGTATATACATAATGGCAGTATGTAATGGGCCCACAGTGCTCTCTGCTGGATGCAATTAAAAGTTGCAGGCATCATGTCTGAACAGTGTATAATTATACAGAGTGGGAAATAATTTGAATATATGCATTTATTTCAGTTGCTGAGCCCAAGAAGACTGAGAGCCAAAGATACTGTAAATCATGCTTTTCAATAACTGAAGTAGATGGTGTTTGTTAGAATAATTTTTCTATAGTTGTATCCCAAAATGCTCATTCTTAAGGATGGTTAAGAAAATCTATAGAAAAGTTATTTTCTCTGTAAATCTGCTAATTTTTTCCGTAAGGGTTAAACGGTTAAGATTCTTAGACTTTTTTTAAAACTGTCATTTTTAAAAAAAAAAAATTCAGTTGCTTTCCTATAGAATTCAGAAAATTGACAAGTTCAGCCATTTATATGAATTGTGAGTCTAGCACCATGTCTCAGGCACACCATCACTAATTCATCTAGGGTCCTATTCTGAAATCCTAATTCAAGCATGGCTGCAAATGAAAGCAGTGCCTAGATCCCCAGAAACTATGCAACCTGCTTATACAGGGTCCCACCATCCCATTGGCAATGGGGAGGAGCAGGTTCCCACTCTAATGATAGACAGGCACCTGGGAAGAGACTGAGTGGGTTCTGCAGCCTGGGTTAGGTCACCCTGCTGTCAATTTCAGAATGGCCAGTGTACAGTGGTTTATGCAGCCTGTTACTTCTCATAGTAGCTACTGGCCAGATGCTGCACAAGTGGCAGGGAAGAGCAGAAGGAGTTCTTTGTTCCCACTCCAGGGCTGGCCATCTTCAGTCCTTGTGCTCCCATGAGAGGAAGCACTGCTTCTGGCACTAGCCCTCCCCAAAGAGGTGAGGAGGTGGTAGGGGTCTTTGGACCCCATTCTTCTTCCACAACAGCCAGCAGAGCTGGCTACTTTTGAAGAGAGCATACGCTGCAGCCCCTTACAGTGTGTAGCAAGGGGCTTGCTCTCCCTGCTCCACGGACATTGTGCTCTTCAGCACTACCAGGGGTGGTCTGTGCCTTAAAGGTACAATTAAGCTGTACTTCTAAATAGCCTGGTATCTTCTAATGGAGAACATTGAAGAACTCCATTTGTTTCCCATTTAGGTCCCCTGGTAACATGTTGGGAAACCAAGACAACAACATAAAACTCCTTCTGAGACCAACTGGATGCCATAGGCACTGTATTAAGAAAACATATGTGCTTGTATAACCATTGCTTTGACATTAGGAAATGTTACACAAAGCTGAGCAATGGGCATTTGTGTGTTACATTTCAGACATCAGTTGTTATGTTTAGTTGCTACTCCCAAAGTCAGATTTCAGCTGTTGTAGGCTTCCATGGAAGCCTGTATAAGGCATAAAACCTTCAGGCAGTCCACACTTTGTATATGAAGGACTCTTTACAGTATAATTAATTCAGATTGACTAGGGTAAGAGCATTGCAATCTGGATTAAAATCTGGTTGAGGGGCTATAAGCAAAAGGTATGAATTTTAAAAAATGATAAATGTGAGGAGGAATGGTCCAGGGTGCTAGACTGGAATCTGAGTTCAAGTCTCTGCTTCTCCCCAAACTTCCTGTGTGACTACGGACATGTCTCTGTGCCTTTGCTCACATCTGTAAAATGGAGATAATTCCTACCTTATGGCAGGGATGTTAAGAAGATAAATACATTAGAGATTGTGAGGAACTCAGGGACTTCAGAACAGGGAGCCAAGTAAGTCCCTTAGGTGCATGGCTGGAACAACAGTCATACAGAGTTGTGAGGTGATACAGTAGGGTGCTGCAGAAATCCGGGTTAGGCATGAGTTCATTTAATGTTTCTTTTAATAAGCATTTATTCAGATTACTGTATTTTACAAATGCAAAATTCGAAGGTGATGTTCACACCAGCAAAGACAAAAAATACAAAAGGCATAAAGAAGCCTAGAGAAATATAAACACGTGTTAACACAATAAGATGCAGCTTAATATAATATAAGGTAAAAATCTGAGCAGCAGATACTTGGAAAGTAATATTTCTGGATAAGAAGTGAAAATGAATAGCAAACTGAATATAAGCTTCTGATGTGAACTGATGAGTAAAAACAGTCAATGCAATATGTTGGCCGAGGTCCCATGTCAGTCCACCTGGAAGGGGGAAATTTCTTGCTGTACTGCAGTGCATCTTGAATACATGGTACGGATCTGGGATCTGATTCAGCAAAGTACTTAAGCGCTTTGTTGCATTGGGGCCTTGGCCAAGTCAAAGAATACTCAGCTCAAAGCAGTAAAAAAAAAAATGGTTTAAACAAGTGAGAGATGGAAGAAGGATTAAAAACTGAATACTACACAGTTTGGCTCAGAGGAGATATAACTGCTTACATGTATGTGAAGCATGTATACACCAGGGAAGAAAAGGATTGAGTTAGGGTGATCCAAGGAGTAATCAGATGAAATTTAGCACTGGACAATCTAGCCTGCATATGAAAAGAAAATTAAAAACTAATTATAATTATATTTACCTACCTTGGGGTGCAGGGGAGTGAGAGTCTTTAATTGTTTTATTCTTGCAAAGCAATTTGAGACTGCCCCCAGATGGAAGGACCTAGCTTTATATTAAATTAAAACTATAATTTTAATAGTAAAATACTATCTGAATCACCTCACAAATCCCATCAGGCGCAGTGTCAGGTCCTGCTCCAGCGTCAAGTTGCAGAATACTCTCCACCCTTATTGAAGTCAAAGGGAGTTGAGGGCACTTAGTATCTTACACATGGTATTCAACACTTTGCCCGATCAAGTAAAGAATATGGTGGGAAACAGGGAAATAGCAATTTAAAGTGAGCCCTGGGTTTTGTTGGTTTTTGACTGGCTGAGTGCTGTGTGGTTGGAGATGCCTGGAATGCCGTGACAGTTTCTAGGTAGTACAGCCTGGGGTGTGTTCTGTGCTTGAAAAATACCCAACTAGGTGTGATGCTGATCTGCTCCTATGGTCTACTGCAACACATTAGAACTGAGTTCAGCTCCAGTCTTGGAACCATGTCCTCTTGTCCATGCAAAAATGTATAGGAGGGGAAAAGTCACACAAACTTTCACATGGAGTTCCTGAAGCATTAGGAGGAGTGAACATTTGGGTAGAGGGGCAGTAGGCATAACCCCCAATTGCATAGAGCCCTGAAAATCCACAGGTAAGCCCATGTGCAGTACAGTGGATCTCAAGGCTTCCATGCAGAGTGCCAGCCCTTACTGCGAGGCCCACTGCAAGAGTGGTAAATACATAAAATATTAAGGTCACTCATGATCCATGCTGCCATCAGTGGGCCAGCTGCTGCTGTTATTCCCTTCCCTCCCTCCTCAACCTCCCCACCCCACCCCCCCCGGTGTACTGGCAGAAACCAAAATTAATGATACTCTAAGTATCATTAATAGTTTAACTGGTGATAAAAGACTTTTACACCCTGGACAGGCAGTGCTGGTTCCTTTTAGTACTGGAGCGTAGAAGACTGGGGAAAGAGTTAGCAACAAGGTGGCAGGAGATAGAAACGTGCATATTGCAGGATGTAAAAGTGGGGCTTTACCACACCTCCAATGGACTTGTCAGTTCTTGGTAGTTTGCTTCCATATGCAGCACTGGGATTTCTCTGGGTCCTTCGCATTTTCAGCCTCTAAAGGAGAAACTCATCTGATCTTGCAGATAAGATCCAAAGACATCACAGCAGGCAGGCAAACGCAGTTGATTTTCCTGGTTCCTTATATTCACTACTATTTCACTGGCAGGCGTTGATACTAGATAAGCAATGCTGTTGGAAACTGATCTGGAGCCCGCTGTTTGCCTGAATAAGCCCAGCATTTCGATGGAAGCACCGATGAAGTGAGCTGCAGCTCACGAAAGCTTATGCTCAAATAAATTGGTTAGTCTCTAAGGTGCCACAAGTACTCCTATTCTGTCTTTTGTAAATGTTCCTGGAAAGCAGAGAGCATGTATTGCACCTTGAAGAAGGGTCACAGAGGACAACGAGACAGGGAATCTTTTTTTTTTTTCCCCTCTATTCCCCACCTCCTCTTCTTTCCTCTCACACTCCTAGCTTCAAGTTGTTCAAACTGTTCTACCTTAGAGCTGGCAGATTGTTTCTCTAGGACACTTGTGCTGCTAAGGTTTTTGAAAGCTTCCTGTTCTTTCATTGTCTAAGCGCGAGGACTCCGCTTACAGGAAAAGTTACAGAAAAAAATCTAGTTCAGGACTGGGTAGGGAGGGGAAGAATGGCCTTACAGAGGTTTTAATCCTTTTGACAGAGGCAACTGGTAACTGCTGATAGTGGATGTGGAGGGTACAATTTAAAGGTTCTGATGATATGCAGTGAGGTTCAGGGTGGGTACTCAAGAGACAAAGGAGTTTTGATTTCTAGAGCTACCTTTGATGTCCTGTTTTATGATACCACGTAATAGCAGATGGAGACTGTTCTAAAAGAGAGCTACACATGAAGAAGCTGTATTGTATCCGTTTGAAGAACAGATATTTATTAATCAGCCCTTTCATATGATCTTTTAGAGCTCTTGTGGTGATAGCACCCAATAATAAGTGTCAGGAATCACTTCTAATATAACCGTATAAAATTATTTCCCCTCTCCATTTGAATCTGCTGTCTCTTCTGGGTTTACAGGAAAACTGGCTCTCTTGGGCATCACAAGTACCAAAAATCTCATGCTAACCATGATTGTCTCTTCTGGTATCGATAGTAACACAGAATGATGAATATGGGGCATCATTACCAAACCTGTGAAAACAGATTTCATGGCAGGAGGACAGTGGTTTGAAATAATTTTTGGAAGTAAATTAAAACAGATTCTGTGCTCAATCTCCTGTGCCCAGCCCAGTTAGCAGGGACGTTCATCTCACATTTCTGAGCTTGCCTACAATTCCATTTTCTCTTTACAGTTCACTTATAACTAGAAATGGACCCAAAGCTAGGACACAGAATCCAAACCACTCAGAAACATGAGGAAGATCAAATCTGGGTCCAGATTTCAACTTCACAGGTCCGGTTTATTTTTATGATGGGGCAGTTCAGTACTCCAGATCCCAACACTCTTGTGAAGTGGCTTGGGTTTGGATCTGAAGTTTAGGGACTTGAATTTGGATCAAAGCTTCACAGCTGACCCACTTTTGCTGGTAACATTACAGAGTTGAATAGTGTGACTTTGCCGTTTTTAATTATAATTTATTATAATATATTCTGACATTAATGCCCCAATCCAGCAAACTCATAAGCATATGCTCAATTATAAGCATGTGAGTAATCCCACTGAAATCAGTGGAACTAATCAAGGGCTTGGATTTACGCACACTTAAGTACTCTGCTGGATTAGGGCCTTTAGAAAAAATGAAATAAAATATCATTGTTACAGTTTCAGGGGAACTACACTTGTATTCCCCCCCTCACCTTCCCATAGACCCTAGCCCCCACTGCCTGCTCCAGTCCCCCCTTCCACCCTCCACCCATTGCCCCGAGCTCCTTTCGGCAGGCTCCACTGTTGAGCTGTGGTAAATGCAGCTGCTGCCAACCAGGTTTCACTTCCTTGCTCCCACCACCACCTGGTGGGGGGTTTAGCAGGAGTGCTCCACGCTGGTGCGTTTCTCAGGCACATTGCCCTCTGATGTGCTTAGCCCAACTCCCATGCATCACCTATACCCCTAGAATAAGGAAGAAATGCTTTCAAAACTGCTAAATCATGGAACCATTGGGAAAAAAAGTTGTACAGCAAGATAAAGATAGCAAAATATTTATTGAATTTTTCTATAATGGCCATAAAGATCTGTCAAAACTTCAGATACAACTGTGGATCAAATGCTAATCATTTACTACTCATGTATCTCCACTGACTTCATTTGTGCTGCACGTTTATAACTAAGAGCAGAATTTGGACCTTTTGTGACTACACAGATGCTGTACGTGTATTAAAGCTTTATTTACAAATGCACTATAAAATGGCAGCATGTGCTAACACTACTGTGTCGTATCAAGATAAAGAGAGGTATTATGTGCACAAAGCTCCGTGAAGCAAGAATTAAATTGAATGAGATTAAAGAAAAAATAACTATCAGGAAAATGTTAATAATTGAATTAAAACCGATCAAAGCTGGGATATTCCACAATTAAGGTTGAAATCCCCTAGATATGCTCCATTGTGCCTGGGGATTTTATCACATGTAAAATTATGCCTGTAGGGAAACACTTCGCAATATCTAAATGAAATGAGGTGAATTGAAAATGTGGTTTCATCTTTAACTTTGAAGTTATTGGATTTGGATTTTTTTGCCACCTTCCTATTGATTTTTTTATTTATTACAGACTTATCCAAAGGACATATGATAGATGCAGGTATTCATTCCATTGAGGAAGTGGTACTCTTCTTTCCTAAGGGCAATTAGTGCATATGTATTTTTATACAACTCTGTTGAAGTCAAATAGGAAAGCACAAAATAAAATAAGGTTGTTCTATAATATGCCGTGAAGTAACACCAAGGTCATGACTGCAGTTGTGAGAGAGATAATGTTATCTCACATTGTATGCAGTGTTGGTCCCAAGATATTAGAGGGACAAGACGGTGTCTTTTGTTGAACCAACTTCTGTTGGTGGGAGATGGGCTTTTGAGTTGCAGGGAGCTTTTCTTCAGGTCTGGGAGGTGTACAAGATGGAACAGATCACAAAAAGCAGTCACTCTATATTTAACCTCTGTACCATCCGTCAAAGGAAACTGCACAACATGTCCAAAAGATAAGCCTGGGAGCTTAAATTCATAATTTTGTTAGATACTAAAAATTATGGACTGAATAGAGACATGGAATTTATGGCTTATTACAACAATCTACACTCCATTAAAATCCCCTCATTTTTTTTTTTCTCCCTATGACTGGAGAGGTCTTAACAGGCCACTTCACCTTGAATGATCCCTTGAAATATGTGTTAACTACTTATGCTAAACAATCTGTTCCACCTTGTATTTAGCTGTGACACTCTGACTACATTTCCCAGACCTGAAGAAGAACTCTGCGTAAGCTTGAAAGCTTGTGTCTCTCTCCAAGAGAATTTGGTCCAATAAAAGATATTACCTCACCTACCTTGTCTCTCATGCTGAGATGTCACTTTTCTCCATCCTGTTGGGGAAAAACATGTGTCTTAGTGGAACTTGGTTGTGAATTTAGTAATGCATGTGACTTTGCCTCCCACAAAACAATAGCTCAGACTGTGAAGTGCTAAAATAAGCCAGTCAGCTTTTACAGTCACTCACTGTTAAAAGACAGTGGGGTGGGGGGAGAGAAAACCTTTTGTAGTGGTAAACACCCATTTTTTCATGGTTTGTGTGTATAAAAAGATCTTCTGTACTTTCCACAGTATGCATCCGATGAAGTGAGCTGTAGCTCACGAAAGCTCATGCTCAAATAAATTGGTTAGTCTCTAAGGTGCCACAAGTACTCCTTTTCTTTTTGCGAATACAGACTAACCCGGCTGCTACTCTGAAACCTGTTAAAAGACTGAATGCATCCGATGAAGTGAGCAGTAGCTCACAAAGCTTATGCTCAGATAAATTTGTTAGTCTCTAAGGTGCCACAAGTCCTCCTGTTCTTTTTGTTTAAAGACTGAATCTCAACAGTTGCTGAGCACCTTCATTTCCTTCAAATTCATAGTAAATGGGGTTAGAGCCTTTTTTTAATCATAAAATTCTGCTGAAAACACAGTACAAACTAAGTAGATTTCCTCTTCCTTATATCTAGAGTCTTCTTTACTGACATTGCAAACCCATTACAGCACAGACTATTGAGATATGAAACCTAAATTTAAAAATGAGGTTTATGCTAATGATGGTCTTTGCTTAAATTCTGTTTTAATGTACAATATAAAGTAAATTCTAATGTCAGTAGAACAGTATCACGTGGCAATATTCCCAATTACACTAAATACTATAATACAGACATTATTGCTGTCAAAGTACTTTTGTGTCATAGTGCATATTATGTATGCATCCTATAATATGTATATTGTATGTAACACCTACAGAGTATTACTTGTGGATAAAGGGTTTTTTTATTTCACAGAATGATAAGCAATGAAGAAAATTATCATTTCAGTGCAAATTTAGAGTCTTTTTAATCTGCAGAGGTTTTAAATGAAGCTTTTATGGTCTATTACACATATTAATAAGAGTCTTTATAGGTTGACCATACAAGACACTATCTTTATTGGTTTCTTCAGAGTCATTATGAACTACTTTCAGAGTATTCCTCTGAAGCATCAGCCAACTGACACAAGCCCTTTTGATCCATAAGAACAGCCATAGTGGGTCGGACCAAAGGTCCATCTAGCCCAGTATCCTGTCTTCCGCAGGGGCCTGTGCCAGGTGCTTCAGGGGAAACGAACAGAACAGGTAATCATCAAATGATCCATCCCCTGTTTGCCCATTCCCAGTTTCTGACATCATATATGCAAATTATTGAGAGGATGAATTTTTTGGCCATTTTGATTTACAACCTGGCTCTAGACCCTCACGTTTGGAAGATTCCTCAAAGCCCCCATCCCTTCCCTCTGTACCCCAGGATTTTCTATTCTGTGGTCCATGTGAAAATGAAATGGGCAGGGGGGCTGGACGTTCTATCCTAAGTATATTTCAAAAACCTGTCTTTAAAATGTTGTCAAAAAGGATGTCCAGACAGATGTGTCACCTGATGAAAGACAATATTTTCATTACTACCAAAATGGTAAATACAATATAAACTTTTTAAAAAAATAAATAAATAAGATTCTTGCTCAAAATATACTCAGTCTTTGCAGCAACCCTGTGTAGGCAGAATGTTGAAATGAGTTTTAAGATAAGTTTATTTTAAGCAAGCAAAATTACCCTTGTGCAAGACTATTTTACATACATCGGAACTGGAGGCTACAAATGCTCATTAACAGTTTCAAACATAACCTCAGTCCTGTTCCTGTTTATTAATTACTGATTTGATTTGTTCACCTCATACAAATGGGCCAAAATACAATAAATACATGCAACTGGTTATTGCTGACTCGTCTGCATCAGTCCTGTCCTTAACTTGCCATTTTAGCAGTATGGGTTATTTTAATTGTTGTGTTTGTGTGTATACACTAGAAATCCTATCCTATATGTAGAACTCCACAGTTCATTTCTGCAGCATAAGATGGCAGATACCATCAGCCTCTCTCTCCTTGAACAGTTTCAGATTTTGCAACCAGCCACCAATTCTGTGGAGGTTTCTCTGACAAAAACACGGCCTATTGTACAGTGGTTAACTTGGGAGGGTGGGGGAGACACATGGATTTTTTTTTAACCTCTCAATCACTTATTCAGATGTGTTCCAGGTCAGTGGTTGAACATAAGTTTTCTCTCCCTCTCTCTCTCTCTGTCCAGTTGCTGGTTGGCAAGCGCCTGCATCAAACACTCACTTAGAAAGTTAAGAGTAATTGCTGCACTCTCAAGAAAGAGGACAGGGATTAAATGGGTCTGGGGACTTTTGGTTCAACCTGGTTTCGGGAGTAAATTTTTTTTTAAAAGTCTAATTGAGGAGCCTACTCCCCATTTTCAAAAGGGATTTAAGGATCCTAATTCCACTGAGACTAAGGTTCTAAAGTGCCTTAGTCTCTTCTGAAAATCTGATATAGGCTCCTGCCACATAGGCGTTTTGGAAATGTTACCCACTGCCTGTAAGTGCTACCTCAGTAATAAATGTTAAACATAAAAGTATTCCATTGTAACACACTAGCTTAGTATATCACGTCTCCCTCTAGTGCAGGGGTTCTCAAACTGGGGACCCCTTAGGAGGTCACGAGGTTAATACATAGGGGGTCGCTAGCCGTCAGCCTCCACCCCAAATCCCGCTTTGCCTCCTGCGTTTATAATGGGTGTTAAGTATATTTAAAAGTGTTTTTAATTTATACGGGGGGGGGGGGTCGCACTCGGAGGCTTGCTATGTGAACGGGGTCACCAGTACAAAAGTTTGAGAACCACTGCTCCAGTGTGTGGGCCCAGCAAGGATATAGCCTGACATACATAGTAGTTCAAGTGGCAGGAGCAAGTGTATTTGGAGTTGCAGGTCTCCAATTCTATCCTTCCTGGCAACTATAATGTTTCTGTGTATGTGTCCATGCAGCAGTTTCCTTATTAAGTGTTGGTCCCTCCAAGTCGAAAGAGAGGCACACTGGAGGGTGTAATGAGAGAGGCTTGCTGTGCTACTGGTACGCTGTACCTGTTGTGTGCATAGAGGATTTCTGTGGGATTTCTATTCCAAGCACTCACAATGTGGCCTCCTTATAAGTGCTGCATTTTTGAAAGGAGATAGAGAGGGAAAAAGAATATTATCCCTTTTCAAGAATCTGGCCAGCTTACTTTTTTTCCACAAATATACTATAGAGGGTTATTTGAGGCATCTCTACCTTGAGAAAGAGAATGGTGGCAACCTCATTTAAGATTTGTATCAAGCAGAGTAAGAGAATGGATTGTGAATATTTTGTAGTTACTAAAACTAACTGAATGTTCAACGAAGTGTGAATTTCCAAATAGAGAACCAGCAAAATGACTTTAAACAATTTTCCCCACCACTTGTATTTGAAACTACACATTACTTGTGATTAGCAATTTTATGTCATTCATAAGCAGTGTACTGTAACTGGATTCAATAAAACTGACCTGCTTGCAAATATTAAACTAAACTTGATATTTAATTACTATACGTGCTAAAGTTAAGCCAGAAAACTAGAGGGCATATATTAAAAATTCCAATCATGTTGAATGTGAAACAAATAGCAGTATTCACGTTTACTGCTTTACATGAGAAATGTATTTTCGTCCCCATTCTAAATTGAAATAACAGCAAATAAATGTAGAACACCTGTATCAAAATAAAAAACCAGAAGCTATTTCATCTTACCCATTTAGTTCTGTCGCACAGTTTGTAACTTTTTATAGCATACTTTGCAACAAAAGAGGTCATTTAAACACAGTAATTAGTATTAAAGATAAAATGTCACTGCAACTATGTTAATTACTACAGTACCAATGTACTATAGGATATAATACATAATTGTCAAGCCTTTAATTTTAAATTAAAGTGCAACAAAGCATACCATTGCTACACTTCCTTTTGATTAATATTAATTAACGTTATTTGCATCCCTGCAGAATTTTAGGAAGTAAGCCTCAGTCCCATTCTGCACTCAAATGAATGTTTTTCCCTACAATAGCATAAATTAAAGGATGTTCTTACATTTTTTTCATATAGTTAATAATTTTACAGTATATTTTTCATTATTTAAAATGAAACATTTTTCTGCATTAAATTTCTTTTCCTTCCATTGTATACTAACTGGGTTGTTATTTTAGGATCATTTTTGTTTATATTTTATTTTACAAACAAAGCATATCTTTCCATTCTTTTTTTAAAAAAATAAAGATTAATTTTAAAAGGAGATGGGACACAAGAACTAACAAAGGTTAATTCTGTATCGATGTAAAATGGGAGATAAAATACAGAACATTCTTGTCAAAATAGAGAGCCTTATAACCGAGATCAATGCAGGTTTTACCATTGATTCCAATGGGAATAGAAGGCTTTTGTAGCATCTGGTTTGAGACAATTTTCTTATAAATTTTTTATAAATTTTTCAGTAAGAAAAAATGAGTTAAATTTCTGATTTGTTTAAATATACTGTGAATTATTTATACAGCAGTTGAAATGTTCCCCTTTCTCAGTGCAGAAATTCTGTAATGAAGTCATTATTCAGGTCTCGCATAAAGAATATTTTCACATATATGCTTATTTAGAGGTATAATAATCCCATTCATTGTGTTAACCACATGCCTGTGGCTAAAATATGTACATGGGGATTGAGCAAAATATTTGAATATAAAGTATAATATTTAAAAGCAGAACTTGAAATACATCCTTCAGTTGGGTATTTAATCTCATCTTTTTAAAGATTTATGGTTGGATTAATCTGAAGGTATTGAAGTAGAAAAAGCTTGAAGTCTGTATCATTATTTTCTTGGACTCACCACTGGTTTAGAAAAACTTCATTTTATATTGTTTATTCATTTTGTTTAGGTCAGTGGGACAATGTATAATACAGGGAGACATGTTTCTCTACGATTAGACAAAGAGCATTTGGTGAACATCTCTGGAGGGCCCATGACATACAGTCACCGCCTGGAAGAGATCCGGTTACACTTTGGAAGCGAAGATAGCCAGGGATCAGAACATCTACTTAACGGACAAGCTTTTTCTGGGGAGGTATGTCAATGTACTTGAAGTTTAAAATGAACCAGTATGAAATACCTGCTCTCCATTTCTGCCTAAGAGTAGTGTCAAACTAATTGCGGCTCATGAAAAATTATCTCCTTTTCTCCATTTTGAAAAGGGAAATTTTTTTTTAATTGTGCATTGTAATACATGTGTATCTCATCAAACACAGCATGTTCACTGCCAGGTGTGTGGTGCAATATAGGGACTGCTGTGTTAGATACATGCTACTCACATGTTGATATAACTAAATTGCAGCTGAGGGGTTGGTTTTCCAGGCTGGGGTTTTCAAGGAGACTAAGGAAATTAGGGGTGAAATTCTGGGTTATAGAAGTCAGTGGCAAAACTCCCAACAGTTTAATAGGACCCTTAGTGCTTAAATCTCATTGAATTTCAATGGGTTTGGGGCACCTCCCTTTTTTAAGTTGGGATTTTCAAAGGAATTTGAATAGAATATTAACTAGCTATCCAAGAACATTCTGAAATTGCAGCACAATATTTTTCATTCTTTAAAACAGAAAAATAATTTTACAATCAACAGCATGAAGACCGTAAAAGCTTGCTGTAAATTAGACCCAGACAAAATGCAAGGTAGAACATGAAACACTCAGATTTTTACCATTCAGAGTCATAGTTTCAATTACAGGAAAAGAATCTGAATGCAGTGCGTTTGCTATCTGTGTGGTTATCCATGACAAGTATCATTGGGTTAGTCCATCATATTCCTAAGAAAACTCAAAACTAATGATCAAATTCAAAAATTAACCAGAAAGTAATATTGAAGGTGGTAGTTGTGGCTAAAGAAAGTCTACCTTTATTGCTTATCATTGTCCAACATTTTCTACTGTACACCATAATCCTGTGAAGGGCATGCAATGCTTAACTTTACACATGGTGAATAGTCCCATGGAAGTCAGTGGGCCTGCTCAAGGGACAGAGAGTTAACCACAAAAGTTACATCTTTGCAGTACCAGGACCTGACTTGCGGGCAAAGGAGATACCGTAAAGTTGTGATCCTGCCATCTGATACATGGTTCTCATCAGTCTCTCATAAATCTCTTAGGCCGTGCCTATACTAGAGACCTTACAGCTTCACAGCTGTGCCTATGGAGCTGCGTTGTTGTGAGGTCTCCCGTGTAGGCGCTCTATGCCGACTGGAGAGAGCTCTCCTATCGGCATAATTAAACCACCCCCAACAAGTGGCGGTAGCGCATCGCCCGCCGACATAGTGCTGTTCACATCGGTGTTCTGTTGGTGTAACTTACGTGGGTTGGAGGGCGGGGGTGTGTTTTACCAACAAAAGTGCTAGTGTAGACAGTGCCTTCAGGGGTGCATGCATTGGTAGCAAGTTTTTCAGGATACATGGTGATGCCGACAGACTATGGGCAGGACTGAGCTCAAAGGGGACAATCATTCAGTCGCTTTGTATACAGAGGGGATGCGAGGGTTTTAGTCTCCCATCCTTATTTTGTGTTGTACCCAGGGGCGCTGGAACAGGGGGCCATAGTCCCATCACTTTTACCAGGCTGTAAGGGTGACAGATTGGGGAGGGGGCGGAGGTTCCCCCCTCTTTTAGGAAGCTTTCACCACTGCTAGCTATACCCATCTCCCATGAGCTTGTTTCCTGCTGGTGAAGCACTTAGCACACTACTGGCACTCTACAAATTCTAAGTAAATCATTAAATTAATGCTTCAGAAGAACTGCATCTCACTACGGGTATATTAGAGTTACCTTCAAAGACATCTCGAGTACCCTGTTGTCATTCTTTTAGAAGACCAAAAGGAATAGTTTCCAGCAACAAAGCACTTATTTAGTTTGCTGAAGATGAATAATCACATTACCATCTGTACCATCTATCACAAATTCTGGTGATGAGTCAATTAATGCATGGCATTTTCTTTGGCATTGTGCAACAACAGTTATCTGAAGAGCAGCAGATTAATTGCAGGCTTGTCAAATGATATTATAATTGATGGTAATCATTTGCGTTGTTTTGTATAACTCTGTGTAGATGTATAATATAGTCAGTGGCAGTGTTTTCATAAAATTATTCATGTCTTACATAACTGACTAGTGGATGCCTTGTTTAAATTCTGTGATAGATGGACACGTACATTGGATCCAGTGTTTAACTCGTAAGTGAACATTGAGTGTTTTAATAAATACGACCTTGCTTTGCTAATCACATCTAAATAGTAAGAGCAATATTCTATACAAAGTAGTTTGCTTTAACAAAGAAGCAAGAAATACGGCTGAAATATAACCCTGTATTTGATCTGGCATATCAGCATTGTTTCAGAAAGTCACAGGAGAGGTTTGATGGATTAGAAATATATCAGCCATAAATTTTGTGTGTGGAAGGAAAAGTCACAGAGTATAGATTGTAATGAAAGGTGAAAATGTATAATGCATTGCAGCCCAATATTTAATACCATGCAGCAAAAGCAAAAAAGAGTGGTTAAAAAAAAATCAACAGCATCTTTGACAAAATAAGAAAGACCTGGAGGACAGAGTACAGCTGACAGATGAGAGAGGGAAAGTAAATTAGGTGGGACTTGGGAGGTGGGACTTGGGAGATGGAGCAGTTGGAGAGAGAACCAACAAATAAAGAGCACTTCTGACAGGTTAAAAAACACAACCAGCATTAACGAGTATGAGAACCAGAAAACAACAAGTGAAACGGAGGGAGGTGAACTGAAAGGGCATAGAAGGAATGGCCAAGGGTCCAGAACTTTTTTTTAACCTTTGAAACAGGGTCATCCTGCTACATCTGTCTTAGTACATAGGTCATCATTAAAGCCAATATTTGCCAACAGATACAACACCTCTTTCTCAAGTAAAAGAAGAAAACTGGTGACCACTGTCAGTCATTATGAATGACAGGAAATACAATACATGAACTAGACATGGGGCTGAACCTTTTGAGATTTGGCAGTGTTTGGAGCTGGCGCTTTGCTTGGACTTGGACCATCTCTTATGTAAAAAATCTATTACTGAATAGCTGAGTCACATTCCCACGTACTATGCTGTACCCATAATACAAAACAGAGGGCCAAATGGACCCTGTTGTATAGAGTTGGTACAACTCCTCAGCAAAGAACCAGCTTTCACACCATAGCTGTATTTGCCCTCGAGAGTATAATTCCATCCAACAAGCTCCACTTTTAACAATGGTGATTTTAGATAAGCTCTCAGGTCTGGAAAGGGTTATTTACAATGTTTACAATTCCCAGCAGTAATACTAAGGAAATGATACACTAGTTAATGGCTAGCTGACTTTATGGAGTAACATATGCTTTCGGGCCTGCTACTGCCCATAGCTGTCACTCTAGTGATAGGATAATATTGGTCAAAGGAGAAAGAATAAAGAAAAATACAGTACAAGTATAAATAGAAAATGCACTGCTTAAAATATTCCCAAAACACCTCAGCTAAGAGAAAATAAATGCAAGTCTAGGACCTGATCATCAAGAGCATTTCACTGTGCCCAAATGCAATCCCACTGAAATCATCGTGACTCCTCCGAGAATCAGGGTGCAGGACTGGTGCCAGAATTGGTACATTTGAGCCCATATAGAGGAATTAACTATTTGCCATGAATTTCAAGTCTTTTTGCACCTAGTTTGTACTAATAATTTATGAACATCTTTCCCACCATTGGTCTAGCAGTGCTGGTAGATGTGGTGGGAGTTTTAGTATAATTTGGATACAGGCATGATTCTCAAATCTACATACACCAGTGCTAGGGAAAAGTTTGAAAATCCCTAGTGTGCTAAGGAAATTTTGAAAACATTTTCCACCATCGCTAACACTAGTACAGTTGAATCTGTGTGGCAATGGGGAGATTTTTTGGCAAAATTTCTCCAGATCTCCAGGGCTTGATTAGGGAGTTGCTGATTATTGTTGTCTGTATTGTGGAAGCACTTAAGAGCCCTAATCATGGAGCAGGGCCCCCAGTGTGCTAGGTGCTGTATAACCACAGAACAAAGACTGACATTGTCCCAAGGAGTTTACAGTCTAAGGCCTGGTCTACACTTAGATGTTTTGCTGGTGTATCTGTATTGGTTGAGTGTGTGTGCGCGCCAACATACCTATGCCAGCAGGAACCCTACTGTAGATGAAGTTACACTGGCAAAAAGTCCATTTGCCCATCTAGGCTATTTTGCTCAGGGAACTGATAAAAGCTATACTGACAAAAGGACTCTTGCTGGTATAGACTAGCATATAATAGCAAATCTTTCAAGTCTAGATAAGGCCTAAGGCTTGGTCTGCATTAGCAATGTACTGTCAGTGTAACTACATCACTCAGCGGTGTGGAAAATCCAGTTATAGCAGCCTAACTCCCCGTGTAGACAGAGCTATGTCAACAGGAGAGCTTCTCCTGTCAACATAGCTACTGCCTCTCGGGGAGGTGGAGTACCCACACGAGATAGTATTCTCACTGAAGCGCTGCAGCCTTTTCAGTGTAGACAAGTCCTGAGCTGCTTGAGCTCACGCTGAATGTGGTATGAGGGTGCTTTACACACTAGGGGAAAATTTGTGTTCTTACCACATGGTCCAGACATCTATTTTTCTAGTCAAGACAACATACAAGTGGGCAAAGACATAGGGCAAGCTTGACAGCAACAGGGTAGTGGAAAATAGTGAAGACAGAACCAAGTAATGTCAAACTGTTTAAAAATGTATTAGGGTCTGAACACCACTAGGGATTTGTAATGTGTGGCCTAATTAGGTGTTAAAGGATGTCAAGAGAGATCTCTACAGTAATTGGCAAAAAGAAAAGGAGTACTTGTGGCACCTTAGAGACTAACAAATTTATTTGAGCATAACAAATTTATTTGAGCTTATGCTCAAATAAATTTGTTAGTCTCTTTTTGCAGATACAGACTAACACGGCTGCTACTCTGAAACCATACAGTAATCTGGCTACCTTTTATCACCTAATTATCACTTCACAGTGGACTCTGGGCAGATAATTGAGAATTTTAATGCTTAAAGGTCTTGAAAACAGCGGAAGCTTTTTAAAATATATGTAACATTATTCTACCAGGAATGTGTTTGACTGTTTCCAGCAACGTGGAATAAGAAAGGATTTGAAATATGAGTCAGTTAAGCAGTTGATTCTTTATCTGGTGTGTAATTAAGTGGGCTCAACACACTTCTCGCAGATTAATGCATTTAATTGTACTGTGAACATTAAAAGAGGATCTCAAGGCGTGGTGTACACTTAAAAAATTAGATTGACATAGCTACATCGCTGAGGGGTGTGAAAATTTGTGCAGCCTAAGCACTGTAATTAGGTTCAGTCAAGATGCAGCTAAGTTGACACAAGAATTCTTCCATCGACCTAGCTACTGTCTCTTGGAGAGGAGGATTAACTACAGCAATGGAAAAAACCTTTTGTCAATGTAGAAAGCATCTACACTATGGCAGTACAGACATGGCCCACGTGAAGTCCCAGGTGTGTACACTACCACTTAAGTTGGCAAAACTCATGTCGCTCAGGGGTGTGGGGAAAAAAATCATTTTTCAGGCCCTTTGATTCCATGTCACTTCCTTCTTTGAATCCCTCATCCCTGTCACCATCTACAAAGCTCTATACAGCTCTGCCATACACATGAAGAACTTGGAGCACACGTTCCTTCCTCAGGAGGGGAAAATTAAATAGTTGACAGCAGTGAGAATAGGAAAGGAAGGCCTGCCACCTCCCATCTAAACATCTTCAGGAGACTAACATCATCTTCTTTCAGGCATAGGATCATTGTGTGAAGCAGAGAAGAATTCAAGCAATAATTAGTACAGTCTGTTTATACCATACTGGGTTAAGTATTTAGGCTTATGTAGCTAAAGAGCCAGCTTGTGCCCTCACTCCTGTAACAGCGGGTGAAGAGGGCTGCAGAGCGTGAGCAGAGGTGTTCTGAGATTTTACATCTGTGCAGGGCAGACACAGGCAGAATGCCTCTGCTATGCATGTGGGATAGCACACCTGCTGGGAAACAAAGTGCAACATGCATTCCTCCAGCATGTCCTACCAGCTGCTAGTAGGCATGCAGAGGGAGAGGGGCTCTGATCCCTCTTCTTGGTTCTGTGACATCCAGTTAGGCTTGCTAGCCAGCCAACCTGCCCCTAGTAAGCAGGGAGCATTAGCATTGTGCCTGGGTCCTGCACAGCTGTATGGTAGTGGGGGAGGAGGTGTCCATGCTTTGTGCACCCATGCAGGACAATTCAGCACTTGGCCAGAAGGCTGTATAGTAATATGTGTACGATACTGTTAAAAACAAAGTATAAAATATCCATAAATGTCATAACACACAACAAACTATATCCCAGCAATGTCCAATATTAAAGCTCTAAATGGTGTGTTTTGTTTCCCAAATCTCTCTGGTTAATTTACTCTGACATATCTATAAACCTTTTTCCTAAAAACAAAGTGAATCATCTGAGAAGCACAGATTTAATTGTTAATCTGTTGATGGATAATAAACAGGTCTGCAGATTAAAATATGAACTAATTACTGTACTCAATTCCATTTACTTGATTTCATGTTCCATTAAATGTTGGTGTCATTTGTTGTGGGAGGTTTTAGATTTATTTGCTCTGTAATGAGTTATGCTAGAGGGTTCCAGAGGGATAGATTCCTTCAAATTGGAAGGTAAAAATGAGTGGCATTCGCTGCAGTAAGTGAACTGTCTAAACATCTATCAATATGTGACAGTAATAACAATCCCAAAATAATGTGTTGAAATCCAAATGTTCTAGAAGCAGCAAAAGGGCAAATATTTAAATAGTGCCCAGAGTCATTGTTTCTGAATAAGGAAAATTTTGCTTTTAAGCTTATTGTGTTGTATTAAGAGCTTTTATTTACTTACTTTCCTGGAAATTGGGACAGGAACATTTTGCCATAAAGCAATACGAAATATTCGACAGTACAGCAAACTTCCTATGCTGTCTGATTGTAAAGAATTGCATTTTAGTGTCCAATAATATTAGGAAGTGGGACTTTCGTTGTAATATCTTTTTTAAAATGGTATGTTTGGATCCTAACTTAAATTCCCTCTTATATTCTTTGGCTGAACAGTCGCCTTCTGTTGATGGCTGTGATAGCCTACTTAAATAACCCAACTCCAGCAATCAATAGCTATGAGAAATCATATGGTAAAAGTTAAGATGTAATCACTGACTGTGTTCTCATCTTCCTTCCCCCCCCCCCCCATTTATGTATAAACAACAAGTCTAAATCCTTTTTAAAACTTGTCTCTTCAGTGCCTCTGAAGACAGAAGCAGGATCTCCAGGGAAGGAATGAGATGTCAGGGAAAGTTTTGTATTAGATGCAGCTGAACCCACTGGACAAAGCTTTTAGTCCTGGTGTAATTTCATTGACTTCAATGGGAGTGTGGCAAATTGCCAGCACTACTATGATGGGTCTTGCGCTTTCTCTTCTTGGGGCGGGTGGTCAGGGCACCGTTTCTTGCCCCTGAACTGAGGTATTAACTGCCCCACTAGTGTCCTAGAGGAGGGGAGTGGAGAGGGAGGGACCCGGGCCCGCCTTCTACTCCGGGGCCCAGCCCAGGGGCCCTAGGGATAATGGTAAACCACTAGAACTAGCAGTTCGTTCCCCTGGGCTACTTCCATCTCCTGCCTGTCAGCTTATGGGGCTTCCTGCCCTCCCTCTGTACAAACCAGGTGTCCCTTTACCTAGGGTCTTGGTATTCTTAACCCAACACAGCACTTCTCCAAACTCTCCTCTGCTTCCCTCCAAACTGCTCTTTGCTCCAACACCAATCCACTCTGCTTGAACTCCTCCAAACTGCACTTTGCTTCAACTCCTCCAAACTGCTCTCTGCTCAAACACCAATCCATTCTGCTTCAACTCCTCCTCTTGTCTGATTGAAGCAGGGAGTTTTTATCATGTGACTGGCTTCAGGTGCTTTAATTAATTTATAGCAAACTTTCTTCCCTCTAGAGGGAATAAGGCTCCCATCTAACACTCTCCTGCTGCCCTGTGGCCATGCTGTATCACAGGGAGTTATATCAAGGAATAACATGGCATAGAAATGTAGGAATGGAAGGGACCTCAAGAGGTTATCTAGTTCAGGCCCCTGAATTTAAGGCACGACTATGTAATAACTAAGCCATTCCTGGCAGGTGTTTGTCTAACCTGTTCTTAAAAACCTCCAATGACAGATTCCACAACCTCCCTAGGCATTTTTTTCCAGTGCTTAAGTACTGTACTCTGACACTTAGGAAGTTTTGTTTTAACTAAAGGAAAAAATTTAAGAGCCTATGGATACGCTCACATTGTCATTTTTCTACCTTTTTGGAACAACTGTTTAGTATATCATCTTGGGCTAAGAAAAAGCATATAAAAATAACCCACCAGAACTACTGTAGGCTACTTGCCATGGATATTTCTGGAGCGTGTGTTACTGTAGTGTCTAGACACTTCGGATAAGATTTTCAAAAGTGACAGAGATTTTGGAGCATGAGGGAGATTTTCCAAAAGCAATATATGGCAGTTAGGCACCTAACTCCCTTTGAAAGTCCATTAGAGTTAGGAGACCAACTGCCATTTGTGTTGTTGAAAATCTTCTTACCAGTCCCATTGACACACAATAGGATTTGCACTCCTAAATCACTTAGACCTCTTCTACACATGGAGATATCCAGCTATTTCTGGATATTTCCATGTATGGCCACTGTTATTCCAGAACAAGTGTGCTGTCCCTGAGTAACTATGTCTAAACAAACCCTAACACACCTTGGAAACCCCCATCCTTTGTATATCCTTTTATCCATACATTTGGGGGGTAAATATACACTATTCAGAAAAATACAAGGATGGACTTTGCCATCTGATTACAACAAACTCCACTTTAATCCACAATTTAAAATTAATTGAAACATTCTCCGAACTCTGAAAGGATAAGCACAGGGGTATTTTAGTTGGGAAGCAAGTGGGGAAAAATACCTAACTGATAAATATACTGGTGTTCTCTGCTGCAAAACTTTCTTCTGTGTAGATTACCCCCCGACTCTCATGGGAGTATCAGGCCATCCATTAGCAGGATTGGGATTCATGCACTGGAAAGCAGTACAATGATGTTAGCTACCAGTGAACATAGGTCTTGTGTATG
This sequence comes from Natator depressus, assembly GCF_965152275.1. Lineage (NCBI taxonomy): Eukaryota > Metazoa > Chordata > Testudines > Cheloniidae > Natator > Natator depressus. Next base: position 12,352,557 of record NC_134247.1, read on the forward strand.
AAACTGAAAAATGCCCTTGCATGGAACCATTGCTGTTGCATTTACTATTTTGAGTGAATTAGAACAATTCAGTAATAAATATTTTTTCTATATGTGTATTTTTCAGTAGCCAACTGTTCTTTGGGGGCGGTGGGGGCAAACAAACTGGTGAGAACCGGACAGTCACAGCATATAATCTAAATCCTTTTTGGTGCCTGAATTTTAAACTCCAGCATCGTAAAGCAACAAGGTACAGTTTTTCTGCTCAGGGAAGTAGCTCTGTAGGATTTGCTCTTTTAAACCTTTGGGGCATTAAAACATTCAATACACTAAACCTCTAGTGTCACTTATGAAGTATTCATTTCACCCGATTTTAGATTTTAATTTGCTTAAGGGTGACTTGACTTGCTGTGGGGTGATGTGTCTTTAATTAAACAGCCAAGTTACCTCCACAGGCAGAAGACTTTGTTCATTTTTACAGTGGTTTTTAAATAACTGGTAATGATTTTTCCATAAGAAGTTCTATGAGTTTTAACTTTTTCCTAAGTGCCTTTAACATAACGTTCCAGGGGAACGGAGAAATCTTTACTGAACCACTTGTACAAAAAACCTTTACAGCTAACAGAAGGTAAATAAAGCAGTAGTGAGCACGCGCATACTTTATCATCTTTTTGCATAAACAAAAACCAAACGCTGAAGTCCTTTACCCAGGCTAACCTAGCATGAAAATCAATGGAGTTTTGACTGAGTTTGACGGTAACCTTTAACTGATTCTACACAGGGACTGTCCAGTGCAATTATGCCAAACAGATCACTGGCCCAGGACTCCAGACTCAGGAAATGGCTGGTACCTGACACTTCAGAGAAAGCCCAAGCCATTTCCAGAAATCCCATTTACCCACCACCCCGCAATGAATCTAATTAATCATGTAATTCTGCTGATGGCGCAGTAACTTCCTTAGTGACTCTCCACAGATAATTAGTTTGCACCCTGATGAATAAACTTTGATTTCCCATGTCATCTTAGCCTGGATGGCTACAAATGTTATTACCAGGCTATAGAAATGGTCAAAACTTTTGTGCCAAAAAATGGGTTTCACTGAAAAAAGTTTTCAAGGGGAAAATGTCTTTTAGTTTATTTTCTGTAGAAAATTACTCAACAAAACATTTCCTTTTCACATTGAAATTTTTGTTGTTAACCCTTTTCTGCCACTGAACACAAGAGAATGAATGCAGCTCGAGTTCGGGGGGGCGCAGGTGCGAGGTTACCACTTTTTCCCCACTCCAACTTTTCCAAACTTCCTCATCTTTTGAAAACTTACAGTCTGGGAAAAGGAAACACTGTACCTTTGCCCCTCTGTAACTTTGCAAAGTTTGGGGACGTTCAGAAGAGTCCCTGAATGGAAAAAGGATACATGTTGTGGGGGTGGAACTCTGGACATTATTAATTGTGTTGCACTATGGGGGGGAATGATAATTCAAAACTTTTCCAAAAAGAATTACAAAAAAATTTGAATGGAAATAACTTAGAAACGTTACACAACATTGTTGCTAGCCTGCTGTAAAGTCATAAGTTATCCTGTTGCAATATTTGTCTCAAGGACCTGCGGCAGTGAAATCTGTTGGCTGACTACATGCTGCATTGAGCAGTGTTCCCATCACCTGGGCCAAATTTTCCTCCGCTCTGGATAATAACTCATTTTTGTTGCTCTGCTCTGGATAATAGCTTTCTTGCTATGAGAAAACAAAACCTAGACACTGTATTGCAGTTAAGGACATACATTTTAATATTCTATCTAACAATGGTATTTCCCTTCATTCAAGTATCCTGTGTCTGCTTTTTGCTTTTAAACTTCTATTGTGATGCTTCATCAAAGGTGAACTTCAAAGAACAGAAAAAGATGAGCTTGTGCCTCTTTTTTTGCTCCTTTGTGATATATGGAAAAGGCCTGAAAAGTTTTTTTAATCCCCCTCCCACATACAGTTTGTTTTTTAGAGTAGTAATTCATGTCTTGTCTGCCTTGGAAAACTAGTGAAGGTGCCACTAGTACTCCTTTTCTTTTTGAAATGGTGATATTGCCAAGACAAGGGAGTGGAAGTTGAGCAATTGACTGTTCAAAATTATTTTACTAACATGTATATTTCTAATATGGTATTTTGGATAAAGAAAGCCTTTGTTAAAGGCTAAAAACCCTTTCCTCGGCTCTTAATTTAAAGGTGTTACAGTCCCAAGAGATCCTCCAACAAAATCTGTCTAGCTAAGGTACTTATGACCGCCATTACCACATTGTCTGAGCATCTTGCCATCTTTAATTTATCTGCACAACCTCCCTATGAAGTTGGAAAGGACTATAATCCCCATTTTACAGATGGGGAACTGAGGCACTGAGAAGTTAAATAATGTGCCCAAGTCACAGAAGAAATGTATGGCAGAGCAGGGACATGAACCCAGGTGTCTCAAATGCTAGGCTGGTGCCCTAACCATCCTTCCTCTTCTGAAAAGACCAGACTTGATATTCCTGACGTTTCTAAAGTTCAACAACGGGTAGGAAAATAATCTTTGCAAATGTTATACATCATAAAGTGGATATCAGAAAAGGGCACAAGCCCAATTTAAAAAAGAAAATCCCTATAGTTTTTTCCAGTGACTTATTTTTCTTGAAAAAAATGAGAAAAGTTAGGATTATTTTTGCTAGTTAGTACATGCCATGTAAACTGCCCTATTCTCTAAAGTGTTTAAATCCATCCAGAATTACTAGCAAAAACTTTTTTAAATCAGTCAACTCCATGATCTCCTCATCCACTTCCTCCTCCAGATTATAATTATTTACTAATAAATAGCAGCCTGGCTTTCGACCCTTACTGCTAACTCTCTAACCTTCAGTTTATTTCAACAGCATTTCATTGGTCTCTGTCCCTTACCTTGTGCTTGATAGTTTCTTCTGCGAGATTTTATTAGCTTATTAAAAAGCCAAGTAAATCATGTCAGCTGCATCTTCCTTTTCATTACATTTGTTGGAGAACTCTCTCAGGTTGCAGAGTTACAATTTTTTCATACAGAAACCATGATGGTTTGACCCTACTCAGGCTAGACTTATCCAAGTGTTGTACTCCTCTCAATTAAAATCATACAGATTCCACATACCATAAAGTCAATATACTTGTAACTTCAAGGCATTTTTATTTTACAACCCAGTTTACTTTTATTGATACTTTCTGCAAACTAAAAAGGAAAGATTTTTTTTTTAGATGCTCAGTTTCTTTAGGCAAAAATTGTCATAAAAGATTATTGATTAAGAAATTCTTCAAACCAATAAAGAGGAGCCAACCTGAGTTTTGGCTAAAGCACAAGAATAAAATCTATCTAAAATGATTACAATAAAGGATCAGTTTTTCAAGATATTCATGCCTTAAAAGAAGCAAGCGTCACAATGATAACACTGTAAAAGGATTAGAGTTGACTAGGCTAGAACACATTTCTTCCAAGTCACTGTACTTTCCATTTATCTCTTAATGTCACATCTCCTTTTGTCTGTCTACATTCTTTTCTTTCTATAAACTAGTGGGAATTAATGCACACAAATCTGCCAAGGTTTGCTGGATTGAAAGCAAAGGTAGGAAGGACTAGACTGAGTCACTCTTTAGTACATATCCTTTTTTAAAATCCCAATGACAGAAAAAAGTTCTCTGACAGATATTTTACTATGGGCACATGAAAAGGATTTTATACTTGTTACTTGGAAAGTTCTGTCAAAGGCAAATGAAGTTCTACATTTTAGCTAGAAACGGGAAACCCATCAATACCAAATTTCCTTCTGTCACCCTCTATTGTTGTTTATTTTTTCTATCCATGGCATGGAAACACCAACACTACCCCATCCTGGTAAGTCTCTCCCAATGATGGAATCAATAACTCCTTTTTGAGCTATTCTCCTACATAGTGCTGGACAGAACAAGCTGTAATCACAGTTAGTGATATTCCCTCAAGTGTATGCAGTGGTGTTGTAGCCTTGTTGGTCCCAGGATATTAGAGAGACAAGGTGGATGAGATAACTATTACTGCACCAACTTCTCTCTCACCAACAGAAATTGGTCCAATAAAAGATACTACCTCCCCCACCATACCGTCAAGTGGATAGTTCTCAGGTTAGGCTTTGCTGTACCCATTTTTTAAAAAATCAGATACAGCATGATTGTTATCCACTGGGCATTCCTTTATAAGGTCAGTTTGGCCCTGTTCACTCCCCAGCACTAACAGCAAGCTAAGCAGAAAATCCAAGGACTGAGGAATCACTCCTGCAAACAGCCAAGCACTCTGTTCTCAATCCAGCAAGAATTTAAGTACATGCTTAACTTTAAGCATGGGGGTAAATGTGAGTCTAGAGGTGAGGAGAGGGACAGCTCAGTCTTCATGCTTAGTCAGGACTTGATCCTGAAGCATTTAGGATCATGAAACTAAGCTAACCCTCTCATCACCTCTAGACGTCTCTTTGCTACAGGTCAGGATTGACACACCTTGGCAGATCTCTTGTGGAAGAAGGCTTGTACGGTTGCATCAGTCTCCCAGCCAGTCACTACAGAACCTTTTCACCAGCACTAAAACTCATTATTTTAAAAAAGGAGGGGAGCAGGTTTCCAGATTCAGTTCTGATCACATGATTTGTGCCAACACATTCTCCAGCAAAGCAAGAATCAAACTCTTATTTTTCTTTTTAAATAAGGGAGCAAATTAAAAAAAAATATCCCTGGCAGTATGTATAAATGATGACTTGCTGCCTTTGTATGAAAGAATGAATTCTGATTTAGAAGACAAAAGGCTCACCAATCCCAAGAACACAGTGACTAACAAGCAGGCTCAGGAGAGACTTGTTGACATACAATTCTACTCTTTTTCTCATCAAGGAAAAGGAAGGGTCAATAAAGTTTCATTCAAAGTTTCCTATGGTACCAAAAAAGTGCAATAAAAATAATTATAGTTATTTACAGAAGTACAAAGCAATACAACATATGTGATTTATAGTTTCTCAGGTCACAGATTGCTCTACCAGGACACATCCATGCCTGAAGCTCTAAGACACATCCCAAAGTTGTACCTTTTATGGTACAATTCCTAGATTGTCTCAATAGGTTAATTTAATCTTATTCATCTTTGTGTACAGTTTACAGGAAAGGCTTCATCTATTCTAGGATTGGTGGTGGGAGCCAGTACTGCCTACAAGAACTATAGCATTTTGTTCCACATCATGCCGATTAGCAGATTACAGATGGTTGGTTTTTACTTCTTAATACTATAAAACCTGTTTTTAAGGAAGTTCTCTCACTATGTGGATTAATATTGGTTTAAAAATACTGGGGGGGGGGGGGGAGAGCAGAATACATCATGTGCACACATGTGGACAAAACTTTCACCCAAAAGGTCATCAGCAGGATGAACCCTGGACTTTCAGATCCATGGCATGCACCAATGAGGCTAACGGAATAATAATTATCCTTTATGTAGACAAGTCACTAGGGGAGAATTGACAAGCTTTGCCAACATGCAACACAGCTGTTTGCCTGGAGAGCAGTGGAATGCTGCAGATCAGGAATCCTGGGTTCTCTTCATGGCTCTGGCAAGTGAGCATGCTCCACTGGTTAGCCAAACCCACAGATTTAGCCTATTAATTTTGAAAGGCAATGATGAGACTTGGGTTTGCTATATGAGAGATTTAGTGTCTGTTCCCAGCTCTGCTTGAAGTGACCTTATACATCTTCTAAGTTATTTCTAAAATAGGAGAGTGACACTTCACTGCCCTTCTAAGGCAGAGTATAAGGTCTTGCTCAGTGAGGGCTCTTTAAGTGCAGAGAAATATAAACAGATGAAACCAGAACTTCTGGCTCCTAGTACTGTGTACTTTCCCCATGCTTCTGGGTATTTGGATTGGGAGTCCGTCTCTGCAGAATATTGCCTGACTCAGCAGTACAGCATAGCGGCCTGATTTAGCTGACTTGCAGATCATCCCACAAAACCTGATGCACTTGAGAGCTCTGCTAGAACCGCATCTACCCTAGCTCTTGCAATGTTGTTACCTCCAGAAAAACTAATCCACCAGTAGCATCAGTGAGACATTTTCAGCAAAAGAATTTGTGTAGACACCGTGGAAATTATTTTAATCTGCGTTTGGGAATTTGCATTGTAGGCTTTTTTCTGCCCTGGTGTCAGAACATCTTGTGATCCCTGCAGATCATGGTCCATGTGAAGCCCAGGAATGTGCTTAGTTAAGAAAATTTGCACCCTTTGATTTGCAATTTACAGACTGAGTGCCTCCAACTCCTGAGCTGCCCAAGGCACAGTAGAGAAACTATTCTTCCACCCATTTGGTAAAACTATTCCCCAAGGTCCCTAATTTTAAAAATCTACCCTTTTGCTCCCAGATTCTAACAAACAGCTATTCCAATCTCATAGGATTTTTAAAAAATGAAGCAAGATGATAAAAGGAAAAAATTACAGGGGGGAAAATCAGTATCTAAAGTTCCAAGGATCCTTTATCCTATGGCCTATTTGAAATATATATGTGTTTGAAATATTTTAGATCTCCAGCCCTGGGTTTATATTTAAAGAGAGAGAATTACATTGAAAGATTTCAAACTGAGCAAGTTTCCAGTAAGCCAATTTAGGGATTGTTCCCACAAATCTCTACACATACTAACAGCCCTATTGAAATGAGTAAAGGTTTGCAGGAAGCAGGGGCGGCTCTACCAATTTTGCTGCCCCAAGCAGTCGCAGCCAAATTGCCGCCGCGGGACAAGGACTGCCGCCCCAAGCACCTGCTTGGAAAGCTGGTGCCTGGAGCCGGCCCTGGCAGGAAGAGGCCTTTTTTAGCCAACGGGTTTTCCTGCTGTCTCACGCTAATCATTTTAGAAAAGAATTGAACTGAGGGCGTCCACTGCAGCATAGCCAGGCATTAATGGTGCTGGTGCAAAAACATGCTGATCCTGAACCGCGTGTAGATTTAGGTCAATTTTAAACAGAATTAGAGGCAGACAGACCAGAACAAACAACTTGTATCTACTATGTCACACTCATAATATGGCTGCTGCTCCCAGCATGTCTTTCAATGATTATATCCTCTCAACACAAGATCCTAGGGATTACATTAAACCAGCAGACAGCTCTATATGCTGAATATGGCTATAAAGCATGATAATCTTATGTTGTCACAAAGTTTTCAAGCACAAACAACACATCTCACTGCAAGTTGCTGCAACCACTTGCCATTGCTTCCTATGGATAGTCATTCTCATTTACACAGGTCATCACAAGAGCTCAGGATGATGTGATGACCATAAAACTAATGAGGGCTGTCCCTGTCTGTCTCTGACTCCAGTGCAGGCTTGATTGTTAAAGCTGCTGACTCTTACGGTTTCCCAATTTCAGGTTACTCTTTGGAAGCATAGATTATATGAAGTAAAGGAACCATGCATTCATAAAACCTAGGATTCTGGTAACAAAATCAACACAAGCTTTGCTCTTGCGAGCTCGTCAGAACATCCTAAAAGGTAGCATTCATTGTAATGCAGACAGCTTCTGCAAGCCCTTTCGCTGTACTTAAGCCTTTGGGGCAAATGTATCCCTGGTGCAAATACTCTAAGACTTTTGTCTTAAATCATTCAAGTTGTATTAGGGATACATTTTACCATTAACTGGATTTAAATTAAGTTTATGTGGAGTTCGCCCATTCCCTCCATACTGGAGGGGGTTATACCCAATGTGTATTCAGTGTGTAGTGAGATACATTATTTGCTGTTCTCCATTTCTGCCCTGGCTGCAGGTGAGTACTGTAATGGGATTTGCAATTACAGCAAAACTTTGTTATTCCCCAAACCCCAGTAATCTTACCTCACTTCTTGGCAGAGACCAGTAGAGCATGGTAGCGAAGTCTCTTAGTACTAAGACTGATAACTTTACAGAATGTACTAAAGCACATTTACTAGCATAATATGAATTATTATAAATAATTCACACTGAACTACACTTGTCTAAAGGAAGTACATCTAATGATGGATGGAGTAGCCTTGATTTCTAATAGTCTTCCCCACCACCACCTCTTACTACTTTTGCAATCTGCAGGAAGTTTCCTATTCATTAGTGAATGCTTTAGAGGTTCCACTGCCTTGATGAATTTTGAGAAGATGAATTTCAGTGTGTTACTAGTAAAAACCTGGATATTTACCATCTTAAGTAGTTCAATTTATTGTGATATTTGTGTATTTCCTATTCTAAGTATAAGCAATAAAACAAATTTTGTTGTATATGGTGCTGTGAACATCCATTTTTTTAATGAGATGCAGGGTGTAAAATCTGTGATTTTACAGACAAGGAAGCTGAGAGTGATTAAGTAACTTGCCTTAGAGGCACTGAGGTCTAATATATTAATCATGGGTCCTGAACTCAATAGAACTGGGTTCTAATCCTCCTCCTGATACTTACTTGCTATGTAAATTTGAGCAAATCAGTACCTCTCCGAGTCTCTGTTTTCCTCAATAAGTATCGAAAATATTACCAGATAATTGTAAAGTTCTGAGTAAGAGCAAAATATTGTAAACAGCACAGAGTGCCATAAGCTGCAGATGCCCAGTGCACTAACCCACGCTGCATCTGTGATGCACTCACACTTGTGACTCTTCGGACAAAACTAAAAATTGTATATGTTACAGAATGAAAAAATTCCATTCACCTGAAATGAATCATCATATTTTTGGCCAGTTTTGCACAATCTAATGATGGCACATATGGAGGAGTGAAATAAAGGGCTCAAAGGACTACCACAATATTCCTTATTTTTGACAGGTTCCTTTGTTTAGAATGCCATAAATATCTGCTAGCACAGAAGCACGTATCAGTTGTGTGGCTTCAGTACATCTTTCAGTTGGTCTTGTAAACCCATCAATATTTCTGCTTATAATCAACAGTCTTTGGGCAGCTTGAAGTAGATTTACTAATTCTTTGCTAAATGACACTTTATTTTGTGGCTGGGGAGGCAGCTAACAGCTCAGAGTGAATCACCCAGTTATTAAATCTGAAAAGCTACATTGTAAGAGAAAAGTAGGGAAAAGTTATTTCCCCAGAAGCCAGTGGAATCATTGAAGCGACACTTAATCCAGCTGAGAATTTGTTCCATAATGTTTGCAGAGGGGAGAATAAAGTGCAGTAGAAATCTGGAAGGAACTCTGTCTCCTTTTTGGTCACTGTTTTGATTAGCTATGGGCCTGAACCAACAACCCAGATCCAACACCTCCACATTTTGTGTGAAGGCAGGTCCAGAGGATAACATTGCAGTGCAGGCATTCAGCATATACATTATAACTACTTAGATAGATGCTCACACTATAAGCATTTTTCTTCAAAGTGCTTTACAGTCAATAACAAACTCATTGTCATAACTAGCAGTTACCCTGCATGGTAATTATTACACCCATTTTCAAAATACATAGACTGAGGCACAGAAATCAGTATTATAGGCCAGATTAGAACTCATGACTTCCTGGCTTCCCTTGGTGTGCTCAGCCCAGTAGGCTTTGACCAAGTGGTTATTCCAAAACTTTTCCATGTGGATCTATAAAGGGAACTTACATGTGTAACTCTGGTCATTCCTTCTGTTGCAAAAATCATATTGTACATGCATACACACACACACACACAGTGTAGCAGTATGTGAGCAGACACAGCTTCAAAGAAAATATTCTTACAAGTTACACACACACAAAGACCAACATTTTTAACAATCTAAGAAAAAAAGTTTTAGAACGAGCTTTTTTAAGTTCCTAACTTTTCACTCAAATATACCATTATTAATAGACACTAGATGCTATTAAACAGGAAAGTCTTAGCATGTCTGTGAAAATATGTTGCATATGCTAAATATGCAGAATCAAATATGTCATAACTATTACTCAAAATAAAAGTGTTCTATGTAAGTTTTAACAATATTAAATTCGATGAAGCAGCTAGAATAATTTACATGGCTACATTTCTAAGGCTCCTGGAATGCTGGTACAGTAATTACCTTTTTAAAATGTCTCTACACATCCTCTTAATATCTTGTAATTTTTTGAAAATATATTCTCAAATGTATTGAACCATTTAACAAACTTGGCAGTGTTCAAACTTTCAGAGATGTTGACCGAATCTTATTGGTAGATTCTGCAGCTGTAACAGAAGACGTGTGTCAGATCGTTGTTAAAGCAAAGAAAAAAACTGCTGGCCACAGACTTTTTCAGTGCCTAAAATGGAATGTTGGATGCTGAGCTCTTTTGAAAGTCTGCCCCGATGTTAATAGCTGGCTAGGTTGCAAATATTTTTGCTTTGTTGCTTAAGGAGCTGCCAGAAATTGAAACACAGTGTTTCAACTCTTTTCAAATCCCCTAATTCTACTTATGGTCATTTTTCTCTCTAAAAATCCTGTCCAGTCTGAGCTCTCTTGAAGCGCTGTCTCCCTTAGACAAAATGTGTTGGTGAAAGTATGAGTTTGGCATGGCCACAGCCGTTTTTGCTCTCACTGATGCCTGTAGGCCAATCCTGAACTCCTGAACAACCTCCTCTCTCGCCCCCAGAGTGAGAAGCGATTGTATCTCCTGGAGAAGGAGTTGCTTGTGAGAAGGGTCCCTGAAGAGGGACAGGGAAGGTGGGTGGGAAGGTAGGAGGGAACAGAACTGGATAGAATATTCCACCCCTGTCATGCTCAGAACCCAGCGAACTGTTGTGATCTGGGACCAAGCACGGTAGAAGTGGGATAGCCAGTTCACAAAAAGTGAGTAAGGATCCAGATTGAGTCCTGGTGCTCCACCCTTGAGTGCACCTTCAAAAATTAGGTTTCAGCCCCGGGGGCTGTTTGGACAAGCCCTGGCCTTGGCCTGAGGAGGACTGTGACTGGCGCCTCCTATTATTCCTGCCCCTTCTTCAGGCTGTGTCCTGCCTCCGGAGTCCGGAATAGAAGAGGGAAGGAGGCTGGGGTTTGAAGGGCTTCCTCTGTGGTGCCAGAGTGTGGATCCCCAGGGACTTCAGTGTCGCTCTGGAGTCTTTCAGACTGTGCAAGCAGGAGTCTGTGTTCTCAGCAAACAAGCCCGCACAGTCACAGGGCAGGTCCTGAATGGTGTTCTGGACCTCTGGGGGTATGCCTGAAACCTGTAACCAGGCGCTCCGTCTCATGGTGATTGCTGTAGCCATGGTACAAGCCGCAGGTCCAGCTCAGGCTAGGGGAGCCTGGAGGAAGGTCCTTGACCCCACCTTGCCCTCCTCAAGAAGCGCTGCGAATTCCGGGCATGAGTCTGGCGGGAGCAATTCCTGGAACATAGCTAGCGCTCTCCAGGAATTGAAGGCATAGCGGCTGAGCACTGTTTGCTGATTAGCAACGCGAAGCTGGTGCCCCTCCGGTCGAGTAGACTTTACAGCTGAAAACGTCCAGCTTCTTAGCGTCACGTGACTTTGGGGCAGGACCTGGTTGACTGTGCCGCTCTTTGTGGTTCACCGCATCCACCATTAATGTTCCAGGCTGAGAGTGGGTAAAAAGATGTTTGTACCCCTTCTGCAGCACAAAATACCTCATTTCCACCCCTTTGGCCATGGGAGGTACGGAGGCCAGGGTTTGCCACAGCACCTTTGTGGTGTTTTGTATGGTCTTTATAAGGGACAAGGCTACCCTAGAAGGACCTTCCAGAGCAAGAATGTCCACCATTGGGTCAGAGTCTTCTGGCATCTCCTCACCCTGGCGGTGTAAGTTTTGGGCCACGCTCCTAAGAAGGTCTTGGTGAGTCCTATTTTCTGTCGCAGGGAGCGTGGTGGTGGAGGTGCCAGCCAATGCCTCATCCGGCGAAGAGGATGATGAGGCCCATGGGATGGGGTCCTCCTGACCCTCAGGCTCTCTGGAGGCTGGCTCGGGTATGTCTGCCCTATTTGGGGTGGACTGTGGCACTGGTACCACCTGGGGTGCTGACTTGAGAGTTGCATCTGCTTGCGAAGACCCAGGGTCCTTGTCACATGGGGGGGTCTTCAAGTGCTGTGGGAGTATGGCATGGCACCAACGTGGCTGAAGGAAGAGCATGGGATGCGGACATCACAGACGTGGGCCTGGAGCCCAGCCCTTGAGCCTAGGGGTAGGCCCAAGGAGTCCAAAAGGGCCACTGTACCGGCCCCCGCCACTGTGGGGGGCAGGATACCACCTGCGCATCCTGCGATCTGTGGTGCCGGTACCAAGATCAGTACCGACTATGTCAAGAGGTCAACGACTCATTATCAGAGTCTGACGAATTGTCTAAACCCGGAGGGGCAGAGCCCAGCGGTGCTGGGGAACGGTTCCCTGGTGACAGGGAGCAGCGCCATTGCATCATTGGCTTGCCCCGGTGTTGAATGGGTGGCGGTACCACCATCAGTGCTGCAGAAGGTGCTGTAAACTGCGCAGTCCCGTCGCTGGGCCTTGCGCTGCCACCTGGATCGGTGCCAGTGGTCACGCCTGTAGGGCTAGGGACTGTGCCATCATGGCAATAAAGTCCCACACATCCTCAAAGGTATCCGGCATGGAGGGGAGATCAGTCTCATCTTCCAACACCTCCTGAGTCAGGGAGTCCACTAGCAGAGGACTTGATGGAGCCCCTGGCAGGGTCGGAGTCGACGGTGCCAGGATCTGAGGGCCAGGCCATGGATGCCCTGAGTGGGATCCCTGTGCTGTTTCCTGGTGGGGACCGACCCTTGTCCGCCGCCACCTTCTTATGCAGCACTGGGGACTGAGAGTGGTGTCGCATGGTCAAACCGGCTTTATGAGCCGGGGAGCGGTGTCGATGCTCCCTGGAGGAGTCTTTTTTCGGTGCCAAGTCATCCTGCACTGAAGCCGGTGTCACTTCCAGTGCCAGCTGAGGGCAAAGAGCCACCTCCATTAAAAGGAGCTTGAGGCAATAGTCCCACTCCCTCTTCATCCTGGGTCTAAAGCTCCTGCAAATGGAGCACTTATCTGTTTGATGGCCCTCACCCATGCACTTAAGGCACGACACATGCGGATCACCCTGGGTATAGGCTTCCCACAGCGTTCGCAGAATTTAAACCCCTGAGACCGAGGCATATCCGGGTCAGGGGAGCTGGGGGGGGACCCCCCCCAACGGAGGCTAACTACTACTAAACTACAACTTGCAAGAACTATTTACAACCTAACTAGGTAGGCACTTGTGAAGCAAGAGACTGAAGGAAGCTCCGACTGTCACTGGCGGTAAGAAGGAACTGAGCAGGCGGTGGGTTGGCAGTGTCCTATATACACCACCATGAGGGCACCACTCTAGGGGGCTCCACTGCCAACCTGACGGGTACCCCTAGAGGAAAATCTTGTGACAATCGTGCACGCAGTGCACGCACACACCCATTGGAATGGACATGAGCAAGCACTCGAAGAACCACCATACTTACAACGCCACTGCAAAAGTCCTTGGTTGTGGCAGAATTCAGCAACACAGTTAAAGCAAGGTTCAGTCCCATCTGCACTGCAAGAATGATCTATGCTTGAACCACATCCAGAGGGACCACAGTGTTTTATCAGGATCTCCTGACACGGCAGAAATGAATTACAGTGGAACACAGGACCGAAATTAGAACTATTTTGCCAACTGTGAAATTGTTTATTCACAGGACTTTCGTTCAACTGAAAACTGTAAATATCCTGATGTGTCGATAAAACAGGTTCCCCTGCACAAAGCTGTGGGTGAGCTATAGCTGATTGTCTATGCCTACCTAATAACTTGTCACTGTTCCACACATGGAACTCTCATTGATGTCAGCAGGAGTTACGTCTGTAGATGGATGCCAGGATATGGCACTAAGACTGGCTCTGTGCTACCAGCCCTGAACACACCATTTGTAAAGTCGACCATGAGCATGAAAAGGTGCTATAACCAAACTCTATTCCATTATATCATTCTCTGAAACTCTAGAAGTTCAAGCAAAGATAACACTGATACCAGATGATTTAAACAGAACTTCCGTGGGGTGGCCAGAGGCTGTAAAGGGTTAACAAGGAGAGGACAAAGCCCTGATGTTTGTAAAGCTAACAGGTACATCCCCAGTTTTCAGGCACATGTGGTGATCATAAACATTGCATGAAAGCATAGGATGAGTGACGAGGATAATCATGTCTAGTTGAAACGGGGAAATTTAAGCAGAAAATTCATTATCCAAGTTAGAATTTGAACAGGGTCAACACCGCAGCTTTCAGAAAATGTGCCATGAGATCTTTAATGACCGGAAGTAGTTAGGAACACAATTTTACATCTCATCCCAGGAGACTTATAGATTCTATCTGGAGTTGTCCTAGAAATCTCATTTCTTTTGTTCAAGCTCACAATTATTTGAACAAACCAATTCCCCTGGTGACCTGCCCTCTTTTCTTCCAGGGTGATTTTCTTCTACTTGACTCCTGTTCTACACAAAATAATTCATCATAGAGATGGCATTCTTTTTCTTGCTGTAAAGTGTCAGTTTCTGAACTAGATCAAACCACCCTCCTGCTCGTCTCTATTGACTCATTTTAATTATTGAACCTTTCTCCCAGAAAAACCTCTTCATGCTGCTTGCTCAGAAACTGGCAGTTTTAAACATAATTCGGAAACTTTTTCCTGGGGAGATCAGAGAACATAACAGACACAAAATTCTCTCTCTAAACAGAGCTTACACTTCAGTGGAATTTTTAAAAAGTGAAATGGGTTATCCTTTTATTCTTGAGTGTTCTTCTGAATCTCTCTCTCTTTATATCTGCAGTGATTAACTGGTATTATCAGATTGGCTACTTTAATTTTCTCTTTGTAAAGACAAGATGATGGTGACATATATTTTGTTACCCAGTAACAAGGCTTAATTAAATATAATGAATGAATTACAATTAGTGAACTATATGCTTTGCATGGAAACTACACCGATTAATGTCATCACACCTCCATCAGATATCAATCTTTTGTTAGATTTCACTTCAATGACATGCTGTTCCCACTGCCATACTCTTACATAGGATTCTTTCTTCACAACAGGCTAGCAAACAGTTGACATTGTTACAGTGTCAACAGAAGATGTAGAATGGCTCCATTCATATTATATTTCATACAATATGAGTTCTTGTTTGTATCATAGATAAGTAATTAGATATTTTATCAAAATAATGGGCATCTGCACTATTGCTCCATAACTCAAAATGTGTTGTAACAGATGACAACAGCATCGGAGTTCAAGGAATGACTAATCTAATCCAAGTTTATATACAATCATTACAACCTAGCATGTCTTAACACATGATAACAAATAGGGCAATACACCATAACAAAAGTAGATACCTATATAATAATGTACACATGATATACTAGGGGTATGTCTACACTACGAAATTAGGTCGAATTTCTAGAAGTCGGTTTTTTAGAAATCAGTTTTATATATTCGAGTGTGTGTATTCCCACAGAAAATGCTCTAAGTGCATTAAGTGCATTAACTCGGCGGAGTGCTTCCACAGTACCGAGGCAAGCGTCGACTTCTGGAGTGTTGCACTGTGGGTAGCTATCCCACAGTTCCCGCAGTCTCCGCTGCCCATTGGAATTCTGGGTTGAGATCCCAATGCCTGATGGGGCTAAAACAGTGTCGCGGGTGGTTCTGGGTACATATCGTCAGGCCCCCGTTCCCTCCCTTCCTCCATGAAAGCAGTAGCAGACAATCGTTTCGCACCTTTTTTCTTGAGTTACCTGTGCAAACGCCATACCATGGCAAGCATGGAGCCCGCTCAGGTAACCGTCACCGTATGTCTCCTGGGTGCTGGCAGACGCGGTACTGCATTGCTACACAGCAGCAGCAACCCCTTGCCTTGTGGCAGCAGACGGTACAATAGGACTGGTAGCCATCATTGTCATGTCCGAGGTGCTCCTGGCCACGTCGGCCAGGAGCGCCTGGGCAGACATGGGTGCAGGGACTACATTAGAAGTGACTTGACCAGGTCATTCTCTTTAGTCCTGCAGTCAGTCCTATTGAACCATCTTATGGTGAGCAGGCAGGCGATACGGATTGCTAGCAGTCCTCTTGTACCATCTTCTGCCGGGCGGGCAAGAGATGAGGATGGCTAGCAGTCCTATTGTACCATATTCTGCCGAGCAGCCATGAGATGTGGATGGCTTGCAGTCCTTCTGCACCGTCTGCTGCCAGCCAAAGATGTAAAAGATAGATGGAGTGGATCAAAACAAGAAATAGACCAGATTTGTTTTGTACTCATTTGCTTCCCCCCCTCCCCTGTCTAGGGGACTCATTCCTCTAGGTCACACTGCAGTCACTCACAGAGAAGGTGCAGCGAGGTAAATCTAGCCATGTATCAATCAGAGGCCAGACCAACCTGCTTGTTCCAATAAAAACAATTACTTAGGTGCACCATTTCTTATTGGAACCCTCCGTGAAGTCCTGCCTGAAATACTCATTGATGTAAAGCCACCCCCTTTGTTGATTTTAATTCCCTGTAAGCCATGTCGTCAGTCGCCCCTCCCTCCGTCAGAGCAACGGCAGACAATCGTTCCGCGCCTTTTTTCTGTGTGGTCGCCATACCAAGGCAAGCATGGAGGCCGCTCAGCTCACTTTGGCAATTAGGAGCACATTAAACACCACACGCATTATCCAGCAGTATATGCAGCACCAGAACCTGGCAGAGCGATACCGGGCGAGGAGGCGACATCAGCGCGGTCACGTGAGTGATCAGGATATGGACACAGATTTCTCTGAAAGCATGGGCCCTGCCAATGCATGCATCATGGTGCTAATGGGGCAGGTTCATGCTGTGGAACGCCGATTCTGGGCTCGGGAAACAAGCACAGACTGGTGGGACCGCATAGTGTTGCAGGTCTGGGACGATTCCCAGTGGCTGCGAAACTTTCACATGCGTAAGGGCACTTTCGTGGAACTTTGTGACTTGCTTTCCCCTGCCCTGAAGCGCATGAATACCAAGATGAGAGCAGCCCTCACAGTTGAGAAGCGAGTGGCGATAGCCCTGTGGAAGCTTGCAACGCCAGACAGCTACTGGTCAGTTGGGAATCAATTTGGAGTGGGCAAATCTACTGTCGGGGCTGCTGTGATGCAAGTAGCCCACGCAATCAAAGATCTGCTGATATCAAGGGTAGTGACGCTGGGAAATGTGCAGGTCATAGTGGATGGCTTTGCTGCAATGGGATTCCCTAACTGTGGTGGGGCCATAGATGGAACCCATATCCCTATCTTGGCACCGGAGCACCAAGCCGGCGAGTACATAAACCGCAAGGGGTACTTTTCAGTAGTGCTGCAAGCTCTGTTGGATCACAAGGGACGTTTCACCAACATCAACGTGGGATGGCCGGGAAAGGTACATGACGCTCGCATCTTCAGGAACTCTGGTCTGTTTCAAAAGCTGCAGGAAGATTCCCAGACCAGAAAATAACTGTTGGGGATGTTGAAATGCCTATAGTTATCCTTGGGGACCCAGCCTACCCCTTAATGCCACGGCTCATGAAGCCGTACACAGGCAGCCTGGACGGTAGTCAGGAGCTGTTCAACTACAGGCTGAGCAAGTGCAGAATGGTGGTAGAATGTGCATTTGGACGTTTAAAGGCGCGCTGGCGCAGTTTACTGACTCGCTTAGACCTCAGCGAAACCAATATTCCCACTGTTATTACTGCTTGCTGTGTGCTCCACAATATCTGTGAGAGTAAGGGGGAGACATTTATGGCGGGGTGGGAGGTTGAGGCAAATCGCCTGGCTGCTGGTTACGCGCAGCCAGACACCAGGGCGGTTAGAAGAGCACAGGAGGGCACGGTACGCATCAGAGAAGTTTTGAAAACCAGTTTCATGACTGGCCAGGCTACGGTGTGAAAGTTCTGTTTGTTTCTCCTTGATGAAACCCCCCGCCTCTTGGTTCACTCTACTTCCCTGTAAGCTAACCACCCTCCCTCCTCCCTTCGATCACCGCTTGCAGAGGCAATAAAGTCATTGTTGCTTCACATTCATGCATTCTTTATTCATTCATCACACAAATAGGGGGATGACTACCAAGGTAGCCAAGGAGGGGTGGTGGAGGAGGGAAGGAAAATGCCACACAGCACTTTAAAAGTTTACAACTTCAAAATTTATTGAATGCCAGCCTTCTGTTTTTTGGGCAATCCTCTGTGGTGGAGTGGCTGGTTGGCCAGAGGCCCCCCCACCGCGTTCTTGGGCATCTGGGTGTGGAGGCTATGGAACTTGGGGAGGAGGGCGGTTGGTTACACAGGGGCTGTAGTGGCAGTCTGTGCTCCAGCTGCCTTTGCTGCAGCTCAACCATACACTGGAGCATACTGGTTTGATCCTCCAGCAGCCTCAGCATTGAATCCTGCCTCCTCTCATCACGCTGCCGCCACATTTGACCTTCAGCCCTGTCTTCAGCCCGCCACTTACTCTCTTCAGCCTGCCACCTCTCCTCCCGGTCATTTTGTGCTTTCCTGCACTCTGACATTATTTGCCTCCACGCATTCATCTGTGCTCTGTCAGTGTGGGAGGATAGCATGAACTCAGAGAACATTTCATCACAAGTGCATTTTTTTTTCTTTCTAATCTTCACTAGCCTCTGGAAGGAGAAGATCCTGTGATCATTGAAACCATGCAGCTGGTGGAGAAAAAAAAAAAGGGACACCGGTATTTAAAAAGACACATTTTATAAAGCAGTGGCTACACTCTTTCAGGGTAAACCTTGCTGTTAACATTACATACATAGCACATGTGCTTTCGTTACAAGGTCGCATTTTGCCTCCCCCCACCGCGTGACTACCCCCTCAACCCTCCCCGTGGCTAACAGCGGGGAACATTTCTGTTCAGCCACAGGCAAACAGCCCAGCAGGAACGGGCACCTCTGTGTGTTCCCTGAAGAAAAGCACCCTATTTCAACCAGGTGACCATGAATGATATTTCACTCTCCTGAGGATAACAGAAAAAGAACGGATGTTGTTTGAATGCCAGCAAACATACACTGCAATGCTTTGTTGTACAATGATTCCCGAGTACATGTTACTGGCCTGGAGTGGTAAAGTGTCCTACCATGGAGAACACAATAAGGCTGCCCTCCCCAGAAACCTTTTGCAAAGGCTTTGGGAGTACATCTAGGAGAGCCGCGAATGCCAGGGCAAATTAATCCTTTCACATGCTTGCTTTTAAACCATGTATCGTATTTTAAAAGGTACACTCACCGGAGGTCCCTTCTCCGCCTGCTGGGTCCAGGAGGCAGCCTTGGGTGGGTTCGGGGGGTACTGGCTCCAGGTCCAGGGTGAGAAACAGTTCCTGGCTGTCGGGAAAACCGGTTTCTCCACTTGCTTGCTGTGAGCTATCTACAACTTCATCATCATCATCTTCTTCATCCCCAAAACCTGCTTCCGTGTTGCCTCCATCTCCATTGAAGGAGTCAAACAACATGGCTGGGGTAGTGGTGGCTGAACCCTCTAAAATGGCATGCAGCTCATCATAGAAGCGGCATGTTTGGGGCTCTGACCCGGAGCGGCCGTTCGCCTCTCTGGTTTTCTGGTAGGCTTGCCTCAGCTCCTTAAGTTTCACGCGGCACTGCTTCGGGTCCCTGTTATGGCCTCTGTCCTTCATGCCCTGGGAGATTTTGACAAAGGTTTTGGCATTTCGAAAACTGGAACGGAGTTCTGATAGCACGGATTCCTCTCCCCATACAGCGATCAGATCCCGTACCTCCCGTTCAGTCCATGCTGGAGCTCTTTTGCGATTCTGGGACTCCATCATGGTCACTTCTGCTGATGAGCTCTGCATGGTCACCTGCAGCTTGCCACGCTGGCCAAACAGGAAATGAGATTCAAAAGTTCGCAGTTCTTTTCCTGTCTACCTGGCCAGTGCATCTGAGTTGAGAGTGCTGTCCAGAGCGGTCACAATGGAGCACTCTGGGATAGCTCCCGGAGGCCAATACCGTCAAATTGTGTCCACAGTACCCCAAATTCAACCTGGCAAGGCCGATTTAAGCGCTAATCCACTTGTCAGGGGTGGAGTAAGGAAATCGATTTTAAGAGCCCTTTAAGTCGAAATGGAGGGCTTCATCGTGTGGACGGGTGCAGGTTTACATCGATTTAACGCTGCTAAATTCGACCTAAAGTCCTAGTGTAGACCAGGGCTAGGTAATACATACTGTCATCCTTATCTGCAATTTGGCAGTTATTATGGTTAAAGATTATTCTAAATACTACATTTCAACAATCTGGAATTTATCTGCCATAACAATCAGCTCCATTTCATCTGTGTACCAACAAGAATGTTCTCTTTCTTACCAAAGTACAGTGAAACTGAGTAAGAGAGGTGGAGACAGGTGAGGTATCAAAACTAGTGAAAGGTACTAACTATAGATGGGTCAAATAAAACATTTATTTGTGAATAACTGGATGAGGGGAAATTCCAAAATCCACAAGAGATATTGTTTGCAACTAATAATGTTTTCACTCAGCTCTAAAAAACTTATGATATCGTCATTGCTAGTGGATGAAATTGCCAGTGTACTCCAACATATTTATAAATGTTTGTCCAGGGC
Source organism: Natator depressus (assembly GCF_965152275.1). Classification (NCBI taxonomy): domain Eukaryota; kingdom Metazoa; phylum Chordata; order Testudines; family Cheloniidae; genus Natator; species Natator depressus. The sequence continues at coordinate 12,373,100 of NC_134247.1, forward strand.
ACAGTCTCATGAAACTGGCACAAATTCAGAATTGAACTCTGGCATTAAGTCACAGCCTGGTCTACACTGGGGCGGGGTAAGGGATTGACCTAAGATACGCAACTTCAGCTACAAGAATAGCGTAGCTGAAGTCGATGTATCTGAGGTTGACTTACCTCGCGTCCTCATGGTGTGGGGTTGACTGCCGCTGCTCCTGCCTCTTGCCGTGGTGGAGTACAGGAGTCGATGTCAGAGCAATCGGGGATCGATTTATCGCGTCTGTCCAGTGGGTAGTGTAGACGTACCCTTAGGTTGTTGCAGAGCTGCACTACCCAGGTGCACCGGGCAAGTGTGATCCATGCTGCAATCATTAAAAGAAGTGGCGAGCACACTCCCACTGCGTTCTGGCCAGCAGAGAGGGCTGGTGTGGGGCAGGAAGGGCTGGCTTGGCCTTACCTCCTCCCTGCCCCTCTTCGCCACCCTCTTTAGCATGGCTCCTGTCTCTAGTGGAATAGTCCTTGTGCTCAATAGAGTCAAAAGACTCCCTTTGTGGTTGGTTCTAGTCGCATGCCTATGCCCTCCCATATGCCCACAACAAACGAACCTGCCTCAGCATCTCAATGTCATGCAGAAAACAAAAGAGCACTCCTTGATTAGGTCTCAAAAATGTACTTATTACACATTTCAGTACAAAAATTACTGGACAATTTTTCCTGCTAATTCTGAGACAACTTTCCTGGGCTAACAAAACAACTCAGTCTTCTGCTTCAATTTATTTAAATCGGGATACACCTAACAACTTGTACAACAGGAACCTTCTTGAAATTGTTATTTAAACATTAAAAAATTCTGCTTTGCCTGCTTAAAAATCATCAGCATTACTCTCAGTCTCTTCTCTCCCCCAACATGCTAGATTTCATGAAAGCCAGAGAAAAGCAGAATATAAGAAAAACAACCCATACCCAGGCCTGCTTCAAGCCAAGTTGCACCATCCAGCATATTTCCGTATGACTATGTAAGCTATGCGTTTGAGAGTTGGGAATTGGCAATGAGTTACACTTATGATTTCATCAGAAAAATAAATTGTACTACCTGGCAACCTCAGTGGAGTCTTCCAAGGATTGAATGGATATATAAGCTGTCTCTTACTTTGCAGTTCATAATGAACACAAAAAATGGAAGCAATTGGGCCTGACCCTTATTCGTTCAGGACTTTCAAAATGAGGACAGCCTCCTTGAACTGGACCTGAAATTCAACTTGCAGTTATTGCAAAGCGTAGAATGCCAGTGTGGTGCATTTTGTGCTGGTCTGCTCTCTGAAAACTAGCTTGTGTGCTAGCTCAGGTAAAGAAAGTTTCAGTAGTCTAGTCGCAATGTAAGAAATGCACAAGTTACTTTTGGTAAGTCCACATCTCCATATCCACTCAGTCATTGGTCTCTCTACTGAGATGGGCAGTTAATGCTATTTGTTTTTGTGATGAGGCCTTCAGTGTAACTCATTTCCAAACCCCATCCCCTGAACTATCCAGTCCACCTCTCCCATTAATTTATAGCTCAGACCTACATATGTAAATACATCAGATAACGCAACTTTGATTGATGAAAGCCGAAGTTTTTGGTTAGTTTTACTTATTCATTGCTGACCGTCTTTCAGTGAGCTTTACATCATCGGAGCAAAAGAAGAGACAAAGTACTCCTGATTTTTTTAAAGGAGGCAAAAAAATATTTTTATCCTTCTCAGAGGATTTAGAGGATAATTTCAGGATGGTTCCTGTTTACAAGCATGTACGTATATCCTGAGCTATATAAACTCTGAAGCAGAAGGCTTTGGTGTTTGGTTAGCCAAGGAATCAGTCATCCCTGAGTCAGCAGGAAGGTTACTTTTGTACTGAAACATGTAATGAACCCGTTTTTGGAGCCATTATCAGGGAGGTTCTTTGTTATATAGATGAAACTGAGAAGTTGAGGCAGCCTCATTGTTGTGGGCATAGGGAGCAGAGTTCTGAGGGATGATATGGAACAGTCTGCAGGAGTTTGCATACAATACGGTTACTAAAAATTACAGCGACAGCTGTGAGTTCGAATCGACACAGCATCCTTGTGCTCTGACTGGCTGAGGTGATGCCACTGAAGTAGAATTAATTATATTTGGAAGCTTTTGGTAGCAAAATGACCTCCCTCCTCCCCTTTCTTTTTTTAATTAGTAAGATAAAATGTGCAGGTGTGTGCTGTAGTGAACAGCTCTTCCCACCTTCTCTCTGAGGTGGCCAAAAGGCATTTGTCCATCCCTTTTGCAGTGAATCCTGAAACGTGTTCTTACAATAAGCAAACACTTCTGTGTGTTCAATAGCGTTTTACTTCCTTTGACTGATACTGTACTGCATTCTTCCAGCAGTGGCTATCAACCTCCTACTTCCTTTCTTCACTGAAACTGCCTTAAGGCTTTTAGCCTCACGTGTTTTATTTGTCCTTAAGTCCCAGTTCTCTTCCCTGATCAGTATAATGCAACTCAGTTCATTCATGACAGGTTTCAGAGTAGCAGCCGTGTTGGTCTGTATCCGCAAAAAGAAAAGGAGTACTTGTGGCACCTTAGAGACTAACAAAGCTGTAGCTCACGAAAGCTTATGCTCAAATAAATGTGTTAGTCTCTAAGGTGCCACAAGTACTCCTTTTCTTTCAGTTCATTCAGCAACTGTCCTGTCCCGTTCCCCCCCACCACCATTCAGTTCTTTGCTGTAAGACATATTCTACCTTCGTCTGCCTTCAATTAAATTTTCTCATCTGTTATCTCAGGTTCTTAAATGATTCACGTCCTTTTGGTTTCATGGTGTTAATTATGTTTTGTGCCTTCACAATTATTTTCATTCTACACATTTGCAAATCTCTTTCATTCAAAACAATTTACATAAACAACAAAAGTTTGTTGTACCTGGAAACTTCTAGTAAGCTAGCAAAGATACCATTTAGGGACATCGGTTGTTTTCTGCCCTGTAGGCAGATCTAACCCACTGTGCCATCTCTCCTCTTAATTTCTGACTCTCCACCTTACACACAAAATCCCAATGTGAAATTTTCTCAAACAACTGCCAGAAATATAACCCTGTAATATATCATCTCATCTGCCACAATATTAATATCCTAAAGGAACTTTCAATAATTTAATAAAACATTCATTCCAGAACGCTGTTGGCTATTTTTAATCAAGCTGTGCTTCAAATGTTTATTCATTGTAGCTCTCAGCCTATTTTCAAAGACATGATCCTGAAGTCACCAACTTTTATGTTCATCTCCTATTGTTTCCCACTTTTATTAGCCTTTTAAAGGTTTCCCTATTATCACTCTTCATCTTTTTGAGATCAGAGTGCTCTGCAATGCTGTTGCCCAAGCCATTTATCCCGGGGGCCTTGCAACACCTTCAAAACGGGCCTTTGCACAGCATTAGGAGACACATGCTCCGTGACAGTAGTCAGACTTGGTAATAGGGTTGGGTGTGCTGTCTATCTTAGGAGCTTGTATGGATCCCCTTTGATGTAGTACCTGACCACCGCAGAAATCTTTCACGTATTCATCCTCACAACAACTCCTGTGAGGTAGGGTAGTAATATTTATCCCCATTTTACAGAAACTGAGGCACAGAAACTGAGTGACTTGCTTTTGAACATCACACGGGAAATCTGTGGCATAGCAGGGACTGCTAAGTCCTAGACTAGTGCCCTAACCACTGGACTATCTGAAGAGTAAAGCATTTAAGAGAGAGAACCATTTGTCAGTAAGCCATGCAGCAAACATCCATGTGGCTGTATTTCCTAAGTTTGCAAAGATGTTAATTTAGAAGGTACACTTTCACAATAAAAATTTGCTTTTCAAGGAAGATTTTACCTGTGTTATAACATCTATAGATTATTAAAATTGAAATAAATAGTTTAATCTAGTATATTTTTCTTTATGCAAGTTTTCTTTTTACTAGTTTACCTAGGTTGGACAGTGAAAATAGGTCAAGCATCAGTTTCATTTTCCAGTTGTCTCATGAACTAATATTATGGTAATTTAAACTTTGAGAACCTTTGCCCATTTATTTCACCTTTCTTTTGGTCACTGGAAAATATTCTTAATTCAAACATATACTTGTCATAGGCAAAACTGTTGAATTCTTTTCTCCTTTTTTGTTTGTTCCTAATTTATAGTGTTAATGCTAATATTTTCTTTGACCATCGAGTCAACACCGAGTTAAATAACTTTTTGCAGATTGGTATAGGGGATTTTTTGTCAACATGAAGGTTTTCACCAGCCTAAGTCAATGATTAATGTCAGTGTGAAAATCCTCCTCTCATTCTTTTATTCTTTGATCTGTGTTTGCTGTTGCACATTGCTTATACTGTACAGGAATATCTGCATATGGTACTTTTCTATTGACAGGGTAAACAGACAGCTACACTGGTGTTACACAGAGTGAGAGAGAGAGAATGGCATTGTTAATGCAATTCCATCATACAATGGCCAAGCACCAGTCTCCTTCTGAAACAGTGTCTCATGGTAACACAGGTTTCAGAGTAACAGCCGTGTTAGTCTGTATTCGCAAAAAGAAAAGGAGTACTTGTGGCACCTTAGAGACTAACCAATTTATTTGAGCATAAGCTTTCGTGAGCTACAGCTCACTTCATCGGATGCATACGGTGGAAAGTGTAGAAGATCTTTTATACACACAAAGCATGAAAAAATACCTCCCCCAACCCCACTCTCCTGCTGGCAATAGCTTATCTAAAGTGATCACTCTCCTTACAATGTGTATGATAATCAAGTTGGGCCATTTCCAGCACAAATCCAGGTTTTCTCACACACACACCCCCACACACACACACACAAACCCACTCTCCTGCTGGTAATAGCTTATCTAAAGTGACCACTATCCTTACAATGTGTATGATAATCAAGGTGGGCCATTTCCAGCACAAATCCAGGGTTTAACAAGAACGTCTGGGGGGGAGGGGGGGGGGTAGGGAACACAGTGACCAAAAAATTAGTCCAGGCCATCACTGCATCATTTTTCTTATTTGTAGAAACCACTTAATAGATTGACCACTAGGACACGCACAATTCTTCCAGAAAATCAGAGCCCTGTAATGCAACTGGATACATAAAAGCTACATCCTATCTAGGCATGGCATCTGAGCATCTAGCATACCTGACATGAAAGAATAGTCAAAATTACTTGTAGCGTTCTTTGGTCAGAAATCCCTTTACATGCTGATGGGAGATGCAGCAAGGGCAGTGGCTCAGGGAGTCCCATAAGAAGTTTGTGGTTGATCTTTACCTAAAATATCATGAAACAGCCATTCCTATTTTTTGGGAACGGATGCACAAGAAAGTTTAAGACACTCACTCACCCTTCATTTGTATGTCTCAATATAACGAGGTAATTACCTAAGCAGCAACTGTTAATTAATTGTAAAAGGTCATATGATGAGAGTAACTCATGAGGTTAGCTCCTTGCAGGGGAATCACAGACAAAGCTTGCTAGCCATTATTCTGCGGTAATATCACCATTTGGTCATAATAAAGTTTTTTACATAATCTGCAGTTTAAGTATTAATTCCCAGTGCATAACTATTTTACGTAGGTTTCACAACCAGGTACAGAGTTAACTACTGACTATTGCATTTCATATAAAATACCTTTACACAGGTGTCTTTTCACAAGCTAATAAAAGACGGAACTCCTCTTTTAACTGCATCTTCCTAGCCCCATTCTATTTGAAAGGAAAAACTAGAATCCTATATTTTCTTATTTGTTTAGGGTAATTGGTGGCATATGGTTATGTATTTAGATGAGACGACTGTTAATCCAGTGTTAATGATGCCCGTAATGTGGGTCTGCTTTTTTTTTTCCCCTTTTTTAAGATATACAATAACTGGCCAAAGCAATAAAAAGCAAAAAGCAATTTGTCACCAAGAGGCTAAACAAAAGGCCAAGAGGCCTTTATTTTTAATACAGTGAGGATGCCAAAGATACTAGAGATTTATAAAATAAAATGATATGAAACAGATGTTTTTGGCATTCTACTACTTTGCTGTATTAAATTTAATTAATCTTTTTAATTTACTTTAATCTTGAAACCACACAGCAGTGTGATAAAATGCTAAGTAAACTGCTGGAAGTCTAGGTGGTCAGGTAAAATTTATTTCACCAATATACCAACATATAAAAGCATACCACTCCTGTGATTTTAGCAAAATAAAACAACAAAAGACAAGTAGATGTATGGATTAATTAATAAGGAGTATGTGAATAATAGCACCTTGGACAACATTAATATTTCTTGGTGGATCACCCTGTGAGAGAGAGAAAGATGTTTCAGTTATGCAAAAAGACAACTAACATGCATCATAACTCTTAACTACTTAAAGTGTGTCAGCAATGTTTTCTAGTACCCAATCTTCCAAACTTTAATCTCCTTGAGAGGAGTCTTTGGAGAGACTTTGCAGGATTGGACCCCAAGGGTGAAATCTTGGCTCTACTGAAGTCAGTTTGAGTTTTGCCTTTGGCTTCAATACAGCCAGGATTTCACCCAACGAGAGGATTAAAAAAAGGTGTTCGTAATTTTTGTAATTATTTATTTTACCTTTTATAGTAATAGCAATATTTTTTCATAGCAGGATCAAGAAGGTGGCAATACAGCACAAAAATATTAGTTACTGTGCAGCTGCAGGCTGTAACAGACTATGGCAAACTATAATCTACCTTCTCCTTTCTGAAGTAGCTCTGGAGTTACCAAAACAGTATGAAAGTATATTCATCATTTGACAAGGGCCTGCAAGTTGTTCCTTGAGAAATAATTAAGGCTGTTCATTATTCATTAAAGACCATGGGTCTAAGGTGGAAGAATAATCTATTGGTTAATAGGCTCAAATAATATTTTTGAGATCAGTATAAACAAATACATTTGCTTTTATGTGTTTTTAAGGATTTGTTCAAGCTCATGCCAACCAGGGCGGATTTTTTGATCTAATGGAAAACACAACTGTAATATTGTCTCGTTTGTTTTACATATCTTCAAAAAGCTGGCTGTTTATGATACTCTAGAATGCAAGTTCTCTTGGGCAGGTATCTGTGCCTTATGCAATGCCAAGCACGCTGTAAGGAAGAGCTTCACAAAATAATAAATGAGAAGTTGTCCAAAGAATACAGTACATGAAATAAACTCAAAAGACTTTTAAGACTTGGAATTTACTAATCATGACTCTGTCTTTTATATAGTAAAAAATCAGAGATACAGACATATTCTTGTACACATATGGACATCCCTACAGGTGTCAGGAAAGCTCAGAGCATGTGTTCTAATGTAGTCTGTAGACCATTTCACCAAATTTTGTTAATAAACACACAGTGGCTGAAACCCTTTGGCGGGGGGAGGGGGTGATTTTTAGAAACAAGTGAGAGCAGAAAAAAATACATAGTCCCAAATACAGTACTAGCTCAGCTACTGAAACAGCATCTACTGACTTGGAGTGCTATGTTTTTATATTTTGCAACAGAAGTGCTTTCAGATGGTCATTGTAGAGCTGATCCTGAAAGAAACGAACTGTCCATCTTCACATCCCATTCAAGCCATTGAGCATTTAGGACCTTTTGAACCTTGCAGGATTAGACCCTATGTCAAAGCATCAGCAAGATTGCACCTTCCACTGCATCACGTTCAATTCCTGAAGTGATGGGTGGTATTGGCAAGAAGGAAAAACAGCAAGCAAGATCAAATGTGCTAAAAACCCTGATATATCACTCACAGTGGCCAAATGCCATAACGTCTTGCAGGACACCTACTTTCTTTCACTTATTTAGTCCAGGGGTTCTCAAACTGTGGGTTGGTACCCCAAAGTGGGTCATGACCCCATTTTAATGGGGTCACCAGGGCTGGTTTTAGACTTGCTGGGGCCTGGGACTAAAGCCCGAGCCCCACCACCCAGGGCCAAACCCAACGGCTTCAGCTGTGGGTGGCAGGGCTCAGATTACAGGCCCCCCTCCTGGGGCGATGGGGCTCAGGCTTTGGCCCTCCCCACCAGAGTGGCGGGGCTCGGATTTTGGTCCCCCTGGCCTGGGCCAGTGGGGCTCAGGCTTTGGTCCCCACTCTTGGGGTCATGTAGTAATTTTTGTTGTTAAAAGGGGGTTGTGGTGCAATGAACTTCGAGACTCCCTGATTTAGATCATATCTAAAAATGACTTCTTTTTTTTTTTAAATACAAAGTAGATGGTAATGTCTGTGTACATCACAGAAATTTCAGAATCTCTCTCACAAAGCGAGGACAATAAACTAATTTCAGATCCAGAGAATGAATGTGACAAAAGAATTCTGACCTCTCTCCTCTTCCTATTTTAAAAGAACTATAGCAACATCTGTATTTTAAGATACGACAGTCAAATACTTTATTTCTTGGTTTTCATTCATTACACTTTCATTACTGAATGGACGCCAATTACATTAAAATTAAATCTATTCCTTTAACTGTTGTTAATAAACCTTGTATATACAAAACTTTATCTTTTTTTTCCTTAATGAGATCTAAGTCACTTGCTGCAAAGACTTTGCATCCAAACACTTAACTTGTCTACCAGAGCAATTCAGTTTGCTTCTCCTTTTCTGCTGGACTGGAAATGTGCTCTGTACTCTGTGCACTCTAAATCAGGTGTCACAACATTTTATTGGGCAGCATAGTATAATAAAAAAATGTTACAGTTACAGATTAGCTGTTCATAAATTCATAGATAGATTCATAGATATTAAGGTCAGAAGGGACCATTATGATCATCTAGTCCGACCTCCTGCACAACGCAGGCCACAGAATCTCACCCACACACTCCTGCAAAAAACCTCTCACCTATGTCTGAGCTATTGAAGTCCTCAAATCGTGGTTTAAAGACTTCAAGGAGCAGAGAATCCTCCAGAAAGTGACCCATGCCCCATGCTACAGAGGAAGGCAAAAAACCTCCAGGGCCTCTTCCAATCTGCTCAGGAGGAAAATTCCTTTCCGACCCCAAATATGGCGATAGCTAAACCCTGAGCATATGGGCAAGATTCACCAGCCAGATACCCAGGAAAGAATTTTCTGTAGTAACTCAGATCCCACCCCATCTAACATTGCATCACAGGCCATTGGGCCTATTTACCATGAATATTTAAAGATCAATTAATTACCAAAATCATGTTATCCCATCATACCATCTCCTCCATAAAACTTACCGAGTTTAATCTTAAAGTCAGATAGATCTTTTGCCCCCACTGCTTCCCTTGGAAGGCTATTCCAGAAGTTCACTCCTCTGATGGTTAGAAACCTTCATCTAATTTCAAGTCTAAACTTCCCAATGACCAGTTTATATCCATTTGTTCTTGTGTCCACATTGGTACTGAGCTTAAATAATTCCTCTCCCTCTCCGGTATTTATCCCTCTGATATATTTATAGAGAGCAATCATATCTCCCCTCAACCTTCTTTTAGTTAGGCTAAACAAGCCAAGCTCCTTGAGTCTCCTTTCATAAGACAGGTTTTCCATTCCTCGGATCATCCAGCCCTTCTCTGTACCTGTTCCAGTTTGAATTCATCCTTCTTAAACATGGGAGACCAGAACTGCACACAGTATTCCAGGTGAGGTCTCACCAGTGCCTTGTATAACGGTACTGTTCCCTGCTGTCATTCCCTTTGTTTGGGGTCCTTGTCATTTACAAATCAAGATGGTTATATGCTCAATTATAACACTTGCAGGTAGGACAAAGGTTATTTCCATTACTCCCAACAGCAGTAAGGAGAACGTTCTGTGTAATGGACTGTGGGATTTTAAATTCCATCAGTCTAATAATTCTCCATATCTCAGTGCTAAAGAACCTTGTATTGTCCCCTTGCAGCGATCTAACGTTTATCATGAGATTACATATGCACACTAGATTAAACAACCATATTTCACAGGTATTTTTAAAAGATTGCTGAATAGAAGCCATAGAATTTGTGGTGCCCAGGAAACCTAGCACGGCAGTCTCCTCTTGCTTGCCAAATGGTTTTGATCAAATGCCACAACGGAAGCATTCCACATGACCAGCTATGCAGAATGCTTTGCTGGGGTATGGGATCAAGAGAAAAGTCAAGTAGCGTATCTCTTGGCATCCAGAAAGAACTGCACCTGACATGTGAACATCGGAGCAATCTAATAAATATTTCGAGCTGGTCTCAGGCAAAATATACGTGCGTAATAATTAAGCTTTTTAATGATATACACATGCATATATACATACATACATGCTTCTTAAGGGAGGGAGTTAGGCCCTTTCCCCCACATTAGCCAGAAACTGATCTATAATGTCAACAGTATGTTATTCTGCAAAGAGGAAACCCTACCAGACTGAGCAGTGCATGTAAACAACTCAGTGCATGGGATACAGGATAGTAGACTACTCCTAATATACTGTAGTCAGCTCATACTGATACTCCCAATGCTGCCAACCTCAGATATCTAAAAACTTGTGTGTGCGCTTCTGGTCCAATGCACATTCCTGGAAGAGATGGAACAAGGACACATTTTGGATTTTCATTGACTAATATGAGAGTGATAAATCTTAATTCCCTCCCTCTCCCTGAAAAACAGAACTTCTGTTGCTCAAGGAAAACAAAGAACTATCTGTTGTTCTTTGGCAAATTAATCTTAGTGGGAGAGTCTTCCAAAGGAAATCAATAGCATATAACAAGAATCTATATTGTTTAAGAGCCCTGAAACTCAAAGCAGAACTTAAAGGGATTTTCCTCACTGTATTGACTGTGAGTTTGTTAAAGAAAAAAGAACAATGCCATCACTTGAAAGGTGAGATTTGTCTAAGGAACAAGCTTAACTCTATAGGGTCTAAGCACCACCCTTTACGGAAAAGTCCTACTGAACATTATAGGGATTAAACCAATAGAATACAATAGGTATTTCACAAGTTTCTATAGAAGTTACTTCTGAAAACTTATAGACTTTAATAGAGAATTATATATTTTTAAACCATCCTATAGAATTCTATACTGGGACTTTTCTATATAGGCCTGCTGCACACAGGACACTTTGAAAATGATCATTCTGTGTATAGAAACTAGAAAGAAAAGACCTGCATGCCTAACACTGAAGAACATCCTAATAAATAAAACATTAATTAGCTCAGTGAAAAATATATGAATTTCTTTTGTGGGGAAAACAAAATACCCGTGTAGCACTGCCATGCTCATTGTACTGTGACTTTAAGTGATCGACTATGCAATTCTTTAATTTATCCCCCATTTTATAATTAATACTTATATGTATTAATCATATCTCCAATCCCAAAGTACTGTACGAATATAAAACATACCATCTAAGGATAAATATCTTTAACAGAAAAAAACAACAAACTAATAAGCCACCTATAGGACAACCTACAAAGCTGTAAGTCCATAACACAGAGAGTTACCACAGATAATACAGTCACCTTAAATACCTCATCTCATTCTTTCTGGAAAAGTCCAAGAGTATTGATAGGCCTTCCAGGGTGCCCTAAAGCTTAAAAAAATCTGGGCTCTTTTGGACCAGTGGGGAAAAGGATCCCTCCCCAAACAGAAACCACTACCCTGCCAGAACTCTCCCCAAGGATTTCCACTGGTTACAGCTGCAGCAGTAACAATCTATGAGATAATCAATATCCAAACCTTTTATATGTGATGTGATCTAGCAGGGCAGTGTCTCCAGGAGCTCCTGGCTGAATCCTTTTGAGATGCTCATTTCAACTGCTGATTTTTTTGCTGCTATGGAAACCTTTTTGAGCACTAAGACAAAACTATAAAAAGGCACGGGAGGGGCAGCTGGATCAAGAGGACAGCCAAGATAGTGGAGCCATGCAAACAGAAAGCACATACAAGAAGTTACCTTAAATCCAACTACAATGCTGGATAGTGGGAGCCTGCCTACCCTGGGAATTTGGCTTGATTCCAGCCATTAGTGGCCAGCCACATGTATGCAAACAAACTCCTGCTATTGAGAGAGTAAACTGAAAATTGCACTGGTGGATCTTGCCCCTACTTGAAATCAAGGCAAGCTGCACTGGTACAAACTGTGCTTTATAGCAGTTTATACGAGAAGTTTGCACTGGTACAGCTACACTGGTGGATGAGATTGGTTCAAATCCCAGCCTAGACAACATCTCTGTTTCAGAACTCAAAGTATCTCTGCAATGCCTCCTCAGACTGAGTAACTGAAAGGCGCAGACTAGAGTATTTCAGAACCAGCTAGCAGCCCCAGAACAAAGAAAGCAGCAGCATCTGATTCAGCTCAGACTACACACCCTCATCTGCAGCTGTGGGAAACCAGTTGTTTACTTAGAGGATAAAACTGAAGATTCTTGAAAATAGAAGCTGAGGACTCTGTACTCTGAGGACTCTGGGTCTCCCTGAATCAGATTAACAAGCACTTTGCTCCTTCAAAAAAAAAACTCAGAGACAGTTTAATGCTCTGTGTTAAATTCTGTAGGTATTTTCCTTAAAGGCAAAACCTGCAAAATTAATGCACACTCATTCACTGTCTCTCTCTCACACCCACACACACCCCATTTCTTTAAGCAATTTTTATGCTTCTGCATATTTGGGGAATAGTTTTCAAAAACTAATTCCTCAACCAGTTTAGTAGTCTGTAGGTAAATACCCAGTTATTGGAGACAAGCACATTTGGGGATCTTCAGCATAAAGCTTTTTTTTTTTTAAACAAAAAAAACATTTGTAATACAATGAACTTCTTGTGCTGGAATTAAATTGAAGTAGCTGCAATCCCCCATCTGCTCAGTTGATTTAGAGTAGTTGGCTTGTCATTATAAATGGAGTTTAAATCTAGTTGCCTTGAAAAATTAAGCCAATCTGGTTATTAAAACGTTTGATGTAGTCAGTTAATATCATGAGAACCAAGATCTGTGTGTCCACTCAATACCAGTCCCATGGGAGTTTTGCCACTGTACACAATGGGAGCAGAATCAGGGCTATCTAGCAACGCATTTTAACTAAATTGCTTATCAGCTTGATTTTGATGGAGGAAATTGCTTGTTTGGAGATTGTATTTGGTGTACATTACCAATATGACTATTCAGCAATTACTAACAAATTGATTCTTGTTGTTAATTAGCATGTTATGAACAAAGGGAATAAAATGAATGCTTTAGAAGGTTTTAATTTTTATTATATACAGTGCTGTTTGGCAGGTCAGACTCCTCCAAAGGGACTTTTTGATTAACAGGTAGTTGGAAGGATTTGTTGATATGCAAATTACTTGTTTATAGAATTTGAGTTCCGGGGGGAGAGGGGAAAAGAGAAGGAGAGTTGATACTATCTGAATTTTTAACTGTTTTGATGTATTGGTGGCAGGGTTGCTGCAGCAGCCAGAGTTGGTCCCAAGATACGAAAGAGACAGGGTGAGTGAAGTAATGTCTGCTCTTGGACCAACTTCAGTTGTTGAGAGAGATAAGCTTTTAAACTTCACAAACAAGTGGAGCTCAAAAGCTTGTCTCTCTCACCAACAGAAGCTGGTCCAATAAAAGATATTACCTTACCCACCTTGTCTCTCCCTCGATTTATTAGGTAATTTTTTCTTTTTGGCCGCATGACTAATCATGGTACCATAATGATACTAAAGCCTAAATCATTCCCACTATGGCCTCTCACTGTGTCCATTATTTTACCTCATTGGAAAGGTGGATTAATCAAGACCCTAATTAGCAGAGCTGGTTAGAAAAAAATTGTATCTCTGTTTTTACTGTAGAAAAAGGAACATTTTTCGGCAACAATTTTCACAGAAAGAATTTCCCATTTTTCAACCAGCTCTTCTTAGTAAAAACAGCTCATTCCACACTATGGTAGTTAGCAAGGTTGGAAGTTGGGCCTCAACCTATGTTGCGGGGGGGTTTTTTAAACATACTATTTGGGACTAGCCCTGGAGCAATTTGAACAGTTGGGAAAGGAGGGATATAGTCTGTGTGTGCAGGGCTATAGAAACAGGGAGCTGGGAACAGGCACCAATTGGAAGCACTGGTACAGGTGAGGGGGTTTCAACCAAATAGTACAAATAGGATGACCAGATGTCCTGATGCTAGGGGCTTTGTCTTATATAGGCAGTTATGCACCCCACCCCACCCCGAAAAAAGTGTCCCAATTTTTCACACTTGCTGTCTGGTCACCCTAAGTACAAATGTTCCTCTGGATCAGAGTGTGTTACAGGAAAGAGAGATTAATTATGGGACAGTGGATAAATTAACTAGTCAGCCAATTTCCCATCAGGTCAAGCCTGTTAATTCACCCACGCATAGATGCCCACTAATCACCTGCAATTTGAGCTCAGACATTTGGCATGGATTGTAGAGCCCCATTCCAGCATTATGATTTCCCTTCACTCCACCTATTAGTCTTGATCCTACAAACTCTGTCTCTGGAATGGGGACTGGGTGTTTTCTCACTGTTTCTGCATGTTGTCCTCAATGGGGATTCCCACTTATAAGAGACCGACTTCATCTTTCTTTTTTGTCTTTACTTTACTCAGTCCGGCCAGTCTTGTACTCACAGTTTGGTTCATTAGATTAACAAAAGCTGACCTAGGTAACTCAGGGACTTACTAGATGAGAAAATCCCATCTAAAGCATATTTCATGACCTATTTCCTCACAAATTCACTGACCAGCTTGGGCTGCTGGAGTGAATGCTAGTAAATAAAATCAGAACATAGGCTGCTGAGCTTAAGAGTGTCAACAAGGGCACAGTCCCCATGGCTAAGATGTTCTAAAAATTCAGTCACATCACAAGCTGATGACTAATAAGCCTGGAACCTCTGGTTGCAGTTTAGTGAAAACTCCCATTAATTCTTTACAAGACCTTTAGATGACATGCCACAATAGGATAGTTAATGCTTCCTCCAACTCTGCTGGCTCTCAAAGCTCAGAATATGACTTCGTGGCTTACTCTGACATTTTTTCTTCCTGCTTCCAGGTTGTTTGTTTGTGTCTTGCTTAAAAATTTCCTACCATGCCAGTTGTAGGAAGGTCAACTGATAATTCACAATCCAGCAGAGGAGAAAAATAGTAAAAAATTAATACATTGTCAACCATTTTGACCCTCACACTCAGGTTTTTTTGTTTTGTTTTGGGTAGTTAAATGAGAGTTATAAAAGATAAAGCTGTATGCCAAGGGTCCAGGTCTGCTCAACATACTAAAGCAAACAGGGAATTTATAACCTCATCCAATATCCTTGAGGCTGAGAACTATGCCTTTATTGAACATGTATGTAGGGGTTGGGTGTTTTACTTTTTGTGAATCAGGGCAGCAAGCTCAGGCATTTGCACATAACATGCCAGATGCATTTTGCGGTCAAGGCACCTTATAGGAAAAAGTAGTATCTGAATACTCCCAAAGTTTATAAGGCATCATTTATTCCTCTCAAGTTATGAATAATGAGGCAGTAACCATGTAGGTTATGCTTGATTTAGAAACGTATGCCATAACTTTGATTGCTGCTGGCTCACATATTAATGGACATACATATTTTGGTGGTAAACAAAGGCCTTAACATTATTATTTTTAATAAATACATCGCAAAAAAGTCAGGTAACTCTTGCTACACCAATCTTTGCTACTATATTCTTGCACAACTGGGGCACTAAGCATTCTATCTGTCATAGGGACAGAGTCATTGTGGTTATTAAGCCCCATTTTAGCAAGATTTTTCTCCATGAACATGATCATCTCATGTGGGGAAAGCCTTCTATGGTGCAGCTTCTTTGCTGGCTATAGAAGACTTTAGCCATTTGGAGGGTAAAAGAGAACCTTTGGTCTGATATTGATCTGATATTGTGAGCTAAGCAGAACATAAACTTTGTGAGTTCAAGAAGTATGAATGGAACAAAACTTTTCAAAGTTTCTTTAAATTCAAAATTCCAAGTTTAATTGTGCCAACATTATTTGATATTAATATACAGAAGTCAGTTTGTGTTCTCATTTCAGCTGGTGTAACTCCTTTGACTTCATAGAATATCAGGGTTGGAAGGGACCTCAGGAAGCCATCTAGTCCGACCCCCTGCTGAAAGCAGGACCAATCCCCAACTAAATCATCCCAGCCAGGGCTTTGTCAAGCCTGACCTTAAAAACCTTGAAGGAAGGAGAGTCCACCACCTCCATAGGTAACCCATTCCAGTGTTTCACCACCCTCCTAGTGAAAAATTTTTTCCTAATATCCAACCTAAACCTCCCCCCACTGCAGCTTGAGACCATTACTCCTTGTTCTGTCATCAGCTACCACTGAGAACAGTCTAGATCCATCCTCTTTGGAACCCCCTTTCAGGTAGTTGAAAGCAGCTATCAAATCCCCCCTCATTCTTCTCTTCTGCAGACTAAATAACCCCAGTTCCTTCAGCCTCTCCTCATAAGACATGTGCTCCAGCCCCCTAATCATTTTTGTTGCCCTTTCCAATTTTTCCACATCCTTCTTGTAGTGTGGGGCCCAAAACTGGACACACTACTCCAGATGAGTACACCAATGCCGAATAGAGGGGAATGATCACGTCCCTCGACCTGCTGGCAATGCTCCTACTTATACATCCCAAAATGCCGTTAGCCTTCTTGGCAACAAGGGCACACAGTTGACTCATATCCACCTTCTTGTCCACTGTAATCCCCAGGTCCTTTTCTGCAGAACTGCTGCTTAGCCAGTCGATCCCCAGCCTGTAGCAGTGCATGGGATTCTTCCTTCCTAAGTGCAGGACTCTGCACTTGTCCTTGTTGAACCACATCAGATTTCTTTTGGCCCAATCGTCTAATTTGTCTAGGACCGTCTGTATCCTATCTCTACCCTCCAGCGTATCTACCACTTCTCCCAGTTTAGTGTCATCTGCAAACTTGCTGAGGGTGCAATCCACACCATCCTCCAGATCATTAATGGCTCCAGTGGAGTCACTCTGGATTTTCACCAGTGTAACAGCACAATGTAACAGTTTTTTTAAATTTTAAATCTGAGTTTAAATCAGAATTCCCAAGTTCAGGAAATATTGTCTATTTTCTGTGCTGATCTTAGGTCCAAGTATTCAGATATTCTGAATTCAGATACTAAAATGTAAATCATAAGCTCAGTCCTTTTCTACCTGCCCATGTGGTGTGTAGCTATATGAATCTACTACCCAAAGTTCCTACTTTAAGTCAGCAGTGGCCACTATGATAGTCTGAGCTATAGAAGTGCTGTGGAGAATGCTTCATGACCAGATGTCGGGGGAGGATCATTTCTCCCAGTCGCTGGTGAGCTCCCCCTTCATAAATCCCATTTTCTATGGATTTGCAAAAGGGACAGAGATTTAGACCTTAATGACATGTGACCATTTTCTAAAATCTATTATTATTATATAACATACATGATGCTCTGTACCTGGCATAATATCACACCAATTAGCACACAGTGAATCACTGTAAGTTGAGTCAGGGTCGTAAAAATGCTTTTTTATGCCATGAAGGGATTTTCTTTTTTTTTTTTCTTCCTTTGTTTGTTATTGCCAGTGGATTTTTTTTTCTCCCATTAAATTAAGTTTAAATCATGATGACCCTCTGAGGGTCTGGAGTTTAAATTCCAAATGCCAGGCTGCTGGGCTTTTAAAAATGCTGGAACAGTGGCACTAATTTTTCAGTCTTGGTTGCCTAAAGCGAGGCATCTCAGTAAGTTGCCCGATTGTCAGAGATGCTGAATACCCACAGTTCCCTCTGACTACTTTGGGAGTAAAGGGCATTCATCACCCCTGAGAAATCAGGCTATTTATTACTATTATTTATATTGCAGTAGTATCCAAAGGCCCCAATCAGATTTGAGCCCCTTGTACTGTGTGACATACAGGAAGAGAAACAATCCCTGCTCCAAGGACCTGACCACCTAAAACACAGATTTTAAATTAAGACAAGATGCAGCCAAGTTGATGCAACAAACAAGCAGGAGGAACCAGGGAAGACGAGCGTTAATGACAGGTGCTTAACTCCGGGCAACCAGTTTGGAAAATTTTGGCCAATGACATTAGTCTCTTGAATTTTAAACAGCTACAAAGCGCAACAACGTTTTCTGTCTTACATGTTTGTGAAAATATTTCAACCCCTGACAGCTCTGAGTTTGAGCTGCTGCTGAAGAGTACATATTACTTGATGCCTATGGCAACTGTTGTTGCAGCAGGGAAATTATGCCAACCCCTGCAGTGCACTTCATATGTGGTAAATTCACTTAACAGCAATTTAGAAGACGACACCCTGGTGCTGTGCCAGTTTGAGCCAGATGGTCACGGAGATTATTAAAATCATGCATGTTGCAAAAACCTCTGAAAAATTGCACTGTTAGAAAGTTTACTAGCATGGTGGGGATCCTAATAAAAACAATCAGGATATATGTCAAAATAGTATTTACAGACAAATTCACGGTATGACTCTCCACTGTTTAATCATAATTTCCCCCCCTGCGTCTTTTAGGTTCAACTAATCCACTATAACCATGAGTTGTATACAAATGTCACAGAGGCTGCAAAGAGTCCCAATGGCTTGGTGGTAGTTTCTATATTTATGAAAGTAAGTATTTAAATTTCATAAATATTATCTAATGTTTAAATTACTGAGATTTTGCCATGAACAGAATTTTAGAATTAGCACTAGTCACCATCGTTTGTATTGTGTCAGCGCCTGTTGCTTCAGTCAGAAGTCAAGAGACCCCATTGTGCTATGCACTGTACACTCATAATGAAAGAGACTGTCCCTGCTCCACAGAGCCTGAAGTCTAATAGGGAAACACACCGTGTGGGGGGAAAACAGTTTGATAGGGAGGACAAGGCACAGTGAAACAAACATATTTGATACAATAAACGGCAGCTATTGCAGTTTATAGTTTCACATTAAAATGCTCAGGGAAGTTATTAATTCTGCAGATTTGAGGGTCTGAAAAGATGCAAAAGTGAACATATAATTAAAATTAACCCTTTTCTTGTTGGGGGTGAGGAGTGGGGAGAGAGAACAATTGCATTTTAGAGGAGTGGTGACTGGTTATAAATCAAGAAATGAGTTTCCCTACCAATGTCATTTAAAACACCTTAGATTATCACAACTGAAAGAATGTTGAAAATCTAGTTGTCTTTTACTTTTTTTGCATTTCACACAGGTAGAAGAACATACGATTATTATCTATTAGCCTTCATACCAGACATGCCCTCTACACTCCTCTACATCTAATGTTAATACTCAGAGCTCAGAATTTATTCAAACACTTTAGAATCCTCCTCTCCTCTTATTACCTCCTTGCGGCAATACATGTGTTATACCATTGTGTATCCTCCACCTTGCCTTACTAAGTGTTTATTGCAAAACATTAGCTCCTCCTATGAGGGGAACAATGCTCTGATTTACTATGCACCTCAAAGTATCTAGCCCATGTTCACAGAAATTATATAGAGTCAGTCTTTAAAAAAAAGAAAAAAGAAAAGAAAAATCCCTTTTAGTATACTCTGATCTAAATTTATAAGGATCAAACTTACTGTCAAAACACCAACCTCATAATTAAAATATCTATTTCACCAGTTATCTTGGAAAGTTGGGCCTCCTTGCTGCCTTTTGTACAGCTCTAATATTTGAGGTATTTGTCAGAAAGATCTTCAGGTTATCTTTTTCCTCCCTGATATACTGTACTGTGAGGCCAGTGAGTTAACTGTAGTTTGTGCAAAGGGGTAGAATTGAAGCATCTCCTGGATACTGCCCACAATTTTCAGTTCTGTGTGAATAATTTCATCATTCCTGTGTACTACTTTAGTTGCACTCCTAATGTAATGAGTAACCTGAAGTGTAGAACCTGATTTGTTGTTTCCCTTCACACAGATACTTGGGTCTTTGCCTTCCATATATAGTGACAGTGCATGTTTTGTTTGGAATGTCTGAGTCAGTGTAAATCATTCCCTGAAATAATTGTGCATCAAAATAGACAAAGTGTTCGATGGCCACTGAACAGAACTGTTCCCTACTGCCAAATATTTCAGTAGGTGTAAATGTTGAGGGGTAAAAAATATTTCCAAAGAAAAGCACTGAATGCACCAGATCCTGTTCCATATACCACTTGATCAGGCATGCCCTGGCCACCTCCTGATATTGGGGGATGAGCCGATTCGGGGGAGAATCCCCTGCTTGTTCTATGGGGAGGAGAAAAACAAACAAACAATCTGGGGAAACAACTACAAGGATTTCAGAGGTTTCCTGTTCCTCAAATGGTGAGGATTCAGAACAGAACCTTCCCAATGCTTGGGGGCAGTTTGGAGGTGGGATTCTGGTTCAGACCCATAATGGCTATATTACACATTTTATGACATTTCCAAGCTTCACAATAAAAGAGTTTTGAAACCTGCATGTGTCACAGCAGCATCCATCCAAATTGCTAAGAAACGTACTGTAACTCAGACAGGACAGGCCAGCAGGGAGAATTGATTAGAGTGCCAGGAGGCCAGGTACAGAACCTCAACCAAGCTACATAAATGTGTTGTATAAACAGGACTTTAGAGGGCATGTACTAAGTGACAACAACACTTGTTAGCTCTGCCACTCACAGTGCAATAAAATATCCTAGGATGAATAGCAAAACTAAAATGCTAATACATGTAATATTCTGCATACAACCTTCCACAGTATGCAGTTCGCTCAGTCAGACTTCTCTTGCAGCCTGCATAGCCTGGTGCTGGGAATCTCACAGATAACATACAATTCTAAATAAAGATAAAAAGTTACAAGAAATAGAGACAACAGAGAGAGGAGGAGACCTGAAATAGGAGATACAGGAGATGTCACGTGATATGATATTGAATATTCTATGATAGAATACCAAGTAGAGTGCTAATCACATATAAATCCACCCAACTCAATTATGCTGAGATCTAGACCCTATTTCACATTTTTATCCATGTGTTTATTTTTCCTTCTATTTTCCATTGAATTTATTTTTAGCTGCAAACTTTCTGACCACTTCTGTTAGAGACATATCCATGTATAGTTCATTATGCCTCTCCCTGCAAAAGTCCTGCAAAGCAATGACATAGCTATCTTTTTTTCCATACTTTTCTCTCTCTCTACACACACACACACACAAGCTATATTTTCCTGAAAGGTGAGGCTTGTGGTAACAAAGTTTGTGACATTCATTTTTCTCCCTTAGGTGTCTGAATCATCAAATCCATTTCTAAATCGCATGCTAAACAGAGACACCATAACAAGAATAACGTATAAAAGTAAGTTTCTTTTTATTCACCATGACTGTCAGCTGCATGTAGGTAATGTACAAGTATATATTTAGTGAACCACAGGATGTGAGGGACATCTCGTAGTGGACTAAAGCTATAAGGTTTGTATTGCCAGTTATCATTTGATAAATTTGGGGACATAACAAAATCAGAAGAACCTAGTAGAGCTATCAGTCCATATAGTATGAATTTGGAAGTTCAAAGCATATGTTGTGTTTGAAAGAGCAATAAATTAAACTAAATTCTACAAATATACATATACTGTTCTTACATGGGGGAAATGCATTTGTGTTAAAAATGAAAGTTACATGCGGAACAGTGTGGATTATATCAAATCAGAACATATTTTAATTCACAAAATATTACCTAGTTCCTTGTTTCATGATCATGTATTTTAACATGCAAGTGGGTATTTCCCATATTATTCAATATTAAGCAATGGTTCCTTTTTATTAATTGCATTTAAAAAGATGCTATTTCTACTGAATTGCTACTGCATATAATGGTAGTAGTCTGAAGATGTCATGAAGATAAGTATTGTACATTTGCTGTATGTGGAATGCATTTAAGTGAGAATGTTAGTAATTCCATACCAATGAATGGAAAGCTAAAGCTTAAATGTCAGCTAACAATGAAGGTAACTTTAAGGCAGGAAAAATATAAAGGTCTTGATTGAGCAAATTAAATGTCTTCTCTTTGGAAATCCTAGCCCCATTTTGCTTTTAAAAACTGGGAAAGTATGTAGTTCAGTGGTTAGCTAGGGGAGTGGCTATCAGGACTCTTCTGTTCTATTCCCAGTTCCGTGGCCTTGGGCAAGTTACTTAAGGTATCTGTGCCTCAGCTTACCCATCTATAAAACTGAGTTTACCACCATAAACCTCACAAGGGGTTAAGGTTAATTTTAAACCTTAAAGTCTTGCAAACCTCATTTGCTTTGAACTGAGCCTGAAACTCCAAGGCACTCTGAAAGATCCATTAAACCTTGACAAGTTTCATATTCGTAACAAAACTTGCCTGATCTCAGGTTTGTCTGTGAAAGGCTTGGAGAATTTCTTCTAAATACATATTTACTATATGCATGCTCCCCTATTACGGGACGGATCATGCCCTCCTATGGAAACCCGCTTTTTCCCTCCCCTGCAGTGGTTACAACATTAAGAGGAAAAGATTAATATATTAAGTTTCAGAAAGGGACCATTATGATCATCTAATCCAGTGGTGGGCAACCTGCGGCCCATCAGAGTAATCTGCTGGCGGGCTGCAAAACAGTTTGTTTACACTGACCATCCCCAGGCACGGCCGCCCGCAGCTCCCAGTGGCCACGGTTCACCTTTCCCGGCAAATAGGAGCTGTCCCTGTGGCACACACTGCTTCCCGCAGCTCCTATCAGCTGGGAACGGCAAACCGCGGCCACTATGAGCTGTGGGCAACCGCGCCTGTGGATGGTCAATGTAAACAAATTGTCTTGCAGCCCACCAGCGGATTGCCCTGATGGGCTGCAGGTTGCCCACCACTGATCTAATCTGACCTCCTGCATAGCACAGGCCATAGAATTTCAACCAGTAATTCCTACATCTTAAAATAGTGTATATATTTTAGAACGACATCTAGTCTTGATGTAAAGACTTCAAGTCCTGGAGAATCCACCATATCCCTAGGTAAATTGCTCCAATAGTTAATTACACGCTATTAAAAATGTGCAACTTATTTCTTCTCCCCATATAGGTACTTATGAAAAGGGGGAGAAGAAATTAAAGAGACAAACTTTTCCCTCAGATCTTTCCCTCACTGGGTAGGGTTTTCTCCCCACCCTTAGAGAAGTAGTAGGGGGTTGGGCCAAGTTTGTAGATGGTCTGCTTTCCTTCCCCCAAATATCCTGGCAGACAGCATAGCTTCATGGTAGCTAAAATGCTAGGGTTTCTCTCACCAGCCACTGCCCCTAGAATATTCTGAAGGGATGAATCACAGCACAGTAGTTAGTTAAGGCATTAACTTTTCTGAGGATTCCCTGTGGAGCGATAGGGAAGAGATATGTGTTCCCCTTGCTGATTCTCCAAATCCTCAAGTATGGATTCCTGGGCCAGCAAAGTACTCTTCAGGGGCCAGACAGACATCTGGCCTATGCCACAGAGGAAGCTCTTCCTCCTCTATCCCCCGCAAACACTCCCCTCTCCCCAAAAATCTATGGGAGGGAAGCTGCTTCTGTCTAGAGTGTAGATACCATGTTCTTTAACCTTTCAGTGATTATTTTTCCTTTTCTCTGAAAACAAACTATGAAATCTGTTCCAATCACACTGAATTTAGGTCATGAGATGAGCCATGAATTTAGGTATTAAGGTGAAAATGCAATATGTAGGTAGTTTTAGATATCATAGTCAAATGTTACTGGACCCGTTTTACAATTTTAACTATGGTTATCATTGACCCGCATAGCTGTTAAAATCAAGCCCTAAATAGATACAGTGCACAATGTGCTGCTGCAGTACACTGAGCTTACTTTCTGCAGTAACAAGTATTGATTAGAAGTGTTTTTAGTGCAAATTGGGAATGTGAAAAAGTCACTGAAAGTAATTCTGCAGTTGCCGTGCTTGACGGATTATAGTGTCATTGCTGAAAAAATGAAATTACTTCATATATTACAAGGATTTCTATTCTGCATTTAACAGCTGGGATTTTTTTAACTTGTGCTTTAGGGATCCACAGTGAATACTCGGTGTACTCTTAACAAAATGGCCAGTCCCAATTACTTCAGTGAGAGCCTGGCCAGAGTGACAAGTATAGATTGGGTCCAAAGTCAGGCACAGTAAGTAGGGCAGTTCAAGCAATGATTAAAAATGTAGTAAAAGATGTTTAGTCTGTTACATAATAAGCCCAAAGGCAAAATGTATCAAAAGGGGAATTTGAAATGTAAGAAAATATTAATGGTTAAAATGGACGTAACTTACCCCCCCTTGGAATTCCAAAGTGGATTTTAAATGCCTGTTTTAGTCTTCTTCCAGTGGCTCAGCACCAAAAATTGGATCTGAGCAGGTTGAAATGACTGTTCTTTTAAATAGACTTAGTCAGGAACTATATGAATATCTCTAAAGAAAAATTGCTTTAATATTCATGTTTAAAGTAGGGCAGCTGAGGGGCTGAAGGTGGTTTACTTTTATTTTAAAACAGCAGTATTGGTTTTTAAAACTGAGATATGCCACGCTAGTTTACGCTTTTGCTGGCAGAAGAGCCCACACTTCACTTAATGTTGGATAAAACCAGCACTTTAGCTTCCAAGGAACCTGTGCAAAAATTTGGGCTTCATGTGCTGCACCAGAATTACTGCCAAGAAGCCATCTGAAAGGGAAAAGCTGTTGAATTTTGGGCTTACTTCCTTAAATTTAATGCTTAACACTTAACTGCCTCTCAGGGGAACATATGAATAAGTATCCCAATCTTAGATTCGGCCAAGAGAATTTTTGGCCAAATTTATGGACAGAGTCTCAAATTTCAGAGGCTTCCGTTTTTGGATGCCCAACTGTAGACACCAAGGACCTGACTATCAGAAGTGCTGAGCTCTCAAAGCTCCAGGCATAAGCAGTGGGAGCTATGGATGCGCGGCATCTCTGAAAATCAGGTCCTCGGTGTCTAAAGACGGGCATCCAACATTAGAGGCCACTTTTCTCAATCTGGGCAGAAGTAATTTGTCCAAGGCAACAGGTGGAGACACTCAGAGCTAGAATTAAAACTTGGGACCACTTAGTTTCCTATCCTCTTCCTATCCTAATCTCTAGACCGTGCCTTTCTCCTGTTGGATTATTGTTTTTGTACTTGGTTTTACCTCAGCACGGGGAGCTGGACTAGATGACCTCTCAAAGTCCCTTCCAGCCCGACATTTCTAGATTCCATATTAGGAACCTGGAAGATCCAATGTGATAGAGTAGTTTTTAAACACTGTATTCTCTGTAAAATATCACTATGTATTTGAACCCTAACTATCCAGACTCAAAAGCCCAGACTTGCTCCCATTGAAGTCAATGGGAGTTTGCCACTGACAGCACTGGGATTAGGTTCTACCATTTTAGCATGTTGCATTTTTAATTTCGTAAAGGAAAGTACGTAGCTTAAATAGTTTCTTAAAGAGGGCTAATTTTGTTGTGTGTGGTTCTTGCTATGAAGCAGGGGGGATTAGGAAAATTAACAAATGCAGAGAAAAGAATGAGAATTTCAACATCCGTAAAGAAAATTGTCAGAGTCAAGACCTTTATGTAAATTAATGTGAAAGCTAATGAAATGTAATTTGTGTAGAGAAAAGTTCATGAGTTCAGAAATTGTCCTGAGGCATAAGCAGCTCAAGATAAACAGAATGTGAGTTGCAGATAGGAATGATGCTTAGATTTTATCAAAGTCTGAAAACAGTTATTAAAGAAGGATATTGACAAAGGATGCAGAGAAGCCTCACCCAGAATAACTTTGAACATTATGAAGTATATACCTTCAATAGAAGTCATATATTTTAAAACACATCACATGAAAGGGTGGCAGTCTATTACTATTGAAAACGCAAGATTTCTGTGACATATCTACTAGAAAAAAACTTGACTAAGATATGGAAAAATGGGAGTGGTGGGAAGAGAGAGTGGTGGTTCAAGGCTTTTCTCAGGCCACATTCCTAGGGGAGTCTGCATATTTTCAGTATGAGTTTGGACCAAATAAGGACTCAGTTCAATATTTGCTTTTATTGGGCTACAATATTTTCTTCCACCTCTTCATTACCCTTTTCATCCCTTTCCTGGGGCACATTAAGATGGAAAGAGAAACTCTACCTCTTCTGTCATTCCCATGAATTGCTATTTAGGGGGTTCTGTAATATGCACTGTTCACTTTCTTGCCATAAATGTGCTCCAGCTGAAAACAGATGTAGTGGACGCGGTTCATCCCAGGTGTGGCTCCATTGCTCAGTTTCAAGTGGAAAAAATAGACCACAACTTAAACATAATTCAACCAAAGCATCAATGTGGGCAAATAGCTCTCAGATGAACTGAATACTGGTCAGCCCCAAAGAATCAGATTATAGCTTGCGGGACCCTGAGACTCAAACAAGCTAATATGGGGCCTGATCCAGAGGCCAGTAAAGTCAGTGGGAGTCTTTCCATTGACTTCAATCAGCTTTGCATCAGCCTCAAACTCCAAGGTTTTTTTCCCCCTCTGGGCCCCACAGCCTGGTAGATAGCTCACTTCTAACCCCGTTTACATGAATTCAGGGTGCCACCCAGGTCAGGCTTCATCTGTGCTGGAGTGTTTAAGCTCTTACTTTCACTCTGTATAGAAACTCTGTGTTCCTACCCACCTTTGTGCCTGGTTTTTGATGGTCTAAACCCAACCCTCACATGCTCAGTTGGTTGCTCCTGCTAATCTCAGCCTTGTGACTTCCACTTAAAGCTCTGTCGTTTATTTCTTGGATGGGATACACAGAGCATTGTTATTTTATAACTGCAGTTCAAATCTGTGGCGTTATTTGTAACTCAGATGGTACTTACTGAGTGCATTACATCACAGTAAGCAAATAGATCTAAGAGTGGGAGAGCGGCACACCAGGAAATACATTACAAATGATTTAGGGACTAAATGGTGTTTGACTCCTGCATAGGTACACAAGGGAGGCAGAAAGCCCAAGGATCCCCTGTTCCCCATTCAGAGGTATATCACAAAGGGAGTCCTCGCATTCAGGGAATGCAGTGACTCTACAGTTACTTCTACCATATGCCAAGGGGGCCAGGTCTAGTCCCTACAATTCTACACCAGAGATGGGAGTAACTGCTGCACTCTCCCCAAGGGTATTGCATCATCAGCCAGGCTCTTCTTGTGTTCCCAGAGGTTCTGCCAGAACCACATGGTTTCTTGGACTTCACACTAGAGTGGGGGTGCGCCACAACAGCTCTGTTATATGCCTCAGTCCTGCCCTAGATCATGACGACTGTTGTCTGAGGGGACTGAACAGGGCCACTTATGCAGGTTAAAAATCCGCATTAAGAATAATAGGCTAAATTCACCATTGGCATTAAACAGGGGCAATTCCACTGAAACAAGCAGAGTTTCCTGCATTTATACCGGCAATGGAGTTGACTGCATGTCTTCCCCATTTGATACCTGGCTGTGTTGCTTCTAGCCTGATTCTCATAATGCCCACCTATAGCAGAGTAGGTAAAATAAAAAAGATGTGACCCAAAAATAAGCCATAAATTACTAATATCCCAGATCTTCACTAATTTTTTAGGCTGGCTCCTGGTAGAGACTTCAGGGCAAATTCTGCTCTCGTTTAAACCGTTGCAAACCCATTGAAGTTAATGTGGAGGTCAATAAGAGAATTTGGCCCTTGGCGTTTGAAACGATCTATTGTTACTGATTCCATGCCATTTAGAATGAACTACACCAGTCTCCCTGGTTTATAGATAATTAGAAGGATGTTCATGTGGGGGAAAGAGGTGTGTAATGACTCCTACAAAACAATCATGGGCATGAAAAAATGCAGTCCATGCTCACTAATTCCAGCAAAATTATTGCTACACTGCTAAATATTTTTACTAATCGGGCTTAGTGTATTCAGTCCTCTCTAGCTGTTAAAATTTAACACCATTCCAGCTCAGTAATGCAACAGCAACGGGTTAGCACTTTCATCTGGAACATTTTTTGGCTTGGAAACACATTCAGAATCCCAGGCCTTAGGCCAATGGAGGCTGAACATGTTAACAAAGGCGATAGACTCAGTCACCTAGGTGAGAGTAATAGTGTGTTCCACTCTATTAGTAGACCCCACAGTTGATATATAGAACTGCATTCATATTGACTGCAAGTACAAAAAGGGGTGGGACTTCAGATTTCTCACAGCCAAGAAAGTACAGTGTGGAGACATCTTTCCTGAAATAAAGAAGATTAAGTCTGAACAGATTTTAAAATAGATATCAGGCCTGATCTTGTGTAACCCACTGGTGAATGTGTCCAGTCTCTACCCAGTCACTGGTGTTTATGAATTATATAGTCCCAGCTAGGGAGACTTCACTGTTTAGTTCATACTGTAGCAACTCATGCATTTAGCTCCCTAAATCCCCAGTGTGTTGCTCAAGATAGCAGCCATCACATTTGCATTCCCTGGGCACTCCAACTATCTACTGCCTGAGACAGGAGTTTGTGATGCAAAAGGGTCTTTTTTCCCCCCTCACACACAACATAGAACAGGTATTTTGCATGAGTAAGCCTTATCCTTTAGCAGCAATCTCTCAAATGGAGATGAAATATCACATTTTTTAAGTGCTTGCATGCTTCCTTGATCATTGCAACTTTTCTGCTTTCTTTTTGGAAGGTAGGAGAGGGAAATAGAGGAGGAAGGAGTGGAGGTTCTTTGTTAATTGTGCAATACCATGAATGTTGTTCAAGGACATTTTATGAAAAAATTGTTGTAAATGAGGATATTGAAACAATAGGTACAGATTTTATTATACTAGTGACACAAAGTAGAGCATAAATAAAGTAAGTTGATATACTTCACGAGTGACACCTGGAGAAATGTGGCTTATATGACACACACATACTGCAACTGAATCAAAGACTCAAGTCATTTACTTCCATTGAATCTTCACATGCTTGACCACACTTTCATGACTATTTCTGCTGCTGTCAAAGAAAAGAGTAACAGGTGAAATGAAGTAACTGCCTGACCTGTCAGCTGTTTAAGATGAAGCTGTCTACACCGAACACTTTGGCTAATAAAAGCTAAAATTTAGCATGAATTTCATAACTTTCTTAAAAGTGAACACAAAAATATATTTACAATTTCAAGAACTCTTTCCCTCCCCTTTTTCTTTTTTCAATAGCTTGTCTAAAAGATGTATTGATTGTAAATTAATTGCTCATTAACATGCTGTTTTTAATTCTAGTTAAGTTTACAATAAATGTTGTATGGGAAACTTCATATAAACTCAGTGGAAAGTCATGACCGTTCTGATATAGATTAGAAGTGATAGACTAGAGACCTCAGTCTAAAGCACATGATCAGAAATCTTGCCCTGGTGTACACTGGGGGCGGGGGGGAGGGGGGGGGTTGATCTAAGTTATGTAACTTCAGCTACGTAAATAACGTCGCTGAAGTTGACATACTTAGACCTACAGTGAGTCAACTACTGCCGTTTCCCCGTCGACTCTGCCTGCGCCTCTTGCGGCTGTGGAGTCCAGGAGTCAACGGGAGAGCGCTCGGGGGTCAATTTATCGCGTCTAGACTAGACACAATAAATTGATCCCCACTGAATCAATCGCTGATCCGGGGGGTAGTGTAGACATACCCTTATCATTTGGTTTCCACTGCATTTGCTCCCCATTAATGTCAATGTGAGGTCCTTTCATTTACTGAAAGGAGAAGAAATGTACTTAATCTGCAGCATGGCAGCACACCTTCCTTGCCCACATAGTATTTGCTTTACTCATGAACCATACCAAACACACTACATGCAATTGAAAGCAGCCACTGAGATTTCACCATTACTTCATCTTACCAGCCCAGCTTCCTCAGTGATGCATCATATTGGTAGAGGAGACAGCTGACAAGTTTAAATGTAAAGTACCCCAGCATAACAACTAGTAAGGAACTGTTGGAGTCTGAAATGCTGCAGAGAATCCTGGAGAATCAGAGTTACAGCTTTGAAAGACTTGCAGAAAGCACTGTAGGGTCAGTGTTATGTAACAGCAATAAATACATACAATATAGCAGGGGCTGAGCAGGTTTGAGGACTCCTAAAAGTTTTATCCATTTCTAATCATATGCTATCACATGTCCACACTCTGCAGTCATCTACAAAGGGACACCTCATTAATACCACAGAGGATATGAAAAAAGTCGGAAGGCCAGTAAGTTTCTTTACAGCATATTTTCTCACCTCTGACTTGAGCATTCCGAGTTTATACTGCATCCACTCCCAGTGTGCTCATTAAAGGACAGCAGGCTTCACTGAGCAGCTTTATCATCATACATTAACCTTAACAAGGCGGAACAATCTTTTCTCTCAAACAAGGGTAATTAAGCTTTAATGCTCTTGGTGTTCCCATGGTTTTGTTGAGCAAAAATTGTTCATCTCTCCAAAAATATGGAGAGTCGGCATTCTCCAAAGGCTGCTGCATCCAAATCAATAAATACAACTTCAACCAGCTTTAAACCCAAATACCTAAAATAGGGCCAAATTCTCACTGCAAACGCTTGTGCTAAACTCCCACTGAAGTCAACAGACGCTGTGAGCAAGCACCTAAGGGCAAAGTTACTATATTAAAATCATAATATCTGTTTATGTCCATGTGTTGAACAATCAATTCGTACAGAGCACAAGGTATATTTGTTTGACTTTCTAGTTCAGTAAAACTAAGGTTGAGATTCTAGAGTAAAAGGCATGTGCAACAAAGTTTGTCGTGTGAAAATATTGCTTGATCTAGATCATTTTTCCCCTTTATTCTCTAGATGATGCATACTTACTGCAGGGACTTAATATTGAGGAACTTTATCCCGAGACCTCTAGTTTCATTACATATGATGGGTCCATGACCATTCCACCCTGCTATGAAACAGCAAGTTGGATAATAATGAACAAACCTGTCTACATAACAAGGATGCAGGTAAACTAAAACGAACATAATGGACCTAGTAAATGTCATCAGAAGAATACATATTTTAAAATGTATATCTTTGTAGCATCATATTTGAAATTACGTTTCTCTCTGGTTTAGTGCGATACTGTATCTTAAACTATGTTTGTTTTGTAATTTCTGCACAAGGAGGTGCTAGAATAACTAAAAAATACGCAAGTGCAGAAACATAATTGGGGCCCTCCTACACTAGGTCAGAAAAGACTAAGAACATTAGAAGAGTAAGGCTTGTGGTCTGATGAGGGATTGTGGCAGCCAGTTTATGTAGTAGGACTTGAGCTAGGACAAAGAGCCTTTGGGGAAGGCTCCAGTCTACATTTTCTGGCACAGAAGAAGGTGGCCGGATTGATGCCAGCATGTGTGTCAAAAATATGGAAGATAGGCCTTTGGTTCCGGAGTGACATATTGAGGGCTACTGTTAAGTAGCAGCAGCATAGAGCAAGCAGTAGGAGCTAGATTCATTCCATTATGTAGGCCAGCTGGGGACCACATTGGTGGAAAATCTTGGCAGCACAGTTCAGTTGCTTTCAACCCCCACTGAGTGCGCCACAAACAGCAGATCTTCAAGTGTGGGTGCCTGGGAAATGGGGGGTCAAAGGGTGGCACCCTCTGGCAGCAGGCCGCAGCACTATCAGTGCACCTGCATCACTTTCCTTTCTCAGCGTAACCCAAGAGCTCCACTTCAGGCTCCCTTGCTTAAATAATATCCCTCCTTGGGACTGGTTTGTTACCAAAGCATAGTTCCAATAGTCTGTAACAGAAGTCCCAAAACATAGTCCATATCATCCCCAGTCCACATTGTCCTTAAAACCCCATTCTTCTTAGCAGGAAAACCACCAACGCCACCCCCAGCCTCTCTGCTTGGAGTGCATCCTCATCATATTCTGGTGTCTTCCACCACACCTAGGCTCCTTGTTGGTCCCTTTGCCAGGACAGCCACCCCAGCCTTTTCAACTCGAGTGCAACCCCTCTCTTCCCAGCGGGAACCCCCACAGCCTCTCTGCTGGGAGGTCATCCTGGCCAGAGGAGCATCTCTCACTTCCCCAGCCCTCTCACTGATCCCCTGGGCCCAGCTCTCTGGTGATGTAAGTGGTTAAGCATTTATGTTGCACCCCTGCCTTCAGACCTCTCTGGCTTAGGAGACAGCAGGCACCTCCCTCTGCTCCCTCCTCCTCACTTTTGCCTTCCAGTCCCGGCTCTCTGGCTTGGAGAGGTCAGCTGGCGAACCCCATTTGCTGCTCTCCTGCCTTCAGTCTCTTCCCCCGGCTGCAGGAAACACCTGGCTCTGGCAGCTCTCACCTGTGCCTTTTCCTGACTCTCACTCAGACAGCTCTGATTCACTGGGTCTCCCTCTATCAGATTCTGCCTGGTCCTTTCTATCCCCCAGGTACTGCCCTGCCCTCTTAATTGGCCAAATGGGAGCCTATTTTGGCAAAGCACTGAACCTATTTAATTTACTGGGGCCAACCACTGTGTGACAGGTGGCAGTGTCAGCCAGGGGATTCACTGATTCACCTCATCCCCAGTGTATCCTCCATTAGTGAGAATCCTAAGAGCCCTAAGCAGATCTTAGGGCTGTTTTCTCACCTGGTAGAATCCTCAAGAACTATTAGAAACACAGACTGTCCTCCCCCAGAGTACAGCAGCTCCAGCTAACACATCAGAAGTTATCTAGTCCAAGGAATGAAATAAAGGATGAGAAATCAGGGCTCAGAAATCACATTGGGGCTTCAAATCGTGTCATCTTTGCCAATAAGATGCTACCGAAAGCATGCAATGTATTTTAACTGCATTGTATTAATTCTGTCCAACTGTGCATGGGTTTGGGGAATACAATTTGTTGTTTCATTCTAAATGGGTAGAGTAATTTAGGGGAGGCAGTTGAGAGAAAATGGGTACATATCATAGATACTAAACTTCCCAATGAATGTGCATATTTTCTACAAGAAATATTTTTGTTACGTTATTACAACAATAATGAAAATTGTTTAGTAGAAAATGAAGATCAGAATGTTTCTATAGCGTACACTGGTACTCAAAGGACATCATCTCACGGTAGCTGCTTCTTGTCAGGCTTTACTGGTTAGATGCATACTACACTATTAATACTGCAAATTGATTTACTGTAATACATACTAATTATACAGTATACTCAGACTTGAGAACTGATGCAAGGCGGAAGATTTCCCTTGAAGTCATTAGCACTTCTACAACATGCAAAACACACCTACCAGTGTAGTTCTCTACAAAACTCTCCAAGCTCATTAGATTCCCCCACTTTCCCACAACTCTAACTAATGAGGTAGCCACCAGGAGGAAATGGTAATGAATAAATGCCCTTTAACCTTTAGATTGCCACTTCAAAAGTCATCGTTAGATGGATAGCTGTTTGGTCGTTTGCAATCCAGCTGCTAGTGGACATTTGCCCACCCTACAAATACCACCTACAAAATTGGCAACTTTGTTAGTCATCATGATAGGTAAAGACTGTCCCATAAAGGAGTCCCAGGTCAAGGCCAAAGCTCATTAGGAGGGCAATGTAGGGAAGATTGCACTGGTGTTGACCAAGGTAGATCTTTCAGTGAATGAAGAAGATTTCACTCTCCAAGACTGTCAAGTCCCATGCCTTCCAGAAGCACTAACTTCTTTAAAAATACAGATGTGGTGCCAATCAGGCTCTGCATTCAGATTTCTGTGGCATAACCAGTACTTGGGTACTTTCACCCAGAGCTGTCTTCTCAATAGCAAGCCAGAGTAGTTACCATAACACCTTTGGGCAATTTTCTCTCATCATTCACCAAATTCCCTTTCTCTGCACCTGCTGCCACTATCTAGTACTATGGATTCCATTTACTTCCTGGTCAGCCACAGCTCCCTCATGCCATTTCCATTTATTCTGCACAAAACTGGAGGCTCTCTTTACAATGGGGCTTAGAGAAACAGGATCATGACCACAAAGGAAATGGTTTTGTCTTTACTTAAGGTATCCCAGTTGCCCATGGGTCTAAAAATATGTTTAGTATAGACTGAATCTCTGTCAACCCACCCCAAATTCCAAATCACAAAAATATTGTTAGTATACTTTGCATATAATGATTAATCTAAATAGCCTTCAATATTGTTTACTTAACTTAGAGTGAAGAATAATACTACAGGTCCTTGTTTTGTGTTTTGTACAGATGCATTCTTTACGACTGCTAAGCCAGAATCAGCCATCACAGATATTTCTGAGCATGAGTGACAACTTCAGACCAGTCCAGCCTCTCAACAATCGATGTATCCGAACTAATATCAATTTTAGTTTACAGGGTAAAGATTGTCCAAACAACAGAGCACAGAAACTACAGTATAGAGGTAGGTTTTACATGAGGCACTCTCCAGAACAAAAAGAAAAGGCGTACTTGTGGCATCTTAGAGACTAACCAATTTATTTGAGCATAAGCTTTCATGAGCTACAGCTCACTTCATCGGATGCACGAAAGCTTATGCTCAGATAAATTGGTGTCTCTAAGGTGCCACAAGTACGCCTTTTCTTTTTGCGAATACAGACTAACACGGCTGCTACTCTGAAACCTCTCCAGAACAATAATCTCTACACCTAGGTAGAGCTCCTTTCCTCGGAGGATCCTTGTTTGATTTACATAATGTTGTTTTAGGAGCAGTGTACGATGGGACATATCAAAGTGAATCGATATATAAATAGGTGGGATAGGATCTGAATGTAAGTGTCAGATTTCAGCTATCAAGTTTAGAATATCTGAAATCTGAGAAGTTTTACAATGATACACACCATCATAACACCTCACTCCAGCTTATGACAATAGGATAATTTGTAGCTGTAGGTTGTTTTTCTTGAAAAAGAGGTATGGCACGTGCAAATGAGAATCAAAACATAATTGTGCAGATTCTGATCTCAAGTGGAGTAAAATAATAGGCCATGTGACAATTGAAGGAAATGTTATAAGGAAATAAAATGTACTTCTGCTCTGAAAGGTGACTCCATAAAATTAGTAATGTAAGGTTCCACGCTGATTATCTCTTAGCTATTTCCGGAACACATCATCTCACTTTATAATTATGATTTTTCCAGTTGCAAACTGACGATCTAGCTGAGTTCGCTTTAGTTTTCACAACATCAACAACAGACGTTGTGCAATTGGAACTCGGTTTACAATTTCTGTTCATGCTGTTGCCTCCAGAATAGCATCCAACTCCCTCTCCCAGAGCTGTGTTGGCTCCACGGAGATCGTGGGTATAAACATTGGTAGAAATGGGATAGTATTGAAAGTGAGCAGATATGATAGACTTAAGCAGCTCAATTGAGCAGTCAGGTGCCATTGTGCAGTTGAATCACACTAAATAATTTGATAAAAACACTATGTGAAAAATATCAGGAAGGATGATAGTAGAAGTGGTCTGAAATGGGAAATTCAGGTTTCAGAAAGGAATGATTTCTCGAATATTCCAAATTTTTCAGTTTTCAGTTCATATTCCTCCCCTTCCCGTTTTTCTCTTTTCCACTGAAAAATGAGTGAAGGGGGTGAGGAAGGGGTAGAAAGGAAAAAAAATTCTGAAAAAAGGCAAAAACATGACTAAATATTTCATTTTCCAATTTAAAAATTATAATAATTTCCTATTGAAAAAGATATTTTTCATTTAAAAATTTTTGACCAGCTCTAGTCTAGTGGTAAGACTAAGAGCCACATTCTCAATTCATAATTTTGAAATTACTCAACAACTATTTTCTATAAAATACAAACATTGAAGGCACTCAATTTTAAAAATCAGCAATTTTATATTTGGTGTTTTGTAAAGTATAACTGTTATTACTTTTCTTTCAGTAAATGAATGGCTCCTCAAGTAATTAAGACAAACAGGAAGAACTCCTCACCTCAGTGGAATGCTACTACTGTGAATTGACATAATCTAGAATGCACCCAATCTCATTCACTCTTTGGATTCATGACAGTATGTGCAAACGTGCTGCAAGAAAAAAGCTGCCAAGATGGAAACGTAACTAAAAATTCATTCATATGATTGATCGTAATAAAAAAAAGAAAGAGACAATAACTACAGTAAATGTGATTACAATTTTGATACAGTTTTCCTGAACTAATTTAGCTTCACAAAGAAAGACTTTTCAGCCTTTGTACATATGAAATTCTTTCTTTCCTCCCCTTCAAAAAAAAAAAAATAAGAAAAAGGTGGCTCCGTACAGCATCAAAGTGGAGTTGTGTTCTGTGTGCCAAGTAATCCTTGGAAAGCTCTCATTATATCCCTATCATTAATGGATACTGACAAGACAGAACAAGAAGATTGTAGAGGAAACTTATTTCTCGGTTATGATCCTTCTGTTTATTTAATTAAAAAAGGACAGACATTGAGAGATAAGTAGTGTAAATATATCACAGCAGAATATAAAAGAAATTGAAATATATCCCCCTTTGTCACATATCTGTAGTAGGATTTGCCAAAATCAGAAATGATCCATTTTCTGTTTCTTGTTTTACAAAGGTCATACATTGTGTTTGGTTACTGTTAACAACTCAATAAATGTGTTTAACAAATTTAATTTAGTACACTCGCTTTGGTTTATTTTTCCTTTCTGAAATGATAAGCCTCTAGCACTTGAGGCAGCTTTTCTTTTCTTTTTTACTTTATTTGTTTGCAGCCAGTTTAACTGAGTTAATGGCAATTAGGAATGTATTTAACAAAGCTAGTGTAACTTTAATTCCATTTTATGGTTCATCATTAAGAAGAATTAGGCTCCAGAAGCGGAAGGCAACTGAAAAATGGGTTAGTTTAAAATTACCATTTCCCGGTTTGAGTCCATTATTGAGACATACAAATTCAACCTTGTAAATTGCTGGAAGGGATATATTTTCTTTACAGATGTAGCAGGAGCTGACCAAGTTAAAGCTAATGCCTTTTTTCTTGTTTATAATGGTCATTCACTGTGTTTGGTTACTGTCAAGAACTCAATAAATGTGTTTAACAAGTTCACGTGTGCATATTTTTGATGTTCTTGTATTTACCAATCTTAAAGTTGTCTAATCAGTTGGGTCCCAACTAACCAGGAATCATCCCTCTCTCTGTGATCTACCATGACAGCTGTCAAGTATCAGGGGGTAGCCTTGTTAGTCTGTATCCAGAAAAACAACAAGGAGTCCGGTGGCACCTTAAAGACTCAGATTTATTTAGTCTTTAAGGTGCCAACGGACTCCTTGTTGTTGTCATGACAGCTGTGATCATAATGGGGATGTTGCATCTGATCGAGCAAAAGGTGAAACTATCAGGGGCCAAGTATTCTTAGTGGCTGAACCTGGGGTGTGGAATTTCCTGTCACCAAATATCAGGGCGAGCCCAATTTTGCAGTGTGGGCACAGTGTAGAGCCTCTCTTCACACAGACCTCCCCTCAGTGACAGCAGGGGCAGAACAGCCAGCAGCATTTCTCCTGGAGACAAACAAGCAAGAAAAAAAGGCTGCTTTAAGAAAGTATCGTACATGGTTGAATGGTGAGAATGGAACTGATGTAATTGTTTATAGTGGGCACGGCACCCAGCTGGTGAAAAGTGCATTATGAATCATAGAATATCAGAGTTGGAAGGGACCTCAGGAGGTCATCTTGTCCAACCCCGGGTCAAAGCAGGATCAATCCTCAGTTTTTGCCCCAGATCCCTAAATGGCCCCCTCAAGGATTGAACTCACAACCCTCGGTTTACCAGGCCAATGCTCAAACCACTGAGCTATCCCTCCCCCCACATAAATACATAGGCTAGATACACATTATTGCTTAGCTACACTCACTTATATGGCGGTCAACATTATTTTCTTAGCTGTAGATTTGTGTGTATGTTCTTATCCTAAATTGAAAATATACACTACAGTGTCAAAGTTTGTGAGTACTGAAACCAGATAAAAATGTGAACACCTGGACTCAGTGCGACCAATCATCATCACTTCTGCAACCCCACTGACTCTAAACGTGAGAAATTAATCCTAAGGCGGAAAAGGACAATGCCAATTGCAAGTGGCATTGGACAGAGAGCTACACACACCGCTGCATGGGGCATGGAGTGGCAGTTTGCCATCATTCCATAGGGTCACCTGTTGTAAGTTACAACCTGCTGCTGTCAGTACATCTGTGAAATAGCTGGCAGCTGTTTATCGGAGTTTGTCTGGTGACAGAAGGTAGGAAAGATAAGCCAGGTCTCCATTCTGAAACTTTTAATAAGTAATAAAACCTTTTGGGTATTTCACCAAAAGCTAGCTGAGGGGATTTTAGACAGAAGGAATGACATGATAGAAAATGCTGGTCCCAGTGAGGATTCATGCCGTGGATTAAGTGAAGCTGGTATATAGAAGCCTTGCAAATAGAGAAATGCAGTAATCACACGGGGATATCGCACATGCATTTGTCAACATTTCCAAATCCATTTTGCAAACTAATGGACTCCATCTCGGCAAGATTTTTTTTTTAAATGATAGAAATAGTGGAGATAAGTCCAAACTACAGCACATGATCATTTGGGTACGTTCATATCTGGATTCACAAATCAGAGCAGCCCCTTATCATGGGCCAAATCGAAACTCTGAACTCCAATACCCACAAACATTGGGAACATACAGATCATGATTCCAATTTTGCAGCTTCTCTCTCCAAAATCAAACAGAGCTGAGCATAGATACAGAATGTCATTCCAGAGGCATAACCTGGCATGAAGTGGAACCCCCAATATCTATGGCCAATCAACAAGACCTGTAGATAGCAGTGCATTCTCAGGCTACAATGATAAGAGACTGAAAGTGCTACATGAAAAACTGAAATGGCAGAGTGCTAAGCCAAAGGTCAGAGTTATATAAAAAAACATCCTACACAGATCAGATGCAGACTTGCTGATAGAACCCACAGGGGAATGCTGAGAGAAGCAGGAATGTGACTTGGGTTGGGTTGGGAATCGTAACCATACTTTTTTTGTATGATACCACTACAGGGCGGAGTTAAGGTTGTTTAAATGTCTTAACTTTGCATTTCTTACCTTACCCTTAAAATAAATCCAAACATGGTAAGGTAACTGTCATTCCGGCTTTCCTACGTTTATTTTGGTTGATTTGGGGATAATTACAACATCCCAATAATTTAGTTTTACCCATAAATAACCGATCCACTCTTTTACTCTTACTTCCATCTTAATGTAGTTTTTATGGACATAGATATAAGGGCCAACGGAGACATTCAGCCTTGGATGCAGGTCCAGATTCCAAAGTGAACCAGTGTTAAAACCAGGTTCAGACATGAGGTTTTGACTCAGGCCCATCTCTATAATAAATTCAGAGTTAAGCAGCTGGTAAAGCTGAGCAAAAAAATAAATAAATTGCCATTTGTAGACATTATATCAAACTGTTTTATAAATTTTAAATGCAAGAAAACTACAGAAAAGGTAAGAGCCCAACATTTAGTACAGGGAAAAGGGAGAGCAAAGAACTATATGGAAAGATTAGCAGAATAAGGATGAACTCTGGGAAATTTACATCACATTTGGTTGTACAGTGTTTGCGTCGTCATTAACAGGAGAGAGGAAAGTAATGGGAAAGATATTTAAAACTGAAGTGATGTTTCCAAAGCCTAGAGAATGGAGGGGAATCAGAATCCATATGGAAATTTGCTAGTATTGATGTCTAAAGTTGGATTTAAAAATCAACAGGCCTTAAGGAAGAAAATGAGATGGTACCATTTATGTCTCAGGTCTAAGCAAGATTTTCCTCAAGATTTCTTCATGCAGTTGGTCCATTAGAAAAGGGGAAAGATATGTCCCCCTCGCCCTTTGGCACAAATAGTTTAGATAGGTGGCTTTAAAAATCAAACTCCCCATGCTCCAAAGGCTCTTGGATAACAGACCAGATTACCCTGGAGAAATAAGAAATTTGCAAACTACACATCAGAAAGAGGTGGTCCTGGGCATTTTCATAACCTGGACATCTCTACTGTATAGTCCTAGATATTAGGTCAACATGAGAAGTTATTGGGGAAATGGCATATTAATTATTAAAATAGTTGAAAAAACCTGTTTTGAGGATATACAAAGAGGGAATGAGAAAGACAGAGACAGAAGCACAGTGGAAAAGAAATGTTTGCAATACACTAGAAAATGTGATAGGAACAAAGAGAAAGCAAAGCTCTCCCTTTCCCTCTTTCCTTTATTTCCGTTTTAATGACACAATAATACAGCAGCAAGGGAAGTTGATTTCAGGTCTTGATTCCTTTCAGGCATAATTTGAAATTTGACAGTAATGAAGAACAACAACATTTGATGGCAAAGTTTTGCCAGACGGATGGCCCCGTTCATTAAACATTTATGCTCTATGCCTGTGTTCCATGTACTGAAGACAAAGCCACAGAAATGAAATTTCATCCAAGCACTGTCCATGCTTTTCTGATGAAGACGTTCAGCTGAAATGCTTGAATTAAAAACTAAAGCACTGACATTCTGTCAACTGATTTACAAATGAACATATCAACAGGGGTGGGTAGAGAGGCAGTTCTGTGAATTCCTCTCTTTAAAGAGTGCAAAATACAATCTCTCTCAAGGGTACCTTTACCAAAGGGTAAAGCAGAGTCTGAATTCTGTGGGCAAGGATTTAAAATCATTCAAATGGCAAGCTACCAGCAGAATCTTGTAATTGGCATTCAACATTGTTATGCTTTTGCACTACATTTCGCACAAGGCTCATCTGCACAGACCAGTGCCTGGGGCTTCAAGTCTGAAAGAAAACCAAGTCTCCCACAATCAGACTCTGCTTAGCCTGAGGAAACATGCCATCAAATAAAGCTAAGATAGATGGATAGGCTATTACGATACCCCATGTCACCAGACTAAAAACCAGCAAAACAACATAGGCCAGTGAGATTCAGGTCTCATGCTGCTGTAAATCTGGAATAACTTGTCTGACTTCAGTGGAGTTACACTAGTCAATGAAACTAAGATTAGAATCTGAATCCACATCCTGAAGAAAATCATGGTGTCCCTGCTAGCTACCAACGTGAAAAAGACAGTGATACCCCCCATGAAGACAACTCACAAAGGACCCACACTCTCCTTATCTCCTGCACTAAAACTTTAAGACCAAACCCTAACATGAAAATGAAAGACCTGAAAAACTTTCTGAAAGTAACAAACTGAGCCCCTTAACACTGCAGTACCTCTCTGTGAGCAAAGAGAAACTTTTTGTCATGCTAAGAATTTCACCCTCAACATCTTTCCTCTTTTGTCTGGTGCCCTCATGCTCTGCCATGGCACCTGAGGCGGCTACTCTAAGCCCAACAGGCACAGCACAGAGGAGCTAAGTGAGGGCCAAACAAGTCGGGGGAAGAGAGGCTGAATTTGAACTTCTTCACTGAGGGGCACTCCCAACTGAGTCAATCCGGTTCTCCACTGTGTCATCAATTAGAAGATGAGATGGAAGAATCCGGGCAGCTAGGAGCACAAGTGAGAGTTGGTGGCCCACATAATGAGCAGTGGGTACTGGGAGCATGTTGAAAGGAAAAGGGAGGGACCAGAAGTGTGGGGAAAATGTAGGGACCTGGAGAAGAAAGAGAGTTTAAAATAATTCAAGTAAGGAGGAACAGAGCACTGGGTAAAAGGGAAGAGAGAAGGACAGAATAACCTGAATTGAGAGGTTTGATAAGACAGAACGGAGAAATCAAAAATACTGAAAAGATGTACTGAAATATATATTATAAAGAAAAAATGTGAAGGGAAAGAATGGGAAGAAGAAAGAGGAAGAATAAAAAGCAGCAGATGTAGTAGTTATTCTTGTAGTGTTTAGCTGTTTCACAAAGTTTGTTTCCAGAATATTGCAAATAATACAGAAATGAGTGATTTTATGTATCCTCATATTTTAAGGCCCAATTAGACTGATGCACAAGTTTTTCCCTGCAATTGTTCGTGAGTGCAGTTCTTTGTGACATAAAGTTGTAGTCCACATTACACACACACACACACACACACACACACACACACACACACACCCACCCTCTATCTACATCGAGAGGTACAAGCGTTCTCCAAAACACTGAACGTGACTATGTAGCTGGAAGTGGCTCAGGAGACCTTGAGCCAAATTCAGGCCTGGGGTTAATATATTCAACAGCACCCAAGTCAATGGTGTTGCAACCCCTTCTAACAAGTTTGAACTTGGCCCTTAGTTGTGGCTGGGAAGTAGGCATGGAATCTAGTATCCCTTGGAAGATACTAGAACAAATTATTAAACAATCAGCTTGTAAGCACCTGGAGGATAACAAGGTTATAAGGAATAACCAGCATGGATTTGTCAAGAACAAATCATGCCAAACCAACTTAATTCCATTCTTTGATAGAGTTACTGGCCTAATGGATTGGGGGGAAGCAGTATATGTGATGTATCTTGATTTTAGCAAGACTTTTCATACCGTCCCATATGACATTTTCATAAGCAAACTAGGGAAATGTGATTTAGATGAAATTACTGTAAGGTAGGTGCACAGCTGACTGAAGGATTATACTGAAAAGCAGTTATCAGTGGTTCGCTACCGAACTGGAAGGGCATATCTAGTGGGGTCCTGCAGAGGTCAGTCCTGCATATGGTACTACTCAATATTTTCATTAATGACTTTAATAATGGAGTGGAGAGTATGCCTATAAAATTTGCAGATGATACCAGGCTGGGAGGAGTTGTAAGCACCTTGGAGGACAGGATGAGAATTCAAAATAACTTTGACAAATTAGAGAATTGTTCTGAAATCAACAATATGAAATATAATAAAGACAAGGGCAAAGTACTTCATTAGGAAGGAAAAATCAAATGCACAACTACAAAATGGGGAATAACTGACTAGGTGGTCCTACTGCTGAAAAGAATCTGGGGGTTATAGCAGATCAGAAATTGAATGTGAGTCAACAATGCGATGCAGTTGCAAAAAAGGCTAATATCATTCTGGGGTGTATTAACAGAAATATTATATGTAAAACACGGGAGATAATTGTCCTGCCCTGCTTGGCACTGATGAGGCCTCAGCTGGAGTACTGTGTCCAATTCTGGGCACTACGTTTTAGGAAAAAGTCCAGAGAAGAGTGACAAAAGTGATAAAAAGGTTTAGAAAACCTGATTTACAAGGGAAGATTAAAAAAATCTAGGCATATGTTTAGTCTTGAGAAAAGACAACTGAGGGGGGCAGTCTTCAAATATGTTAAGGGCTGTTATAAAGAG
Organism: Natator depressus; assembly: GCF_965152275.1. Classification (NCBI taxonomy): domain Eukaryota; kingdom Metazoa; phylum Chordata; order Testudines; family Cheloniidae; genus Natator; species Natator depressus. Next base: position 12,416,282 of record NC_134247.1, read on the forward strand.
GATCAATTGTTCTTCATGTCCACTGAAAGTAGGCCAAGAAGTAATGGGCTTAATCTGAAGCAAGGGGAGATTTAGGTTAGATATTAAGAAAAACTTTCTAACTATAAAGGTGGTTAAGCTCAGAAACAGGCTTCCAAGGGAGGTTGTGGAATCCCCATCATGGGAGGGTTTGGGGTTTTGGTTTTTTTTTGTTTTTTTTAAACAAGTTGGACAAACACCTATCAGGGATGTTATAGTTACGCTTGGTCCTGCCTCAGCACAGGGGGCTGAACTTGACGATCTGTCGAGGTCCCTTTAAGCCCTACAGTTCTATGATTCTATATTTTACTTCCTTTATTTTTTTGAATTTAGTTTTAATATGTCAGATGAAAAATACCGAAGTGCATTTTTAGAACAGCATAGAACCTGACAAATTACACCTCCTTGGGCCATCTTGGAGGAATCTGTTTAGTGGAAATTATATTAAAGTAATTCATGTGATGTAAACCTTAAGTGTTCTATCACGACAAAGGGCTTAAGAAATAGGGTGCATATTCAATAAAACTTGCTTTGAGTTTCCATGGGTTGAAACTTGCACAGAGCCCTCAGAAAACTTCTCAGGGCTTTTTCACATTAGTTTTTGTTTTCTTTTAACAGAAGTAAGCCCAAGGGTGAAAGTAAGATGTTATGGGCCAGTACAGTGTACCGGCAAAAAGCGGCCACCTGTACCGGCCTGTACCACTGACTTTAAAGCGCTGCCGCAACAAGACCCTGCTTAAAGCACTGCCACAGCAGCGCTTTAACATCCATGCCCCTTTCCACTCCACCCGGGCCACCAACGGGGGGGAGGGGAAGGAGCAGCTACCCTGGAGCCACCGATTTAAAAGGGCCTGGGGCTCCAGCCACTGCGGCGCTGGAGCTCCAGATCCTTTAAATCGCCACTGGAGCCCCAGATGGCGCAAGCGGGCTGGCTGGGGGACGCTGACCCCCCAAGCCCCGCCCCTTCCACCCAAGGCTGTCTCCCCCATACTGGTAAGAGAGAAATTTTACTTTCACCCCTGAGTAAGCCTGAAATTATTACAAAATATAGCACAGGATTAATGTTCTTTGCAAGCAGTTTCATAAATATTGTAAAATGACTGTCACAGCTCAGGGCAACAGAACTTGTGGTCCCTCAAAGGCACCCACTCGAGGCTCCCAGCTGTTCTGTCACATGTCATGGTAGCGACTTGTTTGTGTCTCTCTCTCCTGACCATGGTTTTTCCAGGCTGCACAGTTCCCTGCCTATGCTGTGATCTCTCCAGTAAGCCAGACTGCCTAAACAGGCCAGGATCTGAGCTTTGCTTTCTCTCCAGAGATTAATTGCCAACAGGTACACGTTATCACACAGCTCTTCCTAAGCAAGCACATTTATTCTTAAGGTGAAATCAGTAAACAGAAAACATATTTTTTAAAAATAAAAAGAACCCACATGAATGCTAATAAGCTTACCAGAGATCACTCCCAACTCCAACAAGTATTATGGTCAGAGTCGGTCCTTCAAACCTAACCAATGGGTTTTTCTGTGGTAACAAGTTCATAACAGCTTTAGCTCATAACTAGCACACTCATGAATAGGTTAACTTTCCCTTTTTGCAGCTTGGGCTTTAATTTTGAGACTCTGGGAACAGGGAATCAGCAGATAATGATCCTCTCCTCAGAGAGTCGCTACAAAAGGCTTGGTTTTTGCATAAGTGTTTGTGCTGGGGGGAGGGGGGATTGCATTCACCTTCCCTTAGATATACTAATAAACTTTTAGTTTTCAGTTTACTAAAGGACTGGCTACCAGCGTGGGTTTTGGATAAGATCTGAAGTATATTTTGACCTGGGGTGTGTGTCTGGTGCTTTGGAACCAGAAGAACCGAATGTGTGTGATTCTTGGTTTTAATAATCGTTTATCACAGAATTCTGGTTTGTCTGGGTGGTGCATGAGGGGCTAGAGTGCCTGAAGAAGACTGTCTGTGGCCTCATAATAACTAGTATAGTGTTTTGGAAGCACACATTTGTTATTGGCTTGGTGAAATCTTACGATAGAACATACCACCAGTTTGGGGTACATGCCCTGTTTTATGGCAGTCTGACCTATGATTGGCATTTTTAGCTGTGTCCCATACGAGGCAGTGTGACATCTGGATGGAAAAAGAGCAGGGCTAGTGGAAGCTGTCTGGGTAGATAGTGAATGAGCATGGAGTTACCTGTACTGTTCACTTTTATCTATTGAGTAGTCCCAGACATCTAATATTAAGACTGTGGCCTGATTAAAACCATATCAAGTGTCTCCCGTCCTTCTTTCAGTGTAGCTGGACAATAAAGAGAGGTAAGCAATTGTGAAAGAGTTAGTGAGCTAGTAAAATAGTTTAATCATTCCATTTAGAGTGGATACCCATGTAGAAAGTATTCTAAACATCAGAAAAGATTGACTGCAAATTGTTTTTCATATCTAAACTTTAAAGTGACAACAGTCATTTCAATGCTAATTTCAACATTATTTGGAACAAGTGGTACCTTGTACCATTCATTAGGGATGCCATAAACATCCCACAGCTTATGGTGTCTCAAATCCAATTACCTTCCTATTCAAATAATGACCTTGAAGAGTTTCAAAAAACAAGAACACAAAACTCTTTTAGCTGCTTTTATGGCTATGTGGTGTATTGAAATAATGGAAAAGCTTTGTCAAAAGGTGGTCCTGGTAACACTTGTTTTATAGAGCTAAGCATTCAAATACACTGTATCGTCAGGTGAGTAAGTATGCTCTTAAATCTTGACCAATTTCATGGTGAAATTCCCACAGTGCAAAACATCTTGTAAAATGCAGGTGCTTTAAAAAACAACAACAAACAATGCAACGCCCAGTACTTTTCCTTAGCAGCTCCCCACATACCCAGGCAAGAGAGAACCAGAGAAGGTGCTAGTCTCCTGTAAACTACAATGCTTGATTTTGTTTTTATCTTCTGCCAGTAGCAGTCCAATGACTACTTCAGCTCATGGCTGAAATTTATGTACTACATAAGTTTGCCTACCCTGCATGTACCCAAACATAAGGTGTGGATCTGACAGCTGTGTTGTTATATTGGTTTCAATTGCATTTCACCACCCCAGAGGCAGCCGCATTTCATTCCCAAGGGGGCAATTTATCTCTATAGTTTATAAAGCATTTTGTGCTCCTTTGAAATAGAGGGTGGCATTTAAATGCCAGATATCACTGGGTGGAGAGAGACTGAGCAATTGCAACCCTGGATAGCATAATTGGGCCCAATCCTCAGGTTTTTCAAATTGAGCAGCAGCAGGTTGTGCTTAGCAGCTCTCAGGATTAGGTCCATGAAATAGACACATTACGACAGGTTTCAAACAATGAAAGGACCAGCAGAAACTGGTTACCTTGCAAAAATAGTCAAACAAAACTTCACAGGGAATGTTTTAGAGCAGCCATTAAGAGAAGGCACCTTGAGAACAATTCTAAGAGCAAGTTACATTGTATTTCCCTTTTAATAAATTCCTTAATAAGTAGAGATCCATAAGAGTTACGTATTGCTGTAATATTGAAACAACACACAGAGATTGCAAAGGCCAAGTGGTAACTGCCATGCTGAGCTCAAGAAGAAGTTTATGCGAGCATTACAAACAAAATCAATGATACTGTGCTGTACATACTTCTTTATACAAAACCTTACATAAAATACAGGACCAGTTGGGCTACTGCTACACAGAAACATAACACAAAAATCAACATGGAACTTCCTCCTTCACATCAACATAGTTAATACCACAAATCCCATCTTGCTAGGTCCTGTGAACTCTCAGCACCCACTGAGCCAAATCCTGAGCTCCTTAACCAGATGAATTCCCACTGACCTCAGCGGGATCTGAGAGATGTCCAACACAGTGCAGGATGGGGCCCAGATTTAAAAAAAAATTGAAACTTAAAATTTAAAAACAAACCAGGAATGCCAGAGCAGCATTATGGACTGACTTAAAATCCCCCAGAGCCAAGACATCTAAAGTTCAGCCTGTCACTGGAGCCTAGTGAGCAGTGGTTACATTTCTGCATGTCTCTAATATTACGCTTCTTCCTGCCTTATATTCAAATTTGCTTCTCAATTACCTTGTGCTTCAGAAAGTACTTTTCCATGACTTTGCATACCATGCTAATGCATAAGATAAGTAGGCTGGTAATAAGCTCGTTAAGTTATACTGTGCTTTACAGCATTATGCAGTTTCCCCCGGAAAATTGACTACAAAGTCCTCCTACACCTATGCCTGGGTTGTTATTCACCTATGTATTTATTTGCTTGCAAACTCCCCACACACACACACACCATTATTATAACACTTTTCATAATGCTAATTACTGTAATGATGTTTGAAGGGAAAGCATGTGTGGCAGTCACTGATCTTCCTCGAATGGTTAGAAAGATTCATATATCACATCCCTAGCATACAGATGCTACTGTCTTCATCTTGTGTTTTCAGAGCCCTGAGGAGTTTCATTTTTTTAAACTGATACGACAATTTCTCATGCTGTCAGTTCCAAACATGTATATTGACAAGAATGTCAAGAAGCTCTCTTTTGTGCATCTATTTTCTCTCTCCCACTTATTCAAAGTTTTACAAATAATGAGAAAGATGATTTACCCTTTAAGGTGAAAACAAATTCAAAGGAAACAATGCATTTAAATTCCTGCAACAGTATGATTAGCTGATCTTCTCCACAAAGCTTATTTTTATGGCTCATTGTCATTCAACTAGTATTCAACCTTTAGTTCAGGAACTGGGGAAAGGGACCTCAATAGATCGTTTTATCCGATAGCTGGTGGTGCAGTTTCAGACCAGCATGGTGATAAAAAAAAAAAATCTAACTAGATGCTGAAATATATTTGTTTATCAATCTCAGCTTTATATTCTTCATCACAAATATCTTTCCACTATAATGACGATTCCAGGTCAATTGTCAGAGAAGTCTTGAGACATTTTCATTTCTACCATCTATCTTTCAACAGCCAATAAATAAAGAGAAAAGTTTAAAAATAAAGCTTCCTACACAATAGGAGCTAGATTCACAAAGGGGACTTAAATGCCTCACTGCCGTTTTAGGTACCGTGAATCCAACATTTAGGTGCTACTGACATTCACATTGCTCTGCTGCCAACTAACCCTGGAGGCGTCTGGGTTTCCACTACTAAAATCCCTGAGGAACCTAAAATTTCTGCTGGCGGGCATACAAAAAGCCACAAAAGTTCATGTCAGGCTGCTCGGTGCCTAACTCACACCTAAACCCCAAGAGGATTCATGAATTAGGAGTTCCCTCCAAAGTCCCCAGCAGGGCCCAATCCAGTAGGCATGCTCAAAGCACGCTTAACCTGCACAAAAGATGACAAAAGGAAGAGGCGGGGCTGATGCACTCCTCCCTTTTATCCAATAGCCCAATGACTGGAGCACTCACCGGTGATGTGGGAGACGTGGGTTCAAATCCGTATGCTGCCTGATTCAGCGAGATGACTTGAATTCAGGTCTTCTATTGCCCAGCTGCATGCCCTAACCACTGGGCTAAAGGGTATTCTGAGATGGGTCTCTGTCAATCTCTCCAGCTGTCGCTGTTCCCTGTTGTATGAAATACTTATATAGTCACTGAGACAGAGACAGAGAGAGAGAGAGGATGACTCCAGGATCTCCCACATCTTGGGTGAGTTCTAATCACTGCGTGATTGAGTATTAAGGAGGCACCATCTCCTCTTCTTCCGTTTTTCCTGAGAAAGGACTGGCTTACTCATTAACTTCAAGAGAAGGTTCATGACTTTGAATCCTGAGCAGAGGTAGGCGCCTCACTCCCTTTGAAGTGTGCGACTTCTGTCATACCACTCTGTCCACTTTTCTTACTGGTTAGCTTAAGCAGGTCCCTGCTCAATGTGCGGACTTCTATGAATCCCTTTTTTAGGCACCTAACTCTCCCCACGCTTTGTATAGGGAACCCAGGTGCCTCATTTGGGGTTGTGAACACTACTAGTGGCAGGGCTCCCGAAAGTTAACTGCAACAAAGCTGAGCCTGGCAACACCTAAGTTCCCCTTTTGAATCTAGCCCTAGAAGCCTGAAATGTAAGAGTGCCTTGTAATGGCATAATCAACCATAGATGGGTCTCAGTCCATTTGATCTCAAACTGTCCCTAAGTTCAGGAGCATATGGATGCAGAGCATTCAGACAGCACAGGAATGGTATAGTGTAAGAATATGAATGGAAAAGAATATGGGCCAATATCTAATGACAACCACACACTTAGAAAATCTCATTCATGTTCAAACATGACTGGACTTGATGAAAACTAATTTCAATAACCGAGAGTGCTTTTTTTTTTTAATTTAAATTTTCATTAGCGCTTATCCTGAACCCACAGAATATTAAGATTTTTTTCCAGACTCTCGCAATGTTTCAAAGGGTAATGAACTAAATAGATTATTCAGCAGTGAAAAAATTCCACATCTGAGGTGACCCATTAAGTATAACCCAATCTTCCTGTTTCATGGAGAAAACAATAAAGGCTTTTTTTGTTTGTTTTGGGGGTTTTGTTTGTGAGTTGTTTTTGCTTGCTCAGGCAAAAAGCAATTTCCATAGGATGTTTTGCTCCAACAGCTTTGAACTAAAAATACATGTTCTGCTCAAATTGTAACTGCAGATTTTACTTTTATGGACAACGACCACTAATGAAAGGTCAGCTTCTGAAAACAATCACTGCCTAATGGTAACTGAAATCATCATTGTTTTTCCTCTACATTTAGAATAGAAACTATCTGTGTCCCAATTGTCGATAAATGTTGACCCTTTAATGACCACTACAGACCTATACAAACATTCCTTCACAGATACTAATGCAGATGGTCATGTCTGCAACTAACATGTGCTTATATTTCTGAAGAAATTCCCAATACATCACATACCACTGGAAACAGGTTTTTTTTGAGCCACTGTAGCAAAACTTGACATATACAATATATAAGCATAATATAAGTTTTATTGTGTTTGTATCATGCACTCTCACCCTCCGCCCACAAAATAAAAACATTATTGGACCCAATCCTAAAGTCTTTATTTTGTCAAAACTGAAAATATGTTTCAGGAGTGCACTACCTGAGTAAGGACTTCAGTACTAGGACACAGTAAGGACCTGTGTACTAGTATTAGTAACCTAGAGAGTATTAAAGTGGGGGGGAGGAAAAAGAGGAGAGAATGAAAGAGTTAGAAGTAAAGTCTGCAAAACACATCAATATTTAATGTGCATTTGTTCATACTCACTAGATTTCTGGAGCCTGAACACAGTTTTAAAACACCACCACCACCTTAAACTTATATAGCATTTAAACCTGAAGGATCCCAATGGTCAACTACTTCATAGATCACCAAAATGAAGTCACCTCTGGGGTTGAAACAGCTTCTGTTTAACAGTGCATGGCGCTGCCCTACAATTAAAAGCGAAGTATACTGTATTTCAGCTGAAACTCCGGGTGAATTTTAAGTGGGCAGGTTGGCCAGGACACCATGGCTGATACTAAAGCTGTTGCAGAACTGGCAGTTTAACTTTATTTACATGGGCTCATGCCAACATTACTTTTTGTTTCAGTTCACACAGATGCATGCAGCTCTCCAAATATTAGTGTGTTGATGATAGACTGAAATTTGACGTATCGCCTGGTTTCAAGCTCTTCACAAAACCAAGGGAAACGCAGCAGTTTTGTGTTTTACTTTTGGTTAGGGTGACCATATTTCCCTGTGCTGAATACAGGACACCTGGTAAAATTACTCATATTCAAGCGAGTTCAACAGCAATCAATCATACAAACGTTCAAATTAACATCAAGTTTACTGAGCCCCTGTGAAAAAGAAATACTGCATAGTTGGATTCTTTTTATTTACCTTCTTATCTTTAAGGCTTTAGGGTTCATACGGGGAGGGGTGACACACACCCCTCTGTCACACAGGGGAGGTAACCGACCAACCCAACCCTCCCTGCCCAGGGCTCTCCGCCCTTCATGCCTGGCTGGGCCTCCAGGATGGACCTGGCACCACATCTTCCTGAGGCAACACATTTGCGGGGGTGGGGGGGAGAACATGCAGGGTCACATGCCCCCCCCAATTTCTGCCAGAATGTGGCCTGCAGCATCCTTTCGATATTGGGAGGCAAGGGATGGGAGCTGCTTCCAGCTGCAGGGGAGGAGAAAAGGGGGAAGGGATGACCTGGCCTGCGTCTTAGCAGAGCTCATCTCTTCCCCTCCTCACCGCTCCCGTGTGGCTGGAAGCAACTTATCCCTTCCTGCCCTCACAGAGAGAAAAGGCAGCTAACACCTTCAGGCTGCTGCTGGCAACCAGTATAGCCCAGCCTCCTCCTGTCCCTGGGCTACGTCGCAGGCAGCAAGGGGTTAAGCCCTAAGGATGCATTGTGCACCAGGGCCCAAGGAACCTGACTGCAGGAACACTGACTTCAGTGAAACCGGCCAGAGAGGTGGGTCAGCAGAGAAGGGTGCCTAGGGGACGTGCTTCCTGGGGGAACGACCGAGATGGGAGGCAGGTGAAGAGGGTGCTAAGCTCCTGCCCTGGCGGCTGCTGTGGAGCCTGCTGGTTCGGGGTGCGAACAGACGGGACATCACTCCCCTCCCCCATCACTCCAGAGCTTAGCTTCCCCATGCCAGCGCTGTGCGGGGCTTTGGCACATGCAGGGCTCGGCTCTTCCTGGCCAGAGGATCTGGGCTTTCCCGGGGCACCAGCCCAACCAGAGGCAGTGAGGGAAGGAAAGAGCCTGCCAGCCAGGTGAGCCGAGCACTCCAACCAGGGGCTGGTTCTCCACACAGCGCTGGGAGCAGGGCGCACCCTGCTGGGGGAAATATGGAGGAACAGCAAGGCTATGGGGTGAAGGGACAAAGCAGGGAGAGGACAGCCAGAGAGGAAGCACATAAAGGGCCGATGAGTGGGCAGCACAGGTGACATGTAACTGGTCGCTACCTGGCGTCTGCCCGCACTGACCAGCCACCACAGCTTGCAGCACGCAGCCAGTGTCAGCTGGAAACAGGACAGGTGGCGGAGCCCTGCCCGGCTGAGAGCTGGCATGCAGTGGGGGCTGCACTGACAGACCAGCGGGAGAGCGGCCGGCCCCGTGAGCTGCATGTTCGCCCCACCACCAGTCTTGCACACCCAGCCCCATCGCTGGCCTCTGGACCCCCCAACTCACCACTAGTGGGCAGGTGGCTGGTGAGCAGAGATCCACCAGCAGCAGGACCCGCCAGTACTGATGGAGGGGAAGACAGAAAATACGGGACAATTAGCCCATTTTTAAGAAAAAGTCAGGACACCTGAGGGCTTAAATACACGACTGTCCCTTTAAAACCAGGATGTCTGTTCACTCTACTTTTGATTCTAATGAATAGGTTTGAAATGTTCTCAAGCCTTTAGTCTAAGTCGGCCTGTGGTTTTCACTGCAAATATTTACCCAGGATTCTACTTAAAACCATAAATCGACTCAGATTCACTCATGTGACAATGCCTTTGTTTTATGTCTCAGCCAAAAAAGTGACACCTCTCGGAAGACTGTTACTCACCACAACCCCCAACAGCATTGTTATTGAACATGAAAAGCATTAGTTCCATGCAGGTTTAGAAGGAACAATGCCATCTACTGGCCCGGACACTAATTCCTGCAGTACACATGTGTTTCTTTGTTGTCTCCCATCCAGGTACTGACCTGCGTGTGATCTTTGCATCCACTCTCTGATCTTTTAGTATAATTTATTGTGCCTGTATACAACATAAAAGCCTACAGCAGATGTACCATCCTTGTTAAGATAAACCATGGAGTTGCAAATAGCTAACAATGGAGTTGGAAGCGCAAACTACTCAAGGGTATTAAGACAGCAGTTACCTCCCACAGGGAGGTATTAAAACAACATTGATTCAATGGCCAACTTACCATGCATCACTTGATCCAGTGCAGACATCTGCTAATGTTCAAGCCAAATTCAAGCTACTGTGAATTCTCATTACAAAGTAAATACCTAGAACAAGAGAAAAACATGAAAAAAAAATTTACTTTGGGGTTGAGAAAGGTTCCTGCTAGTTTCCCCACATAGTGCATAGGAATTGGGTAGTAACCCTTTAAATAGTTTGTGAGCCCTCTAATGGCCCTCACTGTCTCGTATTTCCATTTGTAGATAGTCTTGGGCCAGGTTGGTCTTGGAGAAATGCTTGCCAGGAGCTAAGGAGGCAACTATATCTTCTATTCTGGGTAAAGGATACTGATCTGGATGTAATGCTGGGTTAATGGTAACCTTGGCAGTCACCACAGATACAAAAAGAAAAGGAGGACTTGTGGCACCTTAGAGACTAACCAATTTATTTGAGCATAAGCTTTCGTGAGCTACAGCTCACTTCATCGGATGCATCACGAAAGCTTATGCTCAAATAAATTGGTTAGTCTCTAAGGTGCCACAAGTCCTCCTTTTCTTTTTGCGAATACAGACTAACACGGCTGTTACTCTGAAACCACACATACAGACATCCCCACTCTTTTTCATTACTGGCACTACGGCAGCATTCCATTTGCTCCAGTTAATCTTGGATATAATTCCAGAGTCCTTTAAGTGCTGATCTTCTGCCTCCACCTTTGACTGTATCACAAAAGGTAGTGGACAAGCGTTGCAAAATTTTGGAATTGTTCTGCTTTGTCCACGTGATGCAGATATGCATGCACTGAATTTTGACCAGGTTTCAGAGATGAAACATACTGCTAGGAGGAGTAATTAAAAATGTAGGATGAGCAACAGATTTGGGATTCATATTCTATTTCTCTCTTTTTAATATAAAATCAGTCCATTAAATCCTTGTCTGTACTGTCATCTTTCACCTTAGAAGGAAGGCATTAATATTTAAAGAAATTTTAAGATTCATTTTAAGGTGTGTGAAGTACTCGAGATTTTCTGGTTATCAATCTGAGCCTAATCTAAAGTATCACATAAAAACAGTGCCATCTGCAGCAATAAATATGCACTCAGAATAACTTCATTGTCACGAACAAGAAAGATATGCCTCATTCTCAGATAGTATACTATAGCTGGCTCCTTTTTTCTGATACAAATACTGTTCATTTTATGTGCTGCCTTTGCGTGCTAGCATACTTCTCTTGTAAGTGCATTTCAGCTTTCCTATATTATTTTGCACAACTTTCCTCTAGGGTCCCATGCCCACTGCCCGATGGCGTCAAACTTCTAATTCTGTTTTCCCCTAGACGCTTTTACCATGCTATCTTGGGTCTTCCAGGATTTTCCCTTTTTTTCCACATGAAGCCTATTACATTGCCTTCTAGAACGGACCATTCTTTGGTTAAATAGCATATGCAGCCAGAGCCACTTGTCTCAACACTAATAGCCTCCTCAGTAGCACCAAGTCAATGTTATTTCAGTAAACACTGTGTTCCCACAATCAATTCCAATAGTTGTCATTTGTATCAATCTTCGGATATTTATTCTCTCTTCTCTCCCTCTTAGTTCCTCAGGTGCATACTAAGTGTGAGCCTAATTGTGCAGCATACAAACTTCTAGCACAGATCATTCTATTCTGATGAACTGTATGTGAGCAGGTGACCAGACACTTTTCATCTCTCAGACCATGATTCAGATTTAGATACATCTTCTATTAATTTTAATGGAAAAATATTCTAATTATGCTAGTCTGCTTTGAAGGTGGTCAACCCAGGGGTTTATTCTTCCATGAGAAATGCCTGTTTTCCTTAAAAGACATTTGCCCATGGAACAATCCTTCTTTCATGTGCTCCATGAGTTTTACTTACAGGCTCATGCATGTGAAAGAACCATCCTCACTTTTAGCCATCCATTTAACTCCTGTCTGCTCTCACATATTTGCACTCTATTATGTACAACATGAACAACTGTATTTGGATGATTGGAGGCTTTTGTGCTTTCAGCAGCCAGATCCAAAGTCATTATAACAACAAAGAACAAATCCAGCAAGAATGAGCTCATCATCTATATATTACAACCATTTGTCAGACCTATAAAGCTTACATTTGGGCAATCCTTGGCAAAGTTCTGTATTCACTTACAAAGAGCTACATGTTGACAAATTTGCCAAACAATATAACCACATTACAAAATGGTGAGAAATCTGGAAATCCGAGAGAAGAGTTAGTTGAAAGCTAAGATGTACACGCGTCTCCATAGGATGTTTAAGAATGGAAATGGCTAATTATCTTTGGTGGAAATTTGCGGTTATATCCAGTGATGAGCTGCCAAAACTGGTTCCTTCAGTCGCTCCAGGTCTTCAGCAGCACTGAAGGACGTGCCGCCGAAGTGCCACTGAAAACCCAGAGCGAGTGAAGGACCCGCTGCCAAAGTGCCACCGGGTGAGTAAAAATTAAAAAGGGATTCTCAGCCAGTGGAGCCTCCCCAGCCGGGAGCTCAGGCAGGCCGGACAGGACAGTCCTGCTAGCCGGATGTGGCCCGCGGGCTGGAGTTTGCCCACCCCTTTAACAACCAGTTCTAAACCAGCTTCAAAATTTAATAACCAGTTCGTGCAAACCGGCTCCAACTCACCACTGGTCTGGAAACTTTAAACCAACGATAGAAAGCAAAAAGCAACTTTTTAACAACATTCATGTTAAAAACCAGGCCACTGGCAACTCTAAGTGGCAATATCACAAGGACCTGGATCAACAACCAGGTGTCCTACAATATGTCGTCATTACTAGGGCAGTAAATGAGTTTTCAAAGCTACTGGATAGCAGAAGACAATAAGCTATGAAGAGTTTTATAAACATTTTCCAACACAAAAACATTATTCTCTGTAACAGTTGAGGTTATTCATGTACCACAGCTACCAGCCCAAATAGTAAAAAAACCCAATGAAATCCAATCAAGGAATATAAAACACAGAAAACAGCAACAGCTCAACAATTTATAGAAAGCATAGGATTCATCCAGCTCTATTTCAGCATGCATATCATCCAGCACAAACATATGCAACCACTTCAGATGTTAGTAACATTGCTTAATGCACTACTGAAAGGTGCTTTGATACTATGGTGAGGAAGGCAGTAGAAGGATCTACATAAAATAGAATAAAATCCCAGCATAAAGAGAAATAATCAGACCTAATTGTTAATTAAGAAATTGAAGTGGCTGCCTATAGGTCAGACCTTGCTGTGGTTAAGAAGTGTATCAATGTTTAAATTTCAAAAATCCGATTTTTTTTTTAGACAGGTCAAAAACATTTTTTGTTGCAAAGAAGCCATTTTAAAATAAGTATTCTCCTCAGGCCCTATGCTACCAGCACTCCCAGCTATCTTAGAGACACCACTGAGTTCCTCAGGAAACTACAATCCATCAGTGATCTTCCTGAAAACACCATCCTAGCCACTATGGATGTAGAAGCCCTCTACAGCAACATTCCACACAAAGATGGACTACAGGCCGTCAGGAACAGTATCCCCGATAATGTCACTGCAAACCTGGTGGCTGAACTTTGTGACTTTGTCCTCACCCATAACTATTTCACATTTGGGGACAATGTATACCTTCAAATCAGCAGCACTGCTATGGGTACCCACATGGCCCCACAGTATGCCAACATTTTTATGGCTGACTTAGAACCACGCTTCCTCAGCTCTCGTCCCCTAATGCCCCTACTCTACTTGTGCTACATTGATGACATCTTCATCATCTGGACCCATGGAAAAGAAGCCCTTGAGGACTTCCACCATGATCTCAACAATTTCCATCCCACCATCAACCTCAGCCTGGACCAGCCCACACAAGAGATCCACTTCCTGGACACTACGTTGCTAATAAGCAACAGTCACATCAACACCACTCTATACTGGAAACCTACTGACCGCTATGCTTACCTACATGCCTCCAGCTTTCATCCAGACCACGCCACACAATCCATTGTCTACAGCCAAGCTCTACGATACAACCGCATTTGCTCCAACCCCTCAGACACAGACAAACACCTACAAGATCTCTATCAAGCATTCTTACAACTACAGTCCCCACCTGCTGAAGTGAAGAAACAGACTGACAGAGCCAGAAGAGTACCCAGAAGTTACCTACTACAGGACAGGCCCAACAAAGAAAATAACTGAACGCCACTAGCCGTCACCCTCAGCCCCCAACTAAAACCTCTCCAGCGCATCATCAAGGATCTACAACCTATCCTGAAGGACAACCCATCACTCTCACAGATCTTGGGAGACAGGCCAGTCCTTGCTTACAGGCAGCCCCCCAACCTGAAGCAAATACTCAGCAGCAACCACACACCACACAACAGAACCACTAACCCAGGAACCGATCCTTGTAACAAAGCCTGTTGCCAACTGTGTCCACATATCTATTCAGGGGACACCATCATAGGGCCTAATCACATCAGTCACGCTATCAGAGGCTCGTTCACCTGCGCATCTACCAATGTGATATATGCCATCATGTGCCAGCAATGCCCCTCTGCCATGTACATTGGTCAAACTGGACAGTCTCTAAGTAAAAGAATAAGTGGACACAAATCAGACGTCAAGAATTATAACATTCAAAAAACAGTCGGAGAACACTTCAATGTCTTTGGTCACTCGATTACAGACCTAAAAGTGGCAATTCAACAAAAAAACTTCAAAAACAGACTCCAACGAGAGACTGCTGAATTGGAATTAATTTGCAAACTGGATACAATTAACTTAGGCTTGAATAAAGACTGAGAGTGGATGTGTGATTACACAAAGTAAAACTATTTCCCCCTGTTTATCTCCCCCCCACACACACACAAACACTGTTCCTCATATGTTCTTGTCAACTGCTGGAAATGGCCCATCTTGATCATCACTATAAAAGGTCCGCCCCCCCCCCCGCTCTCCTGCTGGTAATAGCTCACCTTACGTGATCACTCTGGTTACAGTGTGTATGGTAACACCCATTGTTTCATGTTCTCTGTGTATATAAATCTCCCCACTGTATTTTCCACTGCATGCATCTGATGAAGTGAGCTGTAGCTCACAAAAGCTTATGCTCAAATAAATTTGTTAGACTCTAAGGTGCCACAAGTACTCCTATTCTCCATATAGTGTACCTGACCTTAGATTTTGTGTGCCTAATTTCAGCCGGTAGCCAAGACCTCCAAGATGAGGATGGATAAGGAATACAGGATACTCCCTGGAGTGTCTTGCACTTTGAAGGCTACATTATGCTTGATACAGGTTTCCTCCACCTCTTTCTGACAGAGACCATGGAAATCAGAGCAGTTCTTAAGCCTTAGTTGCTGCTCTGTCTTTGCACCATGTTACTCTGTGCACTCCATAGGTCACCCCAGTGACCTCAGAAGATCCTTACCAGTATACCGAACACTGCAATTAGCATGAGGAATTGGGGAGGGTGAAAGAGATGGTACATAGTATGATGATGATTGTTGGAAGGGATAGAAACAATGACTATATGAGAGATAGCAAACAATTAGTTACTGTATTAATCACCTAGCTGCTATGGAAGAATGTTCTTTTACCATTGTGATAAATTAGATCCAGGACTTTCTAATGTCCCATGGGTTCAGAAACCTCCCATGGCAGCCCTGTGTGTAACAATTCTTTTATGACCTAATTATATATCTGCCATAGAAATATGACTTTATATTATAAAACTAAAATAATCGTAGAGTATTGCCCACAAAAGAAACAGACACCCCCGCCCCACCATCACCATTATCTGAACACAGTACAGGAAGAAAAAATAAAAGTCACATTTGATTTTAAATAAGTCACCTCCAAGTATGGGGTGTTCTTGCTTACAAAAGGCCCCTATTAATACCATTTTTAAAAAGCACAAAATTTGACCATCATATTTTCCTTAGATCACTGTCCAGATTCACATCTTGTAAAGTTGTCTTTTATATTTGTATTGCCATTCCAATGAAACAGTTTTTCTAATCCATGCTTCCTGGCCAGGCATATTTCCAGGGACCTTTGAAAGCTTAGAAGAAATAGCTGCAGAGCAGAAAAAGGCATATAATCACTCACATCTTTGAGAAATAATTGTTTTTGGGCAGGGAGATGCATTGAGAGAAGGAAGAGGAAAAGTTGTTCCCTTCACTGCCTGCTTCTGATGGGGGGTCCCTTCGAAACATGCTGCTTATTCTCTCCTCCTTGAAGGCTATTTCTGGCCCCAGAGAAAGTCTTGAAATGCCATTTTGGGTTTGGAATTTTTTTAGTGCTCTCTCTATGTGTGGCGGCCATCATTATTCTTTCTCTAATCACTACATTTAATTAACATTTTACAATCCACATTAAAAGTGCAGGAGTATTTAATTAGCTTGATGCTTATAAAAAAAAGACAGTTGAGGGGGAGGAAACAGTCAGGGGTACATTAATGGCCTTTTATAAAAACAGAAAGGATTTTTCTCACAACCTTATTGAAAAGCAGATCCTAAAATGTCCCATACAAATCAGGTGAATAGAGCACAGACTAAAATCAGGTTCATTTCTTTCCCCATTTGCCACAGCTGTTCCATGGTTGATATGAAGTGAGTCTCATTGGATACATAACTATATCACAAAACCTTTCCAGCGGACTCCTTTGCTGGCAGCCTCAAGCAGATATACTAAGCATGATGATACACTAACGGCCTAGGGAGAGTTAATTACTGTCTCACACCTAGTGGACTCTGTGGATCAGGACCTAGGCACATTGATGGAACACAGAGCACATGGGGAGGAGACGGTGGGACTTGTATACAGCACTTATTCAGTGGCAATGCATGTTCTATGCATAAATGGAGCTTTTCAAGCTGGTCCATTTTACCAGCACCAGATGCCTGATCTTGCACCACTGAAGAAAAAGTGAGTGTTGCCATTGGTTTCTATGAGAGGACTGGTCCCTAAATTAACCAACAGTAGGAGGAATGGGAGAAAATTCTCAATAGATTTTCCGAGTTTTGTTTATCTGCTGTAATATTATTTAATTAATATGATCCCTTACTAATAAACAAATTATTCTTAAAATGCACATGAGCAATCCCATTTCTTTTTCATAGTTGTTCCAAATGATGCATCTTGCTATCTTTATGAATTAAAAATAGTAACATTTTAAGAACATTGTACACTGATATCCGCTCTTGTTTACCTTCAGCAAAAGTTTGTTTTCCTCCCCTGCTCTTCTGAGCTTTCTTTAAATTCCTTTTTAATAAAACAAAACTTCCCTTGCTACCTCTCTCCTTATCTTTCATATGATAAGCAGCAGTTCATTGCATCTCTCCTCTCATTTCCTTTCCTGTGTGTTTAACCTCCTGAGTATATACACTCCTGTGCTTATTCTTCTCAGGTAACTTGTTCTTTCATCAGTTTCCAAAAATTCCCATTTGCTCTCCTGTCTGCTTTCCACAGTTCACTATTTCATATTCTTTAACTGAATTTTGGTCATTAAGCCTGATTTCCTTTATATTTTTATGACCTATATTTTACTTGCAAAGTTTCATTCTAAACTTACTTTTGAGGTCTAACAAACAGGGCAACTTCAAAAAGAAAACAGGAAGAACTCATGATTCAATGTTCAACAGGTGCTCAAGGTGCAAAATTCAAATCTGGAGTTTAAACATCACAAAGGCTCAGACAGAACAAATCACATTTGGCTAGGGTTCATTGCCCAAGAGCAGTAATCAATGAGCAAAGATCCTTTCAATGTTCATCTGCTCATAGCAAGTCTATGTGAGACTTACGTGTCCCACATTGCCATAGTAATTGAGCACCTTGCAAAAATTAATGAATTTATCCTCACAACTCTGCGAGATGAGGTGGTCAACTAGAGAAAAATTAAGTGACTTGCCCAAGGTCACATGGGAAGTCTGTCAGAGCAGGAAACTGTACTCATCTCTCTTGACTCCCAAATCCTCTGCTTTGAACAACATGACCATCCTCCTCCCCACGTTTAAGGCTTCAAAAACCAGGTGGGGTGGGGAGGGAGAAATCAAGTCTGAGATTTTCAAAAGTGATTCATGATTCTGAGAGCCCACCCTAATGTGTCTTATAGGGGCCTTATTTTCAGAGGGCAGGGGAATCCACATTCTATGAAAAATCAGATTTTTTTAAGGTGTCAGAAGTTGGGCTTGCAAAATCACAAGTCACTTTTGAAAATCTCAGCCAAGGTCTCTGTAAATATAAAATAAACCTGCCTACTGTACCCAAATATTACTCGTAACCCATAATCACTCCTTGAGAGATGATGCAGGCTGAGTGCTACTATTAGAAGCAAAGGCTTAGATTAAATTCTGGCAAGGCATTTAGTAGGAGGAAGCAACCCTCCTGCTCTAGCCTCAAGGTCACAGACATGGAACATACCCCACTGTTCATACAGGAGTAGAGAAGCTGACACTGAACAGCAAGAATAAACTTCACCAAAAGGGAAACATATTGGTATAACACCCTGCAGACATTGGCTCCGAAAGGCTTAAGTGAGGAGATGGATTTCCAACTAAGGCAAAATTGTTTTCTCGAGCAACAAGAAAATATCCTGAAGGCTTCTGTTTTCAGTCATCTGTGATATATATGGAGATATCTCACATCACTAGCATTAGGAAAGGTAGCAGGGTTTGGATCCTGTTATAAGGAGAAGAGGGGGAAACACTGGGCAGTTTGCCAAGTCCAGCATCTGCCAGTACTACTACTGTTGTTTTTTTAAAGGAAATAAAAAGTATTCCTTAAGTTATAGCCGTTGTCCTCTGAGACTCTTGCTACTGTTATGCATTTCTGTGAGAAGGATTGCCATGCTCCCAGTGTCAAGGCAAGTGCTGATGTTTCAATTAAAGCTTTTAAATCTTGTGTCTCCAGAAAAGTTCAATATTGCTGTCACTAATCTCTCTTCTCCAACATGCTCCCAGAGCTTGATAGGTCTGACCTTCAATCTTTCTTTGCTTCCCTCACTTTCTCTCCTTATGGTTCTGTATATATTCACTTTGGCAAAAGTTCACGTCCTCAATTTTCCCCTGAGATTTAATAGCCATAACTTTCTTCAGCATTACAACTCAGACCTCATCACTGCGATGTTTTATATTCCTGATGCTGAATCTGGAGGTTGAATAGCGTT
Organism: Natator depressus; assembly: GCF_965152275.1. NCBI lineage: Eukaryota > Metazoa > Chordata > Testudines > Cheloniidae > Natator > Natator depressus. The sequence goes on from NC_134247.1 coordinate 12,435,407, forward strand.
CCCTGGTTTGTTCTGGGATAAGCATTGAACAACTTCTGTAACAAGGAAGGAGTCTGCTAAGGAAACACGTCAGTGCCACAAAACACTCAGAAAGTCAGCAGTATATATTAGGTGACTCTTAGCACTCTGGAATGGTGTCAGATGATCAGAACTGGAGACTGAAGCCCTCTAACTACAAATCAGATTCACAACAAGCAAGAGAAATACAAGTTTCCTGTGCTTACTGACAGGTTTCAGAGTAGCAGCCGTGTTAGTCTGTATCCGCAAAAAGAAAAGGAGGACTTGTGGCACCTTCGAGACTAACAAATTTATTTGAGCATAAGCTTTCCTGAGCTACAGCATGCATCCGATGAAGTGAGCTGTAGCTCACAAAAGCTTATGCTCAAATAAATTTGTTAGTCTCGAAGGTGCCACAAGTCCTCCTTTTCTTCCTGTGCTTACTGTCACTCAATAACATGCCTCACCCCGATCTTGTTGAATGTATGCAAGACCAGCTCACCATCCTGTCCAGTCAGTCTTTGGGTGTCTCTGAGGAAACTACTAAGAAAGATGTCCAGATATGATGGAGATGCAAGTCTATTGGAAACTAGACTGAAATCCTTCCACACATTTCACATATACCTGAATCCCATTCTGGGTTTCATTTAAGTGGCAATCACCACCAAGCAAAAAAAGGCACTAATGGTCTGGATTTGGAAGGATATGGTATTTGCTTTAATAAATGAACCACTTTGAGACAAGATTTATATTACACCAATATTATATTACACCAAATTTAAAAACAATTGAACAAAGTATTAACTTCTCCAATGGCATACAATAGAAAGAGAAGAGTCAGAGAGATCAACTAACAGAGACAGTCACTGAGATGTGAAGAGTCAAGGATATTGGTAGCACTAGTATGAAACAATGTAAAAAGGAACCTAGGGACAGCCAAAGCACCAACTAGAGTAAAGCAACAGTCAAACTAAAGGCATAGCCAGTTATATTGCTGAATTGCTCTTAAATACTAAATAGCTCTCACTTGCTTTTTATTTAATTGATGTTTGTGTCTTGAGCACAGCCACACCTGTTGTATTCTTCTAGTAACTTCTTTCCACAACATTATCTCTGTAAACAGTTAAACATGAGGAAGATACATCCTCAACACGTTTTTCTGGCAGATACATTGTGCTCAGCATTTCTGCTATAGTATGTTTATTTGTGATTCCTTGCATTAGCAAGTATGAAGTTCCCAAATCACTAATTGTCTGGTATTCGCCAGTCTAGCTGTTTGGTTTTGTTTTGTTTTGTTTTAATATATATTTTAGAGATGAGGGAGAACAATTTGGGTTCAATATGTCTCCAGCAGAACAGTAATGGTTTATAACGAGTATCTCTGGCCAGTCTACAGTCTTTACTCATTGGAGTAGTCCAGTTGTGTAAGGATAGCAGATTTGGGCACTTAATCTGTAGAAAGAAATCCTGTTTTGCAAATAAATATTTTAACTGTAGGAGAGGTAATGTAGATGTCATGTCTTACCAAATAAATTCTAATGGTGTTTATATTAGTGAAGATTAATTATTGAAGTATTAAGAACCTGAAGCAACATAGGTTATAAATAAGGTATGAGCACTGGGTATTTATTTTCACATTCTGAAGGAAGTGTCTCTGGTGGGTGAGGGACCTGAAGCATGCCATAACTTCTATGTATTTTTATTAGTACAATAAATCTATAACTAGATGATATACTAAAGGTATGCCTGAGATACTGCTGAATACACAGAGTGATACACAATAACAAAATTAGTACTGCAGCCAACATTTACTGGTCTCTAAAGGTTTCAGTAAATATGACTGAAGGGTAAAACATTTTAAAGAGATGCTGTAGCCAGAGTGACATGTTTAAGGCATTTTTGAAAGCCTTCTGTATTGCTGCTATTGACTACTTGAGAAAATAAACCACAATCTGGAAGGACTTGATTGTACAAGGTGCTAAACGACTGCACCTTTTAGGATCAAGCCTCAAAATTTAAAATTGTAAGTAGCAGGCTATGGTGTCCTAAAAGGCAAGCAACAGTTGTAAAGATCACTCATGACCAGTATACTGCCAGCTAAAAAACACCATATTTCCTAGTGAACTTCCCTTTCAAATCAGAATATTTTGGCAACTAACATTCCACCATGTGTTAAAGGAAGATGAGTGCTGAAGTGGCAGACCAAACCTGTCTGTTATGTTTGAAAACACCAGGAAGATTAAGTAAAGACTCCCATGACCTTTTGAGCTTTTAATCTCACTTTTAAATTCTTTATCTTTACCCCACGTGACACCAAACATACAAAAGCTATACATACCTATCTTCTTAAAAACTTAAATTTAAACTTATTACAGGAGATTATATTTCTTACGAAACTCCAGCTTCCATGCAAGTGTGAAATATAAACGTCTATTCTGATCCCAGACAAATATACTGTATTCTGATGTGACAAACTGGGAAATATCTGTATTATTTATGACTATGGTGCATGCCTCTGGGTATTTGTTATGACAGGTTACTTGCTATGAAGTTAGATCAAAAGGCTTTGTTAAAGGAACCAAACAGGAAAGGTAAAACAATGGCCTAGATAAAGAACATCCCACAAATACAATAACCAGGTATGGCTTTGTCTACACTGGAACTTTGTCATCAAAACTTGTGTCATTCAGGGGTGTTAAAAAAAACAACAACCCCAAACAACAAAAGTTTTACTGACGAAAAGCGTCTGTGCACAGTGCTTTGTCTGCGTAGTGTAGACAAAGCCTATATAATAACCATGAAGAGAGACTCCCTGACCCCAACTCTAGTGACATAGCTCTTATGCCAAAGCTGAGAAGTGCAAGATCAAAAAGAACACCGAAGCCTCGTCTACACCTAAAACTTAGGTTGACATAGCTATGTTTTAGGGTGTGAAAAATTCACACCCCTGAGACATGTAGTTAAGCCAACCTAAGCCCTGGTATAGACCTGCTAGGTGAATGGAAGAATTCTTCTGCCAGCCTAGCTATCGCCTCTTGGGAAGAGAATTTACTACAGCAATGGAAAAACCCCTTCCATCACACTAGGAAGTGTCTACGCAACAGTGGTGCCACTGTAGCACCTGTAGTGTAGACAAGACCCTGGGCCTAGGAAAGGGAGGGGACTTGATTGAGCTAAAAGAGATTGCTATGGGAGCATCAGCAAAAGCCGACAGGCTGGCAAAGAGACACACAGAGGCAGAAATATGCTGTGAGCAGGACAGTCTGTTTCTCCCAGCCAGAGACAGGAGTTAGCTGGGCTGAAGCAAAATTACTTCTTAATCTTTCCTTACCAGTTTTTGTAAAACAGATTTATGCCCTTTGTTTTATGTGCTTTCTCCTTTGGGGGGAATGAATAAACAATGCTTGTTTTGAACATGCTGGTTTTGAGTCAGAGCAGGACTGTGGCCCCGCCCTCCTGTTCAGCCTCTTTCCCCCAAGGCCCCGCCCGCCACTCTCATGGGGAGGACGGGGTGGAAATGAACGAGCAACGGGCGGGCATGGGGGAGCAGGCAGAGAGGAGCAAGCGGGGGATAAGGGGAGGGGCAGAAAGGAGTGAGCTGCAGGCAGGACGGAGCAGGGGGACAGGTCCCCGGTCTGGGCACCTGGCCCCTTTTGAATGTGGGCCCAGCGCCACGTTGCCATTGGCACATTGTAAACCCAGTACTGAATCTCAGTGGTCAACTCACTAGCTGCAGGTCCCCAGAGTGAAAGGGCTAGGCCAGCAGTGATTCTCAAACTTTTGTACTGGTGATCCCTTTCACGTAGCAAGCCTCTGAGTGCGACCCCCCCTTAAATATATTTAAAAGTGTTTTTAAATTAGACCACCATTATAAATGCTGGAGGCAAAGCGGGGTTTCGGGTGGAGGGTGACAGTTCATGACCCCCCCATATAACAACCTCACCACTCCAAGGGGTCCTGACCCCCAGTTTGAGAACCCCTGGACTAGGGCATGTTGTATTAACACAATTGGGAAAGAGGGGGCTGCAGCTCAGATATGCAAAGTGTGTTTGGACAGCCTGGTTCCATTCAGAGCTAGATGCAGGAAAAGCCTTTCACCTACAGGGTGTACTTGAAGAAGCGGTATAAGGCATGGTTCACTCTAACTGTGACAAATAGTTTCAAAAATGAAACAAAGATGATATATCTAAAGGGATATCTGACATCACCTGAAAGATGTATTCAAGCCTTCCTGAAAATGGTATTTGACTCTTTGGAGACTGCTGACATAAAAGCATCCTCTTAAGCATGTGTTGGCTGCCTTTTTTTTTTTTTTACTTTGGTTCCCCATCCACATAAAATGGGAGGGAAGTGTATGAATGTACATTTTGACTATATCGCTTTACATTGTGTAAGGGCATGCCTTTATTTCAGAGGAACAAGGGGGACCCCTTAGGATAATCAGGTGGTTATCTAGAGTACCACAAAGTATGAGGACCACTTATATTATACTGGGATTCCCAGGGTCACTCACTAATAGTTTAATCTCAAACACCAGAGTTTGCAATTATACAGCCCCTACTCCAAAAGGTGTCCCTGTGTCTTGCAGGTGCAGTGGATCGTAGGTATAGATAGGCCTGTATCTAAACTTCTCTCCAGTGTTTGGGATTTGTGCTTACCCCTAGTTCTGGGGCACATTTGGGAACTTAAAATACTCACTGAAAGGAACTGATCAGAATTGGCTGTGCTCTTCTTAAAGGGGAAACTACACAGACGAAAATCAGCTGGGTGGCTGATCTAGGAGTGTTGTTATGGAAAGGGAGTGATGCAAGGGGTAGAGGAAAAGGCACTAAATCCTTTCTCCACTTAGGGAATTAGTCTCATCGAGGGCCGTTCTTGTCTGATATATATCACATGTAGACCTATCCTACAACTCTTATTCACCTACATAGCTCATTGAACTCAATAAGACTGTTCAAGGACCGTCTGGGCAAGTTAGAGTTGCATGATTGGGTCCCCATGCAAGAGTCACATCCCAGAACCTGTAATTTGATTCAATGCTTGAAAAGGCCACATAACCCCAGTTGCTATGTGCATGCAATGAGGATAGCTTGAGGGTTAGATGGAGATGCTGGAGACAAATCTGTCCCATGCTCACTGCTTAAGCTAAAGCTGTCTTAAAATAATTGCAATGCAAAAAACAGGGAGTTCAACTATATTTTTGCTGCAGCTGACGGTTCAATATTTTTCCACGGTTGTATGAAAACCACATAGGTCTGAATTCAAATATTTTTAGTTTGTGACAGAAAATGTTTTATAATTCTCTTTTCATTTTAAAAAAATAGTGATGGGATTGCCGGGTGAAAGGAGATCTGGGGAATTCCTAGAATGCAAGAAGTGAGTTCACACGCATAGCCCTGTTCACCATTTGCTCCCTATGAGAAGGTTGCATTGGTGGCATTTATCTACCCAGCATCTAATCAATGGTAACACAAAACATTTCATTATATTTATCAATTAACTTTCATATTCTCTGCCTCCCTCAAACACTGGGTGTAATCACCCTGCTGGACACCAACGTGCGGTAATTTACCTGCTCAACGTGATTTATCACTTCACTTACATTAGCAAGGAAACCCACAGCAAGGCTGGCAGTACCTGCCAGAATCCCCAGCAGCCATTATATGCCCATCTACACACCTGGAATGACATCCCAGCCCTATGTGCCCTGCCACCAACCATGAGGAAGTTTCACCTCAGTCACAGCAACGTGATGCTAACTGGCTGAATGCATCCCTGCAATGAAGCACTTATGTGCATTAGAGCAGTTACTCCTATGTATAATACATGAGGTGAGCAAATTACCCACTACTGGAAGAAAATCCTTCATTATAGAGAATAGCTATCTTTTTGTTTTCCCAGCAGCAGCCCTAACAAGAACTGAGAACTTCTGGCTCCCAGATAAGAAAACAGTCATGATGAAAAGCTACCATGACATATTTCCCAGGATATTTCACTCCTGCTCCCCCTGTAGTCTAGTTTTTTACTTAACACTCACGGCACTTTCTATATGAGGATCTCAAACACTTTAGAAATATCAATGAATTAAGGTTTACCACTTCTGCAGCATCCTTATGTGCATCCTTCCACAAAACAGGGGGTTGATATTACTTTAGCAAGTCACACAGATGTGAATGTATCTACATGTTATAACAACAAATAAAGCCTCAGACAGCAATTATAGCAATTGGCTACATCAAGTTCTGTCTGGTTTGCTCTAATGCAATGACAACTTAGTAAATACTTGTCTGGTATTTTGCAGAATTAAGAGGTAATAAAGAAGAACATTTTGTACCAATCTACGTATTGTGGTCACCTTTGTATTACACATTTATACAAATTTATTGTACTTAAAAATCAGAGTCTAAATAATGGCATGAAAACAGATGTGTACCATTGTCACCACAATCAATCATTCACCTACAAAAAAGCAAAGCCTATATTCATGTGGATTTAATATTACAGGACCACAGTATATCTCGGCTGCATTGAGAACACTGAGTTGGGCGACAGAATGGTCTGTGTAAACTATATTAGAAAGGTGATAGCATATTGTGCCTACACCTGTCTCATTAGGGCTGTAATAAAATTTCAATACAGTAACATATGACATGTCTCAGACAAAATAAGTGTTGATATTTTCCACAACCTTCTTCTGCTGTTAAATATGCATCATCCTCACTTTCCAGAAAATAAATCTTGCAAACTGATAAGTGTTATGGTTTGCTGGGATTTTTGATAGCCATCTGGCTTCAGTACAATTGCATTGGTACAGAAAGTTGCTTGCCAAACTATTGTCTGTAATCATCATTTAAGGAACATATGCTGGCAATGTAACTGACACTATTCTTTTAGAAAGTCAGTTATACATTTCTACCCTCATTTTCAGTTCATATCAAATAACCAGAGGTTAAACTGGCACAAGCAAATCAACAGACATGAGCCATGAGAAAAACCCACAAACTCTGCATGAGATTGCGGTGGCAATGTATTCAGATAAACTGCTGTGCCTAGTATGATCCAGATGACTCTCAAAAAGCTACTTCGTTGCCATTCATACTCCCTAAGTTAACTGTAGTGTTCGTTAATGAACATGCTAGAACTATAGCTATAAAAATGCCTCATTGTTTGGGGGGAAAACTCAGGTACTACAAGGAAAGCAATTTGTGGAAATGAACACACTTTAATAATACAAGATATTCATGAGGCAGTTGATAGAACAGGAACTGGGGAAAGATTTTAATGCAGAAATGAGTAAACATGTTCAGGAATAATTCACAGACTGGTTTGCTACTATATGTAGCAATAATTTTAGGAGAGGTTTTACATAGAGAATGATGAGTATGAGAATTAGATTTTGATTCAAGAAGTCATAATAAAATTGGGTAACTGAGGAATTCAGGTTATTCTTGCTATCAAGAGATAATTTTTTGCTGATCATACTTCTCTATCCCTGTCTATCTATGAACTCTTCTCTCTTGTATTCGAGTGTCTCACACAGGGCATTCTACTTTTTATTTGGGAGTGTATTTTGCCCTGCTGCTGTACAAAAACAAAACAAAAAAAAAACTGATCAGTCACAAAGGCCCATGGCCTGATTTGCAGTCTTTCCTATGTATTTTGACTAATACTGCATGCAGGGTTTGTTACTGCAATCCTGGCTATCATGTGGTATAATAAACTGGAGCAGATACTGATCCTGAACAGCTGTTGAGTATTCACTTCTCTTTAAAAACTGTATTTGTATTGAAATAGTGCCAAATACTGCATAGAAAGAACTGGGAGCTTAGAAGGAAAAAAAGAAAGGCGCATGAATGTGAGCTAAAAATATGCTTAGAACTTGTAAGGAATCTCCACAGACAGCATCTTTCACATCAACACATACTAGGAAAAGACAAGGATTTCTACAAAGTCCTAATCTAGTATATTCTTAAGATTGTCATCACATTTCCTGCAGAGAATACTAAAGAATTTTCAAGTGGCATTTCAGTGCTGCTTGGCACCATGGAGTCAGTTTTGATACTGGCTGGTGACAGCATACTTAAAATAAATAAATAAATAAAATCACATGATTCTCTCTAAAGTCTTTTGCTGGCTACTGCAGACCACAGGGGGAAAATATTTCTAGACCTGATTGAAAAACAAGAACAATTTCATGAAAAGCATCAAAACTTCAAAGCAGTTTCCCATTTTGCAGCATTCTCTACAAAGGGGCGTTCAGCACTTCAGGCCCTTGGCTGCATGACCTAAGGTAAGTCACATAATTTTATTATGCCTCACAACAGCCACCTTTTAAATGGGTGGAATAAGACATACCTGCCTCACCATGGTGGCATAAGACTTTATTAATATCTATAAAGTGCTCTGAGCTCTGCAAATGACACATGTAAGTGCAAAGTAAGCTACCTTTTTCTGGGCTTTGCTATTTGAAGTCGTGACCTTTGGGGAACATTTTCAAAGCAATGCCTGAGATTTATTCATAGGATTCCCTCTGAGTTTACTTCAGGCTAGGCAGCCAAAAATCTTTCCCCTTCTCTGAAAGTGTACCATCTGTGTTTTCAATACCTTTGTATTTAAATCCCCTTCCAATGTATTTGTTTAAATATGCAATATACCTAACAGGTGCAATGAACTGTTTGCTGAGCACACATTGAGATGACAGGGTGACATGACTACTCTATTCAGCCCATTCAGAACTGTATTGACATGGAAGTGATGCAGATGTTGGATCATATTAAAGAAGTTCTGTATTAAAATCACAAATGAGTTTGATTCCCCATAGTTTAAATTCCAGGGTATTACTAATTAAGAGGTCTCTTGGTTTTTAGTACTGTTTCTCTCCCTCTGTGTGTGAAACTTGCAAGCTGCTAATTGCGTTAGTACATTCTAAGACAGTTTGTTCGCAAAGCAATTCTTTGTAACAACTACACACACACAGAGAGACTCAAAGCAATACTCTGTAACAGAAACAGCACCCAGAGACACCCCACCCTTTTGTTGTATTCATCTCGCTTTGTTAACAATTGTGATTAAAATAGAGATAGAGGATGTATGTGGATGGATGCTTGGTGTTGATAATAACTGAATGATCAGGGAGGTGCCAGCCTAAGAATCCAGTGTCCATCGGCTGAAGAAGGCGTCAAGTGGAAATAACCAGAGGACCCCCGGAGGGCAGACTGGAATCCACCCAACAGCCTCAAGAATGGGAGAACCAAAGAACAAGATAACATTTGGCAGCACGGAGCCATCGGGAATGTGCCATCTGCTGACTGATTCAGCAACAGCATGATGAAACAATTCCCATAGACTGGCATAGGAAGAAATTCCTATAAAAATGGACTCTAGAAAGTGAGAACTTTGGGGTCTGATTCTGCAAACCAACTTCCAGGAGCATCAGATGAGCATCTGACAAGGCCCTGCTCCCTCCTCATGTCCAGGCCACCTGGCCAGTGGCTTGGCATGAGTAACTCTAAGGCTGGTAACTATGATAACAACCTTGCAGAACCTGTGTGTGTGTGTGTGTGTATGAATGAATGTGTGAATAAATATGAAATTGAATGGAATGTTATAGCTATAACTAACTGCTTACTATGATTCTTTCTGTATTCACAATAAATGTGGCATTTTGCCTTTTCCCCTTCAATAAGATCCTGCAGGTTTTTATTTTATTGGTATAACACAGATAGTTAGGCATTAATCCTAGGAGCAGCAAGACCTTCAATAAACTCAAAGTGCTTTCTAGCATCTCGCCCCCTCAGTTGCAGAAACTGTTATTAACACTGAAAAGCCCAATCAGGCCTACAATATTAAGTGCCTTTCAACACAGCTAGAATGACTCTTTTCGGACATTGTGCCCTGGATTTGGCATATTAGACTTCAATATGTTACTTCATGCCCTGTATGGAGATCTTTACAGGGTATGCCTACGCTGCTAGTGAAGGTGTGAGTGTAGCACAGGAAGGCATACCTATGCTAGCTTTAATCTAGCTAGAATGGGTGACCTTAGTAGTGCAGATTTGGCAGCACGGGATTCAGTGTGGGATAAGAACTAGACCACAAGCCTGCCAGAGAACATGGGTAGGTACTCTGGTTGCTAACCCCTGGCATCACGTCTACACTATTATTGTTACCCATATTAACTAGATTAAAATTAGTACAGGTGTGCCTACCCATGCTACAATACCATCTTCACTTGCAGGGTAGACATACCCACAGTATTGAAGTACAGTATAATAAAGGCCAAAAAGGATTTACAGTTTTAATGTAACTTTGAATTTCTTTGTTTGGAGGGTTTAAATCTAAATGATACTAGTTTCTTGTAGCTTTTTGGAACAACTTATTTATGTTCTTCTTTATCGTATTTTAAAAACACATATATTCAGAGATTTATTAAGTTCCCTATACACTTCATTTAACAGGATTATCAGGTAAATACATTTTGTGCACCTTTAAAACATTACTATTGGACCTGATTATTTCAGCCTTAGGGTCCATAGGAAGATATACTTAACTAACAGCATCATGCCTGCCCTCTCACATTCACACACGTACACCAAGCACGAGAGTAATTGTCAAACCCTTCAGCACTACCTTCACTCTGTAGCATAAAATAGTTGATCAATCTTGCTGTACAACAAACAAGTGGCATAATGGGACATCAAATGAAGGGGGCGGAAAGTTGGGCTGGTAGCTGAAAAAGAGTATGCGCTAATAAGAAAAGTGAGCACGGCCAGGGAAAAATGCACACAGCTTCTGAGATGTTTGAGGTATTATTTACTGTAGCCAATAGAGGTCTTGCCACATGTACTGACAGCATTCTAACTCCAGTCTGGAAATTTACTAATTTATGGAGCTATTCAGTTCCCCCCTGTAGTCAAACACAACTTTCATGAAGTCCATGGAAGATTTGCATGAGCAAGGATTGATAAGGAGAGCCCTTAAGAGATTTGTGTGCCTCCAAATAGGGTAATACGAAGCCTATTGGGCTTGATTCATGAACTTCTCCCACACAGCCACCCCCCTTTGACTTTGCTTTTATACAAGTACAGGGCTATCCCTCCCCCACTTATGAAAATGGCCATGAGAGGGAATAAATCTACTGGAAACGCCACATGTTTCATGTTAAGGAATTGTTCCTTCTCAAACATGGAGGGATTTCAGACCTCATGGACAGGAGAGCAATGTGGCTTGCAAACCCAAAACACAGCTAGGATTCAGCAGGGAAAACAGACTGTTTAATTCCCAAGGGGATCGTGGGTCTTTCCATGGTGCTGCTTCTTGTATCCACAGCTCCCTTAAAAGCCATGCTGCCATTGGCCTCTGCCCTGCATCTGTGTCCTACCCCTTTTTGGTGATATTTAGGAGAAGATAGTGCTGTTTGAAGAATTTAATTATGTATACATGCTTCAGATAGTTAGATATCAAGTATTCAGTTTGCACACACAAAGAGTTTGATCTCACACATCTAAGTTCTTGCATATATAAAAAACTACCTATAAAAACTGTGCATGCAAATTTGCCAGTGCAGTTCTAGAGGCTATTTTACAGTTTGGCCTTAAATGTTGAGGAACTTCCAGCTTGAGAAAGTTCTTTAAAACACTATATTTTTATACAAAGTATGTACACAAGAGAAGTGCCAAAAAGAGGATAGGTATTCAGAAATTTGGTCACCCTTTCTAGCACCCAAAGAAGTCTCCCCAGCCAGCAAGCCAGAATATTTAGCCAGTTTCTTTGAATATTAACATAACAGTGAATAAGTAATGTACAATGTAGTATGTTAACATTTTATTGTAACTTTGCTTTAATAAAAAAGTTATAAAACAAACCAACCCATTACAAGGTGGCCAACATAATTCCATTATTAACAAGAGGGTCCTGAAGACAAGCCAATGAATGGTAGCCAGCTTGGAGTGACCAGCAGAGAATATGTTGGGAATTATTTTAAGAGATCAGATTAAGAAAATGAAGCATCTCATCTGACACTCATTATAAGACTTTCAAAAAGAATGTGAAAACAGAAATGCTGTGGGCATTATAGCCTGTGTTTGAGTTGGCAAAGAATGTTTGACACAAGGAGTTACATGTAAGGTGTAAAATCACAAAAAGAAAATTGTATTGTTGGATCAGGAACGGACAGAGACCCTTGAGGAAAATAACCCAGCCACAACTGGAACTTTCCCAACATTAGAAATAGCTTAATAGTGGAATCGTACTGACTATGGTGATTACTGCTGGAAACCAAGATTTTTGTTATTTAAAAGGCTTAGCTGTGTATGTCAACAGGAAAATATTCCTATTTTGCAAATAAGAGTGAGCCAGGCGGTGCAGTAAATAATAATGTGGGCCAGATCCTCAACTGCTATAAAACAGCACAGCTCCATTCAAGTCCATTTGCATCAGCTGAGGATCTGGCCAAATATATGAAGTGGTTGGTAAAAAAAAAAATGCATATGGAACTCCCCAAAAAAACAAATAAAAGGAAGCAAGGTAACATCAAGAACTTTAAAGAAAAGCCTACATGACCTCAATACAAGAGAGCAAGGGAAGGACATATAGCAGGAAAAAGCAAATGGAAATGAAAAGGGGAAACAGCCACTCCTGTTGTTACTTTCAGTACAAACTGTCTCATTTTCTTGGTTTTAAATTATGTCACATAATAATTACTCTGCTACAAAATTAAAGGTAGGTAACAATACATAATTTCTCCCAGGAAGAAATGAATGGGTGAAATGTTGCACTAGAAGTATAGTGAAAGGGGTTGGGATTATTACCAGTAATTTGATGAATCTCCTAAAGTAGCAGCAGAGCTATCCCTCTGTGTTCACAGTATTTACATTGGTTCTAATTGTCTATGAATTAGAGTGTTACTACATTATGAGCCATATTTTGTAAAGATAGAGACTCTTGGGCGTGCACAGGATTTGCACACCTGATTTCATGTTCCCATCAACTAATTATCATGCAAACAGATGCCAGCAGTTTATTTGCACATGCAGCTTCCCAATTTGTATGTTCAATTAGCAGAAAATGCCTGAATAATGAGTGGACATTTGTCCACATTTCTTCCCGTAAATCTTCACTCTTCATAAAAATCTGGTCCTAAAAATATTTATCTTCTACCAGTGTCAAGTACAAAAGGAGTGAAAACATAGATAAGGTAAAAGCTTAATAAGAATTAAATGTAGAGCTTGTTCAAAATTTCAGCTAAAATCTTTTTGAAGTTTTTCACAAACAATTTTTGCTGTTTTTGAACTCTCTTATACAGTGTCTCATCACAGCAATTGTATATCAAATAAAGAACCTGATGACAATTATATTTTTAGAGAGAGGGCACCCAGCCAACTTCTCCCTCAAATTAACAGAAAGACTCCCGTTGAATTCTATTCTATTCTTCAGTGGGTCAGTGAAGGTACAGAAAATAAAGACTGAAACAAGTCTCTAAGGTGCCACAAGTACTCCTTTTCTTTTTTCTTTTTACGAATACAGACTAACACGGCTGTTACTCTGAAACTAAAACTAAGTTAACAACATGGTTAACCACTGGATAACTCTACCCCTCAGAAAAACTTACTTTGTAAATAATATTTGGTTTTTGGCATAGTTGAGTAATCTAAAGAGACTGAAAGGCATAAATTATTCCACCAGACATTGACAAATTTATGCTTACTCAACTGGCTTCAGATCCGTATGTTTCAAGTGGTAGCACAGGAAGAATTTCTATATTTGACTAAATTTTAGCCATCTGTTCATGAGCAATTTGCCAATAGGAAGAAACCAAAATTTGTTTAATAAATTACTTGTCATGAGTTGTTCACTCAACTCTGCTGTGGATTCTGCATGACTACGAGACAAATCCAGCTTGAGACCAGCCTGAAGCAAAACTGGCAAATAGTAGGACTCTTTCACTTCCTATACAGAGGACTCCAAGTGAAAACAAAATATATATTAGCAATAACGCCAACCCACAGATTTTATTAAGATTCAGACAAATACTAAGGACTTGATTTGTGCAACACTCACTAACATTGTGACAAATTGTGACCCCTTAACTCACAATGGTAAGGCAGTTACTTATATGAACTACTCAAGAGAAATACTCATATGTAAGTATGAATAAGTAATAATCTGGCCCATGAAGTAGTTTTCTCACCCAAGTACTCTCATTGAACAGAATGAAGTTTTGGAAATTTTATATTACTTTTTCCATTGCAGATACAAGTGTGCCAGTACACTTTGGCTATGCCAGACTTGCATACACTCAGGGGGAAAAGGACGGAGTAGCAATAAAAAAAAATAATTTTGAATGTACTGTACAAAAATGTCTGTTTGAAAAAAGTACTTCATTGGTCTGAAGTTTTCCTTGTTTCAGTTATTAGGAGCTGACAAGGTAGGTCAAATAAAAGTAAATAAATAAATAAAATAAATAAAGTCTCTCCAGTGTAAAACACTGTCATTTGAAACATGGTGGGTAATTTTACAGCAAATTAACATTTAATCACAACATTTTGCACTGCTGACTTGCACAATCATTCAAGTTCTTCTGAAATCCCATACAGATCTATATCCAGCCATAGACTAAATTAGCTATGTGCTGATTCAAACAGAATAAAAAAATCCTCAACATTTGCTTCATTCTTTTCTGTACCTTCAAAGTACATTCTGCTGCTTCTCTGGTACAGGCAGATAACAGACTTCCTGTGTTGCAGGACACCCTGAGGTTCAGCTGGTAAGAGAGAAACTAAACAAAGGTCTGGGTTCTTCTGAACACAAGGATGTTGATGCCCAGGAGAAGAACATGAATTTTGTTGCCTGCACCAATACCTACCTACAGTAAGAAAGGCTACATGTGGTCATCCTTCTTCCAGGACTGACTCCCTCCTTAGTGAATGACATTGATGATAAGTGGGAAATGCACAGTGACTCTCACTAGAACATCTTTCTTGGAAAGTAATGTGGCATATCTGGATATGACATCTGGAAATGAGCCTAACAGGATGGCCATACACCCAAATTCAGATCTACTACCATTCCCACCCCAAAGAGAGCTTTCCAATTAGTCTCCATTACCCCAGATACATAAGAAATCTGGATTTTCTCTCACACTCTAGTAATACTAGAAAACTGGACAGCTGGTAGGTGAACCAGTTAGACAGCACCTTTGCAAGTATCAGTGATGCAATTCATCCACACTAGCCACTCTGTTGGTTTAAGATTTGCCCTGCATACACGTTTTTACTATGCCACACTAAAAATGTAAGTACCAACCTAAAATAGGTGAAAAAATCATCTTAATTTTCAGTGGGGCTTTTGGACTTGGTTTGACAAATTCAGAGCAAGGAATTTGCGTAATTTCCTATTCCACCAGCCCCATACACTTTGGACCTAGTTGGCTTTGAATTGGGCCGGATGGGCCATAGAAGTACAAAGCCAAACTTGCCCTGAGATTTACTGACACCTGGATATGAGTGTGTCCAGTGTGAGCAGCATAGAACTGGATGATCTCCATTCTGCTCTGAATTTTAAGAAATGCCCCAATCACTAAAAAGAGTTGGAACTCTGTTTTTTCTGAGAGTTTTAATAATAGAAATTCACTTTTTTGCTAGCTGGTTAATGTACCTCTTAACCTTCCAAGTAGATATAACATTTCTAACAGTTCAATATTTCTAAAATGAAACAAAACTAATTATAAAAGAGAGTCTTAAATCATAATTTAGCTATGGAACAAACTGTTCAATGTTACCAAAAACTGGATCTAGAAAGGTCCTTTAGGATTTTGGACTCAACAACAGACTCTCTCACTCTACTTGATGCTTCTGGTCAGAAAACAGAATAAAGAGCAGCCAGAGAGTTTAACATGTTAACCTCTCCCCTACTTACTCATTAGAGAAACCCATGTGAAAAAGAGCTGGCAGATTTAATTATGTTTGCTGAAGTTAAAATAATGAGCATGGGTGGTAATTGCCCCCAAAATTTTAGCCATCTGATTTAAATCAAAGCTGTTTGGAGCATCCTTAATTACAACTAATATTTTCAAAACCGAGGATGAAATTAAAATGGACTATTTATTTCTTCAGATGAGGAATTCTTATCTTTTTAACATTCTGGTCAGTTTTTACTGCTGTGAATAAAAATGAAGGCACTGCAAGTAGTAAATTTTGCAACATAGAAATGGAATTCAGCTCTTGAGATCTCTGCTATGTTTGTCATTTTACTTCCACCTTATAGCAACACTACGATATTTCATTATTGTTGGGCACTGAAGAAACAGAAAGCAGAGCACCTACTTTAAACTCTTTAACAAAATGCTTAACTTTTACAGAACACAGATGAGAGCTTCCCAAATAGCAAGAGATCAAAACAGCACTCTCAACACCGTAGCAAGTACTCCTCTTTGGCAGCAGCTCTCAGAAGCCTCTACAGTTTTCTCTCCATACTAATTAATTGAAAACAGCTGCACTCTAAAACAAATCACCTTTTGTCTATCTGAAGGCACCATTAACCAACAGGAACACAACAACTCCCATAGACATCTATTTAGCCCATATACATACACCAATAGATAATTAACCTTTTACTTACTGAATTAAAGTACTATACAATGCACATATTTAATATTTGTTTCAAAGTTGTAGTCTGAGTGTTGATCATTAAACACCTTGAAGATATAAAGCTCTATAAGTGCTTTGTATTATTCTAATTTTAAAAACAAAATCTTAACACAATGCAGAACTTCTGACCAAAAAACATTATTGTCCTGTGTAATCTGTATGCATGATAAATTTGTAGTATTCTATACACTGCCCTCAGGGGAGGAAAAAGTTAATTCTTTGAACTGATAAAATTCAAAATCTGCTAAATCAGTTACCTTGAAATTTGGACAAACAAACTGCACCTACACTGAGGCCCTGAAAGATTCAGACTTGGTGCTGGCTGATGCAATGCCCCATTGCCTCCATGATCCCAGGTACAACAGGACTGAACTTGGCTGATTTGTAGCTCATTGTGAATATTTATCAGTGAGCTACGCACCCCTAAAAGAAGGGTTGTAATACAGCGGCTCAACTTTAATTATGTTATTTAAATATGCACTGCTATTGAAAATGTATTTACATACACGGCCCAGTTCATATCCTTGGCCTTTGGAATAAAACATGTAGTGAACATTACTAAGTATTATCCAGAGGATCTATTGTACTGTATATTCAAGAAAAGAAGCAATCCGTGACACACAGTTATTTTATGTCAAATCAATATGTTTAAGCAATATGTATACACACACCATTATTTTAAATATACATCGGCACTTGAATTCAGACAAGTCCCACCAGATGTCACTATGAAATTGCAATTTATAATAGCAGTCAATGCACCTGTCCTAGCAAGCGAGCAGTAATAGAAAAATACAAATATGTCCATATAAGGTAATGTACTACTAAAGTAAAACTGGGCATTATTTGTCTGTGCATTTTATTCCATGTAGCTGATGAGTCCAGCCATTAGCAATGTCTTAATAACTTTAGGCATCCAACCGTGTTGGACTGCGTGGAGCCAAACAACA
This sequence comes from Natator depressus, assembly GCF_965152275.1. NCBI lineage: Eukaryota > Metazoa > Chordata > Testudines > Cheloniidae > Natator > Natator depressus. The sequence goes on from NC_134247.1 coordinate 12,453,000, forward strand.
GGAAACCCAGAGGGAGGGGAGTAAATGCAGGGAAAGCCAGGTATGAGATAGCATTTTGCCACCACATTACTGCCTTTGTCCTCTCCATAGCCACAGCTGGATCTCCACGAGATCAAGCAGGACATGGCCAGAGGTAGGAATCTAGTGAGCAGCCACCCAAGACGGCATGTTTCTCTCTCAGAATAGAACTTCCTCTGCACTCAGTTGAAACAAATTGCACAGAGTGTGTGGGTGGCTGTGGCAGCATGGTAGGGTAAGGAAATGTACTGCTGGCAGTGTAGGGACCCAGGGGGAGGGAGAGGCCAAGATGCATGGAAAGCACTCTTATTCCCTAATATCTTGGCCATCTGTAACAACTGTGCGGGCCACTCTGATGCCAGCCCCTCTTTCCAGATCTGGAAAGTTCCCAAATAAAGGTCACATAACTAGAATGGCTGCTCTTCTGTTCAATTCTGTGCAGGAAAGGGAACTTTGGGCCCATAGGATTGGGCGGGGGAAAGGAGGGGGGGGTTCAGAATGCCTTACAACCCACATTTCAGATCTCACATTATAAGAAAGTAACAACAGGGACAAGATTAAGTGAGAGAAAACAAGGGATGCAGTATTTCAATAATGTGGTTTCTCAGTCCAGACATGTGTTTGTCTTGGTAGTTTAATAAAGTTTGCATATTTTAATAGACAAAATAAGAAAGATGGAGACAAGGAAAGGAATATAATTTTATATATTGTGGGCATCACAGAAGAGAGCAGACTTTTCACTAATTTCAAGAGTAACGGAAATTACTTGATGGAATATAGTAAAGAGGGCATGCTTACGTAGAGGGCAACATGAGTATTTTTTTTAAAAAAAAGAAAGACTTGTAAGAGATACAAAAAGTGCATCTACACCAGGTGTCATTAGCAGAATGAAGAGCACCACAACTGAAGACACTATCACCAATTGCTGTAGTTTCAGTGTTTCCTGTAGTATTTTCTAGAAAGAACCACCTTGTTTATCTGAATGTAATGGAGACCACTGCGTGATTTCAGATAATCAAGGTTTCAGATACATCAGAGAAATTTTTTAAGTAATTAACAGAAGGGAAACACAAGACCCCTTTTAGAAAACAGGAAGTTTCTGGATAGCTGTGATTTGATTTATACATCATGAACTGTATAGACTATCTCCCACAGAGAGCTATGAGGAGTCCGGTGGCACCTTAAAGACTAACAGATTTATTTGGGCATAAGCTTCCGTGGGGGAAAAACCCCCACTTCTTTGCATCTGAAGAAGTGTGGGGGAGGGGGAGTTTCCCCACGCAAGCTTATGCCCAGATAAATCTGTTAGTCTTTAGGATGCCACCGGACTCCTAGTTGGTTTTGTGGATACAGACTAACACAGCTACCTTTGTGATACTTGGCACAGAGAGCTAGTGATAACATACCACAATAAAAGTTCACTACTGTCTAATGGTGCTCACTGTATATATCAATTTTCCATTAACAATAAATCAGAAACTATCATTAGAGCAAGCAGTTATTGAAAACAATTGAGTGCATCACTTATTAATGTTCTATAAACAAAGAGTACCCACGCACCATTATCTGATGCATTTATCTAATCCTCTGTTTCAGCTGACAGATGCCCATTGGCATGTATCGAAATGTAAGTCATGTTCAACAAAATGTTAGTACTTCCTCCTCTCTCTTTTTATCTGAGTCTCATTCTCCCACAGCCAGAAGGTTGCCATAGTTGCAGAGATATTAACCAAACAACACTTTATTATTTTGACCCCAGCTGGTCTAAAGAAAGAATGGACTCTTTTCAGACAGTGGCAGTGGCAATTATAGAAGAAAAGAGGAAATAAAAGAGCAGCTATTTCACACACTCTAGACTAGGCTGGCATCTACTTTATTTTGATTACTGTATTTACTAGGGATGAATAAGAGGTATGACTGTGGAATTATTACTTCTACTCATTACATTCACATGATTTTAAGTCTCATGTATCTGTAACCTACATGTATAATTGCTAACAATTTATACAATAATTATTTTAAACAGTATATGAACCATTGATGGGAAGACATTTGATGAGCTCTGGAGTGCAGGAGCTAGCATAGTGAAGCTACAACTCAGGAAAAACCAAAATCAATTTAAAAATGGGAGGTTGAATTGTGTGTGCACATTGTAATTATCATCCACTCTGCTGATGGGGAAATTGAAAAAACCATAGGTGATAATGAGTAATGTAACTAGGAAAACAACTGGCAAGAGTTTGGAATAGAACACAGATTTCCTGACTGGCAGCCCTTCGCTCTAAGCACAATGTAAGGTTGTATGGAAGGTTGCAGGGTATGTGACACCAAAGGGTAACTTGACAGGTTTCAGAGTAGCAGCCGTGTTAGTCTGTATTCGCAAAAAGAAAAGGAGTACTAGTGGCACCTTAGAGACCACTAGTACTCCTTTTCTTTTTGCAAAGGGTAATAGTCATGTTGGCTGATAGTCATGTCACTCAGTATCCTGTTTTGGAGTAGGGTTTTTTTTTACCTGTGTTTCCCCCCCTCTCCTTTGTGAGGTTTCGATGATACTCTCTTACATATATAGCTGAAGGTAGCTCTTAATAAAAGCTTTGTCTTGTATTGTGTATTTACAAACACCCTCTTAACTATTACTCCGAACAACAAGGCTAACAGACCGTTCTTTAAGTTTCTTCCCATGTGTATAGCACAGTCAGTTTTGCATCATTCTCTGTCCTGTTACTCTCCAGAAATATGTGCAATCTAATTTTCTCCATGATAAAGTGAAAGATACATACCTAATATAATACCCCAATTTCACATATAGTGGTCGTTGTTCATTTGTACTATAATAGTTGTTTTATTATATTTTGTTTTACATACACAATTTTAAAAGTATATGTATTCATTAACTTCTGGTTGGTTAGTTCTAGCCATTCATGAAGTGCCAGAAATTTCGGGAACAATAAAACACACATATTTTCAGATGCCGAACAAGATTACCTTGGGCTCCTGTCTTATGAATCAACAGAATTGCTTAACCACATTTTGCTTTAAACAAAGAAACCCCATTGCTATAGGAATTATTTTCTGCCTTCTGAAAATAATGTTTTAAGAAAAAATTTCAGCCCACATCCTGTAATTTGTACAATGCTACCTCTCTGCTTCCAAACTACTCCCTTTAATCCCTCGGGTGTTTCTGATATCCTTGCCTAACAGCTACTTAATCAATTAAACTTTGTTAAATCAGTTACAAAGCCCTCAATGCCACAATTAACTTGGCATATATGCTACATTCAATGGTTATTTTTAACCATTTGTAATCACATGCTTCACAAGAAAAACACCCAAAAAGAATTAAACCAACTTAATTACAACAACTAAATAAAGTGACTATTACCCCCTTTAAAAACCAGTTTATCCAAAATTAATGAACTGCAGGTAACTAAGAAGAGGAGGGGATAAATGTATACAAGAATATATTCATTTTACTCTGGGAGAATTACTAAATTGCTATAAGAAAAGGAGTACTTGTGGCACCTTAGAGACTAACAAATTTATTTGAGCATAAGCTTTCGTGAGTATCCGATGAAGTGAGCTGTAGCTCACGAAAGCTTATGCTCAAATAAATTTGTTAGTCTCTAAGCTGCCACAAGTACTCCTTTTCTTTTTGCGAATACAGACTGCTGCTACTCTGAAACCTTAAATTGCTATAGTAAATAAGATGTAACTGCAATAACATGGCTTCAGTAAATACATCTTTTACTAGGACTTGCATTCAACTAAAATACAAATGCAAGATTTTATGTGAAAATGTTCCACAATCAAGTATATTATACAATACATGTAACATTTCCTTTTCATAAATTAGAATGTTCAAGTCTTAATTCTGTAGAACTTTAAGGGCCACATTGTCTCATCTATATTTTAAAGACAACCCCTCACAATTTCAGTGGTCTGGGCAGTTATGCTTAAAAACTGATGTGACTTTGTACAACAGATGTTTAAGAATCAATTTTTATGCACCACAGAAGGCAGAAATACACTATGGGAGCACAACGCAATTTCTCACGGCATTGTCACTTCATTAACACTCATGTTCTCTATTTCTGTCAAAGCAACTATTTAGGTCAGCCTTTGGAAAATTGTTTCATCAGAAATTCTTACTGTTCTTTCAACAGGCAAACTAAGCAGTTGGTATAATTGACTGAGCTTTGGAGAAGCAAAAAAGAAACAGAAGTTTTTGAGGGATGGGGTGTTTATAGTTAACCATAACTCATATATATTAGCACTTCATACATTCAGAGTGCTTTACATACATCAGCTAAATAGTGCTCAGACACATTTTTTGAGGTAAGTAAATATAAAATAAGGATTATCACCTCCATTTTTGAACCGGGAGACTGAGACAGAAATATGTGATGATGATGATGATGACGACGTCATTCGATCACAGGACCACAGACAGTCAGTGTCAGAGTCAAGATTAGAATCCAGGAGAGCCTGATTCCAAATACAATGCTGGTTCTTCTAGTCCACATTCCCTCAAATTAACTACTGTTGAGGGGACTTGGACAGGATTCAGAAGACTAATATTTTATCAGGCAGCAAATGCAACTGGAAAACATTTTATACTGACACACAAGATTTGTACGTGCCTACAGCAGACAAGTTAACGAGGTTGCCAATGACTAAGGATGTATAAAGCAATCAGAAACCTCTGTTCCTGCCTGAAGTGTATAAACTGTAGCAAGGAGTAGTGAATTTGCATAACCCAGGTTAAATATTTTAAAGATTTCTTTCATCACCAAATGCATAAAATACTAAAGAAGGATTTCATTCCAGTATGGCAGTACTTTAAACAACACTCATTTATACCCCACTTGTTTCACTCCTACTATTATTTCTTGGGTGCCATCAAAATGCTCAGTGCCATATGAACAGAAAGATATGGGTCTCCCTCAGGAGATCACAAAAGCCCTTAATAGTTATCAGTTTCTCTCATGATCATAGTGAGACATATGGTTTGGGAAAGAAACACCTGGTCTGACACACCATGTTGTAATCAAACTAAGGCCTAAATTCAGGACATCTTTTTTATGACATGGAAGCCACATAACTCCTTTTGGCAACTTTTGAAAAACAAGCATAGATGGCTTAAAACCTAGATTGTTACAGACTTTATGACAGGTTTCAGAGTAGCAGCCGTGTTAGCCTGTATTCGCAAAAAGAAAAGGACTTGTGGCACCTTAGAGACTATCAAATTTATTTGAGCATAAGCTTTCGTGAGCTACAGCTCACTTCATCGGATGCATTCAGTGGAAAATACAGTGGGGAGATTTATACAGATAGAGAACATGAAACAATGGGTGTTACCACACAGACTGTAATGAGAGTGATCACTTAAGGTGAGCTATTACCAGCAGGAGAGCCGGAGGGGGGACGGGACACCTTTTGTAGTGATAATCAAGGTGGGCCATTTCCAGCAGTTGACAAGACTGTCCGAGGAACAGTGCGGGGGGAGGGGGGCAAATAAACATGGGGAAATAGTTTTACTTTGTGTAATGACCCATCCACTCCCAGTCTCTATTCTATCGAGAATCTGTAATCAATCTCTTTGGTCACTCGATTACAGACCTAAAAGTTGCAATTCTTCAACAAAAAAACTTCAAAAACAGAATCCAAGGAGAGACTGCTGAATTGGAATTAATTTGCAAACTGGATACAATTAACTTAGGCTTGAATAAAGTGCAGGTAAAGTGCTGAATATAAACCTTTTTGTTCCTTCACATGCTATCACCATACTGCAAAACTTGAGGGGGTCTCTTCATAGGGATCTCTCATTTTTGTTAAGTCATCAATTGACACAAAGTGGTTTATGATTTTAGCTATTGTGTGAAGTTATACTTGTTTTCTAGTGTCTACTGTATGTTCACTGGGAAAATAGAACATTTCTTGGAGCACTATGGGCTAAATTCTGCTCTCAGTGACCCCAGAATAAAATGTAAGTAGTTCCATTGACTGCTGTGGAATTACTTGGCATTTACACCAGTGTCAATGATGGTAGAATCAGGCCCAGTATCCACTGAAAGTCATGGTTGTCCTGGAAATTGACTCAATGAATGCTCATTTTTATAGTTAAACATTTCTAATCTATTATTATTAAAAATAAAAGGCAGTTTTTCCCAACCCCCCAGGGTTAAGTAAATATCCTGGTGCTTGCTACTGGGTTTTGAAAAGAAAAGAGTTTCTTCATTTAAAAATAAAAGTCAACTCTAATTGTCCACCTGAAGTAGTGGTTCCCAACACTGGTATTTAATATCATTTATAGGGTGTTTGGATCTTTGGCTTTGGCTCCAGCTAGTATTGCCAAAGAGTTCAATACACCATATTATTTTCAGCTGATGTTATTAAAAGGGATTTCATGAGATGAAATGACCTCTCTGAGAAAATAAACCTCACTGCTAAGGCAAGATGATAAATTGCAATGAACCTGGTCAATAAAGAAATATTTACAAAAGGAAAGAATTGAACAGTCTCTCTTCCTCATTAGCTATCATTCTAGTAGATGAGAAATTGGCTTAGGGTTCTTATCCCCTCTTCATCTGGGCACCATTTAATGAATTCCACGTTGGATCCCTTTCTCTGTAGATCAGTGAAAGTCAGAAACATTAATCACTGCACCAGTTACACTAGTTTTCATTTATTTTACTGATCATGTTAAAACCAAAAGGTGAAAAGATCTCAGATGTCAGTTGGAGAAGGAGAAAGGTACATTTTGCTCTTCTCACTCTCTAATGAATACTTACTTTTTTCTATTGTTAATTCAATGCTTGTGGAATGTGGCTGGTCTGATAGCACTGGAGAGTTCGTTCTAGCTAAGATAAAGCTCAGACACTACCCAGCTTATGTGGCTGGCTTTTCCAAATGTCCCCATGCTTCTTTAATAAGCCTCAATCCTTACTTAGAAGGATCACTTCCAAGTACCTGTCTACACTACAAAATCACCCAACTCATGGGAACCACTTACCCCACTCATTTGCAAGAGTTAAAAGTTGTAGTGCTGCTGAAAACCTAATTGTGTTGCAAGTAACCAAATCCCTATGGCATGATATTTGCCATATGGGTCAGCTCCACGAGGGAGAATAACTCATTATCTGTACCCATTAGTCTTGCTACCAAACAAAGGTGTCAATTTGTGTTTATTGGAGTGGTGGCTTTTGTGAAAAGAATACCTGTCCACTATGCTGAGACCCATCATCTCATTTCACACAGGCCACTGAACACATAGTAATCACAAATTTTGGTATTGACCGAGCATGGGCTTGAACTGATAGCCAAGCAGTAACATAGCTGGAACCATCACCTAGTACCTTATATTTATATAGGAAGTTAATGCTCTCTCCAGAATGTAAATATTGGGATTGCTCATCCACAGTTGTAATGTGGCTGTGTGGCATGGAGGGGGGATACATCTGCCATCCTACTCAATCAGTACTATACCGCAGGTTTCAGGAAGAAATGTGGACGAACAAGGTATATAATTTAAAATTACCAGGTTAATTTAGGAAGGCAGAATCCAATTACCCAAACTGCAATTTGACCAGGAGACTGGTATCATTTTTGCTTTTGTTCTATGTACCAGCTGACCTAGACTAAAGCAAGTTTGTGAATGAGAAAGTTTAGTATTTTGGCATCTGTTTCCAAAGTATCACTGCCTATTCTTAACTGACTGCTTGAGGTCACAGAACATGAATTTAAGGCCTGTTCCTAACAAGGTTTTGAATGCCCTTCCCTTCCAATTGTTGAAAGCATTGAGCACCTTATAGGATTGGACTCTCTTAGACAGCTCTTCCTTCATCAATCAGATCATATTTTACATATGATAGTTTACAAAGTCTGAAAGAACTAAATAAAATGTTCTGAGGTCAACACTACAGTAACAACAAAGATATAAAGCACTGAGACAAGCCAACACCTCAGCACAAAACATCCTATTATTCTGTGATGAACATAAGAAAAACAATAACCCTGGAAAAGCCTGGAAGTTCTCTAATATTTTACCCCATCAGTGTCCTTCATGAAATGTTAAAATCACTGCCATATTGAGAAATGATGTATTGGATGGTAAATCATATTGGAAAGGACATCCCTATTATAAATTATACATCTATACATCATATCTATACATCTATACATCATTATATCTACATCCTTATTATAAATTATGAACAACAATGTGTTTGTGCAGTTGTTACAACTGTGTATTTTAGAAATGAGTCATTTTATTTCAGGGTATGTGAACAGGATATAATCAGGGAATTTAAAATATAGTGTAAAAAGAAAAGGAGTACTCCTTTTCTTTCTGCGGATACAGACTAACACGGCTGCTGCTCTGAAACCTGTAAATATAGTACAGTTATTCTGCTCAATAGCAGAATGTGCTTCCAAAAGCCATGTGGTGAGCAAACTTCCTCCCCCTCCCCTTTTATTTAAGGCACGGGGGAAAGAGTCATAGTTCTCCAAGCAACAGAGTTTGGGGAAACAATATTAAAGTACTTAAAAGAATTCTACAGACCCTATAGTCCACCCAGAGAAATTTAAGATGAGTAATTCGTGAAGCAGTTCAGAGAAAATAAGAAATCCTAATCCTTACCTACAGGTTTTCTGGTATTTATTAATTGTATTATGGTGTTCCTGGAGGTCCCAACCAAGATTGGAGCCTCATTGTAGTAGGCACTGTATGGACACATTGTAATGGAGTCCATGCCCCAAACAGATTACAATCTAAACAGACAAAGGGTGAGAGAAAGGAAGTATATTTAATCCCCTCTTTATTAGTAAGGAAGTGAGTGACAGAAAAATTGTAACGTAACCAGGGTCACACAGGGAGTCTGCAGCAGAGCTGGGGAATGAATCTACATCTCCTCAATCCCAGTCCAGTGCCTTAACCATTTTACCTTTCAAGAAATAAATGCTTCCCCACCCCCACTTTTAGAACCAAACATTTAAGGTGCTAAAATCTTTACATATCCTTTAGTTCCTGGTTTTGGCTTTTGTAGGTGTCCTTTATTAACAGGCTTCAATCCTTACGTAGGAGGACCACCAAGTGCCTACCTACACTCTAAAACCAACTAACTCATGGTGTTATAACCAGGTGCCATTTATCGCAATGACTATTTACAACAGTTAACATTTGTAACGCTGTGTTGTATAAGTAATGGAATCTCTTGGCATGGGGAAAGATCTGATAAACAGGCTGTCTCTGTGGCCTTTTCAGCCAAGATTGGGAGTCAGTGTTCCAGAAATCTTGTCGTAAAGCCCGATTTTGTTCGCACTTGAGGGAATATTCAAAATATACTATTTAGTATCATCAAACACTTCTCTTCAAAGCTGTTTAAGCCTCGACATTCCTGTAAGAAAACTAAATATTATTCTCAAATTGGAAATGATGACAGAAGGAGAGACTTCCCCATGGATTTAAAGTTGGGATTAAAATGAGCTCAATTTCCAAATTTCTCATATTCTCCAAATAATACATTACAACTCTAACCGCCCCCCTTCAAAAAAAAAAATTTCTACCACACAATTGAATGAAACAGAACCAATGTTAGAAGAGACCCCATGGATAGAGACGCATTTAATGTATTTGCTTTCTACATATATTTGTGTGAATACACACTTTCAGATGCTTGGTCCTACAAGATTCAAATGGTCATGGGACAAAAACAGCAGAGTTATTGGTACTGCAACAGGATGTGCAGACAGTCTTTCCTAAAGGATATGTCTCTTTCCATAGAATGTTACTCAGGAGTCTTTGGATTATTTTATCTGACATTTTGTTTGGGGCATAATATTTTACACCTTTCTTTTTAACAAATAGAATTAAAAAAATCAGACAGATGCTGTTTTAGGAGGCCAATTTATTAAGCCCTGTCTGCCAAAATCTAACATAGTAGGAAATGTTATATTTCACTGCCATTTCCCTTATATAAAGTGTCTTCCATTTGGCATCTTTTCTCCCAGTGATGCCATCTCCAATGTCTACAGCCAGACAATATCATGTATGGAAACTCCATTTTTGCTTCAGTTAGAATCATAGCACCCCCTGATCAGGTCTCGCCCCAGAATAATTATCCTTTATTAAAATTATCAGAATAAATCTTCAATATTTGGTAACCAAAATGTTTGTTACTCATCTGTTATTAAATGCAAATGAAATTAACTTGCTATACTGGTTGCCATTTTAAAAAGCTCCATAATACATCACTTGCTATGTTTCTATAGTTTTATCATATCAAACTGTATTTTGTGGGCTCTTCTACATTTAGAGTAAGAAATATACTATAGCAAAGTCAAATATCACAGCAAATGGTGATGACCACTGTACATTTCTCCCGCTAAGGAATTCCCTAAAACTCACTGAAACTTGAGCACTGGGGAGAAAGAGAGAAGGGAGAGTTGCTGATCTAACCACATATTCGTATACCACTGGTTACATCTCCAGACTCCATTGCTGTACTACTAACTGGACTTTTAAAAATCTTCTTTTCGTTTGTAAGCACATGCAGCTATTTTCATACAGCTTTCAAGCTGCTGGAAGATCCTAAAACTAACAAAAGCATGGCCTTCAGACTAAGTACATCCTTAGGGAGGGAAAATAAGATGGTGTACATGTAGAGTTATCTTTTAAAATCAATGACAAGGGCCAAATCTTCCACCAAGATTATCTGTTCCACCATTCTCCCTAAGCACTTACCATTCTGATTAACTTGCAGAGAGTGGGGGAAATAACCTAGACATAGAAAAAAACATCCTGGATATTGGCAGCAGGGTGGAATTTGACTGTATGTTGTCGCTTTTTTTTTTTTCTTTTTTAAAGAGGAACACCAGCTTCACTCCACTGAGCTGGATTAAATACCAGTGAGTTATTGCTTCTGTCCAAAGCAATAAATCCATCACAGAAGAAAACATTTAGGAGAGTAGTGTCCTCCCTTCAGTATCTGAGAGAATATTTATATTCCCTGAGCCTATTTGGGTCTGCAATAAGTATGTGCGTGTGTGTGTTCTCTCTCTCTCTCCCTCTGCATATATATATTTATAGTGTGAATCAGGTACCTTAAGTTAGGCAGTCTCACTCCTAAAGCTTCTTGAGGATCACCTGAGTCTCATAAAACATCATTTTGTTATTTTAAAGTGTAAACAATTGAATTATATACCAGTAACCTGGTTCAAAGGACTGTTAATCAGATGCAGAATGAGATAAAGTTTTAGATGATGATCTATTCTTGCAACACTTCCGGATCCCTGACTCAAAGTTTCACAGCTTCCAGATGGCTCATCAAGAACACGCAAAATGATTGCTCAGAACATTCTGCCTTGCAGGCAGACCAGGTGAACATCAGGCAAAGCAGGAGCTTGTGCAAAAGCAGAATCCGATTAAGCAAATCTCTCCATGTCTCACAACCTTAATTGTTTTTTGCGATTCCAGAGTTTCACAGTTAGAAACCGTGTCTGGGTAGAAATCTTTCCCACTTTTCTCCGACACCAGTCACTTCCTATAATAATGAACTGCTAACTAGTTTTAGCTAATTGCTATAATACACAGTTTACGTGAAGCAGCCTTTTACTGTTATGTAAGGATGTGGGAAGTGACGTGGAAATGTGAAATGTCATGCTACATATCAGAAGAGTCAGAAATTAACAAATACTGAGCAGAACAGAGAGCTTCACAATAACTTAGAACTTTGCACAAATATAATATCAGTCTTCGCTGTATGGCCATCACTTGAAAAGTATGGAGAAATATTGAAAGAAACTGACAGTTTCTGTAGTGTTCTTCAGGACGTGCCACATCATAGCTATCATTTTGAATCCTAATGACCACCTATGAAGGATAGAGGCTTCAGTTTACATTTTTATTTTTAATCTCAGGACATAAGCAATTGGCAGAGATGGTGCTCAGACCGTTATTTTAAAACTGCATCACCTGGCACACTCCTTTTCAAAGAAAGCTATTGCAATAAATTTTAAGTTTTAAATACAAGACATAGTTAAAACTAAGGTTGGAAGGATTAAAAAGGTCAGTAAACATTGATTTCAGCATACACACACAGACTAAAAATATTCACATTGATGATAATCAAAATTTACAGATAGGCAAAGTAAGAAAAATGCTGCATAAAAACTTATTAGAGTTTGATTTAAGGATATTTTCTTTATTTTGACATGTGATATTCTTTTAATGGTTATAATTAGTGCTGTCGATTAATTGCAGTTAACTCACATGATTAACAAAAAATTAATCACAATTAAAAAAATTAATCACGATTAATCGCAATTTTAATTGCACTGTTAAACAGAATACCAATTGAAATTTATAAAATACTTTGGATTTATTTTTACATTTTCATATATATTGTATTCTGTGTTGTAATTGAAATCAAAGTGTGTACTATTTTTATTACAAATATTTGCACTGTAAAAACGATAAAGAAATAGTATATTTCAATTCATCTTATACAAGTACTGTAGTGCAATCTCTTTGTTGTGAAAGTGCAACTTACAAATGTAGATTTTTTTTGTTACATAACTGCACTCAAAAACAACACTGTAAAATTTCAGAGCCTATAAGTCCACTCAGTCCTACTTCTTGTGCAGCCAATCGCTAAGACAAACAACTTTGTTTACATTTACAGGAGATAATGCTGCTCTCTTCTTATTTACAATGTCACCAGAAAATGAAAACATGCATTTGCATAGCATTTTTGTAGCTGGCATTGCAAGGTATTTATATGCCAGATATGCTAAACATTCGTCGTATGCCTCTTCATGCTTCGGCCACCATTCCAGAGAATGTGCTTCCATGCTGATGATGTTCGTTAAAAAAAATAATGCATTAATTAAATTTGTGACTCAACTCTTTGGGGGAGAATTGTATGTCCCCTGCTCTGTTTTACCCATATTCTGCCATATATTTCATGTTATAGCAGTCTCAGATGATGACCCAGCACATGTTGTTCATTTTAAGAACAGTTTCACTGCATATTTCACAAAACGCAAAGAAGGTACCAATGTGAGATTTCTAAGGAGAGCTACAGCACTCAGCCCAAGGTTTAAGAATCTGAAGTGCCTTCCAAAATCTGAGAGGGACGAGGTGTGGAGCATGGTTTCAGAAGTCTTAAAAGAGCAACACTCCGATGCAGAAACCAAAAAAACCCAAACCATCAAAAAAGAAAATCAACCTTCTGCTGGTGGCATCTGACTCATATAATGAAAAGGAACATGCATTGGTTTGCACCGCTTTGGATTGTTATCGAGCAGAACCCATCATCAGCATGGACGCATGTCCCCTGGAATGGTGGTTGAAGCATGAAGGGACATTTAGTGCATCTGGTATGTAAATATCTTGTGACACCAGCTACAACAGTGCCATGAGAATGCCTGTTCTCACTTTCAGGTGACATTGTAAACGAGAAGAGGGCAGCATTATCTCTTGCACATGTAAACAAACTTGTTTATCTGAGTGATGGGCTGAACAAGAAATAGTACTGAGTGGACTTGCAGGCTCTAAAATTTTACATTGTTTTATTATTGAATGCTGCTTTTTTGTACATAATTCTACATTTGTAAGTTCAACTTTCATAATAAAGAAATTGCACTACAGTACCTATATTAGGTGAATTGAAAAATACTATTTCTTTTGGTTTTTTCCAGTGCAAATACTTGTAATCAAAAATAAATATAAAGTGAACACTGTACAGTTTGTATTCTGTGCTGTAACTGAAAATGTAGAAAACATCCAAAAATATTTAAATGGTATTCTAATATTGTTTAACAGTGCAATTAACTGTGTGATTAATTTTTTAGTAGCGTGATTAATCAAGATTAATTTAATTGCTTAACCACCCTAGTTATAATACTTTAACTTTTTTGAATTGCAGCATCAACTCTCATTAAATAATTATTGTCTGACCCTCTCAGTTTCCCAATACTGTGAAAATTTAAATTGATAAAAATTGAAAAAATGCTTACAAAAATAACCTAGATGGTCTAGATAATACTTAGTCCTTGCATGAGCCCTGGAAACTGGACTAGATGACCTCTTGAGGTCCCTTCCAGTCCAACAAGTCTATAATATTATCCATCAAAATTATTTTAAAAAATTGACTTCTGCCAAGCCTAGTTAAAGCCGTGTTGTTGTCTTCATAAGTCAAGCGTAACATAAATTGTTTGAGAAGTTGAGGGCAAAAAGGAGTATAGGACCAGGACACAGAGAAATGGTTGTGTGTGTGTTATATCCACTTCTTGAGTTCTACACTGTCTGTATTTTATTTTTGGAAAAACCATATCAAAAACTAATTAACCACACACACACGTGCGCGCACATGCACACGGATTCGTCCTGTGAAGTGCTGAAACCCTCAACTGCCACTGAGGTTAATGAGAGTCAAGGTCTTCACCATTTAGCAAGAACGGGTCCAGAATGTCAGACAAAGCGTCTATGCCACGTGTCTACATGAGGCAGTTTCCTTTTTACAGCAGAATTACAAACCTACGGGCTATGTAATGAAAATGCCAAAGAACCTTGACTATAGCAGCCCTAGAACATACCACTTTGATTCTGGAAATTACAACATGCACATAAAAAATGATACACTAGGGAACCGGTAAAGGTGTCCAGTAAGGCTTGGCATAGAGAATCAGGCACACACCCATACAAACTAGCCTAGAAACCAACAGATTTATTGTGACCTTAGAACAATACTCAACTGGCATTAATTATAGTTTTAACAGCCTCACTATATTGCAATCACAGCACATTTTACCATAGTGACATCCTGAGCATGATACATCAGTCATGCCACTCTAATGTCTTTCTCACAGATTACCTGTAATACCTGTACAGTTCTGCCACATCACAGATCAAACAAATTGCCTAATATTCTCATAAGCAATCCAAAGTGTTTGCCCCTCATTTTCCTTTGGTATATACAAGAAAAACCTCATTACAAATGTAATTGAGAGCAAGAAATAATCAATAACAGAATTAAGCTAATTGTCACTGACTGGAAGGAAAAGTTATCATTCCTCATTGATTTTATGGTTATATTAAACATAAGGCAATGAATGAGAAAGCAATGATTCTGTCTGCTGGTTATGCGCAAAGATAAAATGCAGATTTATGCTTGAAAGATACAAGATACTGGCAAAATAATAATCCATTGTTAATGACTTCACTGTTTATTCTGGAGTTACTGTGCATGATGTAGAAAAAATACCAATTCTTCACGTACGCAAAGTTTTTGGAGCCATGCTGGTCTCAGAATATCAGACAGACAAAGCAGGTGAGGTAATATCTTGTTTTGGACCAACTTCTGTTTGTGGGAAACACAAGCTTTCGAGCTTACAAAGAGCTCTTCTTCAGGTCCTGATCACTCTCACCAACAGAAGTTGGTCCAATACAAGATATTACCTCACCCACTTTGTCTCTCTAAATTCTTCATCCATTTGTATTCCAATACTGTATTTACATTACTATTGCTTTACGTTACAGCATAATTGAGATCTGAACAGCCACTGTATATTTCTTCTCATTGATTCCTTAAAAAGACTGTACCAATTTTAAAATAGTTTGGTTCTCTGACCTTCTTCTATTTTTAAAATTGACATTATGACCTTTTTATTAATTAAATATCTACCATTCATCAGGTATTTTTACTATGTCATAACCCTTATAGAAAATCCCTGTGGAATTTATGAATATATTTGGACTAGCCCATAGAATGTATTCAAAGTTAGAACCTCAAAAATATTGCGATCTGCAAATCATGAACATTGCTGTATTAGCATCTTAGAATTGGTTCCTATCAAATTCTGCTGTTTTAAACTAGTTTGCTATTTCAAAGTATTTCAACAGATTTTTCATTTAAAACAGATAGATATAGTCACCATTGCGGGGCTATCTACTCCTTTGTCCCCTTTCTGGTGTCTGAATGCTTCCCCCCCAGGTGACAGCCTCTTCCTTTTCCCGTCCTCAGGGACCGGAATTTTATGATTCTTCCAGTCCTAGCCTGGGATCAGGATACACTACCCAATCACTTACCCTACAGGCCTGACTGGGTTTCAGCCCCTGCATTTCTTCCCTTTGGAAACCTCTGACCAGTGATATTGAACAAAAGTCTTTTTAAAGAAAAAATATTTTTACTTAGTCGCTAGAACAAAGTATTAGAGAAAATGGAATTTTAAAACAGACAGCCTACACACCTATTTAGTCTCATCTAACAAGGAGCAATGGTTTCAAGTTGCAGTTGGGGAGGTCTAGGCTGGATAGTAGGAAACACTATTTCACTAGGAAGGTGGTGAAGCACTGGAATGGGTTACCTAGGGAGGTGGTGGAATCTCCATCCTTAGAGGTTTTTAAGGCCCAGCATGACAAAGCCCTGGCTGGGATGATTTAGTTGGTGTTGGTCCTGCTTTGAGCAGGCGATTGGACTAGATGACCTCCTGAAGTCTCTTCCAACCCTAATATTCTATTAATCTTACACTTCCTTACAAGCTACATGCGACATGCTTTCCTCTTCAATTACAGGAATTGAACAGAACCAACTTACATTCTCTTAGCATGCCCAGCTCCTCTTGTTTATCTTTGGATAGGTTTTCACAAAGAAGTAAACTGGGTGATCAGCACCCAGGTTTGCCATACCTGAGATAGTGTGTCCTCACTGGTGCTACCCTCATCTGTGGATCTGCTAGAGCTTCTGGGGACATATCCATGCCTTTTGAGAGGCAATAAACTGAGCCACTTTAGGATTTTTTCCCAGTGAGTTGTAGGGGAACTTGCCTGTCTTTCTGGGCACATGGAGGAATTGTGGAATGGCACAGGAGGGCTATCAACACCCATTTTAACCTGTGTCTTTGCTGCAAAGCGGATGGGTTACCCTTACCAGCCCAGGTAAAAGTAGTACTCAGATTTTAGCCTCTAGTCCAAGGCAATCCAGCAAGGTTGGAAGAATCACTGAACGCAGGTGAGAGGGTTGTGTGTGCACTTGTGGACAGGAGGGGGAGCAGGGGCTAGGGGCAACATCCATGTCAAAACCTGAGTAAACTTTGAATTGCAGGCATCTCTTTGGGGGTCTCAATCTGGACTCCCCTTGTTCAAACTGGTTTGGCTGCTCCCCTGAAAGCAGGCTTGAGCCATTAAGGCTAATCACTTTGGCATTGTCTCTTAAAGACCCTTAAGTCAACTTTTAGGTGACTTTTAAAAAGGGCCTTCTCTTTCTTGCCATTTTTGCACAGGCCCTGTTACCCTGACAGAACTCTAGGTGAAATGTTCACCCAATTTATAGTGTACTAGTGACAGGTCCAGATACAGTATCAATAATTAAAGCACACCCCAATATTCCTGTGTCACATTTTTATATCTTATATATCAGAATCAGGCCCACCTCAATGTCAGAAGTGTATGTCAGGAGGAATAAGGCTCTTTTTGTAATTGTAAAGTGAAATCCTGGCCCCGCTGAAGTCAATGAAAACTCTGCTGCCGACGTCAATGGAACCAGAATTTCACCCCTAGTGTTTAGTGACGTGTTCTTCTATTCTGAAATCCTTTTACTCCCTCCTGGGTTCATCTTTGTGATGGCCTAAACCCCCTCAATTAAGAAGTTAAGTGTATTTTCCCCAGTTAGGTTTTCTGTATATACACCTGTACCACAGCCGTCTCGCAATCTCTACATTACGCCCTTTGGAGTTTATTGTCCTCAATACCTGAACTGGAAAGGGGAAAAAAAAAAAAAGACTCAAAATGATTAAATCTACAGTTAAAAGTTGTTACACTGAAGGAAGCCATGAGAAAGCATCTATGGCATCCAGAACGAGATGTTAAACTCTGAGTAATGTGAAAGCAGAGGCACTGTCAGATTTTCAACAATATCTAACAGAACAGGCTGTCTGCTTGAAGATTGACTGAGAGGAATAATTCCCTCTATACAGTAGCAGAAAGCCAGCTAAGCAATATTGCATCAACTATTCAGGCATTATGCTATCTGCTGTGGGGAAAATATTCCAGTCAATTGTCTTGGATCAGATATTCTAGATCTTGTATTCTGAATGAAAATCCCTAGCAAAGCAAGCTTTACTAAGATACAGCATGACTAATCAAATATGTTATATCTCTCTGTTACAGAAATTGAAAGGCACTGGGATTCTAATGTGCACTATAATTTATCTGTACCTCATGGATTTCAGAGCAGATTCCAATTCCACTGACCTCAACTATCCCAGCTGCTAGTTGAAATATGCTGTTTAACTGAAGCCCAAACATTTTGCAGAGATGTATCAGTTTCCACAAAACTTTTACTGGGCAAATTTTTGGATCCAGGGCAGAGAGAGACTTTATAGCCCAGTGGTTAGGGTACTGGCCTGGCATATGGGAGACCCAAATTCAAATCCCTGCTCTGCTTAAGTCAGAATGATCCAAGATGAAAAACTGTGCTCTAGATCAGGCAAAACAGGGACTTGAGCCTGGGTCTCCCACACCCTGGCCCAGTACTGTGCACCCACATTACAGAGTATAACATTGACACAGAAAGAAAAATACATTTCAAAATCTTGAAAGATGCTGCATGACGGAATTGTCATCCTCGGATCAGCTCTAATGACCACTGTGTAGGACCGTGAAATTGGATCACTTATGAAAAGTTTTAGGCAGCATGTACTTAATACTTGAAGTAACAGAAAATCTGAATGCAGTCCTAAGTGAGTTCTCTGATAAGATTTGTTATACTTAACCATTCCGAAATCATCTTTAGACTAGCATGCACTTGTTCAAGGGAGAAAGTTTGATTGCAATTAATTAAATGATGCTGCACACTCAGACCTTCTTGCCCCCAAAGTAACAACAGCCAACTGTCCAACCACTGCACCAAGATTTTCCATGCTGACATGCCAAGGCATTTTCATCCGAATTTATGTTGTAGCAAATGGCAGTAAAGGTGGCAAAATATTAACAAGTACATGGGTTAAATCCTTAGGATATGTACAGTCCTACAAAAAGAGAAGATACATTATTGATAGTGGCTCACAATTTAGCTCTCTCTATTTAGTGTCTGATCCTGCAAGGTGCTGTGCCCCCTTTTGGAGTACTTAACATATTGCAGAAGGCCTGCTGTAACTGACCCACATACAAAACTTTAATAGGCTTTTTAGTAGCAAATCTTACCATTGATACTTGCAGAGAGTATGTATGTCTTTGTGTTTCAATTGGTCTACTGTCACTTTCTTTACAAGATTGTCCCCTTCTTATGATCCCTGTATGTTTTAGGTTTCCTTGTTTGCACACATCAATTCATATTTAGTAGAATGAAACAATGAAAGCCTAAGCAGACACTGGAATCATGACAGTTTTTTAAAAACACTGGTTTATGTGGGTATAATTTGTTTGCACTTTTGGAATTTGTTATAGTGGGAAAAAAAATCTCGTTGCATCCCTTTAAAGTTGGAGAATAAGCAGCTAATGGAGTTGGAGATATAACTTTCATTTACACTTGTGTAGCCATGCTGAATTGCATGAGTGTAACTTTGAAAATGGCCTTTATGGGCAAATCCTTCAGTGCTTACATGAACAATGAAATCAGTGAGAGTTTTACCTGTGTAAGAATGCAGGATTTGATTGTTAAGTTTTTAATTAATAGTTAAATTAATTATAGGTTACACTTTCATGGTTAATAGTGATGTATTCTCAAGTAAAACTATACATTAATAAGCGTACAAGGCTCTCAGTGAAAGCATGCATCCCCCATTCCTACAGGCTCTACTCACAGAAATTATTGAAGTCAATGGGAGTTTTGCTTGAAGAAGAACTGCTGGCCTTGTTCCCTGGTAAACATATCTTGTTTGCAGTAGCCATCAGATCATAAACATGCCTCTATACCGGACTAAATATTAATGAATCAAGTAAAACAGTAATTTAATTACTGGAAAGCCCCTTACTAACCACCATTAAAATAAGGCTTGGAGGGTTTTTTTAGTTTTGAAGCTTAGAAAATTGGCAGGTGAGAGGAGGAATTAATCTTTGAACTAGTGATGCAAATAAGTGATAGGAAACTGTACTACCACAATAGAGAAGCCACTTAGAAAACACCATTGCTTGTATTCCTCTGGTCTATCTACATTTGCATATAAAAGATAGAAAAAAATATTGAATTGTTTTACCATATAATAGAACATGGTCCTGTGCTCAATGAACTAACTAGGTCCCATAGACTTTAACCCTGTAGCAGCAGGGATTTAGAAACTAAATGATAGTGGCTCAGTTTAGATTTCCAGATACAGCATTCACTATAGACATTAAAGACAGAAAAAAAATGTACCAATTAGTTGTTCAGTGGGCAGGGGTGGCTCTACTAATTTTGCCACCCCAAGCAGTCACCGCCGAATTGCCGCCACCCCTGAGAACGGCGGAGCTGCCGCCCAAAAGCCTCCGCGGCGGGAAGAGTGGCGGGGCTGCCACCGAATTGCCAACATGGGACACAGACTGCTGCCCCATTCTGAATGCCGCCCCAAGCACCTGCTTGGAAAGCTGGTGCCTGGAGCCGGCCCTGTCAGTGGGAATGCGTTTTGATAAAGTATTTGAAGATGTCTGCCTGTCTTTGCAGCTGTAAACTTCTGGGAAAGCCCCAAGATGCTTTGTCATTAGCATCTCAACAGTCAGCTGCAGTGGGATTTATTTTGGAAGATATCTGCCCAAAAAGTAGCACACTAATTAAAATAAAATTCTGGGTCAACACTTTGCATATGGATTAGCAATTGCAATTAATTCGCCATATATATTCTTCTTTGGTCCCTTCATTTTTGCACTTGTTATATAAGATTCTGTACTCTGCTGCCCAAAACGTTTTGCTAAAAAACAAGTGCAAATATGGATAGACAAATAAGGATAGACAAAGTGCAAGCATTAGTGTAATGCAGTTGGGTCTTTAAAGTTTTGTGTGGAGTTTAACAAAGTTGCTGCTGACACTGTAGTCTCATTGAATTACACCTGGTGTCAGAAATATTCCTGAAAAATAGATTACAGCCTCCTTTGCACATTAAGCTTAATAGGAATGCTGCAGAAAAGTAAAGTAAGTTCATGCAGTAACTTTTGATTTATGTAACAACCACAGTGACTGACTAAAGTCTGAAACTTCACTGTTTGACTGGAAGGAAGCCTTAGAAGTTTATAATGCATTGACATCTACAGTCGAGGATGACTGCTACCATTGTCAGTAACTTTAATAAATATGTGAACTTTCCAACTCTTGAAATAATGAGATCTCTTCCCGTCTCTGATATTTTGTTATCAGAACTCCATTACCTGTCCTTCCCAGCCCTATATACAATAAAGCATGCACAATGAGATACCTTTTTAAAACATGATGAAAAATTTCACATTCATGGCCTGAATCTGGGCTGTTTAGGCATTTACTTCAGTGGGAATTTCTGGTGCTCTGAAGTTTCAGGCCTGTAATTCTACCCCATTCTTTACCCCACCGAAGTTGCGCTAGTTACATGGATGTAATTGAGAGCAGAGTTTCGGCCCTGTAAGAGTTTTTCCTCAGGGCTGCAGGATTTGACACTTTGTTTCGGGAGAGAGCATGGCTTAGTGGACAGAGCACTGAACTGGGACTCAGGACATCTGGGTTCTATTCCTGGCCCTGGCCCTGGCCCTGGCCCGCCTTACTGGGTGACCATAGGCAAGCCACTTTGCCTCTATTCTTCAGTTTTCCTTTTTGTAAAGTGGGGATAATAATACTGACCTCCTTTATAAATAATTTTTGAGATCTCCTGAAGAAAAGTACTGTGTAACAGCTAGGTATTATTATTAGAGCTGTTTGAGAAATATTGCCACCCACAATCTTTTTTTAATTGATATTTTTTCTATACTTTTTTGGATTTTTGTTGAAAAATCCACAACTTTTCATTCCACGGCTGACATTAAAAATGGAAGTTGCCATGGGCAATTAGAAAATTTTTTCATTGAAAAAACATTTTGACCAACTCTACCGCTAGCCCATTTCCCTAATAGAAAAACTTCTCTCGACTATGCTGTATCAACATTAATCCCATAGAACCAGGCCTGTCTGGATCACAATTACACTGAAGGGTGACGAATATAAAAAACAGTATCAGCCCAGGACAAGACTCTCCAAGACCCACCACAGATTAAAGGTACAGCAATCTGCTGCCATATATGAACCTGTAACATGGAACTTTGTAAATAACGGACAAACTAATTCATGGCTATTAACCCTACTTTCCTGATGCTTAAAACATTCTATATTGTCTTAATAGATCATAAATAGGTCCCTACCAAATTCACAGCTGAAAAACACATCACGGATCGTGAAATCTGGTCTCCCCGTGTGAAATCTGGTCTTGTGTGTGCTTTTACCCTATACTATACTGATTTCACAGGGGAGACCAGCCTTTCTCAAACTGGGGGCCCTGACCCAAAAGGAAGTTGTGGGGAGGTCACAATGTTATTTTAGGGGGGTTGCAGTACCCTTACTTCTGCATTGCTGCCTTCAGAGCTGGGCGGCCAGAGAGTGGTGGCTGCTGACTGAGGGCCCAGCTCTGCAGGCAGCAGTGCAGAAGTAAGGGTGGCAATACCATACCATGCCATCCTTCTGCGCTGCTGTTGACAGTGGCTCTGCCTTCAGATCTGAGCTCCCGGCTAGCAGCCCCTGCTCTCCAGCTGCCCAGCTCGAAAGGCAGCGCCGCCGACTCCTGCAGCAGCACAGAAGTAAGGGTAGCAGTACCACAACGCCCCTACAATAACCTTGTGACCCCTCGACAACTCCTTTTTGGGTCAGGATCCCTACAACTACAACACTGTGAAATATCAGATAAATATAGATGAAATCATGAAATTTAGGATTTTTAAATCATATGACCATGACATTGACCAAAATGGACCATGAATTTCGTCCGGCCCTAATAATAAATTATAACTACTACTAAGCAGCAGTGTTATATAATGTGTGTGTATATACACACATACACACACACATTCTCTACAATTATATACTTAATTAAAGTTATATATTTAAATTTAAATTCTCAGGTTTGATTTATTTTTTATGGAAAAAAAATTATACAAAAAAGCACCTCACTCTACCCAAGATTCAGTTGGTTTTCTTACATGATTTTGGTGTAATTTAGATATGGAAAGACTGTGACAGGTATGATCATTTCCTGCAATATCCTAGACAAACTTTACTGAATTAAGTTAAAGCTTACGGTAGTAAATGTACGTATCACTAAAAGAAAAGGAGTACTTGTGGCACCTTAGAGACTAACAAATTTATTTGAGCATCAGCTTTTGTGAGAAGCTTATGCTCAAATAAATTGATTAGTCTCTAAGGTGCCACAAGTACTCCTTTTCTTTTTGCGAATACAGACTAACACGGCTGCTACTCCGAAACCTGTCAGTATGTATCACTGTGGGACAAGGATTATATGTAATTACATGGGGTAAGGGGACCACAGCCCTTCAGGAACTATGGACAGGGCAGCATGGGAGTGTGCGATTAGGCAAATTCACTCAGGTCTAACACCTTCCAAAAGGCAATACCACCTGGAGATACTTCAGGGAATCTGGTTTGAACCAGTGTATTCAAGACCAGTAGGACTTCTGCATAAACAGCTTGAGTTTAAACTGACTCAGGGCCAGCCCATAGATAGGACCTTCTATCCAAGGGAGGCCCCAATACTTAGGGAAGGGTTGGAAAGACTAATGGTGACCAGAGCCCTTGTGGTGATGGTGGGGGATGATTTCTGGTAAGCTTATTAGCACGTGTGTAGGTTATTGTTTTTAATATGTTTTCTTTGTAATGCTTTCATTTTAAGAATAAATGTGCTTGCTTAGAAAAAGCTGTGTGGTAACTTAAAACTGCGGGCAATTACCCTGTTCATAGCCTGCAAAGAGAAAACAAAGTGGAGACGCTGGCCTGTTTAGACACTGTGTCTAAACAGGCCAGCGTCTTCACGTTGCTCTCTCTTACTGTCTTGCGGGAATATCACACCATAGGCAGAGAACTGTGCAGCCTGGAAATACTCCAGTCAGGAAGGAGACAGACACATGTCTCTACCCAAGAGTGGAGATGCCTGGAGAGCCGGAAGCCTAAGAGAAGGTGCCCTTGCTGGACAACGGAGAGGAAATATAGGTGCAGTTGCTCTGAAATGTGGCAAAGGTTAACTTCTGATCCTATTCTAACCTACCATATCAGTTTTGCTACTTTAAAGAAACAACAGACTAAATCCTGTAGTCCTTCCTGTCTATGGTCTAGAAAGGAATATCTAAATTCAGCTCTTAGCAATATCTGTATATATTAAGGATTATTCCACCATGGAGAAACACTGGATGCCCACCAGTGTAACTGAGAATAAAATTTGGCCCTCAATCCCAACTCAGATTACGATGAAAATTTTTATGGCTCATTTTCAGGCACAAAAGATAAATTTCTCCTCTAAGTTACAACTGTGAATATCCATTTAATGCAAGTTACACTGGTGCAATAGAGGCTAATTTAGAACAAATCTTTTATTTTTAAATTAACGAGAAGAGGTTTTTGGATTTAAAAATTCCCCTGCAGTGTCTGCAGCTCAGACACTGCAGCACTGTAACAGCCCACAGAATTAGCAAATGAAATGATCTGTCCAATGGAAAAAAGTAAAACAACTAAGCTGTGAAAAGTTGATGAGATTTTTAAAGATCTTTCAGTTGCAATAATCTCCTGTTGTTTTAGTAACAAGCAAAAAATGTAATTACTTAGGCATACTGTATATGATTTTTAACCTGATAATCTGCCACATTTTCAAAATTCCATAAGTGACTTCAGCTCCCAAATACATCGGTCACTTTTGAAAATGGGACTTAGACTCCTAAGTCACTTAGGGCAAAATTTTCAAAAGTGCCATATCCCTTGGGGCTATCTCCAAAAGTATTACCAGATTTTTGTACTTGTGGGCAAAACTGTAGATCCCATCCCTGCCATCTTTCTAGGTGCTTCAGATAGACTAGCTTATTTTGTTCATGACTATAATGTAAGAACATAGTAAATAAAACAACTCCTTTGATTTTATCCTTGTATATCGAACAATAAGGATGAACACGATGAAAGGTTGAAGGTATTAAAAGGTTTTGGCATCATCAAGAAGGTGGTTTCAGTTTAAATGTTAACCAACATTTTCTAGGAATTCTAAAGAATGCCATGACGGAAACAATATTAGTAAGAACAAAGAGTAGAGACTGGCCTTAGCAACTAATTCAAATTGCCAGTCTGGGTATGAACTTCCAATGCTTCACAGGTTTGGGGATTTCGATTTTTGGTTTAAGCTTTTCTTATTTAGAAGAATTACAATGAAAATTTAGGAATTAAAATCAGCAGTTAATAGAATCCCTAAAGTAATTAAATTGTAACAGAGCATGCAGAAGTTCACAATGTAGCAAACAGAGCAGCATTCCAGAGAGTAATCTTCTTCCATAAAGTACTTTATGTACACATCAACTATGCTCAACTCTTGTCTACACTTCTATATAAAACTAAAAAGCTCAACATTTCAGCCCAGCCACACTTTAGTTCAGGATTTTCCAGAGGTTGTAATTCTGCTCTTGGTTACGCCACTGAAAATGCAAAGTGGTTCTCATGAAGTCTACAGAATTACTCCGGATTTATACCAATGTAACCATGAGCAGAATTTGATTCACATGCTGTGTTCACATACAGTGCGGTTAGCAGTTTTTGTAAGTTATTGTTAAGGGCTTTTTCTGGTCTCCATTATTATAATACCTGAGCACCTAGTCTGCTTATTCTTACATAGCATGAAATCTATGCCAAATAAATTGGCTTCTTATTTATTTTAAATTACTAGATTAGCCTAATTAGAGAGAGAGTATAACGTTCTACATTTATTGAACCTACAAACAATACATATGTTAAATACATGAAGAGCCTTTGTAAGGCATGAAACAGCTTCAGGGGTCGCCTACAAAGTAGGATGTAGCTTCAATGTTTCTCCACCAATTTATATGGATTCCTGACCCATCTCCCATTTCCTGGTCTCATAATTCTTTCTTCATTATTTAAACAGAATTAATTTGTTTTCTAGTGGAATACATAGATATTCATACTACATTATTCTCTAAAAATGTCTACAGAGATAGATTACCCTGAACAATGTGACAGTGATTTAAAAGCCTTAAGCAATGCTGCTAACAAGTCCATTAGCACATTTTTATATTTCCACTAAGGATGTTTCTTTATAGGCTTGTAATAACATTCCCAGCTGGAAATATCTTTTTAGATTCAAATATTTAACGTGGAACCAACCAGGAGTTTGTTTTTTCTGCATTCCATATCAAAAGGCGGCATTCTACAGTGTATTAATGTGATGTGTTGTAATAATAGCATTATCTCCCCTTCAGAATGAAATTGTGTGGGGTTTTTGTTCAAGTGTCTACAGGCCAACATTGGCATAGTCTCATAAATGGGGGAAATAAATATTTTTCCTCCTTAAGCCAAGACAAAGGTTGGGTAAAACACTACAACCCAGGATCAGGCACATAGAACAACAGTAATAGAATCAGAAAATTCAATGCATTTAAGTACTCCTTGCCGGAGGAAATTTGTAAAAGCCATTTTTGAAATATGAAACTGCAGCCTGGAGATCTTCACAGCATTACACTCACAGCCAGTGCAAAGATTCAGCCTTCAACCTCATGCCTGGTAATACTGCCAAGAAATAGAAATATTCCTCTTGTGATATTTGTTACTTAATTGGCAATCAAGTGTAGTTACCTCAGGCTGCAGCAAAGAATAGTATCATGGATTGGCCAAAAGAGCAGTATACCCAGCCTAGGACACATTTGACTACAACAAAACCCATTAAACCATAATTATCCAGTTCCATACCTAACATCTTGCACATAAAAAATGTATTGCTAAATGGGAAAGTTCCATCACAGTCCCGTTACTAATGGGCTAAAGACTGAAGAAGGGTAACAAAAGCAGCTCATTTATTTAGAAAATCTCAGGATGGTGCTGAAAAAAAGGTCATTTTAGACATGAATTTAGTAACTGTCTATATAGCTACAGAATATAGTTCTGATATGAGTCATATCTAACAATAGAAGACTGGTGCCCTCTCTGAACACAGATGAAGGGACATTTAAAAGTACAAACTTAGAGTCAGTGGAGGCCAGATATTGCACTGACCTCTGAACAGTTTTCCAATCTTCTGGCAGCTCTGAATTGGATCCAAAAGTTTTCTTATCTTCAATGGCAGAGACATGCACAATCTTAATGTGAGTTTAATTAAACACTCCAGGGAGCATATGCAACACTTTAATACAGTGTAGAGTACTGTGATGTACTGGCTTGTAGCCCTTACTTTTTACTACATGGAATATCTCAGAGCTGATTGAGTGTTTAATCAAACTCCTCTACTAGACGAGTTGTATCTTAAGGTCACTGGATAATGGCGTTCAGTTTCCTTACAATTTAAGTGTGTGTGTTTAATTCCCCCATCCCATGTATGTAGTCAGCTGACATGGGTCTGCATGGAACAAGAGTTGTGTGAATATGGGGTATACTGGGGGTGGAGTGCTCTCAACCTGTTTCATTTAGTAGAAAAATACTTGATTAATCATCGAGCCACAGAGACAGCAAGAATGACTCTATAGCCCGGTGACTAGGGAACTCTCCTAAGAAGGGCTAGAGACATCTAGATACTAGTCACTACTCCTGAATAAGGATTCAAACCTGGGTTTCCCACATTCCAGGGGAGTGCCCTAATCAATGGACTCATTGGGTATAAGGGTGGAGGGAAGGAGGCTGCTGCCGCCACAACCAGCTCCTTCTCCTCCTCCTGTTTTGGGAATGAATTCCTGTCCTTTTGAATCATTTGAGCCTGAAAAATTGAATTGTTTTGGTACTGTTTGAAACGGTTCATTCTGACATTTCAGAATTTTTTTGTTGTGTTTTGTTTGACTGAAATAATTTGTCAAAATCTACGTGAATTCGTGAAATGTTTTGGTTGAGCTAAATTTACACTTTTCATCAAAGAAAAAAAAGTTTGAAAAATTTTGCCCACCTCTATAGGGAATTCAAAATATATCCACAGAATACAGTTCCATAAGCCACAGAATAGTGTCAGAAAAACTTAACAATACATGTTTTATTTTCACTTTATGACAAAGATACTTTGAGATGCTCCTGGTTGGTAACACAATATGGTCTCAAGCAGAAATATCACACACATCTACAAAGAAGTGTGCAGTTGGAATCAGAGACCAGACATTATTAGAGGGAGATGAATAATTTTAACATTATCAATAATCTTTAGTTCCCTACTTTTGTCAGACCCTGTGGTAAACCAGCTTTCTCCATACCCTACTAATGCAGCCAGTGTCTTTGACTGTCATGCTGGCAGAATATTCAAGTATTTTCTCCCAGATTGCCTTTCATAAGAGGTCACAGGTTGTTTTCCCTAAAAACAAACAAAACAAACAAAACCAAAAACGAAACAAACTCCAAAACAATCAAAGATGCTTATATAAAGAAATATTGAGAATAAGCCATATTAAACCAGAATATCTCTTTCCACACTCGATTCTCAGCATCATTAACAGTTTCAAGGTTACTTTGGCATGCCTTCCTTAATGTCATACTTAAGACAAGCTTAACTAAGGGCTGTACCAAGATATCCCAGCTGGTGGTGATATTACAGTGTGTCTCATGCCATGCCCATTGAATGTTTTTCAGAGTCACTCACAATTATAATTGCTGTCTCTGGGTGAGAAGGTTTGGGCTACTTTCTTCTCTGTACTCCATTTACATCTTATTTTCAAATAGACCTTGCCCCAAGTGGTTAGCTTTGTCTTAGCTTCACAACCATGCTTTTGAATGTTAATTTTCCTGGCTGGAGGTATCAACCTGACTCTAGTAAACTGTCTTAAAAGATGCAGAGATCATTTCCTTAGCATTAAATTTTAAAATTATTTCTTCACTATCTCACAAGTGAATTATTAACAGATTAAAGCGGATATGTCAGACTAACATAAAATCAAGGAAAGTTTGACTCGTCTGCACAACCATTAGCTGCTTTCCCCATTTTTTCCCCACAATCCTATTACTTCCATGTCATATCTAATACTTCCAATCCTAGAATAAGTGTGTCCATATGGGCAGTTATACTAGTGTAACTATGGTAGTTGTGATGCATGACCAGAAAGGGGTATACATCCTGCAGGATGAATGACTCAAATGCAACCATTAAAGACATATGGAGAGATAACGTTTATGTTGTTGTGTATTTACATATATATTGGTAAGGGTCAACAATGTAATCAACCGTTCCTGTCTATGCTGTATTCTGTTAATTCTGAGATCAAAAGAACATCCTAGCATTTAAATAAATTGTAAACATGGGATATCGCTGTATTCATCTCTCTTTGAAATGTATAGCCGATCATCTGTGAATGATGAAAAACAGGCAATTTCCTTATGTTAATTCGTGTAGCTCAGTACCAGTGAGTACCAGTGCTCAGTACCTACTTCAAAGTCACCCTGATTACCTGTTGTAAACCAAGGGACTCCAACCTGTCAAAGAAGGCTTGAAATTGTATAAAAGATGTTTGAGTCCCAATCCTTTTTATCTCAGATCTGCTTGAGGTTTCATGCCAGGGAAGTCTAAGCCATCAGGACTGAGATCCCAGTTCTGAATGGACCGCCCTGAAGATAAACATTGGACTATAACCTAAGGACTAAATTCTAAAAACTCTTTGCAACTACAAAGCTTACCGTCTCTGCTATGAATCTGAATCTCAAGATTGACTCATGTCTGTATGTATATTGATCTTTTAAACATACTTACTCTCACTTTTTTCTTTTTAAATAAATTTTAGTTTAGTTAATAAGAATTGGCTGGAAGCATGTATTTGGGTAAGATGTGGAATATTCATTAACCTGGGAGGTAACGTGTCTGATCCTTTGGGATTGGTAGAACCTTATTCACCATATAAATTGGGTTCTAAGATTTTCATTAATCCTCATCATATCTGACTTGGGTAACTAGGTGGAGGCCTGAGGCTGGGTCACTTTAAGGGAACTGTGTTTTGGACTTCTGAGTAACCAGTAAGGCATAACAGAAGCTGTTTAGTGCTGGCTTGGTAAATCTAAGTATTGGAATATCCACCAGCTTTGGGGATTGTCTTCCCCTTTCTTTGCAGTTCACCCAAATTGAGTGACCTCAGCTGGCTCCCCTGGGATCCTGGTCACAGTAGTATAAATATATTGGTAAATTTTCTCATGTAGACAAACCCTAAAGCAAACATGAATGCAGCTGGCTTCAGAGGTTAGGAGGCAAGAGTGGTAAAAGCTGACCCTGCCCATGCAAGGGAGAGAAAAGTTAGATAGTGACCTAGACAAAATGTGAAGAATTGCTAGTGTGCAGGATAATATTGCTGAGCGAAATAGACTCCACACCCTTGTAAATGACAGAGTAGAAACCAACAGGACATGGTTGGGAAAGCAAGAAACTAGAACAAAAGTGCTTTCAGAAATCCCATTTCATGTGATAGGTCTGAGAAATCATTTACAAAAAGTTCCAATGAGGCAAAGCAGCATTAGTGCGCTCAGGCAACATCCACAGTCTATTAGTTTTTCCAACAAGGAAAGAATAGAGAGGTATGAAAGGTAAATAAGCCAACAGAATGCAAAATGCACAAGTATGAGCAGTCTACTGGCCTTTCCCTAGCCTGAGGATTTCTTCTGCCCTTATGAAAAATTGAAAATAAACATTGGAGACAGAAAAGCTTAGGAGTTAAACATGCAATGAAAAACAAACAACTCCCCCACTTTATTTAATAAAAGAAGAGATTAAAACATGAAGCCAAAACTAGGACAAACCATACAGAGAAAGATTTTCTATATTTTCAAGCTTCAGGTAGGGACTGCAGGCTGACATCACCCTGAGTATTCCTGTATTCACAACATGACTTGTTTATTTGAAATGAAAACCTCAGTGACAGATTAGTTTGAAACTATTTGTGTTTCCCATTTAGGTTTAATATTCTGTAACAAAGTACAAAAACTGGGACAGAACTTGTACTGAAAAAAGTGATAGTTTCAACAAGCAGTAAGTTCCCAGCAGTCCAGGTGGAAATGAGGTTTTCATAAATTCCATTATGATTTTAATGTGTATTTTTGATTTTACTTAATGCCATGTTTTGCAGCAATATAAATTGAATTACAGCTGCGCTATTTGTGCTATTAGGTAGTAGTTTGGGTTCTCTCCTGGAGCGAGGTAAAATTATAAGTTTTATCTCACCAGGATTTTGAGAAATAGCCAATATAGCTCCTGAAATGGCAAAAAAAAAATTCACATTCAAAACCTCCTTTAATTGTCTCCTTTCCATAGGACAAAAACCACTGGAGGATTGAGGACTTAGGAGACAAATTCTAGGACCATGTGATGACCTCACATCAGAGCACTACATAGCATGTAAACAGGTGAGTCTGGACTCTGAGCTCAGTCCATCAAAGCAGCTCCTTGTAGAGAACGGGAACTGCCTTGAATAACTCCTTTGACAGACTTAAAATCAGAATGCAGGGGCGGCAATTTGCACATATACATGTATAAAAATATATATTATTGTAATATACAAGCAGAAAAACAAACACATAGTATCAACTATTCATACACCCCTTTAAATCCCCACATCTTATCTCTCCACATTAGAAGACCGCTTTCTTTTATGAGGGGATTGCTGTCGTATTCTGTAGTAATGATCAAAAACACTACATCTCGTATTATTGATGCTGCAACAATACTGAAATATAACATGGTCTTTTAAGGTCACACGCCCCTCTAGGAACAGGCTTTCTGACAACCTACATGACTGACAGCTTTTAAGACCCTTTTTAAACCCATTCTCTTCCCCTTGCCGTAAAGCTTATTTCAATTCCAATAAAGGAATCAGATCCCACACCTTGAGTCACTCAGTTTCCTATATGCTCTGTTCCCCAAAACACTATTTGTTTCCTATTTGTCCTCTACCCAACATATATACTGATGTTTCCTGTATATGATACAGCCATAGTAAAAAAAAAACAACAAACAACAAATCACTTGTACAGCAGTCACACTTGAGAAATTCATCAATTTTACCTTGGATATATAAAAGTCTCAGTCTTTCCTAGGTATTCCTTATTGTTAATCTCTTTCTATATCTACAGTATAAAGTTGTCTTGGTATTTAAATATAAAGGCATATATTTCTAGGCTTTATATGTTCAAGTTTCTGTACCAACATTAACAATTAAGGATCTAATACTAATGAATATATTACTATATCATCACCTACACAGTTTATTTGCATTCTGTATGCACCATACAGACCATCATCTTAAGGGAGTTGCTCATTGGTCCAATTTCCCCATGCCCCCAGTTTCCCTCAGAAGGTTGAGCCAGACCAGGCATTCCCTTGTGCACTCAGAGGAGTCTCAGGACCCAAGAAAGAGGTATATAGTGCAACAGATATGGCAACTTCCTGCAATATACTTGGAAGACCTTATTGTATTAAATTTGTGAATTATTGTGAGCCAGGATAGTATGTAACCTCTTGGGGGGGAGGGGAGAGGGGGGAGAGATGATGTGACAGATGGGTGACTTGGGAGTTCAAAAGACTGTACTGAAAACGTGCCAGACCAGTATGGATTTTTAGAACAACAAGAATGGATTTCCTGGCAAATCCCTAGGGAGAGGTTAATGCAAATTCTCCAACTCCAGCTATGCAAAAATACAGACTTTTGAAGATATGCTCTGCAGAGAAGGGTCTTTGTCTCCTCATTACCCATTACAGAAGGACAAGGTCAAAGGCCTGAGCTATATAAAGAAATCATTAATCTGCCCACTCTCAGTTCTAGTTCTGGATCTAAGATAGATGAACTTGTAACCATGGGGAAAACCCAGTTATGGATTTTGAAGGACTTCAGCCTAGGCCTCTGGTAGGTTGTAAGTAGGGAGTGACCACCTTTTCAGCATGTGTGTAGGTTCTTTATTGGTTTAAGATGTTTTCTCTGTAATGCTTTTACCTTAAGAATAAATGTGCTTGCTTAGAAGGAGCTGTCTGGTAACTTATAACTGAGGTTCATAGCCCTTAGAGAGAAAGCAAAATGCAGGAGCTGGCATTTTAGGCAGTCTGGCTTGCTGGGGATATCGGAGTGTAAGGCAGGCTACTGTGCAGCCTTAAAATTCATGGTCAGGAGTGAGACAGACCAGAGTCTTCACCTAAGAGAGGTGATGACTGGGAGCCAGAAGCCTAAAGTGGCTGTCTTTGGTGGACTCACAGAGGGAGTGGCATTAAGAGTAGAGGAGCACAGATGGGTAATGAGTACTAGTGGGCTAAGCTAAGGGCTCAGAGCGAAAAACTCACTGAGTTTTAAACCTTGCTCCAAGACTGACATATTGTGTAACTTTGGCAGTCATTTGACTTCTCTGAGACTCTGTTCCCTCATTCATGAGAAGGAATAACATTACCTACATACCTCACTTGGGGCTTGTGAGGGTTTGCTGATATTTATAGAATACTTTAAAAATGTAAAGTGCTAAATATTATTTTTTCCTATTTCCTCTGCTCCCTTGAAGACCTTTCCCAAGCATCTATGGCAACGGGAGAGCCAGCCCCTGTTAATGTCCTGGATGGAGAAAGCATACAAGCTTGCCACCTTTTAAAGATGGTGGGAAGGCAGGTTGCAGGATACTATAATCTTCCTGAAAGACACCAAAGGTAATTTAGTGTGTCTGTAACTCAAGAACCTTTTAATGTCAATTGGCAAGTGTGTGCAGAGGGGTTACAGGAATTTTCTTGGGTCTGCCATGTTTATTCTAGTTCCGAGAGTGTCACACGACATCTCAAATAAGGGCCAATATCACAACAATCATCAATACCATTGAAAAATGCATGTACAGATGTTGTGTAAGGAGTTATGTATATTAACTGAAAAATATGTTCTTAAAGGTCTGCTGGGGACCAGTCCCTAGACACAAAGGTGAAAAACAGGTTTGCTGGCAGACAAGTAATGTTTATCTAACTGGGTGTTTATGTATAAATTGAGCATTATAAAATTCATAATGGGCCTATCATCTGTCTGAACTGAATGTTAATGAAGGATTGTGGGAACTTCAAAGAAAGAAACTAACAGGAAGAGGAAAATGGGGGGGGGGGGGGGAAGAGAACCATATCTTGAGGTGCAGTACAAAGATTTGTTCTACTATATTTAGGAGACAAAGAAGATACCCCTCATGGAGGAAGTAAATGGACAGTGAGTTTTCCTCACAAAAAAGGGTTATCAACAAGGCTTGGCTGAAAAATGCTGGAGAGAACTTTGGGTGATATAAGCTTCCCCAGACAAAAGGGTAATATGAATTAAGTTTTGTCTCTAAAAAGCATGTTATGGTTTTGTTTATATGTAACCATTTGTTTCCAATATTTTTACTCATTATCACTTTAATCTCTATTCTTTTTATTTTTGTTTTCACTATAAATATATCTCAGTGCTGTGGTGTTAAGCAAATTAGTGGTCCTGAGTTGAATCTCACAAGCTGTTATGTGCTGTTCTTTTGGGAACAGCAGACCTGGTAATTCTGTGAGTGTTCAGTGTGTAAGTGGCTGCACACTGCAGGGAATGCTCCAAGGACTCAGGGGTTGGTATGTGCCTATCGCTACCTCTACAGAGAGAGCGAGGACTGTGGAGGTCTGGAAGGCAATGCTTGTATTGCCAGATGTCAGTGGTTTCAGGGAGCTGATCCAGAGCAGGCACAGACAAGTCTTCCTCATGCTTAAGGGCAGGTGGTGGTGAGGTGCATCACAACCCCAGGTACCCCTGGGAAGCATCACAGTGTCCTGGGATTTGGTGGAAGAATGGTAAGCAGAGTTCAGTGGGAGTGAGGTTTCTGCATCTGTGAGGATGGAGAGGAACAACAGCCCCTGGTTTGCCTCAAGCTAGCTAAAAGTTTTCTCTGCCATTTAAATGAGCCTCAGAGTTTGATGTGGAATTTTCACACAGCCCTACTATTATATACCTTTATCATTACCAGCATATCACAGTTGATTTCTATGAAAAACTCTTGGGAGGAGTTTTTTGCCAGCAGTACTTCAAACTTGAAGATTTAAAAAACCATATTCTTCACATATCTTTAAATATGAGCCTCGTTAAAACAACAATTAGAAAATTATCCATAATACATCAGTGGCCACACTTCAGCTCTTTATTGTCCAAGTTTGTCACCCCCATATAGCCTCAGGGTGCTTTAGAAATTATAATGCAGTTTACATCTCATTGTAATACTAATTTAACAACTGGAAGAAGAATTCCAAATAACTTATCTGCAACTATTAAGAGATTATTTACACTGTTTGCTAATGCCACATTAAAATATGGTCTGAATATAACAGTGACTCTATAAAAATAAGAATTGTGTATTGCCACATCTTGTCTTTTCCATTGTTACAGGCCACATTTGCTCAGTTTACAAGTAGAAATGTGATTTGGTAGAATCACAGAAGGCAGAAATGAAAGACTGATTTGATCCTCACTGTAGAAAACAATCCTGTTTTGCAGAACAATTTCTTGTGGTCTTTCTAGTTGGTTTTCAGAAGTCTCAAGTGATGGGGCCACCTGCATTTTTGACCCGATGAAGTTCTGAGGGGCTATGATGTGCAGCATGAGTGATAACTGTGGAGACGTACATGGTTTTGGATTAGCTACAATATGAACTTCCAGAATGGCTTGCCAAGCAACAGAGGGCTAGGTTTATTTGACATGGCATTTGTTATGTACCATGGCAACTAAGAGGAACACTGCCCTTACCTTCGGCAATTAAAGAAACTTTCAAAATTGCCAGGTCTCTATAACATCCTCTCAGCTCCTGCCACTCAGTAGAAATGTCAGAGCCCCATTGCCTTAGGCCCTAAATGCTCTGAAATTGGAACAGTTGCTTCCCTCATTCTGCATGGTCAAAGTTTTCTAGTGTCTGGAACCATTTTTTAATGAAGAAATTTTAAGGGGATGATCCTGGCTTCTCACTTTAAATAGGAACGTTAAAATATTTTGATACTTCTCCTTTGTCTCCAGGACTCTGTAAAATTTAATAAGTCATGTTAGTCTAATTTGTTTACCAGATCATTGGTTCCTGTTGGCAAGACAATTTTCCCAGGCATTTTTAACAACATGCCAACTCAGCAGTGTATTGCTGTCTTCTAGTCACGAACAATGGGCAGCATACAGAACACTTTGAAATGAATGATTCTGCTGCCTCCTTCGTATTTAAGCATCTTTGGGAAACTCCTTTTCAGTCTTAAAAGCATTAAATACAACAGCCTCATTGCTTTTCAGTTCATGGTCTCAGTTTTGCTCCCACTGAAGTCAATGGAAAGAATCCTGCTAACTTTAACAGACACATGGTCAGCCCATTGTAATTAATAGTATAAGCCACACAATAACCTCAATTTCTGCTGGTCTTGCAATACATTTCTCAATTCATATGATGAGCATAAAGCCTTTTTTACTCTATGAATATTTTGAGTGTTTGCACTCAAGTATAGTATATCCTATGAGACTTCCCTCACTTATTAATTTACCAGTGGTTCTCCTGAATAGTCAAGAGGGAAATGAAAGTTCTATCTTCTCTGCTTGCTGCTTCTAAATCAGTCGGTTAGATGGCAATTTATTTATTTAGGCATCTCATCAGCATGCACAAAAAGGAAATGAGTTAGTGGCTGCCTTTGACATAGGATGCATCTTCAGGTAAAATGATAGTGCTGAATATTTTTACCCAATTAAAATTTCACATACTTCAGTGGTTTGCAGCAAGGAACAGAGGAGCATAGATAGTGTCTTCTGATGGACTATCTGAATATTTCATCTAACAATGCATTGCCATACCAATTTATATAATCAGACAGACACTACTTCACAGACGTATGTTTCCATAAAATTAATGCATTAGCCCAAGAGAGGACTTAATGCAAAAGACTGAGATCACAGTGAAACACAGTACAGTTTGGGGGTCTGTCTGTCTCCCTCCCCCCTACCCCCGGTGGGGATTTGTAGTGGGGTCCCTGGAAAAGTGGCAAATCTCTGGGTATAAGAACCTCTTGGAAACACATAGGGAAAGAACCAAGAAGTGGTGGGAGGAAATTGACTGTTCAATGAGAAAGTGACCTGCTCTGGGATGGTAAAATGGTATACAGTATATTGGGGGGTGGGGGGAGGTTGAAAAGAGATGGGGATCAGAAATAGTCTGTGGGCTCCTGGGTGTTTGGGAGGCAGTTAAGGATGAAAAAGCAGGGCAGAGGTATTTCACGTCACACTTGACAAGTACAAGGAGTAGCAAAAGACTACTTTAGCCCCCAGGTAGCTGCCCTGGACTCCTAGACTGAATGCCCCCGATACACACAGTGTGACAGTTGAGGGAGACCCACCATCACAAACAGACAGGAGGAGAGGAATTGCATCCATGTGCTCATTGATTTGCACAGATGGTTCTTATTTAGAGAAAATGACCCAGTCACTAACTGCATCATCATACTCCTCAGCCAGCAGTACGGCATTCTCAGGTCAGGCCATGCATTTCTGGAAAGTGCTCCCTCTAGTGGTCTTCCAAAGCCAGGCTGAGTCAGGGCATGGAAAGAGGCTCACTTGGGCCAAGCTGTATTTTATTTTAAACAGAAGAGGTTAGAACTTCCTTTGTAATGTGGGGTGACAGTTCAGTCACTGGGTGGTTTTAAAGAAGAGGTCTGGATTTTGCTCTTTTGCATGAAGTAGAACAATTCCACTAAAAGCGACTTAAAATGAGAAAGCCTACCTCGAGAGGCATGGTCCTCTTCTGGACAGAAATGAGGATGCCCTTTATTGAACATTGCTCTGAAAGAACTGGTCTCTCATGAATAACTAGTTAACTTCAGTACAGAGACTCTTTATAAGGAGGCTGCATGGGTTGCTGCTTGGAAGGCAGAGGGTGGAGTATCCCTTTGAGAATATCAGGTATCACATGTAGAAATGTAATAGATACTACACAAATTAGTTAGATGGTCCCCAGCTGATCACAATGGAAATAGCATACATTGCTAAATAAATGCATATATTAGAGATGGGCCAGGTGAGATGTACCAACAGTACAGAGGTGGCCAGGGAGGGGAAGGGAAGAGAATAATTTTGCCACTAGATAGCTGAATGATCAAAAGAATAATTTTCAGTGAGCTAATCTGCAACAGCTGGTGCAATATGTTCATGCAATACAACACTGCCTCCTTACATTTACATACACCCAGCAAAAAGTGCTGTCCCACAAAGGTTTCTGGAAAAAAAGGAAACCTGCAAAGCAACATATTGTCTTCTATAGCGAGGGACGCTATAGTCCAGAGGGAATAAAGTGCACTTTCTACTGGACACCACCAGCATATATATAAACTTACATTTACAGCTCCAAAAGTCTGATAAGCTCTGCAGAGAGGTGTCCTCGTTGCTCACTGTCTTGACTCCAACTAACACCAGATTAAGCAAGCTCTGTCCTCTTGAACTAACCTTCCCAGTTTCTTTATCCTGAGTGCTGTTGGTTGCTAAGCAACACTTCACAGGCCACACAGCTTTCCCAGACTAATTAACAGATTTCACCTGAGGTTCCAACAGTTGCTAGGCAACAATCACTGGTATTTTTCCCTCCCAAACTACTTCCAATCCTAAAAGGACAAAAAAGAGAAAAATATTTATCACTGAATAAGTGTCAATTATCCCCTTGCTTTTTTTGTCCCCCTCCCTCAAGATTAATCAGAAATAAATAGGTTTTGAATCCGAGTGCTGCTCTGTAGAGCAGCTCTGTTATGTAAATCAAACTCATTCCCTCTATGATGGCAGCAGTTTTTCTCGGGAGGAAATGGTGACCAAATAGAAGGACAGTTACGGATAACTGGCTGTGGAGTTGGGCTAGAGATCAGGTGACTCCTGTCTGACCATCTTTAGGCTGCTAAACCTTCTTCTTTGAAAAAGCCTTTCCACTATAAGAACAAACACTCACACCACTAACATCCCTTTGTACTCCTAAACCTCTGGCAACCAACAACAAAACCCTCCAGGACCAGAAACACCTCGCTCCTGTTTTTAACTCTGAGTTAAAACTCCAAATGTGATACAGGACCTGTATAGGTCAGAGGCCAGCTGAAGTAATACAGCTGATTTCCCTCTTTTAATAGCTAGTCAAGACTGAGGAAAACTAACCATCTTTCAGTAAGTTGACATCTAATGACTTTTACTCATATTCCATGAAGAGGAGGTGGATATAAAAGTCCAGGTAAGAATAAGAATGCTACTACTTTGGAGTTGTATAGTGACATTAATCTGAAGATTCTAAAGCACTTTACAACTGGTAGGCAAACAATTCCCTCCACGTCACATATGGGGAA